>NW_026250023.1:1505278-2201479 GCF_022578975.1 Hypoxylon trugodes | reverse complement strand
TATAGATTTGCGGCGAAAGTCCTCGATGCAGGCGGTTATGGTTTCAGTTACATCTACCCGATGCCAAACAACAGCTACATGTTCACGACCACGTCTCAATTCCCCGCATTCACACAGGCGGAGGTCTTTGAGTTTATGAAGCCTCTGTACACGGACCTCAATCGTATCGGCATCAACGTCACCAACCCCGCAATCCTCTTCACCATGCCCTACGGCTTACCAGGCCGCGGGTCCGGGTCACCACCAAGTAACACACGATACCGGTCGCGTCTCCTCCCGCGAGAGAACTGGGAAGACGACGACCTGTGGAATCAGACCATGAAAGCTATTCGCACAGCCACCGAAGCCGGTTTCGAGAATAATTTCTATTTCCACGGCACCCTCGCATCGCCGACGGCCGAAGCCGCGGGCTGGCCTGGCTCCCAAAGTGCAGTAAATCCCGCATGGAGAAATAATCGCATGCACGCGATGCTCATGGACCAGACGCCGCTACAGTCGACCGACCGCGATACTTTGATGCAGGGTTATATGGATCTATTACGCGGGGTCTCGCCTAATGCCGGTTCTTATATGAACGAGGGTGATCCCGGGGAGCCGAATTGGCAACAGGCGTTCTACGGGAGCCACTACCCGCGATTACTTAGGATTAAGCGCTCGCGTGATCCGTGGGGTTTATTTTGGGCGCCGACGACGGTGGGGAGTGAGGGTTGGGCCGTGCGTCCTGCTGATGGCGTATATGCAGGGTCCCAAAATGGACGACTATGTAGAACTAGAGGCGTCGATGAGTAGGATGAGGCAATAAACTTACGTGTGGGTATGGAGGTGTATTGTATATATCAAGTGGAAGTGGTAAAATTGTAAACATTTTCAATCTAGTCGGCGCTGATGAGTTCCTGGATTTGTACGACCCGAACATCCCTTAAATTGGTATCCGCTGGAAAAATGGAAGAGGCTTAAATTCTTCATCAGCCTCAATTTCAATCTAACCGGCGCTAATAATCAAACG
Organism: Hypoxylon trugodes; assembly: GCF_022578975.1. NCBI lineage: Eukaryota > Fungi > Ascomycota > Sordariomycetes > Xylariales > Hypoxylaceae > Hypoxylon > Hypoxylon trugodes. The sequence goes on along the minus strand of NW_026250023.1, from coordinate 2,200,473 downwards.
AACCGCATTCGCATTAGGACGCCAAAATTCACGACCTAAAACCCCTACGATTCTTGGCTTTTTGGGACGTCGTGGGTTTCGTATCCCTGATCCACGCCCCCTTGATCAGGGGTTTTGATGGATCGGAATCTAACGAACCAATTACCTTCGTCCCCATCCTCGGGCGACCATCTGATCGCAGCAAAAAATCTCACTAGCAGACGCCTGACTATCGCACGATGATGTCTTCAGACAGTCCCCAGACAAGGCTTGTAGATGGCGCCCACAGGTTAAGCTGGATCTCGGGGTTACAGAGCCGTGGCATGCCGGGTAACCCCGTGTTTGACGATACAGTCCTGAGATGTAGGATTCGATATCTGTTTTGACTTATCATGTCGTTTCTCCCAAGGGAATTGTATTCTAGATTTTCCTTTCCCTCACTTGCTCTTCTTTGCCTCTTCACTCACTTGACAGGTTCTTGGCGTTCTTTTCTCTGCATTCGTGGCTGGCCACTTTCTTCGGATTTTTTATTCAAATATTACTTAATAATCATTTGCACCGGCATCACGACAATCAGCAAAAATGTATGCGATACGGTCTTCTCTTCTCGCCACCCTGTTCTGGGCTTTGTGTGTTTTCCAAGTCACCGCGGTCGCTGCAGAGAATGCGGACTCCAAGACGGGAATGCTCTTGGCCCTGCGCCAGAATACCGCGGCCGTGAGTTGCCCGGAGTATTCTATGGTCGCCAATTACTCCACCATCGGCTCAAATTCGACGTACCGTGCCGCATTCCAACAATCTTCTCCCCTCGGCACATTCCAGTCTAATGCGATTATGGACGGAGCAACTGCCAAGCTACCCCAATTCATCAACAACAAGGCGATTAACGATGCGTGTGGAAATTTGACTCAAATCGCTATCACAGAGGCGGCGAATAACTTCACCAGGGGCATTGTCGCGAACTTCAACATCAACGCTGGTATCAAGAACTCAGGAGAATTGGGTATGGTGGTCACGATGGTTTTGGCGACTGTTGGTGTCCTCTCGTTTCTATGAGGGACCGAGGGAGAGGATAAGATCAAAGTCCAGTGTGGGGAGGAGGGATTGCTAGTATGGCGAAGTTAGCCTTAGCTTCTATTAGGCTTGTATAAATACCACCTAGCAGGCTGGCAATTTTCAAGCTCTACTGTTAGCTAGCAAGTGAATGCCTAGGTCTAATGATTATTCGCCAAGAATTGACGATGTGAGCAAAATGAAAACAGGATGTCTACGTCAATAATGTCACCGTGAATGATGTTGATTGCCATGTTGTTACGTTTGCTATGCAGTTTTCTGTGCTTTGTCGCGATGGGGTTGCTTTATAAAAAGTAATGTCAATTACACTACATGTGAGAGTTTGGAATGCTTCGTGTGACATGTTAGAGGCTCACCAATAGCTCGCCTCTCCCCCAAAGCGCTTTCCATCCTATACAATCTACTATTCACGCCGTGGTCACCATTGAGACCTAACATAGGTCACATTATAGACTATTAACAATTAATTAGGATGTTATTTTCATATTAATAGAATGTACATACCTCGGCGTCTACGTCGCACAAGGGTCTGTTCCCCAGGTGACTTTAACCTGGGCCCAGCAATCCAATTCTCCGTACGACATCCTGTTAACGATCCGAGGAGCACCGTTTCGGATTTCGCTGACCACCTTCATCGCGCCGGCACTCTGGGCTCTGTACGACCCAAAGCGGATTTCCAGGGTACGAATTCGTTGAACTTCATCGTACTTAACGATTCGTACTTCGTCGAGGTCGTAATAGATGAACTGCTTAAGGAAATCTTCCAAGTATGGCTGGTTCACCACACGCCCAGGTCCCACAAACCTGAGGACCCGCGAGTATGGTGAACGCTCCTGGGGTGCGATAAGGATCCGATTCATCCTCACGATGGGGAAATAATCCCCAACGCGGAACTTTCCAGATCGGTAGGTTGCAAGGAAACGTTCGGTGCCCCTCTGATCCCAAAAGGTAATTCTGGCAGCAGCGGTAGGGCTTGGGTCAACTGGCGGGTTGATATGGGTAGCGAAAATCTTGCCGGCATTTCGGATGCCTTTCAACAACTGGTGGATGGTACAATCAGCGGGAAGCCCAGTGATCTATACTGAGCAACTGGAGCTGATCGGAATATCCGCGCTATGGTTTTTGCTGTTCTCCGGATCTCCGTGGTAGTTCGCCGACATCTGAGACTGTGGCATCTCATTAGCCAGCACAGAGGCGTAGGAAGCATTCTGCAGCATAGTGATGAGGATGACATCTCTTGCTCTGTCATTCGTCCCCTCTTTTAATTGCTCTATGGGTTGTCGAGGCACCAATGAGGGGAAGGACAAGTTCTCAATCTCAGCAAGGCTATTGGCAATATTGGGTTGGGGATTCAACTCCGCATCGCCGCCGGAAGTTCGCTCGAGGTACTGCCTGAATCGCGTCGCGTCTTTGGAGAAATTTGCCATGATGTCGAATTGGACGTGGGTTAGCCGTAGGGAAAGGATAGCGTAGTTGATATGGTATTTTTGGTGATTTTATGTGATTTTATAGTCGAAAAAATAGAGCAAGAAAGGAGTTTCGCAACAAGGCCATTGAATAATATCAAAGGCGTTGTGTAGGGGTGAGTTGCATCGAAATCGCCGAAAAGAATTTGAGTAATCACAAAAAAAAAAAACAAAATTCACGACGATTGGATGAATTGAATGATTAGGAAAGAAAGAGCGGATGATCAAGTGAAATGGCAGTCGCCGTAGAAGATTTTTGGAATGATTCTGTTGCTGTGGAAGCAAGTGACAAATCCACTATACACAGAACGATCGGGACCAAAGACGCATATTCCATAATCGCATATTTCTTGGTAATTCTGGCTTACTTGAATTTTTGCAAATGTTTTTTATCTAAAATATATGTTATTCATGAATCATAATATGGTGGTATATCTTCAAGAAAAAAACACCCGTGGATTTCTAAGCGACTTGATGGGTTGTGAGTAACTGCATGATGCTCGGGACTTGCTAAGGAGGGAATAGAATCCCTTATATATAGTAACGCACGTGAAAAGGGTGTATGACCGTCTAAGAAGTAAATTCCCTTATACAATTACTCTGAATCATCGCTAGATTATCATTCGATACCCTACTGCATTGGCGATACGGGGATATCGAATTGCAATTAGCCTGAGAAGGAAATAGAAGTCGTTCTCATAGCAAATAACGGGATTTTGTGACACTAAGCTATTGTTTCTTCAAAAGGCATTGTTCCATTTCTAGCCCTTTGTTGAAATTTGTTAGGTTACCCTTATCAATATGTCTTCACGACAATGGCTTTGATGGACATCATGTAATCTGATAATGAGCTAGTTCGTTTTCAAGTGATTGTTGTGGAAAGGTACTCTTGAGCATCACTATGATGGCGAATATATAGTCCCAATCACCAACCTAGCGATTATAGTAGTCGACCAACTTCACTTCAATTCAAGCTTCCTTCTCATCTGCCTCGAAGCATCTAGTTTAAGATATAACCAACCCCTTGGTTGACCACCTAGTATTCCAGGTAAGCAAGTAGTTCAATCTACCGCAATGATGGGTCCGATTTTCGCCTCGCTTGTACTCCTAGCAGCTCTCCCTGCTGCAATTGCTAGTTCCCTCAACGTACAAAACAACTGCGACTTTGGCATCCAATGCAGCGCAGCCAAAAATGACGGATCTTCTAGCCCACCAGTCGAGGTCAACGGTAATGGTGGCACGTACTCCTCGCCGCTCCTTGCCAACGACGACAACGTCGGTACTGTCTTGAAGTGTGGGATCTCTGGTCCAGTCTTCCAGATGGAACTTGACCTCCAAAACGGCAGATCTTGGCTTGACCTATCGGCTCTCGATGGCGACCCTTTCCTTCCCTACCACAGACACGTTGAGCTTGCGGGCCAATGTGTTATCGACTGTCCGGCCACCTCGACTACTTGTGAATGGCCGCTTCAGGTGGATTGCTCTTCTTCTGAGGATGGATGGTTGACTCTATGCTAATTCTACACCGACCTCTAAACGCGGCGGTTTGGATAAAATGGAGTTTATTGGTGAATCAGCTACTAAAGTGAGCAGACTCATTTTTAAAATCAATCCAGTTTTCATAGATTTACCGTAGATTTATCGACAATTTTATGCCTTTACTTTATTTATCATGAACATGATCTGGTATTGTGACATCCTAGACTTGAGTGGTTTTTATTTATTAAGCTTGAATTGATTATCGGGTTCTCTTAATATCTACGCTTTGGCGTTGTAAACGAAGCCTTCGAGATGAAAATCTATATAAATTTCTTTGGCTAGGGTTAATAGGGGTTAATGGGATATAGATGTATCTAGGTACCTAATATTCGGAAAAAGGGGCAACTCGAACCTCCATGAATCATCATCTAGCTAAGCGCAGCAGCCTGGCGCCCTTAACAATTCAAAACTACACACTTTAACATAACTGTACGGCCGCGATGAATAGGTAGTATTGCTTTTTCTAATCTACTGGTCATCTATCTGCAACGACTACGTCATATACACATCTACGAATAATGCGTGGAACATGAATCCTACCATCTACAAAAGCAAGACCAAGTAAGCTACGACTCTACGACCCAGACTATACATACCTATACGATTTTTATGAATGATGCGATGCTGTATCCGCGTCCTCACTACCACTGTACGCTCATACCCACAAGCGCATCAATTACTCATCAGGAAAATGGCAACCTCATCGTCAACTCCGCCCCCAACCGGCAGCTCGAAGACGCACTTTCCATCCGACGCATCACTGCCAGGGGAGCGCTTCGAAGTCCGACAAACCCACGAAACGGGAGACTACACGCCGGACCCGAGTAAATCATTCCCACTCTCGCCGGCGCGCCAGGCACTCGTCGATGATATCGTAGCATTATACGAGATGAAGCCCACGGTACAACGGGTGAAGAGGTACACGCCCGATTGCGTGTATAACGACCAATTCGTATATGCGGATGATCGATATAAGATGGCTGGGCAATGGTTTGCGCTGCCGAAGCTGTTTCGTAGTGCTGAGAGCCATGGATATCAGGTTGTGACGAATGATCGGGATTTGATCCAGTTTAGACATGAGGAGGTGAGTTTCATACTTTTGCTATGGACCGCGATATTGTGAGATTAGAGCTAATTTGGTGATGTATCGTTAGGCGTGGACGTTTAAGATCATCCCTAAGACCGCTGTCATCAATGCGCTGGTTAGCTTGTCGCTCGATCCGAGCTCCATCGACGACGATTTTATCCGTGTCAAGTACCATAAGGACCAAGCTAATGACAAGGACTATTCCAATGAAGGACTCGGGGCGACGTTTAAAAAGTGGCAGGCGGATAATGTATCCAAGTATATGGATAGTCCCGAGGTTAAGGAGTTCGAACCCGATAAAAATGCTGGCAAAGAGCCTCGTCAGACTTATGGACGCGGAGATGAAAAAGGAGATGCCCCTGTTAAGAACCTATAAGATCTGGTATGCTCTACGTCTGTAAATAGATCATGGTCGGACCCATGAGCTTGGATAGCTTTCCTGATCCTTGATTATGTGCTGCCTTTGTTAATAATATCAACTTTGAAATTGTTGTCCATTTGAAATAATCTGCTACATATGTGCGTGCGAATGAGCATGGGGTCCGTTTATCGCGTGGCATGGCTTGGATTCTTGAGAATGGACAATTATCTCCTGAAAGGTTATTCAAGACAAACGCGGATGTCTGAGACCGTTAGATAGCTTAAAGTGGTCCCTTTCGTGTTGTCGCCTTAGCGAGGAAAAATAAAACGTCGCTGCCAACTTCCTGTATCTGAGGCCTTGAAATAATTCAGCTTGAACCTGATTTCGATGGATGGAGGGTTCGTGTTGCTCTTATGACATATGCACTGCATAGAGGTGCATTAAAAATCACACCTCCTTGAACAATGATCAGGGTGTACGTATACATATATTCGTCGCGCAAATAGACGATGTGGAGTAGCTAGGTCGCTCAAGAGTCTAGACTCTAGACTCGCCTCGTATTCTCGATCTTAGGGGGAAACCCATGCCGGGAAAAGAAAACCGGCTGACCCACCAGAATGGGATGACCATGGAAGCGGTTGGCGCGCCACGTCGAATCCAACTTCCGGTTTTTATATGAATTTGGCAAACTCTATCGGGAAGCAGACAGGGAAACTATTGATATTTTTCAAGAAACACATACCATAGTAGTAAATGGATATATAGGTACTCTATGTAAGGAGATGGGAATTAGCTAGTCGGGGAAAGAATAATCTAAAATTGTTGGCAGTGCAGAATTTTAACCTGAACAATAAACGAAGATTCAATAAAAAAAACATGGCATCGTACATGTCTCCTGGTTTGGTCAGATATATCCCTGTTCAGCAAGGGCGCTTTGACTCGGAGAATTCCTTCAAGATCTATCGAGTTGCTGCTTTTACATACATTAGTATGGCATCAGCTTCGGGCTGATTTGTGGATTTATAATTCAACGATGTTGTGCTATTTTGGGATGTAGGTCGCTGAATGTAGAAGCTGTACAAATGGAATATACCGGAGTTGGTTATGTACGCAAAAGGAGGATGATGTTGTGAAACAAACGGTCGAGCTGCCTAGATCGAATCGAACAGTAATGTTTCAACATGCTATTACTCGGTCAGATTTACAGACATGCCAATGTTTCTGTACCTATCCTATTAAGGCAGAGTCATGTCCTATTGCCCGAAGGAAAATCAATTCCAGATGACGGCGAAGACAATAGACAATTAAAGCCCGAAAAAGGCTAGTGTTGCGATGAATAACTTCGATGTCGTGGTCTAGTGCGATACACTGTATGGTCTGGTGAATTAACTGTATGTTCTATGCTGGCGACCGAAATTTCAGGGTTTCAGTGTAGGTACTGAACACGAAAATAAGGGAATAGGACCACGCGTAACGTGAAGGAGTTCATATAAAAAATACCTCTCCCTAAATAATGCATAGTAAGGAAAAGAATATGGGCACGGAGAACGCCGCAAAATGCGCGAGAAGCCTCAGCCTCACTCGTGCGTGCTTTATGCAAGTCACCCGCCTGTACCATAGTAGAATGGGGGGATGGCTCATCTTTTAAGGGTATCGTATCGTGCAGCGGGCGCCGAAAACTGGGTTAGTGGTTGAATAAAAGGCGCCGAGCTAGGCGTGGGTGTATACCTAGATATATATCTCCTACATAACCCCCTTCGTGTGTGTATTGTCTGCAGGATTCAAATTGTTCAATTAGGATCGCCTACCTACATGCTGACATGTAAAGGAATAGAGGAGTAACAGTAAACTTATTCCCTTGGGCACTGATGTCGCATTTGTGTCCGTTCGAAATCTCTCGTCTGACTCGGCTTAGTAGACGGGAGTCTCTGAGAATTGCCGAGCGTTACGACATCATCGCAAATCTTCTTTGGTTGTGGAAGCATCTGAAGCAGTTCATTGTTCTTCATGTGCTCCCTCCCGTCCTTTTCAGCGCCAGTGCCGACGGGGGCTTAAGCCATTTGGCGGTTTGTAGCCGTGTTTTTTTGTTTCGAGTTTGGCTTGGCGACTTGGCTAATCGCTAGCATTGTATATATACCTAGTAAAATACCTAGGAATGGGTATATTCTCATACCTAGCGTGCATAAGGATAAGTCACGTCGCAATGTCAATCTGTAGATCGAAAACTACAGAAAAAGGTTCGAATTCTGTAAGTCGTCATAACCTAGCCGCCATTCGCATTCGCATTCCCTAGGTGTATAGTTATAGAGTGGTAGTCAATTAGACTCGACTATTTAATTGCTTGTGGGATTAAAAGTTGTGCGGCATATGGGTGATAGAAGTATTTGTTGGGTGTGAATAGTGAATAGTGAATGATGGCTAGTGGCGAAATGTGGTCGAGGGTTGACCGAGGAGAGGGAATAAAAATTGTAAAACAGCAAGATTTCTAGCAAACACCTTGTTGCAGCAACTTGATCATAAAGTCACATCAGTTGCATAACTTCCTGCATAATGACATGTATAGCCACACACTTAATCATAAAAAGGAATCGTAGTCGACGATAATAGGTGATATAAATTGCTCTATTTCCTAATTAGGTAAGTGATGATAGGGTTTAGCCGTTTCTAAAGCAGTCAGGAACGCCGATGATGTGCTGGGAAGATCCGAGCATTTCCTAAGATGGCTCGTTCGCCATTCATGATTTATGCGTGGTTACACACGTAGCACTTGCATTGTGCAAACTTTATGGATAAATAATCCATAATCGGTTAAAGTTCGTCGACTTGGTACGTAGGTACACCTCCTTTTTCTGTATTAAATGACCAATCAAATTCAATAGGTGGGGTCAAGCGAGACAATTTAAAGCCACTCATTGGATGAATGGTAGGCATTCGGGATGGTGACAGGGGATGGCGGTAGCGAAAGTGCTAAAATATGAATGGCTCAAAAAGGCTTGGAACTACTGCAAGGACCCAACCGATTTTAAGAGGTCAGGGTTTATTCTGAATCCAATGAAGCGGACCAGAAAAAACAATGCAGCTTATGACGAACTAGCGAACCAAACAGACAAACAAAATATTCTATAACACCTAATGATGACGGAGAAGTGGGAGGGAAGGACAGTGGTAAACAAAGGATAAAAATTATTACAAGCCACCACAATTAAGGCATTATCGTCGGTGGTAGATAAATGAAATGAATAGGATGGATGGATGCCTTTTTAACTGTGCATGTGTAATTGGAACATTGAATACACATACATAGGTACTTAGATGATGTACTTAGACAATTCTTTTTCTTCCCCCCCTACCTAGTCCGAATGTAATTTCCCATCCTCTCGCTTCCCATTCTTATTCTAGTAAGGAGCCGTGAAGAACACGCCGCCCATCGAATTAAATCCCCACTTATCCTTATACCCATATTCCCCACCCAAAAAGGTACCCAAAAGCAGCCAAAGCAACTGCCCAGGTCGCTGCTGGCCCGCCTTATTCCTTGCTTGTCCACTGCCAGTCTTTGCCCAGAACCTGCGAAACCCATACAATTGCTACCACACTCGCATGTAACCACTAACAAGTCACGGGCTAGTCAACCCACCAAAAAAGGGCACCCAGTGCAGGTACAACTCTTTTCTCTTTGGTCCTTTTCGGTGCTAATGTACTAATCTGACAGGGGTCTTAGGTAGCAACCCCAGCCAGACCAGCGCAAACCCCAGCGTAGGTTGTTTCTTGCAAACTCACCCATCCACATCCTCGTGTCTCCTCTCCCTCTCTCCCTTTCTTTCCCTTCCCGAACCTTACCCCCGACCAACCTTTCTAGCAAAAACAACCCCCATTTCCCACACACTCCCTCAAAGTTACTCAGGCCAGTCAGTCCACTCGTTTCCCTCGTCTGATCTCGACGTGTCTCTCGTTTTTCTTCTGAATTTGTGGTTTTGTTCTTTTTTCCCCCCCTCTCACCCTCACACCACAACCTTCATAGGTCCTTTCCAACAGGTCATCGTAACATTGACCTTGTCAACCAACAAAAGGGTGAGCAAGACAATAGACATAACCGTCCTTTCCTTTAACATTTTCCTACACTTCGACACGTCGCTACCGACTCGTCCCGCTATTCTTGTTGAGACCCGTCCGTTGCCTTCAATTCGAGCATCGTCAAACACCATATACATATACATACATCCACACATTCATCTGTCTATCTATCCGTCTACGTACGAACTCGTCGTCAAGGGATATCGCGAGGCGAAACGTTTGATTGAGTAAGGGAAATCTAACAGGAGTTGTTAATTTAGCACCCCATTGTTTTTATTCTACACTCCTTTGACTCGCTCGCCAGTCCTATCGCAAACCAAAGGGCAGGACAAAGGATCGGTGTATAAACCAATTGCAACTTGATAAACATCTGCAACGAACGACCGCCGTGAAAGGAGAAAACTCGTCTTTACCACGTTTATATGACTTGGGTCGCGTGAACCCAACCGAAGATACCGAAGTCATTTTGGTCGATGAAAGCCGTTATTATCACGAAATACGAAACCGAAATTCGCGATTCAACTCCCTAGAGGAGATCGATTCCAGTACTAATTCTAGATTTCCCGTCCTCTCTAGTCGTTGATCGGGTGGAGAGAATTGGATCCTAGCCGCTTCACGTTGCCTTGGGTAGATCCAATTTAATTCGTACATATTCCCAGACGCCACGATGTCGTCGCTCCGTCAATTCACCATCACGGCCATTTTGGTCCTGGCTTCATTATCAGTAGCCACCAAAGAGAAGGCGCCAGAAACACCAACCCCGGGTACAGACACAGTCCATGGATGCTATAAATCGGTGGGAACAATGAAGAACACCTCACACGACGAATTTAACACCCAAGGTGCTTGTGCTAAAGTATGCCGTGGTCTTGGAAAGCTCGTTGGTGCTTCCCTCTCGAAGGACTGCTGGTGTGGTGATCAATATCCCAACAAGGCCGACCTTGTTGATGACGACCAGTGCACTGAACCATGCCCTGGTTTCGGTGATGAAGCCTGTATGTTGCGTTTTTGTTCAATGGATGGGATATTTGGCTGACTTTTCGCAGGTGGTGGTCTCGACACCTGGACTGTTTACAATATTGGAATAAGGGTCAGCGTCGGAGAAGCAGATTCTTCATCTAGTTCAAGCTCTGGACCTTCCAAGACTAGCTCCGTCGCGAATTCTCCCTCTGGTAAGTGTTGATCTATCTTGTAAGCTTTGTCATATACTAATTATTACCCCTAGACACAATCGAGACAATTACAGCTTCATCTTCGCCCGATAACAACAACAAATCCAATACAAACGTCGCAGGTATCGCTGCTGGTGTGGTCGTCGGTGTGGTTGTGATCTCTGGTATTATTGGAGGAACGTTCTTCTGGATGCGCCGAAAGAGAAACGCCGAAATCGAAGAGGAACACCGTCGTAATGCTGCCGTCAATGCGTTTATCAGTGGTGGAAAGCCGCCTAGTAGCAGCGGTGGCGTTTCTATGACCGACTCTCGCCTCGATCCCGTTATGAACCGACGAATGAGTGACGGTAGCATCGCTGATAACCAAGATTACTCGCGGAGAATTCTCAGGGTACGTAATCCTGATGAGGAATCTTCGGGTTCTGTAGTCTAACTTTGTCTTAGGTTACCAACGCTTGAGGAACCCCATCGCAGATATCACGATGAACGACTTCCCGCTTGTATCAAATTTTTATTCATCGGCATCGACGGCGTTTCACGGTGGCCATTCGTCATTGGGCAATCGATCTTACCCGACGATCCCTGGCGTTTTATGTATTGAGGTGTATGGAACAGCACACATTGGGTCACATATAGGGCGTGACCGTCGGTTTCTATTCTACCGATCAGGCCTTTACTACGCCGTCCTCTCCTTTTTCCTTACAAAAAACTTACGTTGTCGACTGGCCGTAACGCGATGCGCGCAATTCGACATATCCTCTTTGAAATTTCTCGCGAGATCTACTAGGGCCCGGGCCCGAAATGAAGGGAAGGCGGATGCAGCCATTGCACGACGGGGTTGCAGTTAGGCCACACTTTATGCTACGTGCGAGATAGTTAATACAATACCAGATCAAGCCGGAAGGGGTTTTGCCATGGAATGTGGGGGGATATCGGGCGGATATACCGCTTTGAATTGTGTGCGAAGAGTTCTGATAGAGAGGATTGAGCATCAGTGGTCATTCTGGGGACTTTACTGTATATTATTCAGATAGTCCAAATGACTAGGGATTCGCTTATGGTCTTGCTGGCTCGGCTTGGGGATATGTGACTATTGATGCTTGGCCCTATATACGTGTGTTCGCCATATGCCCTTCAGTGGCACTTTGGCTGTTTCTTAGCTCGCTAATCGGAATACCCCTCTAGATCTTCTACAAATATAATACATGTTAGTTTCGAGTAAAATGGTTTGAGACGACCTGAGTGATTAGTGAAACAGTATATACGTATGTAGTAGCTATGATATTTTGGGCATATGGGGATTGCATTGTTGTATTACGTCGAATCCGGGGTACAGGTGATTCGAGTATTTCTCGAAGCGCCGAAAAGTCGCTTAACCCCAGATTTGCTGAGTCGCATGTGTGGTTATCATTGTTCAGTCTGGGTAAAGTAAGATACCCTTAGGTACCTCCTGGCGATCTTTTTTTGACACTTTGCTGTATGTATATCTACATTGTCTGATTGTATGCGTTGTTCGTCGGTATGGGGTTACCGAATGAGCGATGATGATCGGCTTGACCCTGCGAGAATGACGCCGAGATCGTCGACTCTGAAACTGCGCGAATGAATATCTTTAAGGGTCTTTGGGTTGTCAGGTTGTTAAATAGGATGGCTGAGCTGATGCTGCTGTTCCTTCGGGTATTGTGTATTAACCGGCCAAGATTAACTGACCGCTTTCTTCTATGGATGGTTATGGATAGACCGGCACTTTTTATTGCGAAAGGTATGACGATGATGCTTTTTTGATGGGTTGAGTAGATGCTTATAAACTTGAGAGTTGAGTTATGTAACCTGTATAATCATGTAAGTACCCAAGTACCTCCGAAAGCATGATTTTGTACCTGCATAAAATGGTCCGTGCGGCGACGTAGTCACGTGGCATCGAGAGCTTGGGAAAACTTTAGGAAGTTGGAACTTTGGTCTCCACTTGAATTGTCGCGTCAATCAACTTCCTAAAAGTCGCGACGCAACATTCCAACTACGGCATTTACCACTAATGACTACCGTTCATTCCATACTGGTATCTAGTTGGATGGGAGCTTTATGATGCTTTGAGAACCTGTTGGCATACCGGGCGCTTCATCGTACTGCCTCTTCCTAGCCCTAGATTCGTTGATAATAGCTTCAACTGAAGCTGTATTCCGATCATGGCTCCATCTAACCTACCTCGTGTCCGCCGAACTGCGCAGAACACTCAATACACGTATGTTCTACTTATCTTGATGAATGTATTTATCTTCTAACCCATCATGCTATATAGGTATAACCTGACCCGCCGAATCAATGCCGTCCAAACCTACCCCGTATTGTCTCCCCAAGGCGCGACAATCCTCATCCATGGGCATGAGAATGGTGTCACAATAGTCTGGCGAGGAGGACGACAATTCAAGCCAGATCCTGTTAAGGAAGCTCCTGCAAAACAGAATGGGAAAGTAACCTCCGATGCTGTAATGATAATTGATTCCGATGAAGAGGATGCTGCACCTGCCGTGAAAGGAAGCACATTCATCGACGAGCCTCGATTCGAAGATTATATCGACGAAGACGCACCATACCCTGAAATTACCCAAACTCTCGACCTCGAATTCGGTACCGCCGTATTACACTTAGCAATATTGCCTCTTACGCCTTGCACGGCAGAAGATGCAGCATGGGGAGGAGCAGAGATACTGAAAGAAAAGATCGTATTCTCTGCATCCTGTGCCACTCGCGAGGTCTTTCTTATCACCCTACCTCTGACACCACCTTCACCAGCAAGCAAGGCGCGATCGGAGTTACAAGAAAGTCTACTGGCTGGAAGAGCTGGTAATGGCAAATGGGGCGAATCTATGGTCCTGCTTGCAGGACAAACATGTGGCAGTGATGGCCTAGCAATGTCTCTCATAAAATCAAAGATATCAACCGAGCGCAACAAGTCAGCCGACAGATCACGTTCGGAATCTAGAGCAACGCCGCGCGTTGTAGTGGCCGCTCACTCTCCTGAAGCTTCAGGCGTTCTACGACTATGGGATGTGCCTCTAGAAAATTCACCCAAGACCGGCCAACGTATCGAACCTTTCCAGATCGAGTTTTTACCGAAACCCCTTTCCTCCATCTCCTTTAACCCTACACATTCAACCCAACTATTATGTAACGCATCGACTGAGGCAGTCAGGGTATACGATTATGCCTTAGCTTCCATGCCCCCGGATGATTCTGAAGGTTCTTTCCCTTCCCAAGGCTCCTGGCTTATTTCTTTCTACCCGCCGTTCGCCCGGCCTTCTTCATCACGAAAACCGATTCTCGCGGCTTCCTGGATCGCTAGTGGCCGTGCTATTTTCGTCCTACTTGCGGATGGTCAATGGGGTATTTGGGATGTTGATGGTGTATCTCCCCAAGGCCCTGCCTTGTTCGGGAAGCGCGGATCTACTATTCGTGGCGATGCGTTAACCGAATTTAACGTATCCGGATATGTCGAAGGCACGAGTCCTCTGCGCAACCCCGCCTCTCGTCTCTCTGGTAGTGGTTCGGATTTCGTACCTATGACACCTCATTCTAGACGCGATGCTCTGGCGACTACTAACGGACCCGAACGATTGGCGCCTGTTAAGGGTGGTGTCGTAGTAACACCGCTACCTGCTAGCGCTAGTGCGACAGCTGACGAAAGTGTTGCGCTATGGATTGGTAGTGCCGAGCACATTTTCGTAATACCTGGCGTTTTGAAATTCTGGGAAGCACAAATTCGCAAGGGCGCTGGTGGCGGAGTTAACCTCTTCAGTGGAGCGCAACCTACTCGTATGGTTCGATTGAGCGACTTGAGCGTTGGTCTCATGGGTGAACGTTGTACGGGTGTTGGCGCTATCGTCCGCTTCATCGAAAACGGTGCGAACTCATCCGGTAACGAGGGCTTGCCTGTCGAACTGCTGGTATGCGGTGAAGCTCGATTAGTGGTTGTTAGGGAGAGCGAGACAGTCGTTGGTACTCGAATTGGCGGAGTCATCGGACGTCGTAAGGGACTTGGTGACCGTGCAAGGGAGAATAGTGCCATTGTTGTCTACCCCCGACCAGAACAACCAGGCAGCGTTGCTTTTAACTTATCAGTTGGTCCTAAACGAAAGCTTTCGCGACCTAGGGTTGGAGGATTATTCGACCAACCATCCCCTATCGAGCGCGTAACGCCCGAGGGAGCAGACCAGAGGCCGTTACAACTGCCTTCGAGGCCGAGGTCTGGTTTCGCGTTTGCAGACAGCCTGAATGCTGCTGCAGACCTTGAGCAGCAGGTGGAGGAAGACGAGAGAGACGTCGAGGTCGAGATGCTGGATATAATGGAGATCGATCGTGAACTGGATGCCCTTGATAATGGAAGGGGTAGAGGCCGTAAGAAGGTCATCTTCGATTCATAGGCTTCACTTCCAATCGACTTATTCTACCTAACATAGGCTAGCACGACTGATAGGGGTTAAGTGCTGGCGATGATGTACGATACCGATACCCCACGCTAATCCCGGCGGTGTTTAGGTCCTCGGCTTTTTGTGGAAGATAAAATTAGGAATATGCCCAGGCTCTTTTTCGACGTCCCTTTCTTACCCGTGGAAAGCTTGCTGAATGATTTGACTAGGTCACAGACTTCCGATCCCCTTTCTTCAGTGATCATGGCCTGGTACAAAGTTGTCTCATGCTCCCTTTTACCTATTAATTCCTGTGAACTTATTCTCTGTATCCTTTCCCCTTTTCTATCCCTTTTCCTTCTCCGCGCGGCAAGGTGGAGCACAAGGCGAGATCCTTCCTTGAAGCTCTGTAATCCATGCGGTACATCGAATGGGCACATTCCGTTTTTTAGGGATGTCCCACGTGTCATTCTTTTTATAATATGACACGCGCCAATGGTCCCAGGAGGGTTTATTTTGGGAGGGGGTTAGGGTTGGTTCGGATTTTTTATGCGAATTGACCGTTTGCCCTCCCGCTCTTCAAGTGCTCTGTTATCTATCCCGCGAGGGATGGGGGGCGAATGGGGGCGGGAGACGGGGCCGTTGGTACAATTTTTAGTGGGTTCGGGGGCTCTTGTGCGCTTTGGTAAGGGGGCAAACACCTGGGAGAGCAAGCGCTCTGCTAATATGCTATTTTTTACGTCTGCTGTCTACTGCCTCGTCATGATTCTTTGTGAAGTCACCTTTCGCCAATTTCCCATCTTCTAAGCTTAGTAGGTTTTATTTCACATGCATTGCCTCAAGTATGTGTTTTGGTTGAACTTCCAAATTGTACTTCGCGATATGATTATTCTTCGTAGGCTGTGCTAGCGCTTTTTAGTAGTGATGCTAGCGCCAAGTCCCTGTGTAACAGTGTTGATGGATGTATTGTCCCGGCTCTCGTAACCTGTTCAATTGATGGTTTTGTGCGAACAACTGACTGCTCTAGAGTAGTTGAAGATTGAATCAATTCATAACAGAAACAGGTCTTGGAATGTCGTGATTGTACGCTTCTTATTCCTGCTTCCGAACATCAAAGTAGAGCACGTCTACAAGCTCATAGTCAATCGCCGCTATTATTCAGGCGATATCAATGCCCGTTTCAATCTTTATATTCTTCTAATCTCCCCTAACTCCTCGACCTCACAACAATGCTATGCTATATAGGTATATAAGTATATAAGCAAACGCAAAAAAGAGCATTCAATCTTTTCTCTTTCCCAACCCCAAAAATGCACGGTATATGTATGCTATGCTACGCTATGCTATGTGGATATATAAATATGTACAACTTAGTAGTCTCAATAGTAACGATTGTAAAAAAATATCTCCCATCATCGTATATAGAGTTCTCGACTCTTAATCCCCGTGAAGATTATGGGGATGGTGGTGCGGGGGGTTGTTGAATTCCTAACCCGACTTCAGTAGTAGGACTTGGCACCTTTGGGGTGCTTTCTTTCCTGTTCCTCTTGCTAAGCTTCCGAGGACCAATTCTAGACGACTTTGGCGGTGAACCGGCGGTAAGAGTAGGACTGCCATTGCCGTACCCAGTACCATCGCCACCGAAAGTACTACGACTTGAACCAGCGATACCCACACCAGACGGCGACTCGCTCCCAATCGGCGGTGATCCGAATTCCACAACCGTTCCATCACGGAGTCGAAGTCCACCTGTTCCAGTGCGCGCCATAGCCTCAGAACTACTCGATGCATCCAGATCCGGACTCAAATTGCCCCTAACGCCTCTAGCGAAATTAGTAAGTCGACCACTAGCCGATCTATGTCGACGCCCATCACTACCTCTCCTCCAAGGTTTGAACCGCGACGATAACTTCGGTGAAATAGGAGACCATGGTAAACCACTTGACTCAGCGCGTCTGCGACCGCGGGAGTTCTCGCTATACAGCGAGTAGCTAGTAACTATAGGTTCTAACTCTGAACCACCTAGCCGAGGACTCGGTTCTGTTTCAACGACGCTTGGACGGCGGGAGCGAGGGCGCTGCATGATCTGCGAGCCGGGTGATGAGCTGTGTGCCAAAGGCGACGCGTTGCGGGGTATAGAGTGGCTTGAGGCGTAACTGTGACTCGATTGGTGGCTGGGATCACGCGACATGGGTTGACTGGTGTAACCTTGGGGGTGTAATTTGGGAGACATGGATGATGCTACCCAGGGCGGCGGGTGATCTGACGCTAATACGCCTTCAGGTGGATTGTGAACCGTGTGCGGGTAAGGGAGGTTCACTTGAGGCCGTATGGAAGGTAGTGAGTGAGCTAGATGCGCGTATTCGTCGTCTTCGGCTATGGCTTGCTGGGATCGTCGATTGTAGTCCCAGTTCTGGGAGTTTGGAGAGGGCGAGCGCAAGCTACTGCTTGAGTTGATTTCAATCGGGATAGGTGGCGGCGGGGGGAATGGACTCGATGGGTGTGACGGACTGGATCTAGCAGATCTCGACACAAGTATCGAAGATGGTTTCGAATGTCGTAGCGACGGTGAGTTTGAATGAGATCTCGAAGGTGGGTTTGACGCCAGTCGTGGTGGCTGGGGTATCGGCGGGGACCTTGAAGGTGACTGCGAAGGCGGTCGTGAAGGGGGCTTAAGTACGTCCTCGCTCTTATCATATTCTGGGAACGTCGATGGCTGTGTTCCCGGAGGACTAGGTGATGGTAGCGACGCGGTATTGAGTGGGGTCGCAGACAAAGGGCTAGAAATCTTAACCGGTGTAAGACCATCGAGTGATACGGAGTGTTCATTCTCTCTACGCTTCAGGATCGCCGCTGCAGCTGAATTTGGCGACGGTGCAGGACTAGAAAATGTGCCAGATACAGGATAATCGTCTCCAGTGGCAGCTTCGGCTTTCGCATCGGCATACGACGGTTTTCCTGCTAATAACCTTGGACGTACATTGGAGCTGATGTCGCTGATAGAGTCAAAAGCAATCTCGTCACTTCTAGGTTGGTACGAAGGCGATCCTTTGTTAATCCGGTCTAAAGTCGTTTGAGCTTTAGTAGCTTCCGATGAAGCACTGCCGGTATCCGCCGAAGAGCGCGGCCTTGTCGCTTGCGGAACTGTTGTTGGGTGGATGATGCCTTTTGCGGTCTCACGACTGATACTAACACGAGGGTCGCTGAGAATCCTAGACGCGGCTCTCCAAGAACCAGCACGGTCGCGATAGCGCCGCTCGGCGTGTCTCTTGATAGTTCGGTGATTAGGCCCGAAGACTCTGCGGGTAACTTCGTCATCATCTGGCATAGACATCGACTCGAATACTTCTGTTGGCGCAGGCTGCGGTGTAACCGTCCTTGAATAATCGATATCGTCGTAGCCGTGCGGGTATGTAACATGCCAATGGTAAGGGTTGTGCTGCGGCTCGGTGGCGCTGTATATCGCCGGAGATGCTAACGGTGATTCTTCTTCATACAGCATGTAGGGTTCGACTATACTACTGTTACTCGGTGGCGTATCCGTGTCCCCTTCCGATAAGCTATTTGTCCGCTCGAATACAGAGGCGACCACTGGTGCAGAACCCTGGCTAGAAGCATCCGTAATCCGCTTAGTGAGTTGATCGATTCGCTTATCGATGGTGCTCAGACGCGACTCCACTAGTTCTCTGCACTCGGTGAGATCCGGGTATCTTCTTTCGAAACGGTTAAGATGAGCTAATAATCGTTCACCATGAATGAGGAATCTTCGGAAGTCTTCCGGTACTCCCGTTTGCAAGTCTTCCTCGACTCGGCGGTCGCTTATATCGAAAGCTCTACAAAAGACGCAGATTGCTCGTTCCAACCAAAACGGAGCCTGTCTTTCTTCAGCAAGAACATCAACGAAGAAAGCTTGGACAATCCCGTGAATCCTAAGTATATCGAGGCTGTCTTGGCCCATGTCGACACTGCGAGTACTATTCGAACTGGCCGATGAGGCTTCATTGTTTTCATTTCGCTCCACTAGAGCGAAGGCGATGAGTATTTTGAAAGTGTTGTTTAACGATACCCTCCGGGTTTCGGGTTCCGTAGATCTGACCGGTGTCCTCTTGTCCAAAGCTTTGGTACCTATCGTAGTTATTAGCATATATCATTCTAGCTCTATCAAATTTGAGAACTTACCCAGTACGACCATCTCGACGGGGATGTGTGTGCCGAAGAATGCGAGCAAAGACATCAGGTTTAACGCAGCGCTGGCACCTCTATGTTCGAGCTGCTCACGGACCGCGCGATACGCCAGCAGGCCACCTACTTTCGGACGACTTCGGTAAGACCTTAAGTATTTGGCGAGTGGTTCTCGGGTAGCTTTGAGTTGAAGCGCGGCGACATGAATCATAAGAGGTAAACGATCCATCAGTTCGACGAGTTCTTCAGCACGCCTCAAGTCATCCTGTGTATATGGCCTCTTCTTCCCCATCTCTTCGAAAAGGAGTTCTTGAGCTTCCTGCTTGGTCAATGCGTCCAGCGCAATAACTTGAGGGTTGTCGAATTGATAGTCTTCGCCTGGTGTTCGCTCCGTTGATGTGTAGATGATACTGGTATGCCTCGCGAATGGGATGTAGTGCTGAAGATGTGGGAGGTCAAAGTGGACGCCATCCAGGACTAGCAACCAGTTTTCGTTGCTGCTCAACCATGCTTGTACAGCGCCCACCATACGGCGGGTATCGATAAGCCCTTCGTGATCTAGGTGTGTTGCCTCGCTCAGGCCCACTGTCTTCGCGATGTCCCAATAGCCGTAATCTAGTTCTTCCAAATATTTCGCCCGGATCCAAAAGATACCACCGGGAAAATCATATTTATGTTGGAATACATATTGTCGCGCCAAGTGAGTCTTACCACCTCCAGGCATACTCTGGATCAGCACAGATGAGGTTCCTACGGACCTTCTTTTACGGTCCATTAACATTTTATGCAACAGCTTGAGCTCTTTGTCTCGACCTTTGAAATACATATTAGGACGGAAGACAGTCGGTTTGACGAAGAGGGGTTCTTGTGAAGGGTCATGATCAGATTTGGATTGTTGTGACGGGAAATATTCATCTTCCGATGGCTGGTTCGGCGTCGCCGGGCCAGTAAGGAGCTGTCTAGATTGATGATCGATCTTCGAAGGCTCTTGATTTGGAGATAATGGAGTGTCATTATGGTTTTGCGGAACTACAGAAAAAATAACAATCAGCTACGGCTCCTTGAACATTAATGTCTAATTTTATCTCGTGAATGATCATCAATCTCCTCTATCTCAAAAGGAAGCTGAACATCTTCGAAGATTGAGCTCCCCAAAGACCGATCGTGAGAACGGTATGAGCTACTCTCCAGAAAGGGTAGGGCTGGTAACCTACTGGATCCTTGGCCAGCCTGCTGAATGCGTTGTTGCGTTTCAAGCTAATTTCAGTTAGACACATTTTCGTGGTTGGAGTTGTTGGACTTGGGACGAGAACATACCCATGGTTTCATCCTCTCTTCTATCTCGTGTTTTGCCCTCGCTAATCTTTCATCGTCTTCTACCCTCCATCTGGTCGCGATTACGTCGGGGCAATCTAGAACCCATTCCCTTATAGCCGTAGCTATTGTTCTGTATCCCGGCGCATTTCTGCTATCGAACTTGCACATGCCGGAGTGGGTTGCTTCAATAGCATAGTATGTTACACCCGGAAGCTGGGGACTTGCCGAATGTGCGTCAACTATGAGCGACTTCGTTCCTTTTAAATCCGTCTTATGGTTCTCGTGGGCCATAAGAATTTTAAATCGCTGGTAGATGTCGAGGAAATGGCTGTTGATGTTCTGCAGCGTTTCGTTATCCCTTTTCAGCGTCTTTAGGAGTACTGACTCGGACTGAAAGAATGTTCGAGGAACAACTGCGTCCGACATTGCTTGTAGCATAGTTCCCCATCCCGCCAAATCCGAACCCGCATGTGGTGTACCGAGAAATATCATGCCATACGTTGAGACGTATATCGATCGGTAGTCCTCATGTTGAGAAGATCTCAAGTCGTTCGAGTATAATAGAGCGCGCTTGACTAGAATACCGCCCAAGCTGTGACATACCCAGATGATGGGGTTGCGTGTAGATTGTTCATCCTTCCGATAGTGTGTAAGGGACGTTACTAAGGTCTGCGCATGCATGTACATGAAGTTATCGCTCGGGTTGGACCCATGTTTTTTTGAGTATACATCGGCGTTATATCCGTAAACCAGAATATTCGCCCGCGCTTCTCTTAAGGATGTGGGGAGTAGGTCGGTCGGCCAGAAGACGTCATTCTTGGACGTCCAGGTCCGTTGTGGATCGCCGTTTAGACCGTGAACGAGTACAACATCAACTTTAGCGTCGGGATGGGTATAAACTGCTGTCGTCTCGTATCGCGAGATTTGTTTGTTGATTGAGCCCTGTAGACGAATTGGATTTAGCAAACTGCTCATGATCGCAGATAGAAGGATGAGTGTCCAGTGTTTGATTATTCTATGTATCTCCACCAGAAGAAATGCGGAACATCGGGAGAAATAAATGAATCCCATTATAGGATTTCCAAGTAAAGAGCCATGTATCTAGAAGCGCAAGTTGTTGCCAAGCTCGGAAGTGTACGTATAATTATATCAGACGAAAAATATGGAATGAAAAGGGAAATAACAGACTTTAACTTACCATGCTTACTTACGAGCGAGGCAGCAGGACTCAAGCTGGTTTTATCACCTCTTATGGCTAACTTTTAAGCGTATGAGTAGAGCAAGATGTGCCTCTCTACTTATAAAGGAGGGGTGAATTTGGTTTGGTTCGCGTCGCGCGTGACATGGGGCGACGGTAGAAACAAGTATATAATTACGTACAGGAAGGCATTAGAGTTAATGATGTATACAGTATGCGTATATTTGGTAAGAGTCATAAGGGGAATGTTAAAAAAGGGAGGTAGACCTGAGGCCAACCAGCCTGACCGTGGGCGAAAGCTGTCTCCATACAGCCAAGATAATTCCCCATGTGCTTTCAACACAGCGTCGCCCTGCTCAAGGTCGGAAGGTCGGATGATTGAAGCGTGCTAAAGTCTAGTCAACGTAAAATGGATGGGACAAGATAGGTCACATCGTAATCATCAAGCGAAAGACGGGAAATGTATGGGTACGTACAGTACAGAAAGAAGGTTGAATAGGAAAGAGAGATGCGACATCACGGGGTCCTGTTTTAGTTGGTACCGTCAGCTGGATCGCTACTCCCTCCAAGCCTGAGCCTCAGCGATATGCCATTTTAGTCATAATCTTTCCCCACACCACCCCTGCTGCTCTGTAAATGCGCATATTGTAGGCAGGAGCTAAAATCTGCAGTAAGACGGGTGGGCGGCATAAGCAAGGGCCGTGATCTGGGGGGTTTTGCTTGAAAGACGCTGTTATTAGCCACTTCCTCATTTGTAAGAATAGAATGCCGGTACCTGTTTTGTCGTGCCTGGTTAAGGTCGGATGGATAACTCTCATAGCGACAAATTGACGTCAACTATATCGTATTATCGCTTTTCGAGTCCAACAAGATCCGAGATATTGGCTAAAATGATTTTGATTGGGTGGATCAATTATGTTCGTCACACTTGCGTTGGTAGAAATTAAATTGTGTCGACCATTCATTTGTGCCGCCCGCCGGAAAGTTGTATGAAATAGAGGGTGTAGGGTTCTAAGGTTATGCTATGAAAGCGAGCTAAATTATCCCGAAAACTCTGATACGCAGCTGCAGCTGCATCAGCCTTAGTGGACAAACCGTGACAGCGTACCGAAAGTCAAAAAACGAAGCGTGAAGCGTAAATGCAGGTACACTTGGTGACAAGTGGCTCTCAACTTCCCGGTACCTAATATTACTCACATGGCTGTAAACTCCATTCCAGCCTATTGATTTAAGGTTAATACCAAAATAGAAGTCTACTTAAGGTAGGGTTTACTCTTGCGTACCTAGTGGATGTAGGGCTGCGTCCGTAAATGCACACAGCCTATTCGTACGTATACCAATGCCCAAATTATGGTACGCTGTATGACTGGTAGGCGATGGTCCACCGACGCTACACATCCTGGTCAGTTTTCGGAAACATTTCGACAGGCGACATCGCTATCACAAAATCTATTCAATAAAACTGACAGAATGCCAAGATACGAGTTTTAGAAGATTTCACATGTCTTCGAATACTAAATTTTATAGAAATGTTGGTATTTATTTTGGGGTTGCATTCTCTACTAATCGATCAATTGCGACTCGGGTTCCACTCAATCCAGTTCTTCATCACTTGGATCAATCTCGATACGGAACAATTTGTTACTCTGTGTGACGTGAAGAATATCCTTGGCAGTGGCATACGACTGAAACCACGCCAGGCTTCATGTAAGGGGTAGAGACTTAATCTATATCGTAGAGGAGGTAGACCGCGGTTAGAGAAGGGCTAACTAATCACCACTCTTCATCGGTTCATCACAGTTCCATCTGCCAGGCACACTTTCGCTCTGTCCGTCGGTGACACAGCCGACCTTCGGCATACATACATGAAATGTTGGTTTTTAGGTTCCGAGACATCGCACTTGAATAAGTGAGGTATCACTATGAAATGTCACTTATACTCATTATAGAATCATGTTCCAGCATCATCACCCGCATAGGGAAACTACCTCGTGACTGATGAAAAATTTTCTTCCAACCTGAAGAACTATTTCATAGCCTTAGACTAAGTAATAGATGATTAATTGATCGATTTCAATGGGTGTGAAATTTAGGTGTGCAACACCAATTAGGAGACACCGCCCCATCGACACATACCGATGGTAGCCTCCTTGATCTTGCTCAGGGGTATGTAAGGTGGTTCCGGATGGTGAGGCGGAAGATCACCCTGCCATTTCTCCGAGGGCAACGGCGAGGTTGAAGAGAGGTTCTAGAAAATTCGCTTCCAACTTTCTCGGTACGGCCGTTGGAAGAATCTGTGATCATTGCGCCGATACACGCCGATCCGGTAGGATGTACACAGTGAAACAATGCACCGTGGTCATAATGGGCATGCGGAATTGGCACAGGAGGCTATAATCTTTGTTTGGACTCCTCGTCCTTTAGTCCTTCGGGGCGAGCATGAGTACATACTCCCGTGTGCTCTGACCGAATTGGATCATATCCTTCTCTCTAAGTTCCAAATACCTGCTTTCCGGCACTTTCTTTCCGTTGAGCATAGTCCCATTGGCGCTTTCTAGATCAATCAGGTAGGGCTTCACCTTGCCGATCTTGTCACCGTATTCATTACGCTTTTCAATATAGCGGAATTGTATAACAGCGTGTTGCTTACTGATACTGGGATGTTCAGCAGGTAAATCTACTACCGCCAATTCCCTACCGACTAACCAGCAGCTACGATGGCTGAGGGGTACGGTATCCACGATATCTTCGCCTTTGAAAACGAATAGTTTCCATTGGTCTTTCGGTGATGCTTTACGGGCCTCGGGCGGTTCGTGGTATTTGAGAACTATTTTAGAGCCGTCCGCCTGAACAATCGAGTTTGAAGCAGCAGCTAATGCGCCCGTATTCCCATAATTAGGCTTCTCTTTAGGCTTTGGCGGCTCTTCGCCTTTGGTAATAGCAAAGGAATCAGCCTGTGAAGGGAGTGGACCGCTTCGCTTCACTAATTGTTTTCCGCCTTTTTCTCTATCGTCATAATTGTCGTCACCCGGTGCCCGGGGGCGGTATGAGCCTCGTTCGCTGTGTCTATCACGGTCGCGTGATCGCCTCCGCCTATGTTCGCCGCCTCTACCGGGATTGCGGTCTCGAGAAGTGGATCTACGCCTACGCGCGTCGTCGGGGGACCTTGAACGTCGGTGGCGTTTTCTTGTTCCAGATCTATCGCGGGATCTATCTCGTTTTCGGTCATCGCGACGAGTAGTTCGGCTTCGCCTGTCGCGTTCGTAAGCTCCATCGCTATCGCTTCGTGAGGCTCGTTGATTGTCTGGCGGAGATTCGCCACGACCCATGTTGATATTGACGTAGCCAGGCTTATCAGTTTTAGGCAGAAGAATTCAGGGCGAATAAGGAGGGAGTTTATTCGGTAACGGATTTGGATAAGGTTATGAGGCTGAACCTTGCGCCGTCTAGAGCTGAATCTTAAATCAAGCATGAACCGGTCGCAAGTTCCAGGTGATTACTAGGTACATATTCTGCCGGCTTAGCTAGACTCACCGCCCAATTATGTACCTAGGTACCTTTGTTCATCATCGTCACCCTCATTGATTCGACAACGATACGTATTTAGCCTACGCGCTTGTAGAATTAAAGAATAAATATAATTTCTAAGAGTCATAGAGTCGCTTTTTCCATAGTCATAATTATCATAACTACGTCTGTGAGTGGCGCCGTATCTGTCATGCTTGCGTGTCCTCGAAGAACTGTACAGAATAACGCCGCCTTTGAATGTCGAGTTTGTCTACAAATTTCCTTAAATGAGAAGCAATGTAGGTAGGTAGATACACATGTAGTTTAAGTCAGTGGCAATACAGGCATGAGCATGGTAACTGTATGTGGAAACATATTAGCCACCACATTCGATAAACCCATTTCGATGAATAAAATCACCAGTTTATCCAGGTAGAGACGCATTATCTTCTTTATGGCGGTGCTCCAGGCACCGATCATAACGAAAATGGAAGGCATACAACAAAAATTGCCCTTGCTACGATCCACGAGGGATAATAGAAAGGGTTCGACTCCACGATGTGCAATGCAGGTCTTACCCTTTACCTAGGGGAATGCTTGAGCTCCCCGAGGTCAAGGAAGGTAAGTATGCCTTCTTTCTAAAAGATGATTGAAATGGAGGGAGGGAGACTAGATATTTATACCCATTTCTCTAAGCGGTGAAAGGGCGAAATCAGTAAATCGGCAGAATTGTTGCCAAAGCAACCAACCAAACTTGGCCTGCTAGCGCACAGACTTCTAAAAAGGGTTTAGGCAACTCTAATAGTTGAGCGGTACCCACAATCAAAATTTAGGGAGCAAACTTGGACCTGTTATCCCGTAAAAATGCCAGTGTCCAATGCCATCGTCCAGCTTTGTGAAAGTTGCCGAACCGGCCTCGAATTCCCTCTTCTAAACCATCTATTGGGAGCTAACAGCGAGCGTTTAGTTGGCGACAATGTCCAGAAACCAATACGCCGAAGCACAAGGCTATCCGCTAAGCAGCTCAATGATCTGATTCTTACAAGAGCAACTTCCATCGACTTCCCCCATTATGATCGTGAGGATACATTACCAGGCCTACCAAATCTAGCTATTTCCGCAAATGCCGGCTGTGAATTCTGTCGTTTCCTTAGAGATAGCATTTTGTCGGAACGAGCAGGCTTTGTAAATAAGGCTACGAGTACCGAAGTTCACGATGTATCCTTAAAACTCCGTGTCTCTTGGTTTATTACCCCACTCAAGGAAGGCAGGGCTGCTGCAGCAATTTGGCTATTGCAATTGCTAGCAACGTCTTATGAGTCTTGGGGTCAAGATGAAGATAGTTGAGTTTTACCACGTATACCTAGTCACACCTCGCTCACAAGACCTACTTAATTCTTAGAGAAGGAGATAGTAATTAGAGCTTCCATCTGCTGGCCGATAGGATTGGAGACAGGTAGGGAAGCCTGGCTACTTAAACACCTTTTCTACAGTAATTTTTAGTACTGAACATTTTCATGTAGGGCAAAGTTCATTTTTTGGAATTCCAAAGCCAATCCCTCCTGGCGCATTGCAAGATGACCCTCTTGCATTTGTCAAGACGAATATTGAAAGGTATTTGGCGGGCTGCAAGCATGCCGGTACAGCCGACCATCGTTTTCTACCATCCAGGCTGGTAGACGTAACCGGACAAGTTTTGAGAGTCATTAGCCCCGGTATGTCGTACCACCCGAGACGAGGTACTCATTATGCAACCCTGAGCTACTGCTGAGGAAATGCCGTTCAGGTGGCTTCCCAATTAAAATTATCAACCTTGGAAGTGATATACAGAAGCGTCTTGAATTTGGGTTTTCTCTGGACGAGTTAGCGCCAATCCAAAGGGACGCTGTTGGTGTAGCGCGGGCACTTCCAATTCCTTTCATTTGGATCGATGCTCTTTGCATTTTGCAAGATAGTCGTAAGGACTGGGAGCAGGAATCAGCTAAAATGGACAGAATATACGCCAACTCCCATGTGACGATTTTCGTTTTAACTTCAAAGTCGTGTCAAGACGGATTCCTATTAAGACCAAGTCATCCTAGACGAATCAAGGTTCCGTATGATCCAATTGCTGCAACTGTTAGCGAATTCTACGAGCTTGAACACGCAGCGATCTACGATCACCCCAGCCCCGCTATTTGGAATGAATCTAATTTGGAGAATAATGAATGGAATACTCGTGGATGGACTTTCCAGGAGCAACTCATGCCGGCAAGGATGATGTACTTCGGAAACTCTGGTATGTATTTCTCCTGCAGCAACCGCCTATACTCCGGGGTCGAACAGGAGCCCCAATCCCTGATTCTTCATAACATCTTGAGTCTGCGAAATGCAACCTCATTATACCAGGCTTGGTACAATCATATCGCAAAGCTGTATTCTTCAAGGAAAATTACTTACACCAGCGACACCCTTCCAGCTCTTTCTGGATTAGCGCGGCAATTCGCAAGTGCGGCTAGCGATCAGTATGTGGCCGGCCTCTGGAAACGAGATCTCCTCCATGATCTATTCTGGGTTCTTCATCATCCGACATATAAGTCACTGGCAGAACTTACCAAGTCTTTAATCGAACCTCAAATCTACATTGCCCCGTCTTGGAGTTGGGCCAGAGAGGCCGACTGTCTTTCTTCCTGCAAGGCAGACGAGATTTAATGTCGCGTTTGACCACGCAGAAGACCCAACTAGAATGTGATATCCTGGATGTATATGCTACACCCGGGGCCACGACGAATTTGGGGCGGTTTGTCGAGGCGAGGTGTACTTACCCTTGAAATGCATGTGTGTCCCCTAGCGCCGGGAGGATACACCTGGAAGCACCCAGTGGCTGATACGCACATCGGAGATCACTATCTCGAACAACCCCACCAATATCCTAAGGTCTTTTCGTGTTACCTTGGCTGGGAGCAGGCGTCAACTGAAGCAATACTTTGGTCCCGTGAGCTTACCATGGCTCTCATAGGTAGCGTGAAGCAAGACCCTTTAGATGGGTCGAATAGTTCGTCTAGGGATTCCTTTATGTTTGCAGAACCATTTAGCCTTTTACTCCATCCAACTCCTGTGGCGGGCCAGTATATTAGAGTGCGGGGGGTGTTCGGACCTACCGCTCGACAAATTGAGGAAAATCAAGAACGTTTACGTTTCAAGGACTTTCTTGATTGCGCGAAGCAAGTAATGGCAACCGTATAATCAGTTATTATATGGAAAATCATGATTCGCATTCTATACCCATGTCACCCAGGCCAAGAACTGGTTTGTTCAACATTGCGATAACAACAACCTACACCGAGATACGTTGATTTCCTGCAGCCACGATATGAAAGGTATCTCCTAGCGCCGGCGCAGTGTGGGCAGTATATTTCCTTCATTGTTCTACTGTCTACCCGGGCGGTATTTGTATTACGCTGTGGGTTTTACGGCAGGGACGACTACCGAGTTTGATGTATCAATTCGAAATCTTGCGCAAGCCAAGCTCGAATCCCCGCACCATACAATTCTGCTTCAAACGGTCCAAGAGCGGCGACCCGGAATCATGTGTTTTCCCCGATTCTATTTTCGAAAGATAATTGGTACTAAGCCAGGCTGTGGGACCGATTCAACCGTTTAATTCCAGTTGATCACAGTTTTATATCCCGCAAGTATCTCTTATTGGATGCGCCCCTTACCGTGTAAGCGGGGAACGGCAGAGTTAGGGATGTCAGTACCCAGGCAGACATCCGACGCCTCTTATATCATAGCAAATAGCCGCGTACATTACTTCGGCTTGAAACTATTCGTATGACTTTTCAAGATGGATCAGCAACTTTCCAGTTTCGTTATCGGGAGCACAATGGAAGCGTTTCTTAGGACGTTGTCACTCAATAACCTGTTGGATCTTGTCTTACGCTGAAATGTGATCAATCGATTCAGAAGCAGGCTGCAATATAGCTGTCCTCACAATAAGCAAATGTGCATGTTTGACGTGGCTTTCCATGTAACGTCCCGGCAGCCTGCATCAATGCCTGATAATTGAGGCTTTCAGCAATGAGAGGGGCGTGGGAAGTTGGTTCAATGAAATAACCTCTTGATCCCATCTCAAAATTTCGTCTCTCTCGATGTCTTAACTATTAGTTTCTACTAGCTACACCTGCTAGAAAGATGGCGGGCACACCAACAGCCATGCCGTTACAGTCAAAGGATCACAAGACGTTGATGGACACGATCGATAAATTACGGTCGAAGGGAATCAATCGATATGTCAATCTACCTCAAATTGTTGTCTGCGGCGATCAGTCGTCAGGGAAAAGCTCCGTTTTGCAAGCAATTTCGGGAATGTCTTTTCCAACTCAAGACAATCTCTGTACCCGATTTGCGACGGAGCTAATCTTACGACACACCAATGAGAACGTCGAGAAATGTCACGTTTCTATATCTCCAGGAATCGATCGTTCCGCCGAAGAACGCGCGAAACTCGAACAATTTCAATATTATGAGATTCCCGACAACTATAACATTGGCGCCCTTGTGGATAAGGCGAAAGAAGCTATGGGAGTTGATATTGACCAAGGAGGAACGTTTTGCAAGGATGTCCTTCGCATTGAGCTATCTGGCCCGACGCAGCCGCACCTCACCATTGTCGACTTGCCGGGGTTGTTTCGCGCCGGGAACAAGGACCAGTCTGTTGAAGATGCTGCAATCGTGCAGTCATTGGTGCTTGAATACATGAGGAACCCTCGAAGTATTATCCTAGCCGTGGTTTCTGCTCAGAGCAATTTTGCCTTACAAGAGGTGACCCAGCACGCGAGAGAGATAGATATCGGGGGCGTTAGGACTCTGGGTCTCGTCACGAAGCCGGATACACTTGATGTCGGCTCTGCAAGTGAGCGTGAATACTTTGACTTGGTACAGAATAGGGATGTTGTTAAGTTCAGGCTCGGGTGGCATGTCATGCGAAACCGTGGTTTCAAGACCCGGAATTCGACGAACGAGGAACGAGACAAAGCAGAAGCCGAATTTCTCAACCAAGGTGTCTGGGCCGGCCTCCCGCGATCTCAAAAAGGTTCCGCAACTCTGCGTACTCGGCTTAGCGAGGTTCTCAAAGACCAGATACTCGATCAATTACCAGAAGTACTCGAGGAAATTCAAAAGGGGATAGACGAATGCTCCAGCAATCTGGAAAAGCTCGGTACCACCCGCAGTACGCTTCCAGAACAGCGTAAATACCTTCTCAATGCCAGTCACCAGTTCTCAAACCTCATCACTGAAGCCAAAGATGGTTTCTACCAAGATAGATTCTTTGGTAATGCCCGAGACGATGATGGGTATCAAAAGCGACTTCGTTCAGTGGTTCAAAACACTCTGACTGACTTCTCTCACGAAATGCGTACCAATGGTCAAGCCAGAAGAATTGCCGAGGATACGTCAAGAACTGGCAAGACGGAGGTCTCACGAAACGATTACTTGGAAGAAGTAAAAAACTTGATGAATAGAACCCGCGGCTGCGAACTTCCAGGAACATACAATCCACTGATAATCGGAGAGCTGTTTCATGAGCAGTGCACTCCTTGGAGAGGCTGGCTAGAACAATTCTCGGGTAGAATATTCGACGCTGTTGACTTCGTCGTCAACGAAGCATTATCATATGTCTTGGACGAAGACACAAAGACGAAACTTTGGGGAGATTTCGTTAACGACGCCTTAGAGAAGCTCCATCGTCAACTTCAAGATAAAATTGACGAAATCCTACGACCTCATGAAGATGGTCACCCAATTACATACAATCATTATCTAACAGAAAATGTCCAAAAGGCCCGCATTAACCGTTTCCGTAATAGTATCATGCGCGGGTTAAAAGAATCCGGGCTTGGTTCAAGTATATACAGTAAAGACCTGGATCACTACTTGGACTCGATCATGAAGCATACTGAATCAGACATGCAAACACTATCTTGTTCTGACGCTGTTGATTGGATGGAAGCATACTACAAGGTAATCGATACCCTGCTTAATGTATAACTTGACTTAGGCTCATCATATATCAGGTGGCATTGAAACAGGTTGTGGATGACTTCAGCAAACTGGCCATTGAAGCTTGTCTCATCTCTAAGTTGCCCGGATTATTTACCCCAGAGCTAGTGTTCGAGCTCAGCGACGATGCAATAGGTAGAATTGCTGCTGAAAGTTGGGAGATGGCGGACGAGAGGAAATTCCTCACGGAGAAACTGGAAATCTTGAGCAGCGGCATGGCAGAGTTGCAGCGTCTTAGTAAACACCGTCAGCACATAAATGGTAAGTTTATCAAAACGCCTATTCATATCATATTTGGGTACCTATTCTAATCTATAATGGCAATGCGAAGTTAATCGCCCCGAAGACAGGATAATCCGTAGAGTCGAGCCGGTAGGGCCTATATATTCCGATCAGGATGGATACTCAAGGTCCGAGAGATCATCGAGCCCTTCGGTTTCAGTGGCGTCTGCGCCTCACAGTATAGTGGAAGAAATCCCGAGTGAACATGAGACAGAGGTGACTAGAGGAGTTCCCGTGGCAGGAATAACAAATGCTAAACCCTCTTGGCGGGACCGCGAGGCGTCTATAGCGTCCCGAGCGCTGTTTAAAGGGTCAGTGCCTCAAGCATATGAGCCGCCCATCGGGGTTAGCGCTGGGCCTCCAGTGGAAAGTAGAGTTGACGATATGTTTGAGGTTTTCAGTTCAACCCCTACGAGGAACAGCAAGAAGAAGAAGAAGAGAAGGAGTCCAGGCGAACTCATACCTGCACATGTCGAAGAGTTGACCATTTGATGCATAGGGACCTTCAGAGCTTAATAGGATATAAGGAAATGGATTTTCATGGTATCCCGGTGCGGGAATTTGGATTGAAGGGTAGAGCACTGGTAGGGTTTGCGAGTACCAATACCTAGTCTCTGAAGATTGATATCTTGTAAACCGTGAAATATAGCCCGACACAGCATGTTGCGCCCAATCTAATTTCGACTGTTGCTAGTAATTTTCGAAATGGAAATACATTGTTGGAAGAGGTTCGTTATAGGGGCAACCCCACTTATTCATTTGGTGCCCAGTAAATCTTTCACAGCGTATTACGTGTATTGGCACTATCATCAATGGAGGTTGTACCAAGTGCTAACACCCATCCAACCAACACCCCTCTTTATCCGACTCCCTTGACTCACGGGCTCACTCGAGTTGTTGGCCTCGTTGTTAATTCTTAACTTTAACACACATTTTTAATCCCTCAATCGCATTAAACTACTTATCATCTATTTCATTCACATTCCACCATGACCTCCAGAGAGACCGTCCTGATTACAGGCTGCAGCAATGATGGCATTGGCTCTGCCCTAGCCCTCGTTTTCCAACAGCGCGGATTCCATGTCTTCGCTACGGCTCGAGATCCCTCTAAGATGTCCAAGCTCAATGGTCTTCCCAATGTGACGCTGCTAACACTTGACGTCGTTAAGTCAACCGACATCAAGGCTGCCGTCTCAGCCGTCTCGAAGGAGACAGGCGGTACCTTGAATTACTTTATTAGTAATGCTGGTCATAACCATTTCATGCCCATTCTCGATGAGAATCTGGACACAGTTAGGGACCTCTTCGAGATCAACTTTTTGGCCCCGATTGCGCTTACTCAAGCCTTCGCCCCTTTACTCATCAAGGCTAAGGGCATGGCTGTGTATGTTACCAGCATCTCAGGATATCTCAATATTCCATATATGGGTAAGCGACTCCAACACTGCTTCTAGCTTACATGGGTTCCTAGGAAACTAACATTAATCTTAAAGGGACATATGGGGCATCTAAAAAATCTCTGGAGATTGCAGCTGATACTATGAGGCTTGAATTGGCTCCCTTTGGCGTCGATGTACTTGAAGTCGTCACTGGTGCTGTTAAAACTCTAGGGCAAACCTACTTTGAAGACTTTGCGCTTCCACCCCAGTCCCTCTATAAGAGTATCGAGGACATTATCGCTGCTAGGGCTCAAGGGAAGGACGGTATGCCGCGGATGGAATCAATGGAGTATGCTAGCAAGGTTGTGGACGAAGTTGTGAAACGCACCACAGGCCGTTTTTGGTGTGGCAACAACGCCGACAGCGTTAAAATGAGCACTACGGCGACCGCAGTGCCGCAATCCGCTATGGTAAGCCTGATATCAATCCCTCGTTTTGAGAATGCTAACCAAAGGTAGGATGCTGGGGCTGTTATTGGAACTGGTCTTGAAAAACTGGGAAAATAGAGCTTATAACCTATAGGGATTAACAGCCTAGTGTTAAAATCATTGGAATGTCAATACACAACTCTTCTGCCTGGATTTCCCAGTGCCGAGATACATAGGGCCTTGCTGTGCGATCCAAAGGGTGGTGATTACTAATCTCCACGGGTGAAATGTATTACTAATTACTAATCCGTACGCCCCTGGGCTGATGGCTGCGTGCCATGGATTCTATGTATAAAGTCTATAGAAGTCTGTTTATCATACTAAGATACTTAGTAGACTACTCCCTTTTTCCAGATCGGAACCTCTCCGAAATCATTTACACTCCACTTGACCCCACCCTTTTCGTCTATCCATGCGCCCTGATCGCTAGCCTTAAATCCACGCTGCTCGTTCTCCGCGATCTCGTTCTTACTAACACCCATAGGATCCTTCGCAATCCATATTAAGGGAGTCGGACTTGTAAGCGCCGGGTTCAAGTACGCCTTCTGAAGTTGCTCTTCGGTGTACTCCGGAACGTCCTCATCATCATAGGAGTCACCCTCCTGTAGCCATGTCCTCATAGCTTGATATGATGCGAAGACTTGGGGTTCGAAGAAACGAGCGATTGGTTCCAGAATGCGCTGCGCAACAGTTTGTGGCACATGCGCCTGTTGGCCAAGGCGTTGGATCCGGGATGATGTTTGCGCTTGTCCTTCCTCCGCCGAAGCTAGCAACGGTTCGGACTCGTCATCCCTTTCGGAGAGACTGGCAAGGTCGGCTGGTAGAAACTGCTCGAGTGGCGAAAGGTATTTATTCATTAGCACGTTATAGAGAATCGTTATAATGAATAGAATCGCGATTATGATGGATGGACCGGTAGCCTTTCTCAAGCTGAAGATACCAAGCAGCGCGAGCTCGGCGATGTAGACCCCAGTAAGAAGGTGCTCGAGCGCAAGAGTGTATGCTTGGCCCTTCGTATCTATCTTAGGCTTTATTACGAAGAGAAGATTGTAGCGGTATGAGAAATAGTAGAGCGATAGCCCAATAGCGGCGAAGCCAAGGACTAGTGGTGCGATACAAGAGTAGGCGATTGCTAGGAATAATAAGTAAGCCGGGTAAACGGAGACGAGACGAAGGAAGCGATAGACTAACCGATGATAGCGAAATTGGCAAACTATTATACAGTTAGTACGAGTTTTAGTTTTGAGAGTTAAATATCCTGACCTTTGGAAATAGTTTGCCCCAAGCGATTCCTTTCATATTTGTGAATCGATTGAACTTTTGCCGCGGCGTCTTATCGAAGAAGTAATTGTAAAAGAGATATGATAGAAGATCTGAATAATTCAGTAGATTGTCTGCAGCTGACGTAATCCCCTGAACGATGAAATAAGTTAGGTAGAAATTTGCAGCCTTAGGAAGCTGTCTCGCTAAGAGTTCTGGGACAGATGTGGGGTCCTTGACTCTTCTCATGAGTTCTTGGGACACAGCTGCGGCTCCAGAAAAGACCGCGGTAACGAGGAAGACCTGTGTGACTTGGAAAACGTAGTACCACTTCTGAACCTTTAACTCTGTGGCAGTATTGGTAGGACTACCCGATGACTTGAATATGTCTATGTGGAATTAAGTCAGTTATCTGTCTTGTGACAAGAGAGGACGATTGAACCCTACATCGGAATATAGTAGGGACTAATTTGCTCAACCAACTTGTAGCCAACGGCGGAATTAAACCGGACAGAAGGCTAATGACTGGACGCGGAAGGTTATTTAAAAATTTCAACCATTCAACGTTCTCAGCAAGATAACTAATGTTAGAGATTAGGCCTATTAATCCACTGGGGATGGACCAGGAAACGATTGTCGCGATGACAATTGCTAGGGCGGTTCCTTCTTCAGAGATGCGACGAGCGGGGGGTATGGTGAGGTTCTTCCATATAACTTCCTGTGGAGATACACCGGTATACCTAGGACTAAGGGCTAGGAGGTTACTCGAGGCGACTTGCTGACAGGCTTGTTGGGCTTCAGCACATGTCTTAAATTCGACAAATACTGCTGCGGCGCCGTTAGTTTCGCCAATGCCGTAGGCTCTTCGTGCATCTTCAATTTTTGTTTCCTCTTCCTTAATCTTGTCGCGTAACCAGACGATACTGTCCACCTTCTCATTCAGAGGGGACACGATTGGCTTATGTCTTGGCCTAATGGATTTTCTTACCGAGTCGGGAAGATTGTCATAACTAGGAAATCCATTGGCGGATCTAGATTTCTTCGCGTGTCGCCTTCCTTCTTTATAAGCTTTTAGGATGAGAGACGTTTCTGCAATCTCGAGTTGTTCGACTTTCGACCCCCGGCTCGACACCAGACTCTCTAGCCCTTCGGCTTTTGCGACAGGCCAAATACGCGAAGCGCCATCCCCGAAGAAACGGTGAATGTTCTCTTCGTCAAGCGCATCCCTTGGCGCGGATAGGAATAATACGGTCCGCGAAGAAAGACGAGTTGCGACAGGCTTCGACAGAATCCAAGCTTGACGTAGTCCGATAAGCCAGAGACGTTCACGAGCGACGGTGAACATAACGAAGCCGAAAAATACCCAAGCTAATATGGAGTGGGCATAGAGATGGGTTCTTCTCTTGACGTTCCCTATTCCGATCTTATCAAGCTCCGTGGAGGATCCACCACCAGTTGCATTTACGGGCATTAGAATGGGCCATGTGAGGCAGCAACCAACGAAACAGATGAAGATAGTTGTTCGTAGAAAGCGAAGGTAGAGATAAGCATCTAGTGATTGGTGATGTAAGATGAACTTATCGGGTACCTTGCGCATAGTATGTACCCAGTTAAAATAAGATCGACTCGCGGAAGGGGTTCGGTCTCTACGCGGAATTCAGCGTCACTCCTAAGAATAACTAATGATACTAATATACTAACTTCTCCGAGACACTTCCAATGAATGTCCGGGGCGCATAGATATTGGGATACCATCGCCGCACAACAATGAATATCGCGACGAAAATAAGTCCCGTCACCTGTACGTTTTAGTAAAAATATGTAAAGGAGTACAGATGATACTTAGGTGTATATGAACTTACCCATGTGGGGACGAAGGCAGAAATGACAGCTGCGAGGGATGCTGACCCCTTGGGCTAAGGCACTGGGATGTTAGCAACATCTTGGGACACTATCACACTTTGACAATTCCTTGAGAATTTTGATAGTAGTATGCGAAGGTCGCATCAAGCATCACTAACCTTAGCCTCCATGGCAGATGGTCCGCCGCCCGTATCAATAGGGACGTTCATGATCCGATTGAATGGTACCCCTCTGGTAGGATTGATTCAACGCGATTCAGCCCTGTTATGTACCTAGGTAAGCACCAGATACGCGGAGAACTGGACAACACAAACTCTTAAAAACTGAAGAGTAAACATAGACATAACGAGTTCATTATGCTTTAGGCAATTTCAATGGAGTCGAGTAATTTAATGTTGAATGTAGATCAGGTGTGCATAGTGAAAACAGTAATAGCGATGATGAGACAGTTGTTGAAAAGTTGAAAATCGTACGAGATCGTGGTAGTCGATGACGTAGGTGGACGGGTAGAACGCGTTTAACATTGATTACCTAAGTTTCAGCTGGGGCTTAATATGTGGCTAAGCAGCTTGGCTTCCAAATTGCTGGGCTACGTCATAGGATAGATTATATAAGTTCCTTTAACAATTAAGTGCTTACGGCATCTCCATTTTAATACGTCGAAAACGCCGTACCCCCTTTTCAATTTCCAAACCTTACAACTTTATTTTCGCTATAATGTTTGAGTCCTTCAAAGGACTTGAGCTTAATGAAGTCAATTTTGTTCAGCTCAATAGAATATACGCCGTGTTACCTCACATATAGTAACCCTATGGGCTATGATGTCCTTTCTACCCATGTCACAATTTGGTGTGCTGTCCCATGGTCCTGGCTCAATACGCCGTATCCGTTTCCGGGTGGGGCACCGTGGCATTCCTTTCGTTCAGCTGCGGCTTCTATTAGCCCTATGATGAATACGGCGTATATCTGCTTGCCAGCTAGTGCTACAATTGCTCCAAGAATATCTAAGAAAAGAAGGCAATGAACCCTTCTCGCGTGGCTCAGCCGTAAAACCGGCAATTTTTGGTAGTGATCTCAATCTCCCTGCTAGACCTTGGAGTATCGAGATCATTGCGTAGAATAGCATATACAATGTTGCCATAAGTATATATATCTGCTTTTTCATCCCGTCGACTTCATGATAGTTCTATTCTCCATCGCAGTTCACACTCACTAATCTATTTCATTAATGTATTTCATTAAAAACACAATGGGTTCTTTTCGCACTCTCTTACCGTTTTCCTTAATATCGTTGTCCCTTGCCCAACCATACGGGACATCAAAGATCCAATGGGGCCCGTGCAACAAGACTGAAGTTCCATACGAGGTTCCGGTTGAATGCGCCGCTATAGATGTTCCTTTCGACTACACCCAATCAAACTCCAGCGAAACACTCCAGCTTGACCTTGTTAAAGTTGCTGCTGTGGTGCAACCCTCTAAGGGAAGCATCCTCCTCAACTTTGGAGGACCAGGGGGTACGGGAAGAAACGAACTTTGCACGAAAAAGCTATCTGAGGAATTGCTAGCGTAAGCAAGAATGGAAATCAATCATTATGGAAAATCGTACTAATTCTATTTAGGCTTTCCGGCCGACAATTCGATCTAATTGCATTTGATCCTCGGTATGAGCGTGCCCTATTGTGATATCATTTTTGACGCGAAGAGTATCGATACTAATGACCTCCTGACCACTAGCGGTACTTCCGGTTCTAAGATACCTATTCAATGCTATGAAAATCAATTTGACGCTTGGAACTTTCTCATAACCTATGGACCGTCTAACACATCGGATACGGAGTTGGCCAAGCAATGGGCGCAAGCTGCTAACGTAGCGGACGTCTGTTCCAAGTCAATGGCAAAGTATGGTAGCGTTGTTACCTCCGCGTTTGTGGCAAGAGATATGATGCGGATCGTTGATGCACTCGGAGAGGATGGATTGCTACGATACTGGGGTGAGTCGTGAATCTATTGTACATGATAGTATCGTTAAGCTAACTTTCTTTTCAAGGTTTCTCATACGGTACCACGCTCGGCGCCACTACTGCAGCTATGTTCCCTGACCGAGTGGAGAGAATGGTTTTGGATGGTGTCCAAAACCCGCATGAGTACTACCACGCACAAGCGTATGCTACCTCATAGATAATTTCTTGGGGTCAATTGCTAACTGTCATCCCATAGCGACTTTGAAGAGTGGGCCGACTCAGACAAATCCTTCTCCGCAATCTTTACCGGATGTGTTGCAAACCGCGAGAACTGCGACCTGGGCAAAGGTAACGATAAGACGGCCGCTGAGCTCGAGCAATCCGTCTGGGACCTCCTTGACGACCTCAAGGCGCGCCCAAGGGCCATCGGGCCGTATACGTTAAGCTACGCATACCTGAAGTCCTTCATCGTGAGGATGCTTTACAACAGCGGAAATTGGCCGGCCCTCGCTACCCTTCTCAACCAGATCCTCAACGGGCAACCGGAGGACTTGGAGAAATCATTGACCGCAATTTTCGGCGCTTACACCAACATCACTGATGCCTTAGCCGGAATTCAACAGCCGCAAGCCCTCTACAGTATCCACTGCAGCGATAACATGGTGAGAACTAAGAATTTTGACGACTGGGTTCCGGCTGTTCAACGCATGTATGATACTAGCAGAATCAGTAAGTGCCACATTTCACTCATACCTGCTTCGAGTGGTTTCTTTTATGATGGAAACTAACGATATCATCATAGTCGGAGATGCTCTAGTGAGCTTGTACGCTGCTTGCGCGCAATGGAAAATCGAGCCTAAGGAACGATACACTGGAGATTTCAACGTAAAGACGAAGAACCCAGTATTGTTCATTGGTAACAGCCATGACGCACTCACACCACTACGTTCGGCGAAGAACGTCAGCTCTACCTTTGAAGGTAGTGTCGTACTGGAGGTTGACGGATACGGTGTAGGTTCCCCCTTTTAGATTTCCCCCTTAGCCGAGTTCGATTAGTGCCGGAAGTTGACAACATCGGCAACGTATATAGCATGCCTCATTGGCCGCACCTTCTAGCTGCACCATCAAGACCACTTCCGCCTATTGGGTGAACGGCACCCTTCCCCCCAAGGATACGATCTGCGACTCAGATGGCCCACTCTACGGAGGAGTCACATGGGCTGATGTTATCGCGAAGGTATATGGCAACGGTACCGCCATCGCCAAGCGAGACGTTTTGCACGAACCCGTGATTGGAGGCTCCCTGTTCCCCCGTGTATCCTTTAAATAGTGGGGATATAGTGGGATCGATCCTAGGTTAGAGAGAGACGATACTACGATTTGTGGACTATTATAGATTTGGATGGATGATTGGGAACTTGCGATGGTATTTAACATTCTTTAGACTACATTTTTAACCTGTAATTATTATCTTATCACTCCAAATCGTCCTTGATTACTACGGCTGATTGTCTAATGCTTCTATCTACGCCCTCTCTTACCTCTTCTCCCGCGCATCATAGAACCATCACACCGGATTCCTCCCAAAAACTTGACACCCATCCTTTTCATAAACCGACCAGTCCACGCAGATAATTCGGACCAAAGAAAAGGAGCATACGGTAGATTTACTGGCTAGATATCGGTTTTGTGATACCACTGCTGACGCTTTTAGCTTCAAACAGCAGGGAACAGCGTAGTTCAAGAGCGCGGTGACATATCCGGGGCACCCCTTCGGACTTCTCCGTGCGTAATTATAGGGCGACAAGTAGGCCGTGATGACGTTATTTATTACCTAGCCTGAGTAGAACTCCTTGAATGGGATAAAGATGGTGTGGCGGCGGTGGTATAGGAAATTATTTATTTAATATCATTAATGAGAAACATTTCGCATGATCTTGGCACTCAGGCCATATATCTGAACCATGAGTGAGGAACGTGGACACGAAGGCTTTTCCGGCGAATCGACGCAATACCTTTCGCAACAATACGGAGGTGTTCACTCAGCCAAATGGGTCGACCTCTTTCCTCGCCCCTGGATCCCATACATACAACTCGTGCGCCTCAGTCCACCGATAGCGCCGCTCGTGATATATCTTCCCCATTTCTGTGGAGCCATGCACGCCGCAAGAATAAAAGGGCTCGCGACATCTGAAGTTCTGCACACATGTCTCTTACTATTAGGAGGGAGTCTTTTCTACTCCAACGCCGCGCATATCTGGAACGATCTCATCGATGCCCCTATTGATAGGCGTGTAGCCCGAACCAAGACAAGGCCTATCGCAAGAGGTGATATAACTCCAAAGCAGGCATTCATATTCGCTGTATCGCAAGCGCTATGTGCCTTCGCCTTCTTGCTTTTCCTCCCTCGAGCGGTGGCGACGTCAACTATTCCAAGCATCATCGGAGCAATATACTATCCCTGGGCTAAGCTACACTCCTACTTTCCCCAGTTTCTACTTGGTGCCGTTTTAGCCTGGGGCGCTGTAGTTGGTGCTTCAACTTTGGGAATTGAGAAGCCATGGACGGACGCACCTACCATGTGCTTGGTGATGGCTTTGGCGCTGTGGAATAGCATCTTAGACACTATATACACATACCAAGACATAGCTGACGATGAGAGGGTGGGAATTAAAAATCTTGCGATTTTATTCAAAGAAAATACGAAAAGTCTGTTATGGTTTCTTTTCGCTCTTGATGGGGGTTTCTTGATTGTGTACGGAGTGTTAATCCGGGCGGGGTCTCGCTATTATTTAATTACTGCCGTAGGTTGTATATCATCGTTAGCGGTTATGATCGCGAAAGTCGACCTTCAGGGTCAGGCTAGCTGTTGGCGGTGGTTCTCGATTGGGTTTTGGTCGCCCGGGGCATTTCTTTCACTTGGTCTCTTGTTTGAATATGTTTCGAGCTGTTAGTTGATCATCGTCATCAAAGAGCGTATCCTGCTGGTTTAATAATGAACTCATTTCTCGGATGCCTAGGTATGTTAATTGGAAGCTAAATTGATAACTACAATCTCCAATTAATAGGTACCAAGACCGGTGCAGTACTTCTTTTTAGGTGCTTTAGGTACCTAGACGATCCCCTATTAGGCAGGTACGATAGACGTCGGTAATCCTTAATTACACTACAACGCCGCTAAAAATAAGGTTCTATTCGGAATCCCGCAACCCTATTTTAACTACCTAGGTACCGATATCTATGCGACATAGCAGGTACGGGAGTCGGTAGCTCTTTCGATACTTAAATTCTCGAGTACCTGCCTACCTAGGTAGTAGGCGAAGGCGAAATGATATGCATGATAGCCGTATTTGATGTGGTTATGTTTAGCATAATCTTGTGTTAAATTTATTTTCGCGTCCGTAAATAGTGCCTTAGAACGTTTCCTTGGTTGCGGGGCGATATTTACTGGCTGATCTTAAGAAGAATCGAAACCATTGCCATTGATAATATTCCCTCGAAAATAACCTACCTATCTATACTGAGCTTCGTGGGTACATACATCACTGTAAATAACTGTGACTATAGCGTATGTCTTGGTTAAGACAGCCCATGCTACGGCAAGGGATCGTAAATAGCGATGCTACCCCTCACCCCACACGAGAAGGGCTACCTCGCCGTTTTGTCACTTGGCGATATTTTCACGAATTAAATTTTTTTTACGCACCCGAGTTCGATCAGTACCTTTAGTCGGCATATTACATATACTTTTGCGAAAACGCCTGAGCAGGTTGGACTTCTAAGAAACTCTTGTAGGCTTAATGGGACGCCGCGCGGGTTATAGTGGATTTTTTATCTAACCTGTGGGGTAACGTATATCTATAGCCCCCCTGTAGGTATCTGGGGAGATATAAGCCATTGGACTACCAAGCTTAACAGTGGTTACCGCATTGGTTAATGTCCTGCAGTCTAACTGGCTGATTTATTACTTGTAGGGGGTGCACGCTATAGTTCACTATATTTATAAGGATTCGGCGCACTAAACCCCCTATAATTACAGCGGAAACACGGCTGGACACCATGCCTATAGATTATGGATTAATAATTTCCTTCCGCCTAGACAACAGTCCTGGGATACTGCATCTTCCAGGACAATATGGAAGTGATATACTAACGAACTTGCTTGGATACCTTATATCATTCATGAACTGGAAGGGTTCTATTGGGATTCGGAGGCCCTAAACGCCTCCGAGTTTTTAAGCTGTCCGGGTGCACTCCCTAAATAAAAGTCATTATCTTAACTGCTGCAATACTCATTTTACTCTTTACCCAAAATGTCATTACAACCTCACTCACATAGTATTACCTAATGTGACTGGATTGATGTTAATAATCATTTGTATTAGTAATTTCTTACTCAAGTCCTCCTTCTTCTCATTAGATAATACGATTATTAGATAATCTGTGTATTAGGTAATATCTTGTTCTGAGCGGTCCTTGTTACATAATCACTCGCAGATCAAAGATCTCCCTTTATCGTTTACATAATCACACACGTGCTATATATCCTGGCACCCAGGCATTTAAGTCTTTATCGCAATTGAGGTTGAATTAAAAGAGGCCGTGAGTTGACTTATATTCTGAAACAAGGAAGCAGCCAAGCTATCAAGCTATGGGGTTGAAAAAGCGTTAAGGCCGGGTATCGGGCTCGTCGCGAGCTCGTCTGAATTCCTTCTGAGCAAAGAGCTATCACCGAAGCCCCGTCGGAGATGCATGGCGGGTTTACAGCGGAGATAGTGACTGCATTAAATCCACCAATCAACGGCTGGAAAGGTACGAAATAGGCATGTGGGTCTATACATATCAACTCGACGTCATGACTCTTTAATACCTAATGTAACTGTTGAGGTAGGCGTTAAAGTCGGACTTTAATAATGCATTACTCACGTTCCGGCTGAACAGTCAAATACGAGAAATATATTTTATAGACGTTCCCCCTCTATATATGTTCCTCCAACTTGTCATCTTCAACTTCGTATGCACCGGTCTCTTTTCAGATTGCCAAGAATTCTAACGCACCAAAGCAAGAGCTACCCCATTCCAAGATATTACAGTCACCGAACCCGAAATTTACAGAAAATGTCTATTAGCACGGCTTTGCCGATGGCTGCTCCAGCCAAAACTCCTTTGGCTCGCTATCGTATACTATCACCATCTGCTTCGATTCGAGTCAGCCCTCTATGTTTGGGTAGCATGAACTTTGGAGATGCATGGAAAGACTACAGTAAGTACCCCGAACCATGTTAACAAAGATCCTGTGGCGGTCAGTACTAATATATACCCTTTTTTCAACTTAGTGGGCGAATGTAGTGAAGAGACCACCGAAAGCATCTTAGATTATTTCTACAGCCAAGGAGGAAATTTTATTGATACATCAAACAATTACCAATTTGAAGAATCCGAGAAACGTATTGGAGCATGGATGAAGAAGCGTGGAGTCCGAGACCAAATGGTCATCGCCACCAAATTCACGACAAATTTTCATTCCGGACCCCGCGGTGCAGGAGAGATTTTGGCGAACTACACCGGAAATGGTTCCAAGAGCCTGCACCTATCGGTAAATGCGAGCTTAGAAAAATTACAAACCGACTACATTGATCTGGTACGTCTTTGGAGAGCCTCTACCGTGTCTACTTGACTAATTACCCTGCAGCTTTACATACACTGGTGGGACTTCTCTACCAGCATTCCTGAAGTAATGCAATCCCTTAACCACCTTGTAGTCTCTGGCAAGGTTCTACACCTTGGTGTGAGTGACACACCTGCTTGGGTCGTTAGTAAGGCGAACGAGTACGCACGCAACCACGGCCTCCGTCAATTCAGCGTTTACCAAGGAAGATGGTCGGCATCGCAACGAGACTTCGAGCGCGAGATTATCCCCATGTGTCGTGCCGAAGGAATGGGTATTTGCCCCTGGGGATCTCTAGGTGGTGGAAAGTTCAAATCCGAAGAGCAGCGCAAGAGTGCCACAGGCCGCAAAATACCACCCAGCGAAAACGACATCAAAGTCAGCAAGGTCCTTGAAAGTATTGCCAGCCGCAAGGGTACTATTATCACCAGCGTAGCGCAAGCCTACGTTGCCAGTAAGACGCCTTATGTGTTCCCCATCATTGGTGGCCGAACTATCGATCATCTGAAAGGAAATATCGAAGCCTTGACGCTCAAGCTATCGGCTGACGAAATTAAAGAGATTGAAGCAGCGATTCCATTTGATGTAGGATTCCCCAACAGCTTCCTTTACGGCGCTGAGATCCCGGAGAACCCTAGTCAGGTGTGGCTA
Source organism: Hypoxylon trugodes (assembly GCF_022578975.1). Taxonomy (NCBI): domain Eukaryota; kingdom Fungi; phylum Ascomycota; class Sordariomycetes; order Xylariales; family Hypoxylaceae; genus Hypoxylon; species Hypoxylon trugodes. The sequence continues at coordinate 2,155,520 of NW_026250023.1, read as the reverse complement.
TTAGGCGTAGGTGGTACTTTTGACTATGTTCCACTGCCAAAATCTCTCAATAGGGAATAGTTTTCTGGGAGGTTGATATGGGGCGGTTAGTGTTTTTATATCTAGCCTTTGTACGGCTTGTGTCCCTTGATGTAACAGGTTTGTCATGTATATAGCCTTTCTTGGCCCTTTTACGAGGGGGTGCCAAATCGTTAATGTCGGCATCTCGGCTACTCGCCTTTCTCTTCTGGGTGCCTCTCTGATACTTCTCGCGGTCCTTTTCGACATCAAGTAACTTTCCTGTTTTCGATTCCATTGCCGACATTGCATCCATGACTGCGGTACCGTTGGTTGGTCGCGACGAGACTAAGTGCGAAATATTGGCCAGTTTAAATTGGTTAGTTTAGCAGCTTTTGGGTGATACTGTTTACTTGCTTGTACTACGTCTGAGCCGGCCTCGAAATCTAATTGTAGTAGCCTTTGAAGAATGTATCTTGTCTCCTTTCGCTTCCAGTACATGAAATCAAGAATGGGCTTATTTTCCTGGGCCCTTCGGTTTTAGAGAATGCTACGAATGGAAGTATGGCTCTCTCGACGTCGAACTTTTCTGTGACAGAGATCCGGCGTGCGTAATAGGTTCCTATCGTCGCTAAGCGGTCCGCTCGGCAATTTCCTTCAACATCTACGTGGCCTGGAGTCCAACGCAGCTCAATGTTACCACCCATTCGTAAAAGCAGCTGGAGCGGGTCGAGAGCTTTGTCTTTGAATTCGTTTGCGAGTCCTGACTTGGCTTTGATGTTTTTATAACATCTCTGAAAGTATTGGATAGCCCCGGCGTTGTCGCTAATTATGATTACCCTCGGGGCAATATGGTGTTTGTCATGGACTACCCCTTGGTTATGTTCGGTCCAGTGTAGTATTTCATAGTAAGCATTCCATAAAGCCCTATTTACTGCCAATGTCTCTGCAAATTGAGACTCCGAAACACCATGGAGGCCATATACCGCATCTATCCACTGGTTATTGTTGGTTTCCGTATCTGACATGCTGAAGCGTTTATGTGTAACGCTAAAGCCAGCAAAACGTCCTTTGGCAGAACCATCAGTATACATCAGTATACATGGCTGATGGAGAGCGTCTATTGCTGCCGGCGCGTGGATGGCGTATCGGAGAGCAGTCTCATGGTCCTCCGTAAGAAATATTACGCTCGGCTGATCATTTCTGATTTTGAAGTCCTCGTATATTGGTGTTTCTTTCTCGATCTTTGCAGTTAAGGACTTCAATTTCTCCTTCGTATATTTTCTATTATAGGTTGGACCACCAATCTTCAAGGGCACAAGATCATCCTCTTGCCTCTAGCTTCGGAGGACTAATTCATGACCTGTCTTTGCTGCCTAAGCAATACTATCATCAGCAATCCCACGACTCGGTAAATGCAAAGCCAGGGCTCTGAAGACATAATACCTGTTCGGCTTCTGTAGGAGACGACATTCTTTCTACTATGTAGGGTGACTGTGATGATACAACGGGAGGAATAACGATGTTGGGTGTGTGTACATCCCTGGATTATTTGCGTACATAGGCGAGCGTCGGTTAGTTAGTGTGGAGGTAGGTTGGCAGCAAATTGTATGCGTGAGGCTTTGATGGTAGGATTAGAATATTTTGCGGAAAATACGTGGAAGAGACCGTCAAAAGAAACCGCAGGGGAAAGAAAACGAGTCGTGCTAGTTGTAATCGCCTAGCCCAGTTGCAAAGAAGAGAAGGGGAAGAAAAAAAAGTTGTCCTTATTTTTGATATATTGCTTGGGTGGATTGCAGTTGTAACTGTATAGCAGAAATATGGGGCATAGAAAATTTTATTCCGTTGTTTTGACTAGGTATATTTAGTTGTGAATGTGTAGGGTATTTGCATTTGTTTTGCAGGAAGGAGCCATTGCCTCTGAAAATCCATTATCTCGAATTTGTATCCACCCTTTCTAACTAGCAACGCTTGTAGCCAATTTAGGTACCTTCCCGCGCAACCCCAATGTGATTAAAAGGGGTGCTGGATCTCTTATTTCTCATGCATTTACTTTTCGTATACATCCTAACTCCTCTACTACTATCTCTACGAAGAGTCCAGTACCTTGCGATTGTATAAGCAGAACCATAGCACCGTGAAAACATCATTTAGAAGGAAAGTCGCGAACGAAGTCTACAAAGATATATATTTATTAGCGGATTTGGATAGGTATTAGGTGCATGGAAACAATTGTAACGACTTCGATAACACCCAGCAATTAAATACTGTCGACGACGATGCGTGTCTCTAAACGAAGAAAGGAGACTCACGCGTTAGGATTTACGAGCGAACGTAATCGGAGAAATTCAATCGATGGGTAGAAAATCACGTAATGTGAAGAGACTGTGTAGATATCAACTAAAAGCTTGCTAAGTTTCGTAGGAAGGCGTGAAAGTAAATAGAGGCGAAAATTTATTTCGAAATCAGTACCATTTCCAGAAGCAGGGTTTCCGTAGCAAACGATATGAATCATAGCAGGTAGTATGCAAGTAGAAATATGTTAGAAATATCATAAAGGAAGGAGCGCAGGTGCTGGTGCTGGTGCTGGCTTTCCAAAAAAAAAAAAAAAAACCCAAGTAACTGTAGAAAGGTTATATGTCAAAGTAATTGCATTGGATGTCAGCCTTCTCTCCCCGAGGATGACCCCGAAGGCGATGAAAAAACCCATTTGGCCAAGCGGTTTTTTCGCATGTCCCGTGTCTGTACCCTTTGCCCCGCCTTTGGACTACGCATGCGTGTGTGTGTTTTTTTTATGTCCCAATATACCACGGTTCGAATCCCAGCAAGGGCACTTTTTTCCCGAAAAACACCTACCAAGCTAATCATCACCAAATTTCATTCCTCTTCGCTGTAACAAGTTTATATCTTCTATCTGATGCATCTCCTTTTACTTCCACTACTCTTTTATTTGCCTACCTTTCCCTGCTATTTTCCACTTTCAAATTCGACTCGCCTTTCACCCTCCTACTATTTTCCTTCCCATTCCTTGTATTAACCCTCACTTCGTCGTCGATTACTTTCTCCGCAGAATTAATATTATGGTATTCACTGTGATCGCTACCTTTCATGCTTTCTCCACCTTTTCCGTCTCGCTACCATGTCTTCCCTATTTACTTGGACTACCACAAAAACAATTTTTGGTCTCGAGACTAAGGGCGCAGACCTTTGAATAGTATTAGAGATGTGTGTTAGACGCGCAGAGCTAGTATCATTCATAAATGTTAGGGTGTATGGCTGTGTGGAGCATTGCTTCGCGAGGAACTGATCGGGGAGAAGCCCGTGATACTTGGGGCGCCTAGCTATTTCCGACACTGACATTACCTCCTCAGGGATGACTTCGCTGACGAGGTTTTTCTAGACAGAATAGCATGGTTAGAATGTTACTCGCCAACTACAGTGCATATTGTTACGAAGACCCCGCCGAACAAGCGCATATCTTATCGTCAGACTATCATCGAATCCTCCGTATGCCCCCTGGGATATGGCCCTTCAACCCGAAAATCGCAGCGCCCGACGGATTATAGAAGATGCGAGGTGTAGTTCACGAATAAACAATACACTAGCAGTTCTTTCTTACGCATATACATTTATCTGCACGAGAACAGGAATACCAGGTAGCACCAACAATTTTGCCCATGCCTTGTATGAGGGGCTCCATATTCGATCTCTGTGCTTAAAGCAAGCTTTCACAATTTGCACTAAATACATATCGCCATCCGAACTCATCAACAAGTAGGTTATCAGCGTTGGTAAATTGCACGCATAGCATGATATTCATATAAAAATAAATACAAAAGACTTATATACCCAAACAAATTTCTTCAATGAAAGAATTTAAGGCGTGCGTACACTGGAAATAAAAAGCAGGTTGGCGGCAGATCTCTCGCAGTATTATTTGTTCAATCGCCTGCAAATAAGGCAATGGAGAATGTAGTGGCTTCATCCTTCTTTTCTTTCAATACAGTTATGATCCATGGATTTGAAGTGTGTGTTGAGGTACGATAGCGCACCGGAAGCAGTTGAATTGAGTGCTGTGGTACTTTCTCCATTCGAGGCACCGTTGCTTGTTTGGTGGGTAGGTTGATCCCTCTGTACTGCTTCATGGGTCAGTGTCTGCGTATTAGAGCTCGAGCCCGCCGATCTGGCCTGGTTCTCATCATTGGTGTCAGTGTGGGCATTCGTGCGTCTGATAGGTAAAAATGGACCAAGACGAACGCCTCGCAATGAATTAAGGAATGGAGATGCAGAAGGGGTTGGGGATCCTCTAGCGCCGGCATGTCTGGTGTTGTCGTGATCGACGACCTCCTTCGCTTTTCCGCGTCGTGCTTCCAATAATAACTCGTTTATTTGTTGGTCGTGCTCCGGGTTGGACGGCGACCAATACGGTCCAGCGTCATCAGATCCATCGTCTCCTGAGCCGGCTCCTGAAGTCACCTGGTAGATTGACTGCAATGTGGGAAATGGTGCCATAGAACGGGGTTCATTTGGGTTCCCGCGAGAGTTATTACGACCGTGATTTGATTGCCATGGACTTTGAGGAAGTTGTTTAGAACTGGATGCTATGGGTTCTAATTCTTCGGGAACTTCGTAGATGTCCCTTGGGAATTGATCTGGCGATTTTCTTGTGGTTGATGATGCTTTGGGTGTCTGTGCATCCAACTGGTTCCCTCCAGCGGTAAAAGCCTGGGCGTCTTGCATTTGAAGGTCAGTTTGTCGGTTCTCTTCTTCGCGCTCTTCAATAATCCATTTAAGCCTCTGGATGAATAACTTGGCTTGGGAATACCCTGCCGCCATACGAGACACCATTGAATCTACATCGAATGGCCTTATGTCTTTTGCGGGGATCCAAGCAAATCTGGCACCAGTAGCTGCGAAATTCCCCCCTGACGGAACGTACTCTAGCTCATCGAAGAACATAAATGGAAACTCGCGGTCGGTAACCCGAGGGCCACCATCATCGTATTCTTCTTTCCAGCACACTATCTCTCGGGTTTGCTCATCGTATTGATAGCATTCTGGGATTGATCGCTCAAGACCAGTATCGCTCATCGACCTCGAGATGCCAATTACGCCAAAATTGCTAGTTGGCAAAGCCACTGCTGCACATCCATTTCTCTTTGAGCCTTGCACTTTATAAACCACGCCTGCTGTAGGATTTATAACACCTTCAAAAGGTTTGCTCTTCCTCCGCTTGCGAGGCCCTGATGTGGAAGACGATGATCCTACTTCAGGATGGGTATGCTTTCTATGTCGGGGTTTCTTATGCCGATGTGGTAGTATATCAGAATGTTCGCCACTCCGCCTAGGTTCTGTTATGCGCACATGTGGCCGCTGTCGTTTTCGCTGCCCAGGCGATGGTTTAATGTCGAATTCGCTTAGCTGTGAATATGTTAGTGCGATTCGGGAACACCAGCAAGGTTACACGAACTCTGCTGGGTTTAGGACTGACAAACTTCAGGTGTGTTTGTTCGCTCTCTAAGAGGTATATCCGATCCGTCGGATTCAGAATCATGCACAGTAATCGCGTCCATAATTTGGTCCCCCGCACGATCCTTCTGATGCTCACTTTCGGCTGGTCGCGTTGATTCTAATGCTGACGGCTTTGGTACATCCGATGGTTTTGGTAGATCTAGCGGTGATTGCGGTTCTGGTGGTTGTGTATCTTCTTTTTCCTCAATAAAAAGCATCCTAAAATAGGATTTTAATTCATTGTCTTGGAGGCGTTTCTTCTCTCTCGTGGACGTCTTATGCATGTACTCCAAGCCGCGCATCTTTTGCTGGAGCCGTTCAATTTCACTCTGGAGTAAGTTTTGCTCAGTTTTGAACAGAACTTCCGCTTCCTCGTTCTCCTTTTTATGTTCCTTCCGTATCAAGTCCGTGGCCGCTAAAATTGTTTGGAATTGATCGGTATCTGGGGAATCTTCGCGCGGAGCGTCTGCCATGATGTAAGACAATTTGTTATCGCCGCGTTGGGCAGTTTTTTGATGAAAAGTATCAAGAGAGAACATTATAGAGCTGGGTGAATGATGAAGAAGAATCCGATCCGTAATTAACGTAGGAAGACATGAGTTGTCTGGCGTAGCATCGAACTTTGGTCCAGGACTTCTAACTGAGCCAGCGAATACTACAATGCAACCTATCAACTCAGGCCTCCCCGCAATCGTTCCCTATACTAAGAAACTACCACCAGTATACTTAACGATGGTAAGTTCAATGGACCTAGTGGCGATCGTAGTATTTGTTATAGGTATATGGGTACCTATGTATTTAGCTAATCTTTACTGCGCGGAAAACAAAACAACCTGCAGATAATGAAAAAGTGGCTTATGGTGATCAAGCCAATGTAGATTAAGCGCTGCGTTTCTGTGCGGTTCCATAGTTGGAGGCCTGAAGATCAACTTTGGGGGGTTCAATTGAATGGTAGGAACACCATCCGAGCTAAGCGAAAGTGGCGCTGATAATGCGAGGGAGACAATAGAAACATGGAGACCTGTTCTCGGACCTACATACTGTATCTTGTAAATCCCATCACACAAGGCTCCGGTAACTATCTAGTACCTAACTACCGATAGGTACCTAAGTAGGATGGATATACGAAACCAACGCGCGCCTATGAAGGAACACCCCTACACCGACGACATCCATCATAGCTTATTTTGGATTAAATTACTACGTGATCCCGAGAGCCAGGGGGCCTACCCGATTTTTCGGCTTCATAAATTCGGTTACGTCTCGGTGGTGTGCGCCGATGAGTAACCGGGTAGGTACCTACGGTATGTACCCATATCCGGCCACTATATAACGCCATCCAGTCCCGATCCGCTCTCTATTTTCCCCTCTCACCTGTCCTTGTATCGAATTGAGTCCTAATGTCCATTGCAAGTGCAAGGCCACTGAATTACAACTTCGAATTAGTTATACTCTGAAAAAAAGCCGAAAGTAAAAATGAAGAAAAAAAAGGCTTGCATGTTAGACCAACTTATTATTCTAAGATTCATGTGGGCATAGATACCCCTGTCATAGGCCTTGTTGGCCCGTTAACAGGCCGTCCTGCTCGCTACCGCACTTAGGCGGTCCTACGCGCCCGTTTCTTTCCCTTTCTCCCTTCCCTCACGCCCGCTCGGAAGACCGCAGCGAGCGCCGTCCGCATTTCTAGTCTGTCATGATACAAAGGCGGAAAATATGGCCAATTGATCCTGCAATTAAACTAGATGTTTGCATGAACTAGTCATCGAGATTGTAACATCTGACGTGTCTATTCGGCGACACAAGCAGCCTTATCAATGACTAACCACAGCTTTCTTCCTGCATGTTGCACCCCTAGGCACCAGTCCGTTGTTGGTGTCATCAATTGATAAAAAACGACATCAGATAACCAGCTTCGCCCAGCGGCTGAGAGCACCCAACCACATGTTTGCCATGGAAAAAGCATGGAAATCATATCGGTTCTTCCGTAACTTATGCGGAATAGCGCAGTCGAGCAATGCATGACATGCATGAGTTTGCCCAGATGGGATAGCGTTGGGGGCTGAGTCTTGTTGTTCTCTCTATCTTCTCGATTGCCCCTCATGTAAGATTCATATAAGAAAAAGAAACCCCCCAAGTGGATTCAGAATCCTTCAGATCAAAAACCACCATTGCCACACCGCTACAACACATTAGCAACTCAATCGACGCAAAAACTTAACTTACGATGGCTCATTATCACGATAATCGTTGTCGAAGCCACGACATGACTCGCAATTTAGCCAATCGCTTTTTGCGAGAAAGCCGAAATAGCAACCAGCCTACACAATACATAGTAAACGAAGGGCGAATGGTAGTCGACCAGAGGACGTTAAGGAATAGCAACGCCGTCATCTATAACGCGCCAGGCTCAACACTGCGTCTTGTGCCGTCGAGAATAAATACATCTTCAAGGGTCACTCATAACTCTTATTACCCTCCAGAGTCACCTTGGTGGACAGCTGCCCCTCTGATACAGACGTGCCGTGGCTGTTCACACCGCCGAGAAATGTACTTTGATGGTTACTGTCACGACTGTACTGCGATGCGATTAACCTCTTACCACAAACCGCGGTATCATGAATACGGGCATGTAACGGGAGTTCCAAAGAGGAAGATGGTTGGGTGGCGTATGTGATGGTTCGCTCTATTTGCCCCGCTTTGAAAAACGAATATCGCGGGGTTCATAACGGTTACTTATCGAGAGGAGCTGATCCCAGCAGAAACCGAAACTACCCTCTCCTATTCCATCGATCATTCTTAAGTCGATTATTAAAACCAAGAAAATTGTTTCCCGTTTCACTTTGAGCGAATTCCTCGTCGGCATATGCGTATTTCGAGATACCAGTTGGGACGTATTTGGGATTGTGTCATACAAGCAATAGGCTGGAGCATAGCGTTACGAAATCAGATATCCAATAGAAGTATCATATCTCTTAACACGCTACATGTATACAAGTGCGGAATAGCGTCGTCTGTACCTATAACCGTGGCATGGGAAGTTGGCTCTTAAACGAGATATTTCATCGACCAAGATGAGTTACGTCTTTCCTCTATCATTTCAGTTTCAAAGAAATTATAACCGCTTGCATTGTTAAACAGGGCTTGGTCCATGGACTATCATCTTAGTCATTATTTCGTATACTGGAATTTCAGAGTGATTATATCCAAACGAAAACACCGTGAGCGAACAATTATCTTCCTACGGCACGATTGCTTTGTTATCTATTGTTGTGAGGTCTACATAATCATTCGACTCCCCAGCCATGGCAGATTTGTGGGATTGCCATACCCAAAAGCGATACCAAAAGTCATCGATCGATAAAGAAACCACCAAACGTCTTATAAGATCAGTGAGTTTATACCATATATCACTTTGTACTAAGAGTCGGCGCACAATGGCAACGCCTAATCAAACTAGCTTCGGGGTCGAAATCGAGTGTATCGTTGCCTACCAAAGAGGGAACACTAAGCAAAACCGGCCTCAAATGTTCCGTGATGCGCCAGGTAACCCGATTATCGTTCCTGAAGGTGTAGGAATAACTCGAACGATCCGTGAGTCGATCGAACATGTTATTAACAATGCGGTACGGGGCCACGAAGGTGACCGCGTCCTTAATATGACCAACGTGCAGGTTTCCCTAGATAACGACTTGAACAACTTCCATTTGCATAAATATAGGGGTTGGGTGGTGAAGAGGGACTACAGCGTAAACCCTGACGACGCTCTTTTGAAGGATTGGGATGCGACGAAGCATATGTGGGAGGACGTAGAAATAACCTCCCCGGCACTTTTTGCGACTGAAAAGTCATTCGAAGAAGTTCGCCGAGTCGTACAGGCGCTTATTGATACGTTCTGGTTGTATGCCCCAGAAAGTTCAGGCCTTCATGTACATATCGGTCGAGGAAAATATTATTTCGAGATTGACGAAATCCGCAGACTCAGCGCTTTTCTGTACGCCGCTGACCCGATTTTAACCCAGATGCATCCCGAAGTCCGCCGCACCACCCAGAGACACTACTGTATAAGTAATCGCCTTTATTCTACCTTGGCGCATGGTGCACCCAGCATAGAAGCAAGTAGGTCAATCAATAACCTAACCCAGGAGGGTCCTCCAATTACTTCTAGTAGATCGACGGGCGCTCTTCCGCGGGAAGAAAAAAGAGGACAAAATGCGAACTTCTTTTTTCAGCGGGGTTTTTTAAAGGGTTATACTCTAGACCAGAACGAATTTGACACCAGGCAGCCGGCCTTTGCGGCCAGGCTCCCCCAATACGAAGTGGGCAAGCCCCTACCCACCGCCATTGCCGTCGAACAGCTGCTCAACAGTCCAAACCCGCCAACAATCTCATTGTTGATGGAACAGGATTCTTTTAGCCCTATGGCGTACAAATTCACATTCTACGGCCATATGTATTATCGTAAGCTAGTCATGGAAGGACCATTGCCGAGCAGGGAAACCCAAAACGGCCGAACCATCGAGTTCCGGCAAGCCGCAGGGAGCGTTGATCCTGATGAAATTGTGGCTCAATGCAAAATTGCAGTGGGAGTATGCGATTTCGCACGTACAGCACCTCTTGAACGACTATGGGAAGTAATTCTTGACCTCGCGCAAGGCGAAGTAAACAGTAACTGGTATGATGTGTTTGACTTATTAACCGAACTCGATTTAGTTGAGCCAGCTAAAGTTATTGAGCGGCGGTTAGCGGAGCGGGCCGGAATAGATATGACGGATAGTTCTCAAGATAAAAGATAAGCCTAAAGATTCAACGTAACTTCTTCGAGGAGGCATTCGCCTGGGTTATCTCCCATTGTATGCCTGGGGATAAGTCCGTTATGGAGACGATAATAGCTACCCGTCATTGTTACAATTGATCTTATTAAGGGTGTATATAGGTGATCCCCACAAATTTATATAATAAAAGAGACAGTTGCCTGATAAGTTTAGTCTATGAACTCGTGTAGAAAGTCTTGTCAATGCAGTTAGGCAACGAAAGGATTCAGTTGGTAAGACTTTCTTCATAGTGGTAACTAGACCCGCTGTAATTCGCTCTTATAGCCCCTTTTTAACCCCTACATGGTCGCTGTGCCGTTCTTTTATGGGGCTTAGTAACCTAGAGGAACGCCAATGTAGATAGGTGCCTAAGGTATGATGTAGATATATAAAAGCGGCTCTCCAAACAATATCAGTTGAATTCAACTGCTTCTTTCAAGCAGCTATCGTCTTCTTTATATTTAAAAAAATAACCACTCAATTGAATATGGTTTACATTCCACCAGTCGAAAATGTCGACAGGCTCATCGCCTACCTTATGACAGACCTCTCCAACAATCAGCTCAAGAGCTTCAAGAAGAAATTCGAGCTCGGCAGTTGCGCACCATTCGCAACCATGCTAGAGCTCGTGATCAAGAAGCCACCAAAGGACTACATCGGCAAGTCGCATGCGTATATCCGACGCGAAGAAGAAAAAGCCGGTCGCGATGACGCATTCATCATCATCGATGAGCAGGTCATCAAGAAAGACGCTGTGTGGTACGTGGAGCGTTTCGCGGAAAAAGACGAGGTGGATGATGGCGAGGCCGTGTCAACCAATGTGCTCTGGGAGGGATTGATAAAGACGGAATGTCTTGCGCTGTCGTATGTCAATTATAGTATTGCCAACATGACGCTTGTTGAGGATCTTGAACTCGACATGCCTGCGCCTGAGAACTACGTACAGGATGCTGTGATTGAATGCGGTGGTTTGGATATGAAGGAGTTCAGTTATGACCAGCCGGCTTTTATTATAGCTTGGCCAGGCGAGTTTGAGGAAACTACAGATCCAGATATTCTGTCAAATTTTGCGCCCGATCCAGATCGCGTGGGTCGGTTGAAGGAAGATGTGGCGAAGGCCGTGGGAGTGAAGAGCGAATGGAGTTTCATTTCGGATCCGGATGAGAAAAGAGTGAAAATGCCGGATGGCTCGACGAAGAAGGTCCCTAAAGGAAGCGTCTCTTTGCAGCAAAAGTTTGATCCGGAGTTTCCTTGGCCACCGTACAAGTGGCCGGAAGAGTCATTGTAGAATGTGGCACTGGCGGGGTATATATGGTGTCCTATGCTGCAATATCATTGTGTTTTAGTCACATAGTTAGTCACAGAGTATTTAGTAAAATTGCATATAAACATTGGGGGGTAATTGTGCTGATACTAATTAGGCCTCTTCGCGATTTGCAGGGTGAGGGAACCCGAGGAAAACCTGATCAATGTGGCTTCAAACCAAGTGGAAGCTCGTTTGACAAGGAAAGGAAAAAAGAGTTTCTATGTATGCAACCGGTCGCAATGCTATTTTATCCATGCCGAAGAAGCATAATTGTAAATGAGTCAACTCCCCGATAACTCCTGTCATCATCATTATCGAACCGTATCTCCCCTCCACTCCCACCTCATATGCTCGTAATTTACACTACCTCTCTACGTAGAGGGTTGAGCTTCATGCTGAAGTTGCTAGCCGCCGGGCCAGCATATTGGTCGACCTTCGCGTTGAATCGTTCTTCGGCCTTGTTTTGGTAGTGGTCGATCTTATTGTTGACCTTCCTACCAAAGAAAGTGCGCGCGCAACCGTAAACGCCAGTGCAGAGCCACAAAAGTGCATTGACGAGATCAACCCAGACAGCGCATTTCATCAGCGTGACACTAGTGCCTTCGTACTCGCCGCTATCGCGCTTGAGGAAGATAACGGCGAAGGTACCGAATAGCGCAATCCACAGGACGAACAAGACGAGATCCCAGGCGAAAAGACGGTGCGACTGGAAGAAAGGGTTGGGAATGGCGTAGAGGAGGCAGGTGATGCTTGAGAATCCTGAGACGGCGAGAGCGTAAAGCCATGCGGGGTTCTGGCCGTTGCCATCTTCGTGGTCGTGGCGGACGCGGTTACCATACAGGCCGCAGACGATGAGAGCCATGATGAGTTGGACGCCGCGCGCGACCCAACGCGCCCATGTTTCGTAGATGTATACCTGCTTGGTGGCGGCACCCTTGCCGAATCGCTTGACGAAAGATTTGATAGGCATGGTTGATTTTTTGGTGCTCTATTTGCGTAGTGGGTAGGTCCGTTCTATGTGCTGGATGCCGATGAAGGGAAAAAAGTGCAGGAGGCGCAAGTAACCTAGGAGGTTCCTAGAAATTTGGGAAGGAATAGTAGACTGAAGAGAAGAGAACGGTTCGGATCTTTCTTGAATTATTAATTAATTGTTGAAAGGAATGTGTAATAAACCAAAGACAACCAGTGTCGTTCCTGCGTGTATGAATTGTTTGTGATGATGACTGAATCACGCAGCTAAGGATGTGCTGGACATATTTAACTGCGAAGACAATGGAAATACAACCATCGTACAATGGGTGATTCAGTATCTTCAGCGTCAAACAAGCGCCTATTATGTGGATATTTGTATGGATATGTTATTAAAGAAGTCGCCCTCACGCCTTTGATCTTTCCTTCACTTGAAACTTCGAAACAAAGACTTCTAATTCTAGGTTTCCTAATTGAAGCATTGTCAGCCAATCAAATGTTTAAAATTTAGTGGTCAGTGCTATTGGTCCTGTGGTCCCATAATATTTACAGAGGTAGTGACTGGCTACAGTGGTATTTAGCATGAGACGCAGGCGCTTAGTAGCCTGTCTTGAATTATGAGATGTCTTCCCGACAGCGCCAATACGCGCGAAGATCCGTTACAACAATCTCTATTGAGATCCAGCCAGCAGATGAGACCGACTATTCACGAAATATTGCGACGACATGTCTCCACGGTAATCATACATAGTTCGATCACTATGTGATTGTTAGCAATTAACACGCTAAAGAATTATGGGCAATGTGGATTTTCACTATGATTGGGTACCTACCTAGGTAATCACCAACAATGGAAAGCGATACGACCATACTCCGAGTGAATAACTCCCTCGACTCAGACTTTTCAGCAATGAGTTAAATCAATCTTACGGGGAATATGATGGCCCGGACCCTTCCTCGATGGAAATCACCCCCACAGGGCTGCGTCGGATTTCTCTCGTCAATTTCGTGACGCGGATGACTCCTAGGCAGATCCCGTTTCGTTGAGGTACACCAACGGCAACATAATCGCGTAACCCCAAGGGACGAACAATAATCGTCGAATTAATAATGGCGATATGACAAACCTGTTATCTAGCAGGAACGACGATGATTCGGGGTAGTCGCGGAAGAGAGCCATGTGCTTACCCCGAAAGTTTATGGATTAGAGTCGGCACAAGGAGCCCTCAATCTGTCGGTGATCCAGTGACCTTTTGTGGGGCTTTCAGGATGTGCCTCGGCACCATGAAACCCCGGTCATACCAATTTCCGACATGTCTAATTGGCTCTACACCTCGGAGGATTAGAAGATGACATCACTACTTAGGTACATGGGTACTCCACCGCATTCCCAGCCCTGAGCTGAGGAAAATCCGGATCACATGCCAATGAATAAAATAAGGGCATGACCAACTCGAATGAATACATACGCTATGTATAATACTTTACATGGTACGAGTAATGACGAGGGGAACCCGCAAAATCTCAAGTCATGCATTCTTTTCCCCACGAAAATCCCCGGACATTGATTCTAATGTTTCTAAGCTTAACGTGGGGTACCTAGGTAGACTGGATATTGCAGTGGGCTGTAGTGGGCTCCAGGGCTGTCATCACCAATAGCGGTACGCTGAGTGGCTTAATATTTCGTATCAATGTACCCGTAGTAAGCTAACGTAGTACCTTCGTAGCTGCTTTCGGCTTTAGTCCTAGAACAGGGCCGTCGCCGTCTTTGCGCAGAATCACATGGGATTACGCAGGAAAGTGAGAATAGGCTCGGCAAGAAGATGTAATGACCGAGCTTTTAAAAGCTTTTAGATCGACGTCGCGCAAAATATGATCGAAGCTTTCCACCTTTATTAATATCTTCCACCTGCTCATCTATACTATTTTACTCTGTACCGTTCACTATACTTAATCATTTCTACATTCGAATATATCGTTTATCTGTATAGATACCCTTTTCTTCTCTTACAATGTCCAAGACTTTCTCCAAGAGCGACGTCGCGTCGCATAACAAGGGAGATTCATTATGGATCGTCGTCGATGACGATGTATACGACCTAACAAAATTTCAAGATGAACACCCTGGTATGTCTCCATCCGAATTACCAAACATTCCAATTTTCGCCCCAAATAAACACAACTTAAACTTTCGGGACGCTGGAGTAATCCATGTACCCAGAGTGGAATAAGCTTATTTCAAAGTTCAACCCGCTAATCATAATCCCATTCGTCGCGAAATAGGTGGAAAGAAGATACTCACTCGAGTCGCCGGAAAAGATGCCTCCAAACAATTCTGGAAGTACCACAACGAGGGTATCCTCAAGAAGTATAAGCCATCGCTGCAAATTGGCTCGTTAGATACGAAACCCAAGTCCGAACCGAAACCTGAACCAACACCCGAACCATCCCGCACATACGCTGCGCCCCAACCAACGAAGGAAACCAAGCAAGCCGTCGTTCCCCCCACAGCACAAGAAGAAGCTGAGGCATTAGAACCATTCGGTGATCTAATTCCCTTCGGCGATCCTAGCTGGTACCAAGGTGTATGTCTTTGTTCCAATTCCACGGTGTCTGCCATTCAATGGCGCAGCTAACAATTCGATTTACAGTTCCACTCCCCCTACTTCAACGAATCGCACGCCGCTCTCCGAGCCGAAGTCCGCCAATGGGTCGAAAGCGAAATCGAGCCCAACGTCACGGAATGGGACGAGAAGAAGGAAGTGCCGGGCGAGATCTTCCTCGAGATGGGCCGTCGCGGTTATCTCGCGGGTCTGTTGGGTGTGCACTACCCGAAAGAATATACCAAGAATAGCGTCAAGTCTGTGTCGCCGGAACAATGGGATCTGTTCCACGAGATGATCATCACCGATGAGCTGTCGCGCGTCGGATCCGGTGGTTTCGTCTGGAGCATGATCGGAGGTTTCGGAATTGGTGGCCCGCCGTTAATTAAGTTCGGCAAGAAGGCTTTGAAGGACCGAATTATGCCTGGTATTCTTACTGGCGAGAAGAGGATATGTTTAGCCATTACAGAACCCGATGCGGGAAGTGATGTCGCGAACTTGACTTGTGAGGCCAAGCTTAGCGAAGATGGCAAGCATTACATCGTCAATGGCGAGAAGAAGTGGATCACGAACGGTATATGGTGTGATTATTTCACCACTGCTGTACGAACGGGTGGCGAGGGCATGAACGGTATCTCCTTACTTCTCATCGAGCGCGAAGCCGGTGGTGTGAGCACGAGGCGCATGGACTGCCAGGGTGTGTGGTCTTCTGGTACCACTTACATCACCTTTGAAGATGTCAAGGTACCCGTCGAAAATCTCCTCGGCAAAGAGAACCAGGGTTTCAAGGGTAAGCAAGAAAAATAACACCCTAATCCCTTCAACATATTAGTAAATAACTAACTCTAAACAGTCATCATGACCAACTTCAACCACGAACGCATGGGCATCATCATCCAATGTCTACGCTTCTCGCGCGTATGCTACGAAGAATCCGTCAAGTACGCCAACAAGCGAAGGACATTCAGCAAGAAGCTTATAGAGCACCCCGTAATCCGAATGAAGCTCGCACATATGGCGCGCCAGATCGAGGCCTCGTATAGCTGGCTCGAGAACCTAATCTACCAGTGCCAGAAGATGGGTGAGACCGAGGCCATGTTACGTCTCGGTGGTCCCATCGCCGGCCTCAAGGCTCAGAGTACCCTGACCTTCGAGTTCTGCGCGCGAGAAGCTAGTCAAATCTTCGGTGGTTTGAGTTATTCACGCGGAGGCCAGGGTGCGAAGGTTGAGCGCCTGTACCGTGATGTACGTGCTTATGCCATTCCTGGTGGTAGCGAGGAGATTATGCTGGATTTAAGTATGAGACAGAGTTTAAGGGTTGCCAAGATGACGGGTATGAAGCTGTAAAAATATAAAAAATAATAAATTCTACATATGTATATCTACACACCATAAATTATAAGTTCCGTTCATTTGGCCGACGTAGGTATGGTGGATTCAATATACAGCTACCTACCTACCTAGGTAGGTAGGTATTCAGTCAGGACTGCCAATAACATGTAGGCACTCGCCCAGGCGGATATGATCTCAATACCATCTTGATGGCCTTTATGATAGGCCAGTAGCATGACCCGCCCTCTTCATCCCATGGCTCATAAATTAAATCCCGGACCACTGAAGCTCCGTCATCATCTACTTCAGGATCAAATTCAAAGCATCAATCCCGATTCAGTAATTCCCGAAGCACAACGGAATCCTCCGTCTCTGTTGTTGGCGAGGTTATTGTCGCTAAAATATTGATAGCTACCCCAAAATCGGACTCCAGTTGCTTGGGAATCCCAGGCATACGATAATGGTGGAAAAAATCAAGAGGGTCGCCTAAGTTATTGAGAACGGCAATTTTAAGACGATGGCTCTTGTCCTTCCTTATCCCACCATCCCGGATAGATCTGCAGTTTCCAAGCCAATAGCAAAGAGATACCCCTGACAACCACCCAAAAGGGCACGCGTATTTGGTCCTCCTGCGCTTGGACATTAACGCCCAGGCTTCCAAACATCATTTTTAGACACTCATTCCCAGACGGTTTACAAAGAAGCAGCGGGGAACAGTCTTCGTGATCCCATACCGCGACATTAGCACCTCTCTCTAGTAATATATTAGCAATGTCATAGTGGTCGTTGTGGATTGCGTAGCACAACGGCGTGTTCCCTTTCTCGTCCTTCAATTCAGTATCCGCACCCTCGTCGAGTAAGATTTCGACTACGGAATAATATCCCCTCATAGCGGCAATTGATAAGGATGTATTGCCGTGGTTATCTCTCGAATTAACATTCGCGCCATTCTCGACTAAGAGCCGTAGTATAGAATTTCTTTCGTGGGCTTTGTTATTTATTCTCGAATACAGAATAGATGCCACTAACACTGGGCACCCATATTTATCCCTAGCTTCAACATTCGCACCTTTTTCTAGGAGCGCCTGTACGACTATATGCCTCCCTTCGCGTGCAGCTTCATAAAGAATGGCCTGGCCAAGGTAATTTTTGACATCGAAATTTGCACCGCTATCGAGCAATAGCAGCGCGATGCTGTCATGCTCCCCGTAAACGGCTTCAAAAATTGGCGGACCGGGTCTGCACTCAGCTTCGGTGTCTGCTCCATGACTAAGGAGTAGTTGGACGGTCGTGGCATGTCCTGCGCCGGCCGCCCATGCTAATGGCGTTCCATTTATCGTATTAGGCCAGTCATCGTACACAATACCTCTTAACTCAATATCGTTTGTCTTGCCATTTAATAACCGCCTTACTACATCATCGAATCCAAAGAACGATGCTAGCGCCAGTACAGTGATATTTTGCAATACATGCGCTTCGAAATTTGTGCGAATTTCGTACCATCTCATCCTCAGTTCTGGGGCTAGTAGACGTGGTATTAAGTCTTGGAGCGATTCGTGATATTGGACTCGAGCTGAACGATAGTGGCTAATCCAGTGCTTGGCCGAATATTGGAGGAAGTAATTGGAATAGTTGTTGCGTTTCTGCCATTTCCTGGATTCACCTCGCGGTGGTGCTTCGTCTTCAAGTAGAAGGAACCATATACAAGCCTCGGCGAGAATACGGTGCGCTTCAACTAACTCGATCGAGTGCTTCTAATGAAGCTTATTGGTCGTAGCGGGGTTTGGAGCTTGATGGTCTAGGATCCTGACCAGGAACTCCCTTGCTGTCTGGTGAAGGAGGTAAATTTTTGAGTCCACAATTATTACAAAAAGTCCACACAGCTCTCTGATCCGAGTGCAAAACCGTTCATCGTCGTCTAATTCTAGATGGCTATATGTTCGGTGATCGCATCTTATATCTAAAACCACAGCCATCTCTTTGCATAATAATGGTTGCTCTGCCGCCACTATGATACTTAAAAGTCGTTTAGCCTTTTCTGGGTTAGAGCTGCCTCGTAGAATTTTATCGTATGCGCCTTCTACGGTTCGGGGAAGTTCACGGATATAGTTCCTCAGGCTACTCTCTGGAAGATTGATGAAATTCCTCGCTAAGTCGTCGAATATCAGGTGCGCCCATAGGTATGTTCGATGGCGAATTTGAGTAACCGCTTGTTGTAGGGTGGCCTGACCATATTCGGAAAGCATATGGTATTGTTTGAGATCACTTATTCTATTCATGATAAATATGTTGATCTCTTGGGAAATTTGGTCAATTTCATCGTCTCCATCAAGATGAAGATTAAGGAGGAGATCCTTGAGAGGCTTGAAACCGACATGGATTGCGAAGTATGGTCTACTGGTTAAGAAAACCTTGACTTTGCACTTGGTTCTGTGCAAAGAATTCGGCGAGTAAAACCAATTCAAGGCCGCTATTAATTGTTGTCGTTCGGCTTGCTCGCACTCGTCAAAAGCATCTATGACGCAAATTATTTCTCCGGCATTCGGGTTACCGGCAATACCAACCAGCATATCCCATAGATCTTGGAATGATTTAGTCACCGTCTGGCTAGCTTTGAATTCCTTAACGAGCTCTTTAGTGAGTAGGTTCGGCTTTTGATCGATAATCTGTCGTAGCACGCAGCACAAGGCGGATGATAAACTCTTTTGGTCGTCGAAATCGTCTTTGAAAAAGAAATAGCAGGTTGTTCTTGTATCAGTGCTAGGGAGCACTTCGTCGACCAAGTACCTTGCTAGAACAGACTTCCCACATCCTGGATTTGCGGACAACCAAAGAAATCGGGATTCTACACTATCTCGCCAGGTATGAAATAATGGATTCTCGGTGAACCATACACACGTCCCTTCGACGCGCTCTGAGTTTCTGTCCTTGCGATCTCTGTATGGTAAAACATCGAGGCTCTTTAAGATTTCCGGCCTCTCTTTGTCGGTGGCTAATTCTTAACGTAATGGTTAGTAATGGGTCCTCTCGGGGACAATATATAAGAAAATTTGATAGGAAATTAGAATAGTTTTAGTCTCGTAACAGGGGCAAGGACTTCGTTACACCACTTCCACTTATTTTACATTGGGCCTCTGAGCCAAGAGGATACTTTCTCGACTGACCTGTCGCCTTTACTTTTTCGAATAATTCTTTCATATTGCCTCGCACCAATTTAAAGTTATCCTGGTCGGTTTGGGCTTGAGCCGAACTTACATACTCCACTATGGTCCGCGTTCAGTTGTACTAAGCTCTCTCGATTACCGGGTAGATCCAAACGTGCACTCTGTCGAGATACAATCTGTGGTGTGGTATTAGCCTGGCATCATATCTGATCAAGTTTCCCAGACTTACATCGTCAAAAGTACCCCAGAAGGATACAATATGATATTGTTCTAACTGGTGCTTCCATTGTTCCTGCATAGTCTCGGTAATGATACTTTGGCTTTTGAGTACCTCCAGAATATTTTCTCCTCTTTGAAAGCCTAGGTAACTTGCAATTGTTGATAACCCATCCCCTAGGGTTAGCAGCAGTCCATCCGCGCCGCGGTGTGGCGTAGCAAAGAAGACTACACCCTGAGTCGCCAATTTGATAGAACTATAGCGTGGGTTGTTATGAGCATTGACCAGGGCCTGCTTGATCAATATACCACCCATGCTATGTCCTAGGAGCAGGATAGGCCGTGACTCTATGCCAAATCTTTCAATTCTTATTTCCTCTAGCAAGTTGTTCGCCTTGTCGATGAAGGTGCTTCTGTCTCTTCCAAATACCACTGTCGAGTTATATTGATAGAGGAAGGTTCGGGATTCGGGAAGGTCTCGAGGAAGGTCGTCGCCTGCTGGCGTACGCCATGTGTCCCAGGCATGATCAGAGTCAGCTTTACCTCGGGGATTAAGGCCATGGACGGCAATGACACTTAAAATTGTTAGCAGCGTTATTGCAGGAAGGAACGTCGACCAACTCGACTTTGGCCACCAGCCCCGCATTGGATGCAGTATTGCTGTTATCCTGATTTATGTCGGGATAGAGTTGCCTCAGAGGCTGTATCTCAATGTAAGAAAGGACTCGAGGTGGGGTAGGGCGTTCTAACCATCGTTGAACCGAAAAACGTGTTTTCTCACACAACATGGACGCTAAACATGACAGCAACCCAAGACACAGATAGGCGATGGTTGAAAATATCTTCTATGATTTATTGAGTGCCTCAGTTCTTCCGGCTCCCAATATACGCGGGATTTAGAATTGAGTAATTTGATGACCAGCCTTGTGCGTGCCATCATGCAGAGAGAAACCCAAGGCAGAATGCCGTGCCGCCAATGCCCGAGCTGAAACGTATGGCGTACCTTATGGGTAGTTCTACTTAAGTACCTGCTCGCCAGTCGTGATTGGCTGCCGACCGTCGCCTACAACACAAAAATGCCCGTACTTAGGTAGGCTGGGGAGTAATTTCGTCTAGTGTGCGCCACCTAGGTACCTCGGTGCTTATCAAGCAGGCCTTCGCCGCCATAATGTAGCTTGTGGTAAACACCCCGCGCTCATCTCTTCTAGTTTTCATCCCCATTAAGCCGTCCCCCGGGGGCGATCGAAATTGATCAGCGAATCGCTTTGGATCATACGCGTCCGGTTACAGAAGCCCGGTTAGCTTTGGTAACTATTAATTGCCCTTGAAAGTGAACGTACCGCCATGAAGCTATCACGTCATGCAGAAAAAAATATTTTGGTATTTGATGACGTAAGTAATTCCAAGACTAATGTCCTGCAAAATCGCCAACGAAATAGTACCACAAGCACCCCAAAGTGCGGACCAAACGAGGAAGAGGATATGCAGGAGTTCAAAAACATAAGGTACCTAGAGAAAAACGCCATGCGGGTAGATAGAAATGGAACTTACTCGTGAAGCAAAAAACGAAGACATAGAACACCGAGGATTCGCTAGTCGTCACTGACCTAACTATTAATTTAGCAATATATAAGCAAATAAATAAGAATTATTATTGTTATATTTAATAATATTTACATCTAAAAATAATAGTTTTAATTCTTATAATAGGTTTTTAATGAAGTTTTAATTATTTAAAAGTTGAAATAAATTATATAACGAACTTATGCTTTAAAAAGGTATAATCGTTGTTAAATTAATTAATTTAAGGTATCTTAATTTAAAGATAATAATATTAATAATAAATTAAATAACTAAATAAATTCTTATTTATTAAAAAGATTTAAAATCTTTTTATTATATTTAAAAGAATAATTTTAAATTAATAATTAAAAAATTATAAAAAAAATGATTAAATATATATGATGGTTATATAATAAAGAGTATGTGATCTGTTTTAGTCATCATACTCTCCTTTAAGTATGATTACCTCATTACATACTTTCATAAATAGAACTTTCTGTTACAACCCAACAGGAAGAGGGCCAAGGAATAAAGACCTGGTAGGACCAGAATAACCAATCAGGAAAGGATCTTTATAAAAGTAATAGAGATTATATATCATGGCTTATATAATGACCTCTAAAGATCTCTAAAGATATTACAGAGATAAATAAAGAGAAAATCTCTAAAGATCTTTAAAGACATAATAGAGATAAACAAAAAGAAGGTCTTTATCTAAAAGATAAAAACTACTTTAATAAGGAATATATAAAAAAGAAATCTCCTATATATTTAATTATTCTTTTAAATATAATAAAAAAACTCCAAGCCTCTCTAACAAACAAAATATATTTAATTATTTAACTTATTATTAATATTATTATCTTTAAATTAAGAAACTTTGGATTAATTAATCCAGCAATAATTATACCTCTTTGAGACATAGGTTTGTCACATTTTAATAACTCTTTAATCAATATTAGTACTAGATTAAGAAATGATATAAGCCATTTATAAAATATTTTTTTACCATTATTAATCAAATCTTCTCTTATTTTACTAATTTTTAAAAATAAAATAAAAAACCTCTATATTTTTTAAAAATTATTTTTCAAAGAATATCACAATTAGATATAGAATAAATTAATAAATCTTAATTTAGAAAGTAAAGAAGAATCAAATAAATAGAAATTCCAAAATAAAGACCTAAATAATTTATAATAACCCAATTTATTATTACCCAGAATATTCATATTTATTTATATTATTTAAGACCTATTACTAATAAAGAAAATATTTCAATTTATTAATAGAATAATGTTTCCTAAGATATGTTCATAAATCCCAGAATTAGAAATATAAGAAGAAATTAATATTAGAATAAAAAAAAATAATTAAGAAAAAAAAAAGGCTTTTAACTAATATGTCATAACCCAGCAACTCATGGTTGCATTCTTCTAATCAGATAGGGCATCAGACATTTAATCACAAAGAAACTATGGCAGAACAGTCTGTTCTATTTACTGACAAAACATAATGTTCTATTTTGCTCCAGAATAGGATAGAATAAAGAAGATATTATTCTGGTTGGTTCCAGAGTAAAAGAGAATAAAGTAGGATAGAAGGAAAAATATTAAATTATATAATTATAAATATTTTTTCTATATCTAATTACTTTTTTATAATTTTTTAATTATTAATCTAAGATTATTCTTTTAAATATAATAAAAAGATTTTAAGCCTTTTTAATAAATAAGAATTAATTTAATTACTTAACCTATTATTAATATTATTACCTTTAAATCAAAAAATCCTAGATTAACCAATCTAATAATAATTATATCTCTTTAAGAAATAAGTTCATCACATTTTAATAATTCTTTAATTAATATTAATACTGGGTTAAAAAATGGTATAAACCATCTACAAAATATCCTTTTATCATTATTAATTAAATCTTTTTTTATTTTATTAATTTTTAAAGATAAAATAGAAAATCTTTATATCTTTTAGGAATTACCTTTTGAATAATATTATAATTAGATATGGAACAAACTAATAGATCTTGACCTAAAAAATGAAAAAAAATTAGATAAAAAAGAGTTCCAGAATAAGGACTTAGGTAATTTATAATAGCCTAGTTTATTACTGTCTAGAATATTTATATTTATTTATATTATTTGGGATTTATTACTAATAAAAAAGATATGTTAATTTATTAATAGGATAATATTTTTTAAAATATATTTATAGATTCCAAAATTGGAAATGCAAGAGGAAATCAATGTTAGAATAGGAGAAGATAACTAGGAAAAAGAAGAAGCCCTTAATTGACAAGCCAAAACAATAACTATCTTTAGAAAAGTTAAAAGATTTGAAAAATAATTAACCTTAAAGAAGGCCAGATTTAGGAAGGTCCCTAAAAGATCTTTATTAAGAACCTCTTATTAATCTTTAACATCCCTTAAATCTCTAAATAATAACAACAATAATAATAAAAAAAATAAAAAAGAAAAGAAAGACAAAGATCTCCAACCAAAGAAGAAAAGAATAATAACCCTTTTTTTATTTATTAAAGGATATAAATTAATAAATCTATTAACCTATAATAAAATTTTAGATATTAAGGATTAACTTATATATACCAAATTTTATCTATCTTTTTATAAAGAAAATCTATTATAGGAAAAATAATAGATATTTATTATTACTTAATTCTTAAATAAAATTATCTTTATATAATTTTAACCTATCTTAAAAAATCATTTTAATATTATTAAAAAAAAAATAAAAGAGTTTTAATATATCTTTAAATTATATGAATATTTTGAAAACAAAATGAAAATAATATTTAATAAATTATTTAAAAAAGAAAAAATATGGAAAGCCATTTATTATCTCAGATAAAAAAAATAAACTATATTTTATATAATAAAATTTAAATAATTTATGATTATAAAATAATTATTTAAAAATATATAATTTAATTATCTTTATAAAAAAATAATTACCTAAATAAAAGATAAATTCTCTAAGGAAGAATAATCTATTATCATTAATAAATATATAATTAAAATAATTCTTTATAATAATAAATCATATAAAAAATATAATAAAAAAAATAAAGGCTCCAAAGTAATAAAAAATTAAAGAAAAAAAGAACCAATTAAAATTTAAAACCTAAATATAATTAATAATAATAAAAAACCTAAAAAGAATTTAAACAAAATTAAATATTATAATTATCAAAAAATAAAATATTATAAAAACTAATATAAAAAACCTAAGAAATAATTATAAATCTTAGAAGGAAGATTAGCCAATATAATAATAACAATATTGGGATCTTTAATCTTAAGAATATTTAATATTATTAAAAAAAAAAAAGAATAGGAAAACCTATCACTAGATTATAATAAAATTACCTAATAAATAAACATAAAGAATTTTATAGATCAAATAAATTAATTATAAAATCTTAATATAATAAATATAAGAAATTCCAAAAAAAAAGAAACAAATATTTCTTTAAAGGAATCTAATTTTTTTTTGGATAAACAAAAACCATTATAAAATATAAATTGGAATATAAAAAGAAAAATGGAAAAAAAAATAATATTTTTAATATAAATTAATAATTAAAACATCTCTATTATATTATTATTAAATAAAATATAATTATATTAATAAATAATATAAAACTAATAAGATTCTAATAATAAAAGAAGATAGAATTAAATCCTTAAACCTGAATTAATATACTATATATGATTAATTAAATAAATAAATTATTATTATTATAATTTTAATAATCTAATAAATCTAAAATATATATTTAAAAATAATGAAATATAGATTTAAAAATATAGAAGATAAAATTATAAAAGAATCTATAAAATTATTATTAAAAGAATATTTAAAAGATAAGGAATATTAGAACTATTTATCTTAAATATATTCAAAGATCTGGATTATAAGGAGGTAATTAAAAATAGATGGAATTGAGAATTTATGTGATAATATTATAAGAATATATATAAAATCTCTTATATAATATTTTATAAAGAAAAATAAGATATAATTATTTTAATTAAGCCTATTTATAAATATCTAAAATAAATGACTTAATATTTAAATACTATTTTAGATAGATATTATAAATAAATATTATTATAATATAAAGAAATAATTAATTAATTTTAAAAAAAAATATAACATTTAAAAAATAAAATTATAACTTTTTAAAAAAGAATTAAATAATTAATAAATCTATTGTGAGGAATAATTAATATAATTAATAAATAATAAGATATAATAAAAAAATTATTAAAGATCTTATAGATAATATTAAATAAAATTAAATTAATATATTTAATAAGAATAATTAAAAAATCCCATTTAATTATAAAGATAATATGAAAAAAATATGAATTTAATATCTTAATTAATTTAAAATATATAATTAATTTGATTTATCTAAGATTAATTAATATATATAGAATATTATATTAAAAAAAGAAGATGTTTTATTAAATTAATAATATTAATAAAAATTTTATTACCTATAATGGAGGAAAAGTCAAAAGAAAAATTGTAGTTCTTTTTATCTTGATTTAAAGATATTAGGAATTAATATCTTTTAATCTTATTAATATAAACTATAAATTAATTTTGGGGAAGATATGGTTTAAAATTAATAACCTAAGAATCAATTGGATATAGGATTGATTTTATTAGGATAAACCAGAAAAAAATTTAGTCCTTAAATATTGGAAAAAGGTTGATTTAAATAAATTAAAATAATAATTATAGTAAATATAAATAAATAACCTTATAAAGGAATATTCTATATCTTTATATCTTATAATATAATATATGGATATTAAAGAATTAAATAATCAAAAATAAATTAAAATTAAAGAAAAATATATAAAAATATTTCCAAAATTATTCCAGGATAATCCAGATATAAATATAGATATATTAAAATATAATTAATATAATTATAAAATAATATTAAAAAAAA
Organism: Hypoxylon trugodes; assembly: GCF_022578975.1. Taxonomy (NCBI): domain Eukaryota; kingdom Fungi; phylum Ascomycota; class Sordariomycetes; order Xylariales; family Hypoxylaceae; genus Hypoxylon; species Hypoxylon trugodes. Next base: position 2,129,043 of record NW_026250023.1, on the reverse strand, counting down.
GGGAATATCCAAAATTATATTAGGTTTATAAATTAAATTAGAATAAATCCAAAGTTTTATATATTATATTCCAAAATAAAGAAATAAAAAAGTTTATATAAAAATTAAAATTATTAATAAAATATTTAATTTTTTTAATATTTAAAAAGAATAAAGATAAGATATCTAAGTTAAATAAGGAAAGAGAAATAATATGGAAAGATATTTATAATTATTAATAATTAAATAAAATTATGATTAAAAATGGATATCTTTTATTATATATTAAGAATCTAAAGGAAAAAATAGATAATAATAAATAATTTATATTATTAAATTTAAAATTTATTTTTAATCTTATATAAATTATTAAAGGAGATAAATGGAAAATAACTATTAGAATATTATATAATTATTTTAAATATTTAATAATATCATTTAAACTTATAAATATATTAATTATTTTTTAATAAATAATTTAAGATATTCTATAATAATTTTTTAGAAAAAATATTTTTATATATTTAGATAATATTCTGATTTATTTAAAAATCAGAAAATAATATAAGAAAGATATATATAAAATATTTAAGATCTTAAAAGAAGTTAAATTTCTTATGAATCTAAATAAGAATGATTTTTTTATCTAAAAATTTGATTATTTTAGATATATAATTTCTCTAAGAAAAATTAAAATCTAAAAATTTAAAATATTTATAATTAGGGAATGGCTAATCTTAGAAATCATTATAGAAATATAAATTTTTTATAATTTCTATAATTATAATAAAGTTTTAATTAAGGATTTTAGGAAAATTATGGAACCAATAATGGTTATAATATATATTAAAAATTTAAAAGATTTTAAATAGATATAAGAGATAAAAAAGATATTTTAAGAAATAAAAAAGATTATAATAAAAGATTTAATAATAAAATTATTTAACTTAAATAAAAAAAATAATTATATATTAATATTTTAAATAAAATAATAAAAACAATATTAGAATAACTAGAAAATAATAAAAACTAACATCTAATTATTTATTTTTCCAAAATCTTTAAAGGATTAAAAATAAAATATAAAACATATAACCAAAAATTTATAACCATTTACTAAATATTAAAGAAATAGAGACTATAAATATCAAGAATTATTAAACCTTTAGAAATCTATTTAGATTATTATAATCTTAAATCTTTTATAACTATTAAAGTTTTTAATAATAAATAATCATAGTGGATAGATAATTTTATATATTTTAACTTTAAAATTTATTATATTAAAAAAAAAGAGAATATTTAGATAAATATTTTTAATAAATTAAAGAATTTTAGTATAAAAAAGGTTAAAAAAGAAAGGATAATATTCTAGGAAATATCTAATAATATTTTAATATTATTAACAATATACCTAATTAAATTATAATATAAATAGAAATAAAAGATTAAAAAAGAAACCTTATAAATTAAGGACATTTTATTAATATAGGATTTTATTATTAAAAATATGATATTATATAATAAGAAAACCTATATATTATTAATATTACAGGAAGAATTTATATAAAAGATATATAAACATCCTTTATATAAATATTTAGGAATCTTTAAAATAGTTATATAATTATAAAAAATATATGACTTTCTAAGAATCAAAGAGATAATTAAGAAGGTTATTTTAAATTATAATATCTATAATAAGATTAAGAAAACCAAATATAAACCATATGGGTTTCTATAACTTATTAAGGTCTTAAATAAGTTATAGGATATTATTATATAGGATTTTATTATTAAACTATTTAAATTATAATATCTAATAATTAAAAAAGAATATGATAATATATAGATTATTATTAATAAACTTATAAAATATAGATATTTTATGTTATTTAAGGAAACCTATATAATTGAAAATTTAGTTTTTAAATTTATTAAAAAAGTCTTTAATAAATATAGGTTATCAAGGAAGATTATTTTAAATAAAAATAAATTTTTTATCTTGAAATTTTAGATTAACTTAATAAAAAAGTTGAAGATTAAATAAAAGCTTTCTATAATAACTTATTTTCAGATTGATGACTAAATAGAGTAACTAAATTAGATATTGGAGTAATATTTATAGAATTATATCAATTATGAATAAAATAATTGGATAAAACTCCTACTATTTGTTATATCCTTATATAATATTTTAGTAAGTGATATCATTGGGATGTTATTATAGGAAACACTATATAGATAATAAATAAATATAGAATATAAATCATTAATAAATAAAGTTGCCCTAGAATTAGAAACAATATCACCTAGAATAAAGATATTTATTATTAGAATCCTAACATTATAAGTTAAGTTTAAATAATGCTTTAAATTTCTATAGGAAAAAATGATAATATATTATAATAAAAAAAAAAATTGAAAGGCCAATCCTATAAAAAGAAAATAAGGTCTATTTTTTATAAAATAAATAATATTTTACATTAAAGATATTTCAGATTTAAATCAGAAGACCAAATAAGAAATTGGATTTTAAGAAATTGGGATTCTTTTTGGTTAAAAAAATCTTTTCAAAAATAAACTATCAATTATAATTATTAATAAATATGAAGTTAAGAATTAATATATTTTATATTATCATATTTAAACTAGTATCTGAAAATGCTAAATTTAAAGGAAATATTGAATTAAAAAAAGATTTAGAAAAATATAATATCAAAATTATCTATAATTCTAAAATTATTAATGATTAGGTTAAATATTTTATTAAATAATTTAATTATTTAAAAGAAAATAATATTTGGGAATTATAGAAATATCTTATAAATGATAAGATTTAGAAATTAATTAAGAATTTCTATTATAAAACCTTAATCAATTAAGGTTAGAAAGGCTTTAGTTGATGATGATATTAGATTAAGGTCAAGGTTTACCTCAGATTAATCAAAGGTAGGAAAGATTTTGGAAGTTTTGATGGAAGGAATAGTAATTGCTTATTAAATTGTTTCTATATGTTTAGTGTTTTTTAATTCTTTAATATTAATAAATTTCCTCTGGATTATCTTTATATTCTTTTTATTTAATAAATGATATATTTTTTGGAGATATTATAGATGAAATAATGATTCCTGGAGATAAAACTCTTTAGTTTCATTTTTTAATTCTAGATGATACTTTTCTTTCCTAATCTAAGCTATAGAGTTTATAAAGATCTCTTTTTTATTACATAAGATATTAATAATCTAACATTTATAATATCTATAGATATTAGAAATGTTTTTATAAATTAGATCCTTATTAAAATAATAAATATATGATATTATTTTAAAGTTAACCTCTTTAATTTTGAGAATTAAATGTTTGTAATAATTAGTGGAAGATAATTTGGGAGAATTGTTGCATTTTTTTTTATTAATAAAAATGGATGATATCTTGATGAGGTAATAAGGGGAGAGGAGAAAAACTTACCAGAAAACTTTTGGGATAAAAGATTTAAGAAAAAAAAGAATAATATTATAACCTAGTAACTTATAATCATATCTTTTTAATTAGATAGGGTATCAAATATCTAATCATAAAGAAACTATGGTAAAATAATTTATTCTATCTATTAATAGAACATAATATTCTATTTTATTCCAGAATAGGATAGAGTAAAGAAAATGTTGCTTTAGTTGGCTCTAAAATAAAAGAAAATAAAATAAAATGGAAGGAAAGATATTAAATTATATAACTATAAGTATTTCTTCTATATCTAATTATTTTTTTATAATTCTTTAATTATTAATCTAAGATTATTCTTTTAAGTATAATAAAAGGATTCTAAGCCTTTTTAATAAATAAGAATCAACTTAATTACTTAACCTATTATTGATATTATTACCTTTAAATTAAGAAACCCTGGATTAGCCAATCCAGTAATAACTATACCTCTTTGAGGGATAGGTTTATCACATAATAAATCAAAATAATAATTACCTTTAAAAAGATTAAAAAACTTAAAAAAGAATTAACCCTAAAAGAAGCCAAATTAAAGAAAATCCTTAAAGGATCCCCATCAGGAATTTCTTAATAATCAATATCTTTCCAATCTTTAACATCCCCTGGACTTCTAGATAATAATAATAATAATAATAAAAAAGATAGAAAAAAAAAAGGAAATAAAGATCCTCAATCAAAAAAGAAAAGAGTAATAACCCTTTTCCCACTTATTAAAAAATATAAACCAACAGATCTATTAACCTATAATAAAATTTTGGATATTAAAAATTAACTTACATACATAAAACTTTATCTATTTTTCTATAAAGAAAATCTATTATAAGAAAAATAGTAGATATTTATTATTATTTAATTCTTAAATGAAATTACCTTTATATAATTTTAACCTATTTTAAAAAACCATTTTAATATTATCAAAAAAGAATTAAAAGAATTTTAATATATTTTTAAATTATATGAACATTTTAAAAACAAAATATAAATAATATTTGATAAATTATTTAAAAAAGAAAAAACATAGAAGACCATTTATTACATTAGATAAAAAAATAAATTATATTCTATATGGCAAAATTTAAATAATTTAATTATTTTTATAAAAAAGTGGTTACCTAGGTAAAAAATGAATTCTTTAAGGAGGAATAATTTATTATTATTAATGAATATATAATTAAGGTAATTTTTTATAATAATAAGTTATATAAAAGATATAATAAAAAAAAAAAAAGACTTTAAAGTAATAAAGAATTAAGGAAAAAAGGAATTAACCAAGATTTAAAACCTAAATATAATTAATAATAAAAAGAAATCCAAAAAAGATTTAAATAAAATCAAATATTATAATTATTAAAAAATAGGATATTATAAGAATTAATATAAAAAACCCAAAAAATAATTATAAATCCCAAAAAAAAATTAGTTAATATAATAATAATAATATTAGGATCTTTAATCTTAAAAATATTTAACATTATTAAAAAAAAGGAAAAATAAGAAAACCCATTATTAGATTATAATAAAGTTATCTAATAAATAAAAATGAAAAGTTTTATAAATTAAATAAATTAATTATAAAATCTTGATATAATAATTATAAAAGATTTTAAAAAACAACAACAAATATTTCTTTAGAAGAATCTAGTTTTTTTTTGGATAAATAAAGACCATTATAGGATATAGATTAGAATATAGAAAGAAAAGTAAAAAAAAAAATAATATTTTTAATATAAATTAATAACTAAAATATCTTTATTATATTATTATTAAATAAAAATATTATTTTAATATATTTTAATAAAATATAATTATATTAATAAATAATATAAAATTAATAAGATTCCAATAATAAAAAAAGATAAAATCAAATCCCTAAACTAAAATTAATATATTATATATGATTAATTAAATAAATAAATTATTATTATTATAATCTTGGTAATTTAATAAATTTAAGATATATATTTAAAAATAATAAAATATAAATCCAAAAATGTAGGAAATAGAATTATAGGAAAGCCTACAAGACCATTACTAAAAGAATATTCAAAAAGTAAGGAATATTAGAATTATTTATCTTAAATATATTTAAAGATCTAAATTATAAAAAGGTAATTAAAAATAGATAAAACTGGGAATTTACATAATAATATTATAAAAATATATATAAAATCTCCTATTTATTACTTTATAAAAAAAAAAAAATATAATTACCTTAATTAAACCTATTTATGGATATTTAAAATAAATAATCTAATATTTAAATATTATTTTGGATAAATATTATAAATAAATATTATTATAATATAAAGAAATAATTAACCAATCTTAAAAAGAAATATAATATTTAAAAAACAAAATTCTAATTTTTTAAAAAAAAATTAAATAATTAATAAACTTATCATAAAGAATGATCAATATAATTAATAAATAATAGGATATAGTGGAAAAATTATTAAAAATCTTATAGATAATATTAAACAAAATTAAATTAACATATTCAATAAGAATAATTAAGGAACCTGTTACAAACCAGCCATGAGGGACCCTTGTCGGACCACGAGGGATGGAGCATAGGCAACCTATCACGGCTAAACTCCGGTCTGATGTGCTGAGATGCAATACATCGCAACACATCGCAACACATCGCAATACATCGCAGCATATCACGATGAATTTCAGGATGAAGGAAGGAGAAGGAATAATTATATAACTATAGACATTTCTTATATATTTAGTTATTTTTTTTGTAATTCTTTAATTATTAATCTAAGACTATTCTTTTGGGCATAATGAGAGGATTTTAAGCCTCTTTAACAAATAGAATATATTTAATTATTTAATCTATTATTGATATTGTTATCTTTAAATTAAGAAATCCTGGATTAATTAATCTAATAATGATTATATCTTTTTGAAACATAAATTTATCATATTTTAATAATTTTTTAATTAATATTAATATTAGGTTAAGAAATGGTATAAATCATTTATAAGATATTCCTTTATTATTATTAATCAAATCTTCTCTTATTTTATTAATTTTTAAAAATAAAATAAAAAACCTCTATATTTTTTAAAAATTATTTTTTAAATAATATTACAATTAAATATGGGATAAATTAAGAAATTTTGATTTAGAAAGTGAAAAAAAATTAGATAAAAAGGAATTCCAAAATGAAAACCTAGGTAATTTATAATAATCTAGTTTATTACTATTTAAAATATTTATATTTATTTATATCATTTAGGATTTATTATTAATAAAAAAGATATTTTAATTTATTAATAAGATAATATTTTTTAAAATATGTTTATAGATCTTAGAATTAAAAGTATAAGAGGAAATTAATGTTAAAATAGGAGAAGATAACCAGGAAAAAAAAGAGGCTTTTAATTAATAAGCCAGAATAATGATTGTCCTTAAGGAGATTAAAAGGTTTGAAAAAGAATTAACCCTAAAGGAAACTAGATTTAAGAAAGCTTTTAAAAAAATCCTTATTAAGAATCTCTTATTAATTTTTAATATTTTCTAGACCTTTAAATAATGATAATAATAATAATAAAAAAAATAGGAAAGAAAAAGAAGATAAAAATCTTTAATTAAGGAAGAAAAGAATAATAACCCCTTTTTTATTTATTAAAAAATATAAATTAATGGATCTATTAATTTATAATAAAATTTTGGATATTAAGGATTGGCTTATATATGTTAAACTTTATCTATTTTTTTATAAGGAAAATTTATTATAAGAGGAATAATAGGTATTTATTATTATTTAATTCTTAAATGAAATTATCTTTATATGGTTTTAATTTATCTTGGAAAATCATTTTAATATTATTAAAGAAAAAATAGAAGAGTTTTAATATATTTTTAAATTATATAAACATTTTGAAAACAAAATATAAATAATGTTTGACAAATCATTTAAAAAAGAAAAAATATAGAAAGCCATTTATTATTTTAGATAAAAAAGGTAAACTATATTTTATATAATAAAATTTAAATAATTTATGATTATAAAATAATTATTTAAAGATATATAATTTAATTATTTTTATAAAGGAGTAGTTATTTAGATAAAGGATGAATTCTTTAAAGAAGAATAACCTATTATTATTAATAAATATATAATTAGGATAATTCTTTATAATAATAGGTTATATGAAAAATATAATGAAAAAAAAAGAGGTTTTAAAATAATAAAGAATTAAAGAAAAAGGGAATTAGTTAAGATTTAGAACCTAAATATAATTAATAATGATAAGAAATCTAAAAAAGATTTGAATAAAATTAAATATTATAATTATCAGGAAATAGGATATTATAAAAGTTAATATAAGAAATCTAAAAAATAATTATAAATCTTAAAAGGAAAATTAATTAATATAATAATAATAATATTGGGATCTTTAACCTTAAGAATATTTAATATTATCAAAAAAAAGGAAGAATAGGAAAGCTTATTATCGAATTATAATGAAATTATTTAATAAATAGAAATGGAAAATTTTATAGATTAAATAAATTAATTATAGAATTTTAATATGATAGGTATAAGAGATTTTAAGGAAAAAGAAATAAATATCTCTTTGAAGGAATCTAATTTTTTTTTGGATAAATAAAGATTATTATGGGATAAGGATTGGAATATGGAAAGAAAAGTAAAAAGAAAAATGATGTTTTTAATATAGGTTAATAACCAAAATATTTCTACCATATTATTACCAGATGAAAATATTATTTTAATATATTTTAATAAAATATAATTATATTAATAAATAATATAAAACCAATGGGATTTTAATAATGAAGGAGGATGGAATTAAATCTCCAAACCGGAATTGATATATTATATATGGTTAATTAAATAAATAAATTATTATTATTATAATCTTAATAACTTAATAAACCTAAGATATATATTTAAAAATAATGAAGTATAAATCTGAAAATATAGGAAATAAAATTGTAAAAAAATTTATAAAATTATTATTAAAAGAATATTTAAAAGATAAGGAATATCAGAATTGTTTACCTTAAATATATTTAAAGATCTAGATTATAAAAGGATAATTAGAAATGGATAGGATTGGGAATTTATGTGATAATATTATAAGAATATACATAGGGTCTCTTATATAATATTTTATAAGGAAAAATAAGACATAATTATCTTAATTAGGCTTATTTATAAATATTTAAAATAAATGGCTTAATATTTAAATATTATCTTAGGTAAATATTATGAATAGATATTATTATAATATAAAAAAATAATTAATTAGTTTTAAAAGGAAATATAACATTTAGAAAATAAGATTATGATTTTTTAAGAAAGAATTAAATAATTAATAAATCTATTATGAAAAATGATTAATATAATTAATAAATAATAGGATATGGTGGAAAAGTTGTTAAAAATCTTATAGATAATATTAAATAAAGTTAAATTAATATATTTAATAGGAATAGTTAAAAGATCTTATTTAATTATAAAGATAATATAGAAAGGATATAAATTTAATGCTTTAATTAATTTAAGATATATAATTAATTTAATTTATCTAAGATTAATTAATATATATAAAATATTATATTAAAAAAAGAAGATGCCTTATTAAATTAATAATATTAATAAAAATCTTATTATCTATAATAAAAGAAAAATTAAAAAAGAAATTATAATTTTCTTTATCTTAATCCAAAGATATTAAAAATTAATATCTTTTAATTTTATTAACATAAATTATAAATTAGTTTTGGAGAAAATATGGTTTAAAATTAGGAACCTAAAAATCGACTAGGTATAGGATCGACTTTATTAGGATGAATTAGAAAAAGATTTAACCTCTGAATATCAGAAAGAGGCTGACTCAAATAAATCAAAATAGTAATTACAATAAATACAAATAAGCAACCTTATAAAGGAATATTCCATACCTTTATACCTTATAATATAATATATAAATATTAAAAAATTAAATAACCAAAAATAAATTAAAATTAAAAAAAATATATATAAAAATATTTCTAAAATTATTCTAGGATAATTTAAATATAGATATAGATATACCAGAATACAGTTAATATAACCATAAGATAATATTAAAAGAAAGAAAATATCTAAAATTATACCAAACTTACAAATTAAGTTAAAACAAATCTAAAGCTTTATACATTATATTCCAAAATAAGGAAATAAGAAAGTTTATATAAAAATTAAAATTATTAATAGGATATTTAATCTTCTTAATATTTAAAAAGAATAAAGATGGGATATCTAAATTAAATAAAGAAAGAGAAGTAATATGGAAAGATATTTATAATTATTGATAACTAAATAAGATCATAATTAAAAATAAATACCCTTTATCACACATTAAAAACCTAAAAAAAGAAATAAATAATAATAAATAATTTATATTATTAAATTTGAAATTTATTTTTAATCTTATATAAATTATTAAAAAAAATAAGTAGAAAATAATTATTAAAATACTATATAATTATTTTAAATATTTAATAATATTATTTAAATTTATAAATATATTAATTATTTTTTAATAAATGATCTAAGATATTCTATAATAATTCCTTAAAAAAATATTTTTATATATTTAAATAATATTTTGATTCATTTAAAGACCAGAAAATAATATAAAAAAGATATATATAAAGTATTTAAGGCCTTAAGAGAAGCTAAACTTTTTATGGACCTAAATAAGAGTAACTTTTTTATTTAAAAACTTAATTATTTTAGATATATAATTTCTTTAAGAAAAATTAAAATCTAGAAATCTAAAATATTCATAATTAGGGAATAGCTAATCCTAGAAATTATTACAGAAATATAAGCCTTTTATGGTTTTTATAATTATAATAAAGCCTTAATTAAGGATTTTGGGAAAATTATGGAATTAATAATGGCCATAATATTGTCACAAACCACACAGGCTTATAAGGATATAAAACCCCAAAGGAAACCTTTTTCCTTACCAAAATGGGGTAATGATAATAAGAATGCATAACACATGATATAAATAAATGTAAATAAGGATATCCAGTTTTATCCAATGAATATGATATGGATAAATATGGATGAATACATCTAGTCTTATTTAATAAATATAATAAAAAATAAGTATAGATAAAGGAATCTAATTTCATCTATAAAGAAAATAATAATAAGGAACATCTATATAATCATTATAATTCTCTTATATATCTAATTATTTTTTTATAACTCTTTAATTATTAATTTAAGATTATTCTTTTAAATATAATAAAAAGATTTTAAGCCTTTTTAATGAATAAAGCTAATTTAATTACTTAACCTACTACTAATATTATTATTTTTAAATTAAGAAACCCTGGATTAGCTAATCTAACAATAATTATATCTTTTCAAGGAATAGGTTTATATGACAAACCTATCCCTCAAAAAGGTATAATCATTATTAGATTGGCTAATCCAGGATTTCTTAATTTAAAGGTAATAATATTAATAATAGGTCAAATAATTAAATTAGTTCTTATTTATCAAAAAGGCTTAAAATCCTCTTATTATATTTGAAAGAATAATCTTAGATTAATAATTAAAGAATTGTAAAAGAAATAATTAGATATATAAAAGAATTATAATAATTATATAGATATTCCCTATTATTACCTTTTTTATAAATAAGATTAGATCTCTTTATTTATATTTATCCCTTATTATTTTTATTAGATAAGATTAGATATATTTATCTATATTCATCCATATTACATTTATTAAATAAGATTAAATATTCTTATCTATATTTATCTATATTATATATTATATATTCCTATTATTATTACCCTATTTTAATAAAGAAAAAGATTTCTTCCAGGATCTTACATCCCTATAGGCCTATATGATTTATAATATTATTTTTCCCCTTTTTAATTCCTTCATCCTCAAAGATCTTTTTTCCTAATAGATCCCCTTCAATTTAATCCCTATTATATCCACCAATTCATCCACAAAGTATAAATATATTAATCAGGAACAGAAATATATAGAACTTTCAAAACAAATTACCAGGATTGATTTTAATATAAATATCATACTATATTCATATTATTTTAATTATAATTTTAAATATATAATGGCAATTAAAATATCCAAAAAATGTAATAAATATATTTTATATCATTATTAATATAATAAGATAGACATCTTTATTAATTCCTTTTCCAGGCTTGAAAATAAAGAAGAATAGTTATCTATTTAAAAATGTTAGGCCAAAAAGGCCTTTAAACATTTTTATATTAAAATAGCTAAGGCCTTAACTTATATTAAATAGCTTAGATGATAAAAAGAATTATTAAAAGAAAAAGACCTGAAGATGCTTTAGCATGGTCTCCAAAGCCTGGAGGAGATTAAGGTGCAAATTAGTGCAGCTTCTGTGGTTAACCCCTTCTCTAACTTTTCCCTTAAGGATATAAACTTTAATTTACTATTGTTGGTTAATCTAGGTTCTGGTGGTGGAAATCTTCAATTAATTTCTAGACCTTCTTATTTATAAGATATTCCTATAATTCCCAGGTATTATTCTTCTCTAAATAATCAAATTATTTAATAAAATATTTGATTTAATTATTAATAATTTTAAAATCCTAAATGACTTTGATGTTATATTCTTTTAGGTCTTTTTCCAATTCAATATTTCTTTTAAGTTTAGCATTTTTGGATGTTAATTTAAATATAATAATATAGAATATATTGATTCTTAACTTTATATTTGTTAATAATTGTAGATGATAGTTTATATTTAAAAAAGCTTCTTTAATTAAGAAGGATTTTAATTTCTTAAAATCTAATTTTTTATTTGGTCTTTTGGTTTGAATTTATGGTATCTTTAATATCAAATATTGTTTATTTTATAAGAAATAAATTTTATTTTCTTTGTATAAAATTAATCCTTTAATTCTTTTTTTATTGTAATATATTGTTATTTATTTTTATAAAAATTTGAAATGTTATTTAAATTTAATTTGCAGTGTTAAAATTCTAATAGTAAACATTTTTGTTTGAGATGATATTGCTTTTAATTCCAAGGTAGCCTCATTTATTAATAGTTTATATTCTATATTTGCTTATTATCTATACAATATTTCCTATGGTGACATCTTAGTGATATCATTTATTAAAATATTATATAAAGATATAACAAGTAATAAAAGTTTTATTTAATTATCTTATTTATAATTAACATAACTTTATAAATATTACTCCAATATTTGATTTAATTACTCTATTTAACCATCAGTTTAAAAATAAATTATTATAAAAAACTTTTATTTAATCCCCAACCTTTTCATTAGATTAATCTAAAATTTCAAAATAAAGAATTTATTTTTATTTAAAATAATCCTCCTTAATAACCCATATTTATTAAAGACTTTTTTGACAAATTTAAAAGCCAAATCTTTAATTATATAGATTTCTTTAAATGACATAAAATATCCATATTTTGTAAGTTTATTGATAATAACCTATATGTTATTATATTTTTCCTTGGTTATTAAATATTATAATTTAAATAATTTAATGATAAAATCTTATATAATAATATCCTAGGATTTATTTAGAACTTTAATAGATTATAAAAACCTATATAATTTATATTTGGTTTTTTTAATCTTATTATAAATATTATAATTTAAGATAACCTTTTTAATTATCCCTTTAATTCCTGAAAAATCATATATTTCCTATAATTATATAATTGTCTTAAAGATTCTTAAATGTTTATATAGAAGATATTTATATACCTTTTATATGAATTTTTTTTGTAGTATTAATGATATATAGGTTTTCTTATTATATGATATTATATTTTTAATAATGAAATCCTATATTGGTAAAATATCTTTAATTTATAAGGTTTTTTTCTTGATCTTTTATTCCCATTCATGTTATAATTTAGTTAAATATATTATTGATAATATTAAGATATTGTTAGATATTTCTTAGAATATTACCCTTTTTTTTTTAACCTCTTTGATATTAAAATCCTTTGATCTATTAAAAATATCTATCTAAATATTCTCTTTTTCTTTAATATAATGAATTTTAAAATTGAAATATATAAGATCATTTATTTATTATGATTATTTATTATTAAGAACCTTAATAATTATAAAAGATTTAAGATTATAATAATCTAAATAAATTTCTAAAGATTCAATAGTTCTTGATACCTATGATTTCCATTTTTTTAATGTTTGGTAAATGATTATAAATTCTTGGTTATATATTTTATATCTTATTTCTAATTCTTTAAAGGTTTTGGAAAAATAAATAATTAGGTGTTAATTTCCATCATTTTTTAATTACTCTAATATTATTCCTATTATTCCATTTAAGATATTAATATATAATTATTTCCTTTTATTTAGATTAAACAACTTTATTATTAGATCTCTTATTATAATTTTTTTTATTTCTTAGAATGTCTTTTTTGTCTCTTATATTTATTTAAAATCTTTTAGATTTTTAATATATATTATAACCATTATTGATTCTATAATTTTCTTAAAATCCTTAATTAAGGCTTTATTATAATTATAAAAATTATAAAAGATTTATATTCCTATAATAATTTTTAAGATTAGTTATTTCTTTATTATAGATATTTTAGATTTTTAAATTTTAATTTTTCTTAAAAAAATTATATATCTAAAATAGTTAAATTTTTAAACAAAAAAGTCATTCTTATTTAAATCCATAAAAAACTTAGTTTCTTTTAAAGTTTTAAATATTTTATATATATCTTTTTTATATTATTTTTTAGTTTTTAAATAAATCAAAATATTATCTAAATATATAAAAATATTTTTTTTAAAGAATTATTATAAAATATCTTAAATCATTTATTAAAAGATGGCTAATATATTAATAAATCTAAATGATATTATCAAACATTTAAAATAATTATATAATATTTTAATAACTATTTTCCATTTATTTTCTTTAACAATTTATATAAAATTAAAAATAAATTTTAAATCTAATAATATAAACATTTATCATTATCTATTTCTTCCTTTAAACTCTTAATATATAGTAAAGGATGCCCATCTTTAACCATGATTTTATTTAATTATTAATAATTATAAATATCTTTCTATATTATTTCTCTTTTTTTATTTAATTTAGATATCTTATCTTTATTCTTCTTAGATATTAAAAAGATTAAATATTTTATTAATAATTTTGATTTTTATATAAATCCTTTTATTTTTTTATTTTAAAATATAATATATAAAGTTTTAAATTTATTTTAATTTAATTTATAAACCTAATATAGTTTTGGATATTCTTTTTTCTTTAATATTATTTTATGGTTATATTAATTATATTTTGATATATTTATATTTATATTTAGATTATCCTAGAATAACTTTAGAAATATTTTTATATATTTTTCTTTAATTTTGATTTATTTTTGATTATTTAATTTTTTAATATCTATATATTATATCATAAAACATAGAAATATAGAATATTCCTTTATAAGGTTATTTATTTATATTTATTATAATTGCTATTTTAATTCATTTAAATTGGCCTTTTTCCAATGTTCAAAGGCTGAATCTTTTTCTGATTTATCCTAATAGAATTGATTTTATACCTAATTAATTTTTGGGTTATTAACTTTAAGTTATATTTTTCCTAAAATTAATTCATAATTTATATCAATAAGATCAAAAAATATTAATTCTTAATATCCTTGGATTAAGATAAAGAAAATTATAATTTCTCTTTTGACTTTTCTTTCATTATAGGTAATAAAACTTTTATCAATGTTATTAATTTGGCAAGATATTTTCTTTTTTTAATATAATATTTTATATATGTTAATTAATCTTAGATAGATTAAATTAACTATATATCCTAAATCAATTAAGATATTAAATTTATATCCTTTTTATATTATTTTTATGATTAAATAAGGTCCCTTAACTATTCTTATTAAATATATTAACTTAATCTTATTTAATATTATCTATAGGATTTTTAATAACTTTTTTATTATATCTTATTATTTATTAATTATATTAATTATTCTTTATAACAAATTTACTAATTATTTGGTTCTTCTTTAGAAAACCATAATCTTACTTTCTAAATATTATATTTCCTTTTAAGATTAATTAATTATTTCCTTATATTATAATAATATTTATTTATAATATCCATTCAAGATAATATTCAAATATTAAACCATTTATTTTAGATATTTATAAATAAATTTAATTAAAATAATTATATTTTATTTTTCTTTATAAAATATTATATAAGAAATTTTATATATATTCCTATAATATTATTACATAAATTCTTAATTCCATTTATTTCTAATTACCCCTTTATAATCTAGATTTTTAAATATATTCAAAGTAAATAATTCTAATATTCTTTATTTTTTGAATATTCTTTTAGTAATGATTCTACAAACTCTTCCATAATTCTATTTCTTATATTTTTAGATCTATATTTCATCATTTTTAGATATATATTTTGGATCTATTAGATTATCAAAATTATAATAATAATAATTTATTTATTTAATTAATCATATATGATATATTAATTCTAATTCAGAAATTTAATTCCATCTTTCTTTATTATTAAAATCCCATTAATCCTATATTATTTATTAATATAATTATATTTTATTAAAATATATTAGAATAATATTTTTATTTAATAATAATATAATAAAAATATTTTAATTATTAATTTATATTAAAAATATTACTTTTTTTTTTATTTTTCTTTCCATATTTTAATTTATATCCCATAATGGCCTTTATTTATCCAAAGAAGAATTGGATTCTTTTAAAGAAATATTTATTTCTTCCTCCTTAGAATCCTTTATACCTATTATATTAAGATTCTATAATTAATTTATTTGATTTATAAAATTTTTTATTTCTATTTATTAAATGGTTTTATTATAATCTGGTAATGGGTTTTCTTATTTTTTTTCTTTTTTAATAATATTAAATATTTTTAAAATTAAAGATCTTAATGTCATTATTATTATATTAATTGATTTTCCTTTTAGGATTTATGGTTATTTCTTAGGTCTCTTATATTAGCTTTTATAATGTTTTATTTTTTAATAATTATAATATTTAATTTTATTTAAATTTTTTTTAGATTTTTTATTATTATTAATTATATTTAAGTTTTAAATCTTAATTAGTTCCCTTTTTTCCTGGTTTTTTATTATTTTGGAGTCTTTTTTTTTTTTATTATATTTTTTTGTGATGAACCTATGCCTCAGAGAGGTATAGTCGTTGCTGGATTGGCTAATCTGGGGTTTTCTTAATTTGAAGGTAACAGTATTAATAATAGGTTAAGTGGTTAAGTATATTCTGTTTATCAGAGAGGCTTAGAATCCTTTCATTATATTTAAAAGAATAATCTTAGATTGATAATTAAAGAGCTATGGAAAGAGTGATTAGATATATAGGAAATATCCGTGGTTATATAATTGCTCCTTCCTTCCTTCCTATCCTGAGGTTTGTTACGATATGCTGCGATGTGTTGCGATGTGTTGTGATGTGTTGTGATGTGTTGTGATGTGTTGTGATGTGCTGCGATGTGTTGCGATGTGTTATATCTTAGCATATCAATCCAGAGTTTAACCGTGATAGGTTGCCTATGCTCCATCTCTTGTGATCTGATAAGGGTCCTTTATGGGTGGTTTATAATATTATATCCTTCTCTTCTAAATCTTTACCTTCAAAGATAAAAAAAAGGTATGCATCTTTTTCCTCTTTTATTTCTATACTTATTGTATAGAAATCATATCTGGGAAGGTATAAAAGTCAAATATTTGTTCTAATTAACGGTAGGAACGCCATACTCGCACCGACTACATTGAAACTCATGGTTAACCTGTCCTTCTTTGTTCTAACTGTGACGCTTCCGAAGAAGATTGCTTTTTGTCCATTAGTTTTGGAGTCTGTAACCATTGTATTTGTTGGAATCGAAAATGTTGCGATATCCTGGAGATAAATGTTCTTAACCATGTTTCCTGGGCCTGTATTTGTTTAGAGCAGGAATGTAAGGATGTAGAGGACAAACTGGTCTATCTATAAGAAAAGATGGCAAAGAAGATCAATAAGTTATAACAATTTTGTTGCCAGGAGGATTTGTTAAAAAGGTGCAGTTTAGAATTGTTAAAACTTGGTAAGGAACAGGATACCAAGGAAGAATAGGCCTGCCTGGTAGAGGAATGGACTTGCATTGTCAAGGAATAGGTCTGAGTTGAATGGGGATATAGTGTTCCTACCTTTGAGGTTTCTTCCTTGGCCTTCCCCTTTTCTTTGTCTGGGGTAAATTTTGATCTTGGCCCGATATCACTGTCAACTATGGCTGTATGGACCTTGGTCGGTTAAGGTTTTAATAGTAAAAATCTTTAATCAACCTCTAGACCCTATCACTCATAAGATATTTCTGTGATTCCCAGATATTATTCTCCTTTAAATAATTAAGCCACTTAATAAAGTACTTGATCTAATCATTAATAATCCTAGAATCACAAATGGCTTCAACATTATATTTTTCTAAATCCTCCTCCAGTTCAACATTTCCTTCAAATTCAACGTCTTCAGGTGCTAGTTCAAATATAACAATATAAAATACATTGATTCTTAATTTCATACTTATTGGTAATTGTAGTTGATAATTTGTTCTTAAAAGAGCCTCCTTAATTAAAAAGAGTCCCAGTTTCTTAAAATCCAATTTTTCATTTGGTCTCTTGGTTCAAATTTAAGGTATTTTTAATGTAAAATATTGCTTATCTCATAAGAAATAGACCTTATCTCCCTTATGTAGAATTGGTCCTTTAATTCTCTTTTTATTGTAGTATATTATCATTCTGTATTGTAGAAATTTAAAGTGTTATTTGAGCTTAGTTTACAATGTTAGGATTCTAATAGCAAACATTTCTGTTCTAGATGATACTGTTTCCAATTTTGGGGCAGCTTCATTTATTAATAATTCCTATTCTACATTTGTTTATCGTCTATACAGCATTTCCTGTGATGACATCCTGGTGGTATCACTAACCGAAATATTGTATAAGGATATAATAAGTGGTAAGAATTCCACCTAATTATCCTATTTATAATTAACATAGCTCTGTAAGTATTGTTCCAGTGTCTGATTTAATCACTCCATTTAGCCATCAATCTGAGGGTAAGCCATTGTAGAAAGCTTCTGTTTGACCCTTAATCTCTTTATTAGGCCAACCCAAAATTTTAAGGTAAAAAGCTTATCTCTATCTGAAATAATCCTCTTTGATAGCCTATATCTGTTAAAAACCTTTTCGATAAATTTGAAAGCTAAATCTTCGGTTATATAAATTTCCTTAAATGGCATAAAATACCTATATTTCATAAGTTTATCAATGATAACCTATATGCCATTATATTCCTCTTTGGTTACCGGATATTATGATTTAGGTAGTTTAGTAATAAAGTCCCATACAATAGTATCCCATGGTCTATCTAGAACATTAATGGATTATAGAAACCCATACAATTTATGTCTAATTCCTTTAACCTTGTTATAAATATTACAATTCAAGATGACCTTCTTGATTATTCCCCTGATTCCTGGGAAGTTATATACTTCTTATAGTTGTACAACTATCTTAAAGATTCCCAAGTGTCCATGTAGAAGGTGTTCGTGTACCTCTCGTACAAATTCTTCCTATAGTGTTGGCGGTATGTAGGTTTTCCTATTGTATGATACCATATCCTTAATGGTGAATCTTGAAGTTAAAATGCATAAGATCATCTACCCATTATGATTATCTATTATTAAAAACCTTAATAATTATAAAAGACTTAAGATTACAATAATCCAAATAGATCTCTAAAGGTTTAACAATTCCTAATACCCATGATCTCCACTCCTTCAATATTTAATAAATAGTCATTAATTCTTGATCATATATTTTATATTTCACTTCTAATCCCTTAAAGATTTTAGAAAAATAGATAATTAGGTGCCATTTTCCATCATCTTCCAATTACTCCAATGTTACTCCCATTGCTCCATTTGAGATATCAGTATATAGTCATTTCCTCTTATTTAGGCTAGGCAACCTCATTACTAGATCCTTTATTATAATCTTCTTCATTTCTTAGAATGCTTTTTCTGCTTCTTATATCCATTTAAAATCCTTTGGATTTTTGACACATATTATAGCCATTATTAGTTCCATGATTTTCCCAAAATCCTTAATTAAGGCTCTGCTATAATTGTAAAAACCGTGGAAAACTTATACTCCCATGATAATTTCTGGGATTAACCATTCCCTTATTGTAGATATTTTAGATTTCTGGATTTTGATTTTTCCTAGAAAGATTATATATCCAAGGTAATTAAGTTTTTGAACAAAAAAATTACTCTTATCTAAATCTACAAGAAGCTTAACTTCTCCTAAGGCCTTAAATATCTTATATACATCCTTCTCATATTATTTTCTAATTCTTAAATAGATTAAAATATCATCTAAATATATGAAAATGCTCTTTCCAAGGAATTATTATAGAACATCCTAAATCATTCATTAAAAGGTAGCTGGCACATTTATAAATCCAAATGGTATCACCAGATATTCAAAATAATCATGCAATGTTCTGATAACTATCTTCCACTCATCTCCTTCAGCAATTTATATAAGATTGAAAATGAATTTTAGATCTAATAATGTGAACCATTCATCATCACCTATTTCTTCTTTTAGGCTTTTAATATATAATAAAGGATGCCTATCTTTGATTATGATCTTATTCAATTATTAATAGTCATAGATATCCCTCCATACTACTTCTCCTTCCTTATTTAACTTAGATATCCCATCCTTATTCTTCTTGGATATTAAAAAGACTAGATATCCTGCTAATGATTTTAATTTTCATATAAATCTTCTTACCTCCTTATCTTAGAATATAACACATAAGACTTTAGATTCATTCTGGCTTAATCTATAAACTTAATATAGTTTTGGATATTCCCCTTCCTTTAATATTATTTTATGGTTATATCAACTATGTTCCGATATGCCTGTATCTATATCTGGATTATCCTGGAATAACTTTAGAAACATTTTTACATATTTTTCTTTGATTTTGATTTGTTTTTGGTTGTTTGATTCTTTGGTATCCGTGTGTTATATCATAAGGCATAAAGGTACGGAATGTTCCTTTGTGAAGTTGCCTATTTGCACTTGCTATAATTGTTATTTTAATTTACTTGAATCAGCCTCTTTCTAATGTTTAAAGGCTGAATCTTTTTCTAACTCATCCCAATAAAATCAATCCTATACTTAATCAATTCTTAGGTTACTAATTCTAAACCATATCTTCCCCAAAACTAATTTATAATTTATATTAATAAGATCAAAAAATACCAACTCCTAGTATCCTTAGATTAAAACAGAGAAAACTATAATTTCTTTTTTAACTTTTCCTCCATCATAGGTAATAAAGCTTCCATCAATATTACTAATTTAATAA
The DNA here is from genome assembly GCF_022578975.1 of Hypoxylon trugodes. NCBI lineage: Eukaryota > Fungi > Ascomycota > Sordariomycetes > Xylariales > Hypoxylaceae > Hypoxylon > Hypoxylon trugodes. The sequence goes on along the minus strand of NW_026250023.1, from coordinate 2,107,979 downwards.
GACATCTTCTTTTTTTAATACAGTATTCCATATATATTAACCAATCTTGGATAGATCAAATTAACTATATATCCTAAATTAATCAGGGCATTAAATTCATATTCTTTCCATATCATCTTTACAATTAAATAGGGTCCCTTAGCTATTCCTATTAAACATGTTGGCTTAACTTTATTTAATATCATTTATAAGATCTTTAACAATTTTTCCATTATATCCTACTATTTATTAATCATATTGATTATTCCTTGTAACAAATTTATTAATTATTCAATTCTTCTTTAGAGAGCCACAATCTTGCTTTCTAAATATTATATTTTCCTTTAAGACTAATCAATCATCTCCCTATATCGTAGTAATATCTGTTTGTAATGTCCACCCAGGATAGCATTTAGATACTGGGCCACTTGCTTCAGATATCCATAAACAGGTTTAATTAAGGTAATTTTGCCTTATTTTTCCTTATAAAATATTGTATGGAAGACCCTATACATGTTCCTGTAACATCATCACACAAATTCCTGGTTCCATCCATTTTTGATTACCCCCTTATAATCCAAATCTTCAAGTATTTTCAGGATAAATAATTCCAGTATTCCTTATCCTTTAAATATTCTTCTAGCGATATTTCTGCAGGCTCTCCCATGATTCTGTCTCCTACATTTTCAGATCCATACTTCATCATTTTTAGACATATATCTTAGGTCCATTAGGTCACCAAGATTATAATAATAATAGTCTATTTGCTTAATTAATCATGCATGATATATCAATTCCGATTTAAGGATTTGATTCCATCCTTCCTCATTATTAGAATCCCATTGGTCCTATATTATTTGCTAATATAATTACATTCCATTAAAGTATATTAAAACAATACTTTTATTTAATAATAATATAATAGAGATGTTTTGATTATCAACCTATATTAAAAACATCACTTCTCCTTTTACTTTTCCTTCCATATTCCAATCCATATCCCATAATGGCCTTTGTTTATTTGAAAAAGAATTAGATTCTTTTAAAGAGACATTTATTTCTTCCTCCTCAGAATCCCTTATGCCTATCACACCAAGATTCTATAACTAATTTATTTAATCTATGAAATTCTTCATTTTTATTTATTAGGTGGTTTTGTTATAGTCTGGTGATGGGTTTTCTTGTTCTTTTTCTTTTTTAAGAATGTCAAGTATTCTTAAAGTTAAGGATCCTAATGTTGTCATTATTGTATTGGCTGATCTTCCTTCTGGGATTTGTGGCTGTTTCTTGGGTTTCTTATATTGACTCTTGTAGTGTCCCATTTCCTGGTAATTGTAGCACTTAACCTTGCTTAAATCCTTTTTGGATTTCTTATCATTACTAACTATGTTTAGGCTCTGAGTCTTGGCAGGTTCCCTTTTTCCCTGATTTTTTGTTATTTTGGAGCCTCTCTTTTTTTTATTATATCTTTTATATAACCTATTATCATGAAGAATTACCCTGGTTATATATTCATCGATGGTGGCAAGTCATTCCTTTTTGGAAAATTCATCTTTTACCTAGGTAGCCATTTCCTTATAGAGGTAATTGAATTGTGCATCTTCAGGTAATTGTCCTATAGTTGCAAGTTACTTAAATTCTACCACATAGAATATAGCTTACCCCTTCTATCTAAGGTGATAGATAGCCTTTTATGTTTTTTCCTTTTTGAGTGGTTTGTCAAATATTATCCACATTTTACTTTTAAAATGTTTGTATAGTTCGAAGATATATTGAGATTCCTTTGATTCTTCTTTGGTGATGTTAAAATGATTTTTTAGAATAGGTTAAAATTATGTGAAGGTAATTTCACTTAAGAATTGAGTAATAGTAAGTACCTATTATTCCTCTTGTGGTAGGTTTTCCTTATAAAAAGATAAATAGAGTTTTGTGCGTGTAAACCAATCCTTAATATCCGAAGTTCCATTGTAGGTTAGTGGATCCACTAGTTTGTATCTTTTAATAAGCAGGAAAAAGATTATTATTTTTTTTTTTTTTGGTTAAGGATCTCTGCCTCTTTCTTTTTTCTTATCTTTTCCATTGTTGTTGTTATTATCATCTGGAGGTTTAGGGGGTGTTGGTTACTAAAAGGTTCCTGATAGGGATCCCTTAAGGGCTTTTCTTAGTTTGGCTTTTTTTAAGGTCAATTCCTTTTTAAGCCTTTTAATCTCCTTAAAGATAACCATTATTTTAGCTTGCCAGTCAGGGGCCTCTTCTTCCTCCTGGTTATCTCCTCCTATTCTGACATTGATTTTTTCCTACGTTTCCAACTTTGGGACTTGTGAGTATGTTTTAGGAGGTACCATTTTATTAATGAGTTGGAGTATCTCCTTTATTGGTGGTAGGTCCTAAATAATATAAATAGATATAGGTGTTCTAGGTAGTGATGGACTAGGCTATTATAAATTACCTAAATCCTTATTCTGGAGTTCTTTTTTATCTGATTCTTCTTTACTTTCCAGGTCAGGATCTACCAGTTCATTCCATGTTTAATTATGGTATCCCTTGAAAGATAATTCTTAGAAAATGTGGAGGTTTTTTATTTTATTTTTAAAGATTAGTGAAATAAGAGAAGGTTTGATTGATAGTGGTAAAGGGATGTCCTATGGATGGTTCATGTCATTTCTTAACCTAGTATTGATATTGATCAAAGAGTTATTAAAATATAACAAATCTATGCTTTAAAGAGGTATAATTATTGCTAAATTGGTTAATCTAGGGTTTTTTTGATTTGAAGATAACAGTATTAATAATAAATTAAATGGTTAAGTATGTTCTGTTTATCAGAGAGGTTTGGAATCTTCTTATTATATTTGAAAGAATAGTCTTAAATTAATAATTAAAGAACTATAGAAAGAATAACTAGATATATAGGAAATATCTATGGTTATATAATTGCTCCTTCCTTCCCTTCCATCCTGAGGTTTGTTGTAATGTGCTGTGATGTGTTGTGATGTGTTGTGATGTGTTGCGATGTGTTGCGATGTGTTGCGATGTGTTGTGATGTGTTGTGATGTGTTATATCTTAGCATATCAATCCGGAGTTTAACTGTAATAGATTACCTATACTCCATCCTTCGTGATCTGACAAGGGTCCCTCATGGGTGGTTTATAACATTTTTATATAATTTATTATTATAAAGAATTGCTTTGGTTATATATTTATTAATGATAGCAGGTTATTCTTCTTTAGAAAATTCATTTTTTATTTAGATAACCATTCCTTTATAGAAGTAGTTGAATTATATATCTTTAGATAATTATCTTATAGTTATAAATTATTTAAATTCTATCATATAAAATATAATTTATTTTTTTTATCTGAGATAATAGATGGTCTTCTATATTTCTTCCTTTTTAAATAATTTATTAAATATTATTTATATTTTATTCTTAAAATATTCATATAATTTAAAGATATATTAAAATTCTTTTAATTTTTTTTTAATAATGTTAAAATGGTTTTCCAAAATAGGTTAAAACTATATAAAGATAATTTTACTCAAGAATTAAATAATAATAAATATCTATTATTCCTCTTATGATAGATTTTCCTTATAAAAAAATAAATAAAATTTTATATATATAAGCCAATCCTTAACATCCAAAATTCCATTATAGATTAATAAATTTACTAATTTATATCCCTTAATAAATAAAAAAAAAATTATTATTTTTTTCTTCTTTAGTTAGGGATTTCCATCTCCTTTTTCTTTCTTATTTTTTCTTTCATTGTTGTTGTTATTATCTGGAGATCCAGGAGGTACTAAAGGTTAAAAAGATATTAATTATTAAAAGATTTCTAATAAAGATCTTTTAAAGGCTTTTTTAAATTTGATCTCCTTTAGGATTAATTCTTTTTTAAGCCTTTTAACCTCTTTAAAGATAATTATTGTTTTAGTTTGTTAGTTAGGGATTTCTTCTTTTTCCCGGTTATTTTCTCCTATTTTGACATTGATTTTTTTTTGTGTTTTTAATTTTGGGATTTGTAAATATATCTTAGGAGATATCATTTTGTTAATAAATTAGAATATCTTCTTTATTAATGGTAAGTTTTGAATATTATGAATAAATATGGGTGTTCTAGGTAGTAATAAATTGGGTTATTATAAATTACTTAGGTCCTTATTCTGGAATTTTTTTTTATTTAATTCTTTTTTATTTTTTAGGTTAGGGTCTATTAGTTTATCTTATGTTTAATTATAATATTATTTAAAAGGTAATTTTTGGAAGATATAGAGGTTTTCTATTTTATTTTTAAAAATTAATAAAATAAGAGAAGATTTAATTAATGATGATAAAGGGATGTCCTATAGATGGTTTATGTCATTTCTTAATCTAATATTAATATTGATTAAAGAGTTATCAAAATGTGATGAACCTATTCCTTAAAAAGGTATAATTATTATTAGATTAGTTAATCCAGGGTTTTTTAATTTGAAGGTAATAATATTAATAGTAAATTAAGTGGTTAAATTAATTCTTATTTATTAGAAAGGTTTGGAATCTTTTTATTATATTTAAAAAAATAATCTTAGATTGATAATTAAAGAATTATGAAAGAAATGATTAAATATATAGGAAAATTATGGTAATTATATAGATATTCTTTATTATTATTTTCTTTATGGATAAGATTAGATCTTTTTATCTATATTCATCTTTTATTATTCTTACTAAATAAGATTAAATGTATTTATCCATATTCATCCATGTTATATTCATTAGATAAGATTGGATACCCTTATTTACATTTATCTATATCATATGTTATACATTCTTGCTATCATTATCCCATTTCAGTAAAGAAAAAGGTTTCCTCCAGGGTCTTACATCCCTGTAGGTCTGTGTGGTTTATGACAGTTTATTATATTTTAATAATTTTTTGATCAATATTAATATTAGGTTAAGAAATGATATAAATCATCTATAAGATATTCTTTTATCATTATTAATCAAACCTTCTCTTATTTCACTAATTTTTAAAAATAAAATAAAAAACTTTCACACTTTCCAAAAATTATTTTTTAAAGCATATCATAATTGGATATAAAATAAACTAATAGATACTAACCTAGAAAATAAAGAAAAATTAAATAAAAAAAAATTTTAGAATAAGGATCTAAATGATTTATAATAATCTAATTTATCATTATTTAGAATATCCATATTTATTCATATTATTTAAGACTTATTATTAATAAAGAAAATATTCCAATTTATTAATAAAATAATATCTCTTAAAATATATTTATAAATCTTGGAAACAAAAATGTAAGAAGAAATTAATATCAGAATAGAAAAAGATAACTAAGAGGAGGAAAAGGCCCTTGACTGGCAAGCTAGAACAATAATTATTTTTAAAAAGGTTAAAAAATTTAAAAAAAAATTAGCCTTAAAAGAGGCCAAATTTGGAAAGGCCTCTAAGGGATCCCCATTAAGAATCTTTTATTAACCAATATCCTTTTAATCTTTAATACCCTTTAGACCTCTAAATAATGATAATAATAATAATAGAAAAAATAGGAAAAAAAAGGAACGTAAAGATCTTTAATTAAAGAAAGAAAAAATAATAACCCTTTTTTTATTTATTAAAAGATATAAATTAATAGATTTATTAACCTATAATAAAATTTTAAATATTAAAGATTAATTTATATATATAAAACTTTATTTATTTTTCTATAAGGAAAATTTGCCATAAAAAAAACAATAAATATTTATTATTATTTAATTCTTAAATAAAATTATCTTTACATAATTTCAATCCATTTTAAAAAACCATTTTAATATTATTAAAAAGGAGTTAAAAAAATCTTAATATATCTTTAAATTATATGAACATTTTAAAAATAAAATATAAATAATATTTAATAAATTATTTAAAAAAGAAGAAGTATAGAAGGCCATCTATTACCTTAGATAGAAAAAATAAGCTATATTCTATATGATAAAATTCAAATAATTTACAACTATAGGATAATTATTTAAAGATATATAATTTAATTATCTTTATAAGGAAATAATTACCTAAATAAAGGATGAATTCTCTAAGGAAGAATAACCTGTTATCATTAATGAATATATGATTAAGATAATTTTTTATAATAATAGGTTATATAAAAGATATAATGAAAAAAAAAAAATTCTAAAATAATAAAAAATTAAAAAAAAAAAAATTAATTAAGATTTAAAACCTAAATATAATTAATAATAATAAAAAATCTAAGAAAGATTTAAATAAAATTAAATATTATAATTGTTAAGAAATAGGATATTATAAAAATTAATATAAGAAATCTAAAAAATAATTATAAATCCTAAAAGGAAGATTAATTAATATAATAATGATAATATTGGGATCTTTAACCTTAAGAATATTTAATATTATCAAAAAAGAAGAAGAATAGGAAAATCCATTATTAAATTATAACAAAACCATTTAATAAATAAAAATGGAAGGTTTTATAGATTAAATAAATTAATTATAGAATTTTAATATAATAAATATAAGAGATTCCAAAGAAGAAGAAATAAATATTTTTTTAAAGGAATCTAATTCTTTTTTAAATAAATAAAAACCATTATGGAACATAGATTAGAATATAGAAGGAAAAATAGAAAAAAAAGTAATATTTTTAATATAAATTAATAATCAAAACATCTTTATTATATTATTATTAAATAAAAATATTATTCTGATATATTTTAATAAAATATAATTATATCAGTAGGTAATATAAGACTAATGGGATTCTAATAATAAAGGAGGATGGAATTAAACCCCCAAACCAGAATTGGTATATCATATATAATTAATTAAATAAATAAATTATTATTATTATAATCTTGATAACTTAATAGATTTAAGATATATATCTAAGAATAATGAAATATAAATTTAAAAATATAGGAAATAAAATTATAAGAAAGTCTACAAAACTATTATTAAAAAAATATTTAAAAGATAAAGAATATTAGAATTATTTATCTTAAATATATTTAAAAATTTGGATTATAAAGGAATAATTAGAAATAAATAGGATTAAGAATTTATATAATAATATTACAGGAATATATATAGGGTTTTTTATGTAATATTCTATAAAAAAAATAAAACATAATTATCCTAATTAAGCCTATTTACAAATATTTAAAATAAATAATTTAATATTTAAATACTATCCTGGATGGATATTATAAATAGATATTACTATAATATAAGGAAATGATTAATTAGTTTCAAAAAGAAATATAATATTTAAAAAACAAGATTATAATTCTTTAAGGAAGAATTAAATAATTAATAAATAATAGGATATAATGGAAAAATTATTGAAGATTTTATAAGTAATATTAAATAAGGTTAAACTAATATATTCAATAGGAATAGCTAAGAGATCTTATTTAATTATAAAAATAATATGGAAAGGATATAAATTTAATACCCTAATTAATTTAGGATGTATAATTAATTTAATCCATCTAAAATTAATTAATATATATGGAATATTATATTAAAAAAAGAAGATATCTTATTAAATTAGTAACATTAATGGAAGCCTTATTACCTATAATGAAAAAAAAATTAAAAAAAAAATTATAGTTTTCTTTATTTTAATCTAAAGATATTAAGAATTGATATCTTTTAATTTTATTAATATAAATTATAAATTAGTTTTAAGGAAAATATAGTTTAAAATTAGTAACCTAAGAATCGACTAGGTATAGGATTAATTTTATTAAGATAAACCAAAAAAAGATTTAACCTTTAAATATTAAAAAAAAACTAACTTAAATAAATTGAAATAATAATTATAATAAATATAAATAAGCAATCTTATAAAGGAATATTCTATATTTCTATGCTTTATGATATAATATATAAATATTAAAAAATTAAATAATTAAAAATAAATTAAAATTAAAAAAAAATATATAAAAATATTTCCCAAATTATTCTAGGATAGTCCAGATATAAATATAAATATATTAGAATATAATTAATATAACCATAAAATAATATTAAAAAAAGGAAAACATCCAAAATTATATCAAATTTATAGATTAAATTAAAATAAATCCAAAATCCTATATATTATATTCCAAAATAAAGAGGTAAAAGGGTTTATATAAAAATTAAAATTATTAATAAAATATTTAATTTTTTTAATATTTAAAAAAAATAAAAATAGAATATTTAAGTTAAATAAAAAAGGAGAAATAATATGGAAAAATATTTATAATTATTAATAATTAAATAAAGTTATAGTTAAAGATGGGTACCTTTTATTATATATTAAAAACTTAAAAAAAAAAATAAATAATAATAAATGATTTATATTATTAAATTTAAAATTTATTTTTAATCTTATATAAATTATTGAAAAAAATAAGTAAAAAATAATTATTAAAATATTATATAATTATTTTAAGTATTTAATAATGTTATTTAGATTTATAAATATATTAACCACCTTTTAATAAATGATTTAGGATATTTTATAATAATTCCTTAGAAAAAATATTTTAATTTATTTAAAAATCAGAAAATAATATAAAAAGGATATATATAAAATATTTAAGGCCTTAAAAGAAACTAAATTTCTTATAGACCTAGATAAAAATGACTTCTTTATCCAAAGATTTAATTATTTTAGATATATAATCTCTTTAAAAAAAATCAAAATTTAGAAATTTAAAATATCTATAATTAAGGAATAATGAACTTTAGAAATCATCATAGGAATATAAATCTTCCATAATTTTTATAATTATAATAAAATCTTAATTAAGGATTTTAAAAAAATCATAGAATCAATAATAATCATAATATATATCAAAAATCTAAAGGATTTTAAATAAATATAAGAGATAAAAAAGACATTTTAAGAAATAAAAAAGATTATAATAAAAGATCTAATAATAAAGTTATTTAGCTTAAATAAGAAGAAATGATTATATATTAATACCTTAAATAGAATAATAAAAGCAATATTAGAATAATTAAAAGATAATAGAAAATGATATTTAATTATCTATTTTTTCAAAACTTTTAAAAAATTAGAAATAAAATATAAAATATATAACCAAGAATTTATAGCCATTTATCAAATATTAAAGAAATGAAAACCATAAATATCAAAAATTATTAAACCTTTGGAAATCTATTTGGATCATTATAATCTTAAATTTTTCATAATTATTAAAGTTTTTAATAATAAATAATCATAATGGATAAATGATTTTATATATTTTAATTTTAAAATCTACTATATTAAAAGAAAAAAAAATATCTAGGTAAATATTCTTAATAGATTAAAGGATCTTAATATTAAAAAGGTTAAAAAAGAAAAGATAATATTCCAGGAAATATCTAATAATATCTTAATATTATTAATAATATATCTGACTAAATTATAATATAAATGAAAATAAAAGATTAAAAAAAAAACTTTATAAATTAAAGATATTTTATCAATATAGGATTTTATTATTAAAAATATAATATTATATAATAGAAAAACCTACATATTATTAACTAATGGTTACATAAGTGAAAGATACATGATCTACTTAGTTATCATAATTCCCTTTAAATAAATTACCTTCTTGCCTACTCAGGTAGATAGATCTTTCTTCCTTAGATAATAATATAACACCAGTTTCACCCTATATTTTCTTCATTTACTATTATTATTTTGTTTCATTTACATACATACCTACCAACATTAATTAATATTATTAAATAATTAATAACATAAATTAACAAGGTTAAAAGAGTCATTATTATAATAATTAAAAAACCCTATTATAATAATATAAATAATATTAACTTCCTTTTTTCACCCATTTTATTTCATTGGTTCTTAATATGTTTGATAATCAAATAAAAAGTTCTACACAGGCTGCTACACGACGACCATATGATATACCATGGTAAATAATTATATAATAAAATATTAAAAAGGAAAATATGGTTGCCCTCATATAACTCCTTAATCATTTTTAAAGATAAAAAACTATTCTTATTTAATTATTTAACCATATGGTTGTAAACTAAATGGAAATTATCCTATTAATAATCATAGATATCCAAAAGGTAATTTAGATGTTCCTCATCTTTAAAGATTTTAATAAAATAAATAATAGGTTAGAAATATACTGGATAATAAAGGAAATATTTAAATAATATTAAAAACACTTTTAAAGATTTATAAGAGCAGATTTTAAAACCATGTTTAAAGCATTTTATATAATCTTTAAGACTGTATTGATATAAAAAGGCATTTATATTAAAAAACATAACACTAACTTTACAACAACCTTAGCCAATTTCATTATATAATCCCAGCTATCAACATAGGATTTAATTAAATTAGAGATGACCAAGACTAGGTGGCCTGATACATTAACATGAAGAGCATTAATCCATAACACAAAACAAAGGCCGATCTACCCTCAAAAAATATTAACCTACTTAATTCAATTTAGATCAACAAGACTGCCAGCATTTTCATCAGACACTAACTAACCCATAATGTTAACAAGGCAAATCATTAAAAATATAACTTTAATTAGTCCACCATCTGATCCCTCACATCAACTCTTTGATTACAATACCAACCAACCCCTTCCCTCCCACCTTATGCCTCAACAACCAACTCTAGCTAATCATAGCTAAACCTCTAGGTCCCAACCGGTACATAATATACCAATAATATTTAATAACCTTTCATTCTTTAAAAAGATCTTATCCCCTCCTAGTGCCTAACCTCATCTTTTTTTCCATAGTATTCAATATTCCCCTAGTACCCAGCCTTTACCCCCTCCTAGTATCTAACCCTTCCCTCACCTGGGATAACCCACATTTCTTATATAAACTATGCCAAACCCCTTAGATAATATTAATATAAGATATCCATATTAATATCCCTATCCTCCAGGTTATCTACCCTATATTAGCTATTTTAACTACCCCTTTCCCCCTGGTTCTTATCCTTATTATCTGGGGTATAATCAATGATAACCTATGCTACTATATCTAATAATTAAAAAGAATGTATAACCTATATCCTCTCCAGGTACCTAAACTAACATTCCTCCAGGATCTGGATAATTCTTTGGATAGCAACCCCTTTTAATAATATTTCTAGTTGAAGAACTAAGGCTTATAAATGCCCCAAGAGGCTATGTTTCTTCCTCCTAGATGGTTCCAAGGCCTACCCCAGGACTTAATCCATTACCTGGTTAAACCACCATACCTATTAACAATCAATAAAGACTTATATTCTATATTATTCTATTAGTTAAGGTATTTAATGAAATATGTCCATTAATTATTATAGGATAATTTAAAAAAGTTTAAAATAAAGAGAATAATTATATAAATAAGGTATATAATATTTTAGAAAATAAGTTTAGGTTTTTTTTAGATATTTATTATATCAATGGGATTAGATAATCATAATTCTATATAATATTCTTAATAATTTTATCAGGGTAGGTAATTATCTATTTTTTATATAATATCTCTTAATATTAGATATTTACCAACATATATTTTACCATATAACAATATTTTGATACAAAATAAAACAAAATTTAGTACCATTATAATTAGATAGCCATTATATTCTTTAATATCAAAATAGAAAAGCAGAATAAAGGAAAAAATAACCTAGAAATGTTTTAAATCATGTTAAATAAGCTTTCCCTGTACCAGAAAACATTAGGATTAGATTTTAAAAGGGAATAACAATTGATTACAGTGGTATATTGTGTTTGTCATCTTATTCCTCAACTATAACATACTTTTTTTAAACCTACTACCTATTTTGAAGATCTGGTAAGCAAATTCTAAACATCTATTGATATTTATAAGGTTATAAAGGAAGTATGATAATATTTACTTATTGATAGTAACAATAATGATGATATTAACATCTATTATGTTAACTGTAAATACCATTGTAGTAATAAAGGTGGTAAATTCTTTCCTAAATAATAATCACTGAGGGTATGGAAGTGTTAATGTTAGGTCTGTAAAAAAAAAAGATGTTGGTTTATTAAATATTTGGAATGGGAATGTAAGAAGGCCTATATTTAATGGAAAATAAAAAGATGCCCCCTTAAGGATAATTATATTATATTTTTGGCAGATTATAAGAGATTTAAAAGCTTAGATATAAAGCCTAAATAAAAAGAAATAAACAATTTAACCTTAGATAATAAAGAATTTATAGATTAATAATATATAATTATTATATATCTGTTTAATCAAGCTTTTTAATATCATATTATTATCTTATTTTTTGAAATTAACCTTTAGCTTGACATCGTTTTCTTTTTGAATTGATATAGCAAAGATATTTTTTAAAAAGTTATACCAAACATTGGAGTTACCTATATGTTAATAATTAGAAAAGGCCAATACTAGGCCTTCGTTAAAGAATATCTAAATTATTAACTGGGACTGGATGGCAGCTGTATTGAAGAAGTTAATATTAGGTTTGGAGATGGATTATCTATTGGATCCCTGGGAATTATTATAGTAAATATCTCCTTTGGTTATATGGATTTCTATATTATGGATATGGATATCTCATTTTTATTTTTAATTAAGGATATGGATTAACTTGGGATATATCTTAATAATGTTATTAATTAGTTAATTTGTAAAAATGGTATAATTATTAATATCATCTAAAAATGGGGATACCTATAGTTCTAATTTAAGGATATAATATTCTTTATCAAGACTAAACTATGGTATATCTATATCTAATTTAGTTATCCATTGGTTAATAAATTATATAACTTATTAGATAGGGTTGGCCATAATATTGATATTAATGACATTAAGGAGATTAATAAATTCTATTACTATTGTTAGATCAAAAGGAAAGTTCTATAGAAGTTCAAGTTTATAATAAAGGATCTAGACATAGATTTTAACTATAAGGTAATTGTTGATATCATGTACCTAGATGAACAGCCTATCCTCTATATCATTAATACAGCCATTAGTTTCCAAGTAATATAATTTTTGAAGAATATATTTACTAAAGAAACCTGGGAAGTATTAAAGTAATATTAAATTAATACCTATCTAGGATCCTTGGACATTATTATTTATAATGTTGGCATCAATTTTAACAATGTTAAATTCCAAAACAAGGCATGTCTTGCCGGAATTACCTGTTACCAGGTATTAATGAAAATGTATTAATCTATCAGTAAGGTTGAAGAATATTATAACCCCATTTATAAGACTTATAAAATCATTATAGAAGAAATATAAGGTATTGATTCTAAAGTAGCTAAATTTTAAATAACTATTAAAACAATTAATAACATAGCTAATCCCAATAGACTTATCCTAACTTTATTAATCTTTAATGCCTACCTTAGGATCAATATGAATTCTCCATTTATTCCATCACAGACCCAAAGGGCTTAGGCAATTCAAAAGGCCATAACAGAAATTAAAAGGATTAAGGCTTAACATTCCATTAGAGATTCTCTAAATATATAGAATGGCCTTAATATACAAAAGATATTATCTATATTACTATTTATTGATAATAAGGTCTTAATATATTGAAAAAAAGGTAGATAAAAAGATCCATATAAGATTATTACAATTATTAATAAAGATATAACTATAGTCTCTAATATTTTGGATGGCATGTTAACATTTAGGAATTCCTATGTTAAACCATATATCCAATTTAAGGAAATTCCAAAACCAATGAAGAAACTAAAGGTCTAATTATCTCCATCTTTATTCAATCCTAATGACTTTAGAATTATCCTTGAGGAAGATTTCATACATATTAATGACCTCTTTTACATTATTATTTTATACCTCACTATTAAAGAATAAAATAACCTCATTTTTATATTTAGGCTATAAATAAATGGAAAAATAGTCACCTTAAATAAATTATATAAGATATTAGATATGAAAAAAATAAATATATTATTTAAAGAAGGCATCCTATAACCTAAAATATATGATAAGGTAGTTTACCAAGATATGATGATCTTTAAATCAAGAATGATTTATAAAATCAAGACTAGGAATATCCCCTTTCCCTATAAAAAGTTATAACTTATGGTTCAAGGATATGGCAACCCCGACAAAGAATTTATTATAATATATACATCCATTATCCAAAGGGTAAACTAATAATTAATATTGATTCTTACCTTTATACTATACTATTAAAGGATAAAGATCATGATATAGGATATAACTATAGTATACATTTAGTCTAAAACATTAATATAAAAGATAATCTTTATGTAATTATTAATTAAATTAAAAAATAAATATCTTAAAGGAATATTATTATAAATTATTAAACTATTATATAGCCTTATAAAATTAGATATCTATTAATTTAAAACTTATTCATATTATTATTAATAAAAGTTATATATAAAATTATTAGCTTTTGATCTTTATTTATTAATGATGGACTTAGACCCCTTTAGAATCATAGAATTTCAGATAAATAACATTTTTAACATAAGCATTACAGATTTTCTTACCACTAAAAACATAATATTCACCAGGGTAGGAATTAGGATACATCCTTAAAAAATAATGGATTTGGGATCTAAGAACTTTAATAATTCATATATTACTATCTATGATAAGGATTTTAAGATCTCTACCACTCAAAAGAACCAAATTAAAAAACTTAAGCTTTTAGATATAAAAAATCCTAACATAATTAAGAAATTTATAGAATAAAAGGCAAAAAATGCATATATTACCTTTATTTGTTAACTTAAAGCTATTTTTAATTATTCTATAATAACCCAATACCTCGAACCAAACCTTAAAGAAATGAAAATCTTTAACGCCAGGATATAATGATAAATGAATAATCAAATGCAAGGACTTAACTATATTAAATTAGACCCACAAAACCTACGTTTATATACCTTTATTAACAAATCATTCGCAAACAACAAAGATCTAAATTCACAGATTAATTACGTTATTATCTTGAACAATGAAAGACCTACCAACTAAAATAATAAAATTTGGATCACTGGAAATATCATTTACTAGTTGTCCACCAAATATAAGTGTGTTACTTGTAGTGTCCTTGCCAGCGAAATATATGGAATGGTCCAGGGCTTTGACATCGGCTATGTCATCCATCATATTATTAATATAATTTTAAAATACTTATTACTTATCAAAATTCTCCTTATTCTATATATCAATTCTTTTTCCCTATATTAATGTTTGGTATAAATGGGCAATACTAACAAAAAAAAACTGATAATTAATTTGATAGTTTTGAAATAATTATATAAGAACTAAGAAATAGATGATATCTATTAGATTTATAATAGTTATAACCCTGTAGATACCATGATAAAAACATTCCCAAATAAGGCTATAAAAAAGTTAATAGAAAATAACCAAATTAATTTATAACTAAAAGGATAGATAAAACATATAGCTAATAATAAATTTATAATTAATTAATTATAAAAAGAAAATAGAATAAATAATGATTACATAAATAAAAGATATGTAATCTATTTAGTTATTATAATTTCCTTTAAATAGGTTACCTTCTTACCTATTCAAATAGATAGATCTTTCTTCCTTAGATAATAATATAACACCAATTTCACCCCATACTTTCTTCATTTACTATTATTATTTCGTTTCATTTACATACGTACCTACCAACATCAACATTATAAGAAAAATTTATATAAAAGATATATAAATATCTTTTATATAGATATTTAAAAATCTTTAAGATAATTATATAACTATAAGAAATATATGATTTTCTAGGAATTAAAAGGATAATTAAAAAGGTTATTTTAAATTATAATATTTATAATAAGGTTAAAAAAACTAAATATAAATTATATGGGTTTTTATAATCTATTAAGGTTCTAAATAAACTATGGAATATTATTATATAGGATTTTATTATTAAATTATCCAAATTATAATATCTAATAATCAAAAAGGAATATAATAATATATAGATTATTATTAATAAATTCATAAAGTATAGATATTTTATGTTATTTAAAGAAACCTATATAGTTAAAGATTTAATTTTTAAATTTATTAAAAAAATCTTTAATAAATATAGGTTATCAAAGAAGATTATTTTAGATAAAGATAAGTTCTTTATTTCAAAATTTTAGATTAACCTAATAAAAAGGTTAGGGATTAAATAAAAACTTTTTATAATAATTTATCTTTAGATTAATGGCCAAATAGAGTAATTAAATTAAACATTGGAGTAATATTTATAAAATTATATTAATTATAAACAAAATAATTAGGTAGAATTTCTATCATTTATTATATTCTTATATAATATTTTAATAAGTAATATCACTAAGATATTACCATAAGAAATATTATATAGATAATAAATAAATATAAAACATAAACCATTGATAAATAAGGTTACCTTTAAATTAAAAACAATATTATCTCAAATAGAAATATTTATTATCAGAACTTTAATATTATAAACTAAATTTAAATAATATTTCAAATTCTTATAAGAATAAATGGTAATATATTATAATAAAAAGAGAATTGAAAAACCAATTTTATATAAGGGAGATAGGGTTTATCTCTTATAAGATAAGTAATATTTAATATTAAAGATATTATAGATTTAAACCAAAAAACCAAATAAAAAGTTGGATTTTAAGAGGTTAAGACCTTTTTTAATTAAAGAAACCTTTTTAGATATAAACTATTATCTATAATTATTAATAAATATAAAATTAAGAACTAATATATTTTATATTATTATATTTAAATTAACATTTAAAAATGCTAAATTTGAAAGAAATATTGAATTGGAGGAAAATCTAGAAGAATATAATATTAAAGCCATTTAGGATTCTAAAATCATTAATAATTAAATTAAATATTTTATTAAATAATTTGATTATTTAAAGAAGAATAATATCTGGGAATTATAGGAATATCTTATAAATAAGAAGATCTAGAAGTTGATTAAGGATTTCTATTATTAAAACCTAGATTAACTAATGGTGGCAAATTAAAGTTTATATCTTTAAGGGAAAAGTTGGAGAAGGGGTTGATTATGGAAGTTATATTAATTTGTGTCTTAATGTTATATTGTTATTTCCCTGCTAGATGTTACTCTTTTTTTGACTGTTTTTGTTCTTTTAGCTTTTCTAGGCTTTGGAGATTATATTAAAGTATTTTTAGGTCTTTTTCTTTTAATAGTTCTTTTTATTATCTAAGCTATTTAATATAAGCTAAGGCTTTGATTATTTCAATATAAAGATATTTAAGGGCTTCTTTGGCTTAACATTCTTAAATAGATAATTATTCTTCTTTATTCTTAAGTTAGGAAAAGGAATTAATAAAAATGCTTATCCCATCATATTAACAATGATATAAAATATATTCATTATATTTCTTAGATATTCTAATTATTATTATATATTTAAAATTATGATTAAAATAGTATAAATATGATATAATATCTATATTAAAATTAATCTTGTTAATCTATTCTGAAAGCTTTATATGCTCCTATTCTTAATTAATATATTTATACTTTGAGAATAGATTAATAGATATAATAAAAACTAAATTAAAAAGGACCTACCAGGAAAAAAGATCTTTAAGGATAAAGGAATTGAGGAAAAGAAAAATAATATCATAAACCATATAGACCTACAAGGATATAAAACCCTAAAAGAAACCTTTTTCTTTATTAAAATAGGGTAATAATAATAGGAATGTATAATACATAACATAAATAAATATAGATAAAGATATCTAATTTTATTTAATAAATATAACATAGATAAATATAGATGAATACATCCAGTCTTATTTAATAAATATAATAAAGGATAAATATAAATAAAGGGATCTAATTTCATCCATAAAGAAGACAATAATAAGGAATATCTTGTTACAAACCACCCATGAGGGACCCTTGTCGGATCACGAGGGATGGAGCATAAGCAACTTATCACGGTTAAACTCCGGATTGATGTGTTAAGATATAACATATCACAATATATCGCAGCATATCACAATATATTACAACACATCGCAACATATTACAACACATCACAACACATCGCAGCATATTGCAATAAATCTTAAGATGGAAGGGAAGGAAGGAACAACTATATAATTATGGATATTTCCTATGTATCTAGTTATTTTTTCTATAACTCTTTAGTTATTAATCTAAGATTATTTTTTTGAATATAGTAAGAAGATTCCAAGCCTTTCTGACAAACAGAATATACTTAACCACTTAACCTACTATTAATACTATTATCTTTAAATTAAGAAAACCCTAGATTAACCAATCCAACAATAACTATACCTTTCTAAAACATAGGTTCATCACATTTTAATAACTCCTTAATCAATATCAATATTAGGTTAAAAAATGATATAAACCATCCACAGGACATCCTTTTACCACCATCAATCAAATCTTCTCTTGTTTCACTAACCTTTAAAGATAGAACAGAAAACCTCCATATCTTCCAAGAATTATCTTTTAAAGGATACCATAATTGGATGTAGAATAAACTGGTAGACCTTAACCTAGAAAATAAAGAAGAATTAGATAAAAAGGAATTTTAGAGTAAGGATTTAAATGATTTATAATAGCCTAGTTCATTACTGCCCAAAATACCCACACCTGTTCATATCACTCAGGACCTACCACTAATAAAAGAAATATTCCAATTCATTAATAGAATGGTACCTTTTAAGATATATTTGCAAATCCTAGAGTTGGAAACGTAGGAAGAAATTAATGTCAGAACAGGAAGAGATGACCAAGAAGAAGAAGAAGCCCCTGATTAACAAACCAAAGTAATGACTACCCTTAGGGAGATTAAAAGGCTTAAAAAGGAGTTGACTTTGAAAGAGGCCAGATTAAAAAAGATCCCTGAGGGATCCCTATTAGAAACCTCTTAGCAACCGGCACCCCCTAGACCTCTAGATGATGATAATGATAATGATGGAAAGGATAGGAAGAAAGAAGGAGGTAGAGATCCCCAACCAAAAAGGGAAAGAATAGTAACCCCTTTCCCACTCATTAAAGGATATAAATTAGTGGATCCGCCAACCTACAATAGAATTTTGGATGTTGAGGACTGGTTTACATGTGTAAAACTTTATCTATCTTTTTATAAAGAAAACCTACCATAGGAGGAACAATAGGTGCTTACTGTTATTCAGTTTTTAAGTAGAATTACCCTCACATAATTTCAACCTATTTTGGAAAATCATTTCAACATTATTGAGGAAGAATCAAAAGAGTCTCAATATGTCTTCAAGCTATATGAATATTTTGAAAACAAAATATAGATGATATTTGGCAAACCATTCAAAAAGGAGGAAGCATGGAAGGCCATCTGTCACCTCAGATAAAAGGGGTAAGCTACACTTTATATGGCAGAATTTAAGTAACTTATAGCTATAAGGCAATTATCTAAAGATACACAATTCAATTACCTCTATAAAGAAATGGTTACCTAGATAAAAAATAAATTTTTCAAAGAGGAACAATTTGCTACCATCAACAAATATATGACCAAGGTAATTCTTTATGATAATAGGTTATATAAAAGATATAATGAGAAAAAGAGAGGTTCTAAAATAACGAAAAATTAAGGAAAAAAGGAATCTACCAAAACTCAGAGCCTAAACATAATTAATAATGATAAGAAACCCAAGAAGGATTTGAGTAAGGTCAAATGTTATAATTATTAAGAAATGGGATATTATAAAAGTTAATATAAGAAATCCAAGAAATAATCACAAGTCCCAAAAAGAAGATTAGCTAATGTAATAACAATAATATTGGGATCCTTAACCTTAGGAATATTTAACATTCTTAAAAAAGAAGAAGAATAAGAAAACCCATTACCAGATTATAACAAAATTATCTAATAAACAAAAATAGAGAGTTTTATGGACCAAATAAATTAGTTATAGAATCTTGATATGATAGGCATAAGGGATTCTGAGGAAAAAGAAACAAATGTCTTTTTAGAAGAATCCAACTCTTCTTTAAATAAATAAAGGCCATTATGGGATATGGACTGGAACATGGAAGGAGAAATAAAAAGAAAAATAATGTTTTCAATACAGGTTAATAACCAAAATATTTCTGTCATATTACTACTAGATAAAAGTGTTGTTCTGATACATTTTGATAGAATATAATTACATTAATAGGTAATATGGGATTGATAGGATTTTAATAATGAGGGAGGATGGAATTGAACTCCTGAATTAGAATTGGTATATCATATATGGTTAATTAAGTAAATAGATTATTATTATTATAATTTTGGTGATCCAATAGACCCAAGATATACATTTAAAAGTAATAAAATATGGACCTGAAAATGTAGGAGATGGAATTGTGGGAGAGCCTATAGAAATATTGTTAGAAGAATATTTAAAGGATAAGGAATATCGGAACTATTTATCTTGAAAATATTTGAAAATTTGGATTATAAGGGGGTAATTAAAAATGGATGGGACTGGGAATTTGTGTAATAATGTTATAGGAACATGTATAAGGTCTCCCACATAATACTTTATAAAGAAAAATAAGGCAAAATTACCCTAATTAAACCTGTTTGTAGATATCTGAAGTAAATGGCCTAATATTTAAATGTTATTCTGGGTGGACATTATGAATAGACATTATTATGATATAGGGAGATGATTGATCAATCTTAAAGGAAAATATAATATTTAGAAAACAAGACTGTGGCTCTCTAAGGAAGAACTGAATAATTAGTAAACCTGTCATGAGGAATGATTGATATAATTAATAAATAATAGGATATGGTGGAAAAACTGTTAAAGATCCTATAGATGATATTAAACAAAATTAAGCTAGCATATTTAATAGGAATAGCTAAGGGACCCTATTTAATTATAAAGATAATATGGAAAGAATATGAATTTAATGTCCTGATTGATTCAGGATGTGTAGTTAATTTGATTTATCTAAGATTGGTTAACATATATGGAATATTATATCAAAAAAAGAAGACATCTTACCAAGTTAGTAACATTGATGAAAACTTCATTATCTATGATAAAAAAAAAGTCAAAAGAGAAATTATAGCTTTTTTTATCTTGATCCAAGAATATTAGGAGTTAGTATCTTTCAATCTTATTAACATAAATTATGAATTAGTTTTGGGGAAGATATGGTTTAGAACTAGCAACCCAAGAATTGATTAGATATAGAATTAACTTTATTAGGATGAGCCAGAAAAAGATTTAGCCCTTGAACATTGGAAAGAGGCCGATTCAAGTAAATTGAAATAGCAATTACAACAAATGTAAATAGGCAATCTCATAAAGGAACATTCCATACCTCTATGCCTTATAATACGACACACAGATATCAAAAAATCAAACAACCAAAAATAAATCAAAATTAAAGAAAAATATATAAAAATATTTCCAAAGTTATTCCAAGATAATCCAGATACAGATACAGGCATACCAGAACACAGTTGATATAACCATAAAATAATATTAAAAAAAGGGGAATATCCAAAACTATATCAAATTTATAAATTAAGCTAGAATGAATCTAAAACCCTACACGTTATATTCCAAAACAAAGAGGCAAGAGGGTTTATACAAAAATCAAAATCATCAACAAGATACCCAATCTTCTTAATACCCAAGAAGAACAAGGATGGGACACCTAAGTTAAACAAGGAAAAAGAAGTAATATAAAGAGATATCTATAACTACTAACAACTAAATAAGATCATAATCAAAGATAAGCACCCTCTATTACACATTAAAAGCCTAAAAAAAGAAATAGGTAATAACAAATGGTTTACATCATTAGATCTAAAGTTTACTTTCAACCTTATACAAATTGCTAAAAAAGACGAGTGAAAAATAATTATCAGAACATTGCATGGTCATTTCAAATGCCTGGTGATGCCATTTGGACTTATAAATGTATTAACCACCTTTTAATGAATAATCCAGGATGTTTTACAATAATTCCTCAGAAAGAACACTTTCATATACTTAAACAACATTCTAATCCATTCAAAAACCAGAAAACAACATAAGAAAGATATACACAAGGTACTTAAAGCCCTAGGAGAAACTAAGCTTCTCATAGACCTAGATAAAAGTAACTTCTTTGTCCAAAAACTTAACTACCTTGGATATATAATCTCTCCAGGAAAAATCAAAATCCAGAAATCCAAAATATCCACAATAAGGAAATAGCCAACCCCAGAAACCATCATAGGAATACAAGCCTTCCACAGTTTCTACAACTACAACAAAGCCTTAATTAAGGATTTCAAGAAAATCATAGAACCAATAATGGCTACAATACATATCAAAAATCCAAAAGATTTTAAATGAATATAAAAAACAGAAAAAGCATTCCAAGAAATGAAGAAGATTATAATAAAAGATCCAGTAATAAGGCTACCCAATCTAAACAAAAAGAAACAACTACATACCAATGTCTTAAATGGAGTAATGGGAGTAACATTGGAGCAATTGGAAGATAATAGAAAATGACACCCAATCACCTATTTTTCCAAAATCTTTAAGGGACCAGAAGTGAGATATAAAACATATAACCAAGAATTAATAACTATTTACCAAACATTGAAGAAATGGAGACCATGGATATCAAGAATTACTAAACCCTTGGAGATCTATTTAGATCATTGTAATCTCAAGTCTCTTATAACTACTAAGGTTCTTAATAATAAACAATCACAGTGGATAGATGATCTTACACATTTTAACTTCAAGATTCACCATATTAAGGGAAAAGAGAATATTCAGGCAGACACTCTCAGTAGACCAGAAGGTCTCAATACCAAAAAGGTCAGAAAAGAAAGGGCAATATTCCAGGAAACATCCAACAACACCCTAGTATTATCGGCAGTATATCTAACCAAACCACAACATAAATAGAAACAAAGGATCAAGAAAAAAGCCCTACAAATCAAGGATACTCTACCAATACAAGATTTCACCATTAAGAATATAATATCATACAATGGGAAAACCTACATACCACCAACACTACAGGAAAAATTCATACAAAAGATACACAAACACCTTCTACATAAACACTTAGGAATCTTTAAAATAATTATACAACTACAAAAAATATATGACTTCCCAGGAATCAAGGGAATAATCAAAAAGATCATCTTAAACTATAACATTTACAACAAGGTTAAAAAAACCAAACATAAACCATATAGGCTTCTACAACCCATTAACATTCCAGATAGACCATGGGATATTATTGTATAGGACTTTATCACCAAACTACCCAAATCATAACATCCAGTAACCAAAAAGGAATATAATGACATATAGGTTATCACTAATAAACTTATAAAATATAGGTACTTTATGCCATTTAAAGAAATCTATACAACCGAAGATTTGACTTTCAAATTTATCGAAAAGATCTTTAGTAGACACAGGTTACCAAGGAGGATTATTTCAGATAGAGACAAGTTCTTTACCTCAAAATTTTAGGTTGGCCTAATAAAGAGATTAAGGGTCAAACAAAAGCTTTCTACAACAGTTCACCCTTAAATTAATGGCCAAACAGAGCAACTAAATTAGATACTAGAATAATACCTACAGAACTATGTTAATTATGAACAGGATAATTGGATGAAACTCTTACCATTCACTATATCCTCATATAATACTTTGGTTAGTGATACCACCGGGATATCACCACAGAAAGCATTGTATAGATAACAAACAAATATAGAACAGGAATCATTAATAAACAAGGTTACCCCAGAATTGGAAACAGTACCACCTAAAATAAAAACATTTACTGTTAGAATCCTGACACTACAAACTAAGTTCAAGCAACATCTCGAATTTCTACAACACAGAATGATAACATACTATAACAAAAAGAAAATTAAAAGACCAATTCTACATAAAAGAAATAAAATCTATCTCTTACAAGATAAGTAACATTCTATATTAAAAATACCTCAAATTCAAACTAAGAGACCAAACAAAAAATTAGATTTTAAGAAATTGAGACCCTTTTTAATTAAGGAGGTCCTTTTAAGAACAAATTATCAACTACAATTATCAACAAGTATAAAATTAAGAACTAATATATTTTATATCACTATACTTAAACCAACATCTAAGGATACCAAACTTGAAAGAAATATTGAATTGGAGGAAGACCCAGAAGAATATAACATCAAAACCATTCGTGATTCTAGGATTATTAATGATCAGATTAAATACTTTATTAAATAACTTAATTATTTAGAAGAAAATAATACCTGGGAACCATAGAAATATCTTATAAATAATAAGATCCAAAAGTTAATTAAGGATTTTTACCACCAGAACCCTAACCAACCAAGGCCCATGCAGCTATAATCAACAGTGACATCGGGCCAAGATCAAAATTTACCCCAGACAAGGAGAAAGGGAAGGCTAAAGAAAAAATCTTAGAGGTAAGAACGCCATATCCCCATTCAACTCAGACCTATTCCTCGATAATACAAGCCCATTCCTCTGCCAGGTAGGCCTATTCTTCCTCAATATCCTATTCTTTACCAAGTTTTAACAACTCTAGACCACGCCTTTTTAATAAGTCCTCCTGGCGATGAAGTCGCTATAACTTACTGATCTTCTCTACCATCTTTTCTTATAGATGGACCAGTTTATCCTCTACATCCTTACATTCCTACTCTAGACAAGTACAGGCCTGGGAAACACAGTTAAGAACATTTATCTCCAGGATGTTACAGCATTTTCAATTCCAACAAATACAGTGGTTACAGACTCCAAAATCAGTGGATAAAAAGCAATCTTCTTCAGAAACATCACAGTTAGAACAAGGAAGGACAGATCAACCATGAGTTTCAATATAATCGATATGAATATGGTATTCCTACTATTGATTAAAATAAACACTTAATTTTTACACCTTTTTAGACATGGTTTCTATATAATAAATATAGAAATGAAGGAGGAAAAAGATACATACCTTTTTTTTATCTTTAAGGATAAAGATTCAGAAGGAAGGGGTATAATGTTACAAACCATTTATAAGGGATCTTTATTGGATTATAAGGGATAGAGCATAAACAACCTATCACGGTTAAACTCCAGATTGATGTGCTAAGATATAACACATTGCAACACATCGCAATATATCACAACACATCACAACACATCACAACACATCGCAACACATTGCAACACATTGTAACATATTGTAACAAACCTTAGGATAGGAAGGAAGAAAGAAGTAATTATATAACCATAGATATTTCCTATATATCTAATTATTCTTTCCATAACTCTTTAATTATCAATCTAAGATTATTCTTTTGAATATAGTGAAAGAACTCCAAACCTCTCTGATAAACAGAACATACTTAACCACTTAACCTACTATTAATATTGTTACCTTCAAATTAAGAAAACCCCAGATTAGCCAATCCAACAACGACTATACCTTTCTGAAGCATAGGTTCATCACATATCTATATAATTACTACAATTCTCCTATATATCTAATCATTTTTTCATAATGCTTTAATTATCAATCTAAGACTATTCTTTTAAATATAATAAGAAGACTTCAAGCCTCTCTAACAAACAAAACTAACTTAACTACTTAACCTATTATTAATATTATTATCTTTAAATCAAGAAACCCCGGATTAGCCAATCCAGCAACGACTATACCTCTTCGAGGGATAGGTTCGTCACAAATACGTATCAAAAATCCAAAGGATTTTAAATGGATATAAGAGGTAGAAAAAGCATTCCAAAAAATAAAGAAGATTATAATAAAAGATTCAATAATAAGACTGTCTAGCCCAAATAAAAAAAAACAATTATATATTAACGTCTTGAATAGAGCAATAGGAGTAATATTGGAGTAATTGGAAGATAATAAAAAATAACATTTAATCACCTATTTTTCTAAAACTTTTAAAAGATTAGAAATAAGATATAAAACATATAACCAAAAACTTATAGCTATTTACCAAATATTAAAGGAATGGAAACCATAGGTATTAGGAATTATTGAATCTTTAGAAATCTATTCGGATTATTATAATCTCAAATCTCTTATAATTATTAAGATTCTTAGTAGTAGATAATCACAATGGATAGATAATCTTATATATTTTAACTTTAAGATCTATTATATTAAAGGAAAAAAGAATATTTAGATAAATATTCTCAGTAGATTAGAAAGTCTCAGTATTAAAAAGGTTAAAGAAAAAAGGGTAATATTCTAGGAAATATCTGATGATGTTTTAGTATTATTAATGGTATATTTGATTAAATTATAACATGAATAGGAATAATAGATTAAGGAAGAAATCTTATAAATTAAGGATATTTTATTAATATAGGATTTTATTATTAAGGATATGATATCATATAATGGGAAAACCTATATACCATTAATATTACAAAAAAAATTTATATAAAAGATATATAAACATCCTTTATATGGATATTTGGGAATCTTTAAAATAATTATATAATTATAAAAAATATATAATTTTCCAGGAATTAAAGGAATAGTCAAGAAGGTTATTTTAAATTGTAATATCTATAATAAAATTAAAGGAGCTAAATATAAATCATATAGGCTTTTATAATTTATTAAGATTCCAAATAAATCATAAAATATTATTATATGGGATTTTATTATTAAGCTACCTAAATCATAACATTTAATAATTAAAGAAGAATATGATAACATATAGGTTATTACCAATAAATTCATAAAATATGGATATTTTATACCATTTAAAGAAATCTATATAGCTAAGGATTTGATTTTTAAATTTATTAAAAAGGTTTTTAACAAATATAGGCTACCAAAAAAGATTATTTTAGATAGAAATAAACTTTTTATTTTAAAGTTTTAGATTAGCCTAATAAAAAGATTAGGGATTAAATAGAAGTTTTTTATGATAATTTATCCTTAGATTAATGGCCAAATAAAATGATTAAATTAGATATTGAAATAATATTTATAGAGTTATGTTGATTATGAATAAGATAACTAGATGAAATTCCTACCATTTACTATATCCTTATATAATACTTTAATTAATAATATTACCAAGATATTATTATAAGAAATATTATATAGATAATAAATAAATATAAAATAGGAATTATTAATAAATAAGGTTACCTTAGAATTGGAAATAGTATTATCTTAAGCAAAAATATTTGCTATTAGAATTCTAATATTGTAAATTAAATTTAGAAAATATCTCAAATTTTTATAAAAATAAATGATAATATATTATAATAAAAAGAAAATTAAAGGATTAATTTTATATAAAAGAGATAAAGTTTATCTTTTATAAAATAAATAATATTCTATATTAAAAATATTTTAAATTTGAATTAAAAAACCAAATAAGAAGTTAGATTTTAAGAAATTAGGATCTTTTTTAATTAAAAAAATCTTTTCAAAAATAAATTATTAATTATAAATATTAATAAATATGAAATTAAAAACCAATATATTTTATATTATTATATTCAAATTAATATCTAAAAATATTAAACTTAAAAGAAATATCGAATTAAAAAAGAACCTAAAAGAATATAATATCAAGGCTATTCAAGATTCTAAGATTATTAATGATTAAATTAAATATTTTATTAAATAATTTAATTATTTAAAAGAGAATAATACCTGGAAACCATAAAAATATCTTATAAATAATAAGATCCAGAAATTAATTAAGGATTTTCATTATCAAAATCCTAACCGACTAAGGCCTATGCGGCTGTAATCGATAATAATATCAGATTAAGATTAAAATTTACCCTAGACAAGGAAGAGGAGAAGATCAAGAAAGAAACTTTAAAGATAGGAATAGTATATTCCTGTTTAATTTGGATTTATTCTTTGATAATATAAACCCATTCTTCTACAAAATAGACCTATTTTTCCTTAATATCCTATTCTTTATTAAATTTTAATAATTCTAAATTATACCTTTTTAACAAATTTTCTTAACAATAGAATCACTATAATTTACTAATCCTCTCCACCATTTTTTCCTATAGATAAACCAATTTATCCTTTATATCTTTATATTCTTATTCTAAACAAATACAACCCTAGGAAACATAATTAAAAACATTTATCTCCAAAATGTTATAACATTTTTAATTCTAACAAATATAATTATTATAAATCTTAAAACTAATAAACAAGAAATAATCTTCTTTAGAAATATTATAATTAGAATAAAGAAGGATAAATCAACCATAAATTTCAATGTAGTCAATACAAATATAACATTCCTACCATTAATTAAAACAAATATTTAACTTTTATACTTTTTTAAATATGATTTCTATATAATGGATATAGGAATAAAAGAAGAAAAAAATGCTTATCTTTTTTTATCTTTAAAGATAAAAATTCAAAAAAAAAAAGATATAATGTTATAAACCAACCATAAAGAACCCTTATCAGACCATAAGGGATAAAATATAAACAATTTATCACAACTAAATTCCAATTTAATATATTAAGATACAACACATCGCAACACATTACAACACATTGTAACATATCATAACACATCACAGCATATCACAATGAACCTCAAGATGAAGGAAAGGAAAAGAATAATTATATAACTATAGACATTTCTTATATATTTAATTATTCTTTTTATAACTCTTTAATTATTAATCTAAGACTATTCTTTCAGGCATAATAAGAAAATTCCAAACCTCTTTGATAAACAGAATATATTTAATTACTTAACCTATTATTAATATTATTACCTTCAAATCAAGAAACCCCAGATTAGCCAATCCAGCAACGACTATACCTCTTTGAGGCATAGGTTCGTCACACCATCCTTCCTTTTTTTAATAAACTAAAATTTTATTATTAATAAAGAATATTATAAAGAATATTTTCTAAATATTAAGGTTATTTCATATATTTATAACATCCCTAATAAAACATTATACCTTGATCTTCCTAATCTCTATCATTATCTTTTAGATTACTTATATCTTCTAGATCTATAAAGGAATAAATAACAAATCTATATTAATCTTTAAATAAATATTAAAGATTAAAAGAATAGGAATAAAACCATCCAGATTAATGATATTATTAACTATCTTAACAGTTATTTAAAGTTATAATATTTTTAAACCAAAGCCTTAAAATTTATCTATTATAATCTTATAAATTTTATAAATAGGGCTATAATATTCTTTAATCTTATTAATAGATTAATATATTTTTATTAATACTTAATTATAAATAATTTTAATAATATAGGTTTTATTTCTAAATTTAACATTATTAAAATTAATATTAACATTATATGTAACAATATCTAGAGGATTAAGGTAAATATTAATCCAGTATTATTTTAACATTTTCTAAATTTCTTTAATTAAAATAATCTTTATAAAATATATTATTTAAAAGTTTATAGTTATATTAATTATATATAAAATTAATTATTTATTAAAATATATTATATCAATAATTATCTTATAATTAAAGTCTATATTTAGATTTTTTAAATTAAATTTAAATTTTTAAAGAACCTGGTCCTTAATTTAATAATAATGATAAAATTTATTAATTTCTTTGATATTATCAATATTAATATTATAACTAACCTTATTTAATAAATTATATAGTTTATTTATAAATGAATAACCAAAATAGATATAAATATATTGTAGTTTAGATTCCATAAAATAAGTTATATTATTTAAATAAAATCATAGGTATTCCTATTTATAAATAATTATAATTATTATTCCATTTTTTTAATTAATTAATCTATAATATTATTTAAATATATATCTAAATGATCCATATCTTTAAAATATATAAAAAAAGGAATATCCAATTCCATAATATAAAAATTGATTAATCCAAATAGGACATTAATTATAATCATTCCTAATGATTTAATTAGAAATCTATTGTCAAACCTAATATTTATTTTTCTAACTTAACTAATATCTATTTTAAGACTGTATTTGGAGAATTTCCTGATAAAGATTTAACATTATCCCTTTTTAATTATGGATATTCTTACTACATTTATGTTAGGAATAATTCCCTAAAAGATATTTTTAATATAATAATTTAAGATAAAGGTAATATTTATCTTAAATTTATCGAAATGAAAGTTAGATACAATATGGTATTAATATATTTAATTTGCCAGATATGTTATAATTAGATATTATTTAATATTTGTTTTTTTTAATTTAGTGATGGAAGTGCCGTCATTATTATCTTTGGAGTTAGAACTTTCTTCTTTAATTCCGTTATAATTAATTAAAAATGTAGCATACTTATCCTTGTTTTATCCTTTTCTAATTTTTTATTTATCTTTAGTTTCCTTCTGATTTTCTTCAGAATATTTCATAGCATCCTTCTTTCTTACATATCCAACATTATTATTTCCAGCTTTATAATATCTTCTTTAATTAATATCTACCATCTCTGTTATTATAGTGGTATCTTTTTTTAATATAAAATTAATTAATATCTTTATTATTATTATTATTAATTATATATTAACATATTCTCTTTAGATTCTTATAAGTATTAATTAATATATATAACTTATTAATTAATTCTTTAAATTAATATAATAAAATAAATAAGATATATTATAATTATAGGATATTATAATAAATATGTTATATGATTATAATAAATTATTACTTTTTTTTAAAGTCTTTTTTAAAAGTTTATTAGTAAAATAATAACTTATTTAACATTATTTTAAATATCTTTATATTAAATCTTCTTTTATTCTTTTTATTAATC
Source organism: Hypoxylon trugodes (assembly GCF_022578975.1). Taxonomy (NCBI): domain Eukaryota; kingdom Fungi; phylum Ascomycota; class Sordariomycetes; order Xylariales; family Hypoxylaceae; genus Hypoxylon; species Hypoxylon trugodes. The sequence goes on along the minus strand of NW_026250023.1, from coordinate 2,077,026 downwards.
TTATGTTATGTTCTAAGCTACAGGATAATATATATAATATAGAATTGGGGAACAGTAATTAATTGATTATTAGAAAACTTTTATTTTATGGCTCAATTAGTTATCCCTAAATTAATTTATGATATAATAACCAATTTTACCTACTGAAATAAAAGATATAGGTTTAATTCCCATAGTTATTAAATAAAAACTTTGTTACTTTCCAAGCTTTTAAATAATATTAATAATAGGTAGATAAAGGATCCTAACTGACAAAGGTATCACCAGCTTAGAACCTTAAAATTTCCTTATATTATATTCTCAATATATAAATATAAGGCTTTATCCATTTTATAACATAATATACATACCAGGAGATATAAGGCTTAATTTTCTTCATATAATATGACATAGGGACATACCTTATAGAAAAAAGATATAATATTACATTCCAAACTACAAGATAACATATATAATATAAAATTAAAGAATAATAACCAATTAATCACTGGGAAGCTTTTACTTTATGGCTCAACTAGTTATCCCCAAACTAGTTCATGACATCTTATTATCAAAAAAGATAATAATAATCTAATTATAATAATACTAAATTTTATTTTATTTTATATTAAAATATTATTCCATAATGAAATACATATTTATAAAATATTAATATTATAATATATTATATAAGAAATAAATTATTATCCTTTTTATAAAAATAATAAAAAATATAATATAGAATTATATTTAATATATTCTAATTATATAATATATATCTAAAAAAAATTGGAATTTATTTTCAAAAATATTATATATTTTATATATATAATTATTCTTATTATTCTAGGTTTTCTTAAAATAATTAATAATTATTAATAAATATATTTTATTTGGAACTTATATTAAAAGAACATTATAATATATATTATCTTATTAGTTACTAATGGACATAAATATTTATTCTTATTAATTATTTATTAATATAAATAATAGAATTATCTAGGAAAAGGAACTAAAGTTTCTAATAGGGTAGCCTCCTCCTTCTGGTTCAATGTTAGGTAAAATGTCACAACCCAGCAACTTACAATCACATCCTTCTAATCAGGTGGGATATCAGGCATCTAATTACAAAGAAACTATAATAAGCCAATCTGTTCTATTAATTGACAAAATATAATACTCTATTTTACTCCAGAATAGAATAGAGTAAAGGAAATATTACTCTAGCTGGTTCTAAAGCAGAAGAAAATAAAGCAGGATGGAAAGAAAGATATTAAACTATATAATCATAAGTATTTCCTATGTATTTAATTATTCTTTCTATAGTTCTTTAGTTATTAATTTAAGATTATTTTTTTGAATATAATAAGAAGATTTTAAGCCTCTCTGATAAACAGAATATATTTAATTATTTAATTTATTATTAATATTATTACCTTCAAATTAAGACATCTTGGATTAATTAATCCAATAATGATTATACCTTTGAGACATAGGTTTATCATATTTTGATAATTTTTTGATCAATATTAGTATTAGGTTAAGAAATGGTATAAACCATTTATAAAATATTCCTTTACCATCATTAATTAAATCTTCCTTTATTTTATTAATTTTTAAAGATAAAATAAAAAACTTCTATACTTTTTAAGAATTATTTTTCAAGGCATATTATAATTGGATATAGAATAAATTAATAAATCCTAATCTAGAAAATAAAGAAAAATTAAATAAAGAAAAACTTTAAAATAAGGACCTAGATGATTTACAATAATTTAATCCATTACTACCCAGAATACCCATATTTATTTATACCATTCAGGATCTGTTATTAATGGAAAGGATATTTTAATTTATTGATAAAATAGTACCTCCTAAAATATATTTATAAGTTCTAAAAATAGAAATATAAAAAGAAATTAATATTAGAATAGGAAAAAATAACCAAGAAAAGAAAGAAGCCCTTAACTAATAAGTCAGAATAATGATTATCTTAAAGACAATTAAAAGATTTAAAAAAGAATTGGCCTTAAAAGAAGCCAGATTTAAGAAGGCCTTTAAAGGATTCCTATTAGAAACTTCTTATTAATTAACATCTTTTTAATCTTTAGTACCCCTTAGACCTCTAAATAATAACGATAATAATAATAGAAAAGATAAGAAGGAAAAAGGAGGTAAAGATCTTTAATCAAAAAGGGAAAGAATAATAATCCCTTTTCTATTTATTAAAGGATATAAATTAATAAATCTATTAATTTATAATGGAATTTTAGATATTGAAGATTGGTTTATATATATAAAACTCTATCTATCTTTCTATAAAGAAAATCTATTACAAAAGGAATAATAAATACTTATTATTATTTAATTCTTAAGTAAAACTACCCTTATATGATTTTAACCTATTTTGAAAAACCATTTTAACATTACCAAAAAAGAATCAAAAAAATCTCAATATATCTTCAAACTATATAAACATTTTAAAAACAAAATACAAATAATATTTAACAAATTATTCAAAAAAGAAAAAACATAGAAGGCCATCTATCACCTCAGATAAAAAGGATAAACTATATTCTATATAACAAAATTCAAACAATTTATAACTATAGGATAATTATCTAAAGATGTATAATTTAATTACCTTTATAAAGAAATAACTACTTAGGTAAAAGATAAATTCTTTAAGGAAGAATAACCTGCCACCATCGATAAATATATGATTAAGATAATTCTTCATAATAATAGGTCATATAAAAGATATAATAAAAAAAAAAAAAGCTTCAAAATAACAAAGAATTAAAGAAAAAGGAAACTAGCCAAAATTTAAAACCTAAATATACTTAATAACAATAAAAAACCCAAAAAGGATTTAAATAAGGTCGAATACTACAATTACCAGGAAATAGAATACTATAAAAACTAATACAAAAAACCCAAGAAATAGCCATAAATCCCAAAAGAAAGATTAACCAATATAACAATAATAACATTAAGATCTTTAACCTTAAGAGTACTTAACATTATCAAAAAAAAAAAAATAAGAAAACCTATTATTAAATTATGATAAAACCATCTAATAAATAGAAATAAAGAATTTTATAGATTAAATAAATTAATTATAGAATCTTAATATAATAGATATAAAGGATTTTAAAGAAAAAGAAATAAATATCTTTTTAGAAAAATCTAGTTCTTTTTTAAATAAATAAAGATTATTATAAGATATAGATTAGAATATGGAAAGAAAAATGGAAGAAGAAATAATATTTTTAATATAGATTAATAATCAAAATATCTTTATCATATTATTATTAAATAAAAATATTATTTTAATATATTTTAATAAAATATAATTACATTTGTTGGTAGGTACGTACGTAAGTGAAGCAAAGTAGAAATAAGGAAAAGAACAAAATAGTAGGGGTGAGACGATGTGTATTAAGTTGTCTAAGGAAGAAAGATCTATCTACATAAATAGGCAAGAAAGGTAACCTACTTAAAGGGAATCCTGATGACTAAGTAGATCACGTGTCCTTCACCTATGCAACCATTACTTATTCTATTTTCTTTTCGCAATTAATTGATTGTGAATTTGTTATTAGCTGCGTGTTTTACCCATCCTTCCAGTTGCAAATTAATTTAGTTGTCCTCTACTAGCCTCTTCATAGCCTCATTTGGGGATGCCTTTGTCATGGCATCCACAGGGTTATAGTTACCATGAATCCATTGGATGTCATCTATTTCTCAGTTCTCATACAATTGCCTTAAAGCCATTAAATTGATCATTAATCTCTTTTCGTTAGTATTGTCCATCTATACCAAATATTAATATAGGGAGAAAGAATTGGTATATAAAATGAAAGGGATCTTGGTGAGTAAAAGGCATTTCAGAATTGTATTGATAGTATGATAGATGATATAGCTAATATTAAAGCCCTGTACCATACTGTAGATTTTGTTAGTAAGGACACTACAAATGACGTGCTTACATTTGGTGGACAACCAATGGATGATATTTCCAGTGATCTGGACTTTGTTATCTTGGTTGGTAGGTCCTTCATTACCTAAGATAATAATATAATTAATCTATAAATTTAAATCTTTATTATTTATAAATAATCTGTTAATAAAGATATATAGGTATAGGTTTTATAGATCTAATTTAATATAATTAAGTCCTCATACCTGATTATCTATCTGTCATTATATCCTGACATTAAGAACCTTTATTTCTTTAGGGTTTGGTTTAAGGTATTAGGTTATCATAGAATAGTTAAAAGCAGTTTTAAATTAATAGATAAAAATGATATATATGTCTTTTGCCTTTTGTTTTATAAACCTTTTGATCATATCAGGATTTTTTATGTCTAAAAGTTTAAGCTTTTTAGTTTGGCCCTTTTAAGTAATAAAGATCCTAAAGTCCCTATTATGGACAGTAATATGTGAACTATTAAAGTCTTTAGATCTTAAATCTATTATCTTTTGAAGATATGTCCTGATTCCTGTCTTAGCAAGTGTTGCATCTTCAATGATAAGAAAATCTATAATACCTATGTTAAAAATGTCGTCCATCTGAAGTCCTGTGATTCCAAAAGGGCCTAAATCTATTACTAGTAAGCAGAAATCAAAGGCTGATGGTTTTATATGCAACTCTCATTGGTAATGATGTAAATAAATTTCAAATTAATAAGTACTTAATTTTGTGAAATCATATAATGGTTTAATAATTCATAATAGTATTCTTTTAGGGTATTTATTCTTCAATTTGGCTAGTAATTATATAAAGATTATCTTCTATATTAATATTTTGGATTAAATATATATTATGGTTATATCCTGTATCATGATCTTCATCCCTTATTAGTGTAGCATAGAAATAAGAGCCAATATTAGCCATTAACTTGCCCTTTGGATAATAGATACATATATCATGATGAATTCCTTATCGGGATTGCCATATCCTTAGACCATAAGTCATGACTTTTTGTAGAGAAAGAAGGTATTCCTGGCCTTAATTTTACAAATTATTCTTGATTTGAAGATCATCATATCTTAGTAAACTATCTTATTATATATTTTAGGTTGTAAAATGTTTTCTTTAAATAATGTATTTACCTCTTTTATATTTAATATTTTATATGGTTTACTTAAGATAATTATTTTTCCATCTGTTTGTAACTTAAATACAAGGGTGAGATTATCTTATTCCTTAATAATAAGGTATAGAATAACAATATAAAAGAGGTTATCAATATATATAAAATCCTCTTCGAGGATAACTCTAAAATCATCAGGGTTGAACGAGGGTGGAGGTAACTAGACCTTCAGTTTCTTTGTTGATTCTGGAATTTCCTTGGGTTGGATATATGGTTTAACATGGGAGTTCCTGAATGTTAATATATTGTCCAAAATGTTGGAAGCTATAATCACATCTTTATTAATAACCATAATAACCTTATATAAGCCTTTCCATCCACCTTTTTCATAATATACCAAGATCTTATTACTAATAGATAATGATATAAATAATATCTTCTATATGTTAGGGCCATTCCATATATTTAAAGAGTTTCTAATGGAGTATTAAGCCTTGATCCTTTTAATCTCTGTTATAACCTTCTAAATTACCTAAACCCTTTGGATTTATAATGGAATAGATAGGAAATCCATATTGATCCTAAGGTAGGTATTAAAAACCAATAAAGTTAAGATAAGTCCATCAGGATTAGCCATGTTATTAACTACTTTAACAACTATCTAAAGTCTAGCTACCTTAAAATTAATGTCCTATATCTCTTCTATGATAATTTTATAAGCCCTATAAATGGGGCCATAATATTCCTCAATCTTGCTGATAAACCAATATACTTTCACTAATATTTGATGATAGGTGATTCCAGTAAGACATGTTTTATTTCAGAATTCAATACTATTGAAATTGATGTCAACATTATGAATGATAATATCCAAGGATCCCAGATAGGTATCAATCTAATATTGCTTTAATGTTTCCCAGGTTTCTTTGGTAGATATGTTCTTTAAAAATTATATTACCTGGAAACTAATAGCTACATTAATGATATAGAAAATAGGTTGTTCATCTAAGTATATAATATCAATAATTACTTTATAATTAAAGTCCATATCTAGGTCTTTCATTATAAATTTGAACCTTTATGAAACTTTTCCTTTAATCTGGTAATGATAATAGAATTTATTAATCTCCTTAATATTACCAATATTGATATTATGGCTAACCTTGTTCAGTAAGTTGTATAATTTATTGACCAATGGATGACTAAATTGGGTATGGATGTGCTGTAGTTCAGTCTTGATGAAGAATGTTATATCCTCTAATTGAAACCATGGGTGTCCCTATTTTTGGATAATGTTAATGATTATGCCATTTTTGTAAATCAATTGGTTAATAATATTATTGAGATATACCCCAAGTTAATCTATGTCTTTAATTGAAAATAGGAATAGGATATCCATGTTTATGATATGGAAATCCATGTAATTAAAGGGGATATTTATTGCGATGGTTCCCAGGGATCTGATAGGTGGTTTATTTTTAAACCTGATGTTAGCTTCTTTGATGTGGCTGCTATCCAGTCTTAGTTGGTAGTTTGGATGTTCCTTGATGAGGGTTAAGTATTGGCCTTTTCTGGCTGTTGATATGCAGGTGGCTCCGGTGTTTGGCATGACTCCTTGGAAGATATCCTTGTTATATTAATTCAGAAAGAAAACAATGTCAGGCTGAAGGTTAACTTTAGGAAATAGGGCAGTAATGTAGTGTTGAAAAGCTTGATTGGATAGGTACGTGGCAGTTATGTATTGTTAATCTGTGGATTCCTTATTATCTGAGGTTGAGCTGTTTATTTCTTCTTGCTCAGGCTCCGCGTCTAAGCCTTCAAATCCCTTGTAGTCTGCTAGGAATGTAGCATAGTTGTCCTTAAGGGGGCATCTTTTGACTTTCTACTGGATATAGGCCTCTTTATGTTCCTGTTCCGAATGCTTGGTAGACTAATATCTTTCTTTCTTGCAAACCTAGCATTGGCGTTTCCATGTCCTTGGCGATTGTTGTTTGGGAAAGAATTTACTACCTTTGTCACTACGGTGGTATTTGCGGTTAACGTAATAGGTGTTAGTGTTGTCATTGTCGTCGTTGTCGGTAAGCAGGTATTATTATATTCCTTTTATAACCTCGTAGGTGTCGATGGATGTTTGGAGTTTGCTTGCCAGGTCTTCAAAATGGATAGCAGGTTTGAAGAGAATATGTTATAGCTGAGGAACAAGATAATAAGTATGGTATACCGCTATAATCAGCTGCTATTCCCTTCTAAAATCTAGTCCTAATACCTTCTAACATAAGGAAAGCTTATCTAATATGATTTGGAACATTTCTAGGTTGCTCTTTCCTTTGTTCTGTTTTTTTATTTTGATATTAAAGAATATAATAGCTGTCTAATTGTGGTGGTACTGGATTTTATTTTATTTTATATCAAAGTATTGTTATATGGTAAAATATATATCGGTGAATGTCTAGTGTTAAAGGATGCTATGTAAGAAATAAATAACTACCTGTCTTGATAGAATTGTTAAGAACATTGTATAGAATTATGATTATTTAATCCTATTGATATAATAGATATTTAAAAAGAACCTAAATTTATCTTTTAAAATATCATATACCTTATTTATATAATTATTCTCTTTATTCTAAGCCTTCTTAAACTATCCCATAATAATTAATAGGTATATTTTATTAGGTACCTTGATTAGTGGAATAATATAGAATGTAAATTCCTATTGATTATCAACAAGCATGGTAGTTTAACTAGGTAATGGATTAGGTCCTGGGGTAGGCCTTGGAACCATCTAAGAGAAAAAAACATAGCCTTCTAGGACATTTGTAAACCCTGGTTCCTCAGCTGGAAATACTACTAGAGGGGGTTGCTGTCTAGGGAATTGTCTAGATCCTAAAGGAATATTAATTTAAATACTTAAAGGGGATATAGGTTATACATTCCCTCCAATTACTGGATATGATGGCAATAACTGCCATTGATTATATCCTAAATAATAAAGATAGGAACCAAAGGGAAGGAAGTAACCAAGATAGCTAATATAAGGCAGATAATCCGGAAGATAGGGATATTGATATGGATATCCCATATTAATATTATCCAAGGGATTTAGTATAGCTTGTGTAGGAGGTGCAGGCTATCCTGGGTGAGGGGGGAGTTAGGTGCCAGGGAGGGGTAAAGGCTGGGTGCCAGGGGGGGATGGGACCCTTCCAAGGGGTGAAAGGTTGTTAGGTACTGTTGGCATGTTGTGTGCCGGTTGGGGCCCGGGAGTTTGGCCATGATTGGCCAGAGTTAGTTACTGAGGTATGAGGTGAAGGAAAGGGAATTAGTTGATATCATAACCAAAGAACTGGCGCGAGGGATCAGGCGGTGGACCAATTAAAGTCATACTTCCAATGATTTGCCCTGCTGGCGTTATGGGTTAGTTGGTGCCTGGTGAAAATGCCGGTAATCTTATTGATCCAAATTGAGTTAAGTGGGTCGACATCTTTTAAGGATAGACCGGCCCTTACTCCATATTATAGATCGATACTCTCCATGCCAATATATCAGGCCACCTGGTCTTAGCCATCTCCAATTTGGTTGAATCCCATGTTGGTAGTTGAGGCTGCATAACAAGATTGGCTAAGGCTGCTATAAAGTTGGTGTTATATTTTCCAATATAAATGTCTCTTTATATCAGTGTGGTCTTAAGGGCTGTACGAAGTGTTTTGGGCATGGCCTTGAAATCTGTTTTCGTGAATCCCTAGAAGTATTCTTGGTACTGTTCAAATATCTCTTCTGTTATCTGGCATATCTCTGGCCTGTTGTCTATTTTATTAAAGTTTTTAAGGGTAAGGAATACCTAAGTTACCTTTTGGATATCTATGGTTACTAATAAGATAATTTCTATCTAATCTATGGCCATATAATTAAATAACTAAATAAGAATAATTCTTCATCCTTAAAGATAATTAAGGAATTATATAAAGGCAACTATGTTTTCTTTTTTAATGTTTTATTATATAGTTATCTACCATGGTATATTATGTGATCATCATGTAGCAGCCTACATAGAACTTTCTGCTTGATCATCAGATATATTAAGAATTAATGGAATAAGATGGATGGAAGAAGGGAGCTGATATTACTTATATTATTATAATGGGGTTTTTTAGTTATTGTGATAATGACTTTTTTAACTTTGTTAATCTGTGTTATTAATTGTTTAGTAATATTGATTAGTATTGGTAGGTATGTATGTAAGTGAAGCAAAGTAGAAATAAGGAAAAGAATAAAATAGTAGGGGTAAGATGATGTGTATTAAGTTGTCTAAGGAAGAAAGATCTATCTACATAAGTAGACAAGAAGGGTAACCTATTTAAAGGGAATCCTGATGATTAAGTAGATCACGTGTCTTTCACCTATGCAACCATCAACATTAATAAATAATATAGGATTAATAGGATTCTAATAATAAGAGAAGATGGAATTAAATCTCTAAATCAGAATTAATATATCATATATGATTAATTAAATAAATAAATTATTATTATTATAATTTTGATAATCTAATAGATCCAAAATATATATCTAAAAATGATGAAATATAGATCTAAAAATATAAGAAATAGAATTATGGAAGAGTTTGTAGAATCATTACTAAAAGAATATTCAAAAAATAAAGAATATTAGAATTATTTACTTTGAATATATTTAAAAATCTAGATTATAAAGGGGTAATTAGAAATAAATGGAACTAAGAATTTATGTAATAATATTATAGGAATATATATAAAATTTCTTATATAATATTTTATAAAGAAAAATAAAATATAATTATTTTAATTAAGCCTATTTATAAATATTTAAAATAAATGATCCAATATTTAAATATTATTTTAAATAAATATTATAAATAAATATTATTATAATATAAGGAGATAATTAACCAATCTTAAAGGGAAATATAATATTTAAAAAATAAGATTATAATTTTTTAAAGAAGAACCAAATAATTAATAAATTTGTTATAAAGAATAATCAATATAATTAATAAATAATAGGATATAATAGAAAAATTATTAAAGATCTTATAGATAATATTAAGTAAGATTAAATTAATATATTTAATAGGAATAGTTAAGGGACCTTATTTAATTATAAAGATAATATAGAAAAGATATAAATTTAATATTTTAATTAATTCAGGATATATAATTAATTTGATCTATCCAAGATTAATTAATATATATAGAATATTATATCAAAAAAAAAAAATATTTTATTAAGCTAATAACATTAATAAAAGTTTTATTACCTATAATAAAGAAAAAGTTAAAAGAGAAATTATAACTTTCTCTATTTTAATCTAAAGATATTAAGAATTAATATTTTTTAATTTTATTAATATAAATTATAAATTAATTTTAGGGAAGATATGGTTTAGAATTAATAACTTAAGAATTGATTAGATATAAGATTGATTTTATTAGGATAAGTTAGAAAAAGATTTAATCCTTAAATATTAAAAAAAGGTTAATTTAAATAAATTAAAATAGTAATTATAATAAATATAAATAAATAATTTTATAAAGGAATATTCTATACCTTTATATCTTATAATATAATATATAGATATTAAAAAATTAAATAATTAAAAATAAATTAAAATTAAAGAAAAATATATAAAAATATTTTGCAAATTATTCCAAGATAGTCCAAATATAAATATAAATATATTAGAATATAATTAATATAATTATAAAATAATATTAAAAAAAGGAAAACATTTAAAACTATATCAAATTTATAGATTAAATTAAAATAAATCCAAAATCCTACATATTATATTCCAAAATAAGGAGGTAAAAGGGTTTATATGAAAATCAAAATTATTAATAAGATATTTAATCTTTTTAATACCTAAAAAAAATAAAAATAAAATATCTAAACTAAATAAGAAAAGAAAAATAATATAAAAAGATATCTATAATTATTAATAATTAAATAAAATTATAATTAAAAATGGATATCTTTTATTATATATTAAAAACCTAAAGGAAAAAATAAATAATAATAAATGATTTATTTTATTAGATCTAAAATTCATTTTTAATTTTATATAAATTATTAAAAGAAATAAATAGAAAATAATTATTAGAATATTATATAATTATTTTAAGTATTTAGTGATACTATTTAGATTCATAAATATATCAATTATTTTTTAATAAATAATCTAGGATATTTTATGATAATTCTTTAGAAAAAATATTTTTATAAATTTAGATAATATTTTAATCTATTTAAGAATCAGAAAATAATATAAAAGAAATATATATAAAATATTTAAAACCTTAAAAAAAGCTAAGTTTTTTATGGATCTAAATAAAAGTAATTTTTTTATCTAAAAATTTAACTATTTTAGATATATAATTTCTTTAAAAAAAATTAAGATTTAGAAATTCAAAATATTTATGATTAGGGAATAATTGATTTTAGAAATCATTATAAGAATATGAATCTTTTATAATTTTTATAATTATAATAAAATCTTAATTAAGGATTTTAAGAAAATTATGGAATTAATAATGATTATAATATATATTAAAAATCTAAAAGATTTTAAATAGATATAAAAGATAAAAAAGATATTTTAAGAAATAAAAAAGATTATAATAAAAAATCTAATAATAAAATTACCTAATTTAAATAAAAAGAAATGATTATATATTAATATTTTAAATAGAATAATGGGAACAATATTGGAATAATTAAAAGATAATGGAAAATAATATTTAATTATTTATTTTTCCAAAATCTTTAAAGAATTAAAAATAAAATATAAAATATATAATTAAGAATTTATAATTATTTATTAAATATTAAAGAAATAGAAACCATAGGTATTAAAAATTATTAAATTTTTAGAAATCTATTTGGATTATTGTAATCTTAAATTTCTTATAATTATTAAGATTTTTAATAATAAATAATTATAATGGATAAATGATTTTATATATTTTAATTTTAAAATCTATTATATTAAGAAAAAAAAGAATATTTAAATAAATATTCTTAATAGATTAAAAGATTTTAATATTAAAAAGATTAAAAAAAAAAGGATAATATTCCAAGAAATATTTAATAATATTCTAATATTATTGATAATATATTTGATTAAATTATAATATAAATAAGAATAAAAGATTAAAAAAAAAACCTTATAAATTAAAGATATTTTATTAATATAAGATTTTATTATTAAAGATATAATATTATATAATGGAAAAACCTATATATTATTAATATTATAAAAAGAATTTATATAAGAAATATATAAATATCTTTTATATGGATATTTAGGAATCTTTAAAATAATTATATAATTATAGGAAATATATGATTTTTTAAGAATCAAAAAGATAATTAAAAAGGTTATTTTAAATTATAATATTTATAATAAAATTAAAAAAATCAAACATAAATTATATAGATCTTTATAATTTATTAAGATTTTAAATAAATTATAGGATATTATTATATAGGATTTTATTATTAAATTATTTAAATTATAATATCTAATAATTAAAAAAGAATATAATAATATATGGATTATTATTAATAAACTTATAAAATATAGATACTTTATGTTATTTAAGGAAATCTATATAATTAAAGATTTAATTTTTAAATTTATTAAAAAAATCTTTAATAAATATAGGTTACCAAAAAAGATTATTTTAAATAAAAATAAACTTTTTATTTTAAAATTTTGGGTTAACCTAATAAAAAGGTTAAAGATTAAATAAAAGCTTTTTATAATAGCTTATTTTTAGATTGATAATCAAATAAAATAACTAAATCAGATATTGGAACAATATTTACAAAATTATATTAATTATAAATAAGATAATTAGATAAAACTTTTATCATTTATTATATCTTTATATAATACTTTGATAAATGATATTATTAGGATGTTATTATAGGAAATATTATATGGATAATAAATAAATATAGAATATGGATTATTAATATATAAAGTTATTCCAAAATTGGAAATAATATCATCTAAAATAGAAACATTTATAATTAGAATCTTAATATTATAAGTTAAGTTTAAATAATATTTCAAATTTTTATAAGATAAAATGATAATATATTATAATAAAAAAAGAATTAAAAGACCAATTTTATAAAAGGAAGATAAGGTTTATTTTTTATAAGATAAATAATATTTTATATTAAAGATATTTTAGATTTAAATCAAAAGATTAAATAAGAAATTAGATTTTAAAAAATTAAGATCCTTTTTAATTAAAAAGATCCTTTTAAGGATAAACTATTAATTATAATTATTAACAAATATGAAATTAAGAACCAATATATTTCATATCACTATATTCAAATTAATATCTAAAGATGCCGAACTTAAAGGAAATATTGAATTGGAAGAAGACCCAGAAGAATATAATATTAAGGCCATCTATAATTCTAAGATTATTAATGATTAGATCAAATATTTTATTAAATAATTTAATTATTTGGAAGAGAATAATATCTAGGAACTATAAGAATATCTTATAAATAATAAGATTTAGAAGTTAATTAAAGATTTTTATTATTAAAATCCTGATTGATTAAGGTTAGAAAAGCCTTAATTAATAGTGATATTAAATCAAGATTAAGATTTACTTTAGATTAGTTAAAGATGGAGAAAACCTTAGAAGTTTTGATGAAAGGAGTAATAACTATCTGTTAAATTATTTTTATATATTCAATATTTTCTAATTCTTTAATATTAACAAATTCTTTTTAGATTATCTTTATATCTTTTTTATTTAGTAAATGATACATTTTTTAGAGATATTATAAATAAGATAATGATTTTTAGAGATGAAGTTCTTTGGCCTTTTCTTCCAATTCTAGATGACATTTTTCTTTCTTAATTTAAGCTATAGAGTTTATGGGGATCTTTTTTCCATTATATAAGACATTAGTAATTTAATATTTATAATATCTATAAATACTAGAAATATTCTTATAAATTAAATCCTTATTAAAATAATGAGTATATGGCATTATTTCAAAATTAACCTCCTTGATTTTAAAGATTAGGTATTTATGATAATTAGTGGAAGATAGTTTGGGAAAATTATTACATTTCCTTTTATTAGTAAAAAAAGATAATATTTTTATAGAATAATAAAAGGAAGAGGAAAAGAATTTATTAGAAAACTTTTAGGATAAAAAGTTTAGAAAAAAAAGAAATAATGTTATAACCTAATAATTTATGATTATATCCTTTTAATTAGGTGGGGTATCAGATATCTAATTATAGAGAAACTATGGTAAACCAATCTGCTTTATTAACTAATAAAATATAATGCTTTATCTTACTCTAGAGCAGAACAAAATAAAAAAAGTGTTATTCTAGTTGGCTCCAGAGTAAAAAAGAGTAAAGCAAAATGGAAAGAAAGATATTAAACTATATAATTATAAGTATTTCCTATATATTTAATTACTTTTTCTATAATTCTTTAATTATTAATTTAAGATTATTCTTTCGAATATAGTGAGAAGACTTTAAGCCTTTCTGACAAACAAAATGTACTTAACCATTTGACCTATTATTAATACTATTACCTTCAAATCAAGATATCCCGGATTAGCCAATCCAGCAACGACTATACCTCTGAGGCATAGGTTCGTCACATAAAACTGCCAATATCATATATAGATCATCCAGTGGTGATCCAAAAGGTTCAGATATATTTCCCAGAACTGACAAATTAAGTTATTCTTTTCATATAGGGTCATTACTGTAGGGATATTAAGGATTATATCCTAGGTTATACCCTTATTAGGCTATAAATGCCAGAATATTAGGATAATTATTACCTGAAATAGCCTAAAAAGGTATAGTTATTCTTTATTAAAATGGAAAAAAAGGAAGAAAGATTATTGGTAATTAAAGGTTACTTTGGTTACTCTACAGAGATAGAAAGAGAAAGGTTAGATAAGAACTAGATATTTATTAAAAAAGGGGTTAAGTAATGGGTCTCTGATAATAAATTATTATAAATAAAAAGCAATATTTCTTATAGATTATATATTATATAAAATAAATGAATAGATAATAATTTAATAAGGATTATTAATAAAACCAGATCTTGATCTATATATCTTATTATATATATTAATATTTATAAATTAAAAATTATTAATTATTACTATGACATGATATATATATATATGAATATATAAGTTTTAGGATAAATTAATCCCTTTTTAATATTATATATTAATATCTTTTATATTAATATATTAGGTTATTTCTATTTTATTATTTTTAACTTATTAAAATTCTATATTAATAATTTATATAATGATATAAGATTAACAAATATTTTTATATAATTAACATTATATTATCCTATATAAATATTCCATTATATCAATATAATTCTTAATATTAATTTTAATTATTTTAATATATTAATAAAATCTATTATTATAAAGTCTTAAAATTATTCTTAATATTTATCCATTATTTTTTTAATTATATAAATATATAATATATTTTTATTGATAATTTTAAAATCTATTAATATAAATAATATTTAAATTATCTTCTATTTTAGGATAATTCTTTAAGGATTAATGATTTTCTATTTTATTATTATATGATTAAAATATTATATAAGAATCATTATTCAACCAAAAAAATAATTTATTAATTCTTATAATTTATCTATATTCTTTAGTTTAATTAAATTAGTTTCCATAATATATATTTATATTTATATTAAACTTTCCTTTTATAATATTATAATATATATAGAAATTAAAAATAATAAAACTAAAGATATAAAAGATAAAGAATCTGAATTATAATATGTAGATAAGGGTTCAAAAAGGTTATACAATGAAGTGAAACGGTATTCTATTATAAATGAAATAATAGAAAAATGATTTAAATGGAAATAGATATGCTGATATCATTTATATTACTATAATGAAGTCTTCCGAATTGTCGTAGTAGTGACTCTTCTAACCTTGCTAATCTGTATTATTAAAATATCTAATAATATTGATTAGTATTAATAGATATATACATAAATAAAACAAAATAAAGATAAGGAAAAGAATAAATAGTAGGGATGAGACAATGTATATTAACTTATCTAAGGGAGGAAGGAAAGAAGGTCTATCTACATGAGTAGACATGGAAGGTAACCTACTTAAAGGAAATCATGATAATTAAGTAGATTACATGTCCTTTACCTATGTAACTATCAACTATTATAAGATATAAATTAAAATATGGAAGAAAAGGTGGAAAAAGAAGTGATATTTTTAATATAGGTTAATAATCAAAATATCTCTGCTATATTATTACCAAATAAAAATATTATTTTAATATATTTTAATAGAATATAATTATATCAGTAAATAATATAAGACTAATAAGATTTTAATAATAAGGAAGGATAGAATTAAACCTCTAAACCAGAATTGATATATCATATATGATTAATTAAATAAATAGATTATTATTATTATAATTTTAATAACTTAATGGATTTAAAATATATATTTAAAAGCAATAAAATATAGACTTAAAAACACAGGAAATGGAATTATAAGAAAGCCTATAAAATCATTACTAAAAGAATATTTAAAAGATAAAGAATATTAGAATTATTTATTATAAATATATTTAAAGATCTAGATTATAAAAGGATAATCAGAAAAGGATAGGACCGGGAATTTATGTAATAATGTTATAAGAACATGCATAAGGTTACCCATATATTACTTTATAAAGAAAAATAAGGTATAATCATTTTAATTAAACTTATTCATAGATATTTAAAATAAATTACTTAATATTTAAATATTATCCTAAATGGATATTATAAATAAACATTACTATAATATAAAGAAATGATTAATTAATCTTAAAAGGAAATATAATATTTAGAAAACAAGATTGCAGTTCTTTAAAAAAGAATTGATGTTGGTAGGTACGTACGTAAATGAAAAACAATATAACAAGTAAAGCAAAGTAATGGGGTGAGACGATGTGTATTATAATGTCTAAGGAAGAAAGGTCTATCTACCTGAATAGGCAAGAAGGTAACCTACTTAAAGGGAATTATGATGACTAAGTAGATCACGTGTCCTTCACCTATGCAACCATCAATTGAATAGTTAATAAATCTATTATAAAGAATGATCAATATGATTAATAAATAATAAAATATGGTGGAAAAATTATTGGAAATCTTATAGATAATATCAAATAAAGTCAAACTAGCATATTCAATGGGAATAGTTAAAAGACCCTATTTAATTATAAAAATAATATAAAAAAGATATAAATTTAATGCCCTGATTGATTTAAGATATATAATCAATTTGATCCATCTAAGATTGGTTAATATATATGGAATATCATATTAAAAAAAGAAAATATCTTATTAAGTCAACAATATTAATAAAAGTTTTATTACTTATAATAAAAGAAAAATCAAAAAAGAAACTACAACTTTTTTTATCTTAATCTAAAGATATTAAGAATTAATATTTTTTAATCTTATTAATATAAATTATAAGTTAATTTTAAAGAAGATATAACTTAGAATTAGTAATTTAAGAATTAATTAGATATATAATTAATTTTATTAAGATAAGCCAGAAAAAGATTTAACCCTTAAATATTAAAAAAAGGCCAACTTAAGTAAATTAAAATAACAATTATAGTAAGTATAAATAGGCAACTTTATAAAAGAACATTCTATATCTTTATATTTTATGATATAATATATAGATACTAAAGAATCAAATAATTAAAAACAAATTAAAATCAAAGAAAAATATATAAAATTATTTTTAAAATTATTTCAGGATAATCTAGATATAGATATAGACATATTAGAATATAATTAATATAATTATAAAATTATATTAAAGGAAAGAAAACATCCAAGATTATATTAAATTTATAAATTAAATCAGAATAAATCCAAAGTTTTATATGTTATATTTCAGGATAAGAAGGCAAAAAGATTTATATAAAAATTAAAATTATGAATAAAATACCCAATCTTCTTAATATCTAAAAAGAATAAAAATAGGATATCTAAATTAAATAAAAAAAAAGTAATATAAAAAAATATTTATAATTATTAATAATTAAATAAGATTATAATTAAAAATAAATATTTTTTATTATATATTAAAAACTTAAAAGAAAAAATAAGTAATAATAAATAATTTATATTATTAGATTTAAAATTCATTTTTAATCTTATATAAATTATTAAAGAAAATAAGTGGAAAATAATTATTAAAATATTATATAATCATTTTAAATATTTAATAATATTATTTAAATTTATAAATATATTAATCATCTTTTAATAAATAATCTAGGATATTTTATAATAATTCCTTAAAAAAAATATCTTTATATATTTAAATAATATTCTAATCTATTTAAAAACCAAAAAATAATATGAAAGAAATATATATAAAATATTTAAGATTTTAAAAAAAACTAAATTTTTTATAGATCTAAATAAAAATAATTTCTTTATTTAAAAATTTAATTATTTTGGATATATAATTTCTCTAAGAAGAATCAAGATTTAGAAATCTAAAATATTTATGATTAAAAAATAACCAATTCTAAAAACCATTATAAAAATATAAACCTTTTTGTGACGAACCTATGCCTCGGAGAGGTATAGTTGTTACTGGATTGGCTAATCCAGGGTGTCTTGATTTGAAGGTAATAATATTAATAATAGGTCAAATAATTAATTAGGTTCTGTTTATTAGAAAGGCTTAAAATCCTTTTATTATATTTAAAAGAATAGTCTTAGATTAATAATTAAAAAATTATAAAAGAATGATTAGATATATAAGAGAATTGTGGTGATTATATAGATATTCCCTATTATTACCTTTTTTATAGATGAGGTTAGATCCCCTTATCTATATTTATCTTTATTATATTTGTTGGATAAGGCTGGATATACTTATCTATATTTATTTATATTATATTTATTGGATGAGATTGGATATTCTTATCTATATTTATCTATATTATGTATTATATACTCCTATTATCATTACCTTATTTTGATAAAGATAAAGGTTTCTTTCAGGGTTTTATATCTTTATAAGCCTATGTAATTTATAATATTATTTTTTCTTTCTTTAATTCCTTTATTTTTAAAGATTTTTTTTCCTGGTAGGTTCCCTTTAATTCAATTCTTATTATATCTACTAGTCCATCTGCAAAGTGTAAACGTATTAATCAGGGATAAGAGTGTATAAAGCTTTCAGAATAGATTAATAGGATTGGTTTTAATATGGATATTATATTATATTTATATTATTTTGATTATAATCTTAAATATATAATAATAATTGGGATATTTAAGAAATATAATAAATATATTTTATATTATTATTAATATGATGGGATGGATATCTTTATTAATTCTTTCTCCTGGTTTGAGAATAAGGAGAAATAATTATTTATTTAAGAGTATTAAACTGAAAAAACCTTTAAATATTTTTATATTAAAATGATTAAGGCTTTAATTTATATTAAATAACTTAGATAATAAAAGGAATTATTAAAAGAAAAAGGCTTGAAGATATTTTAGTATAGTCTTTAAAACCTGGAGGAATTGGAAGAATAGGAGTAGTTAGAAAAGGAATAATGTCTAATAGGGGAATAATAATATAATATTAAGGTATAAACTAATATAACTTTTATAATTGATTTTTTTTTTAATTTTTTTCTTAAGGATATAAATTTTAATTTATTATTATTAGTTAATTTAGGTTTTGGTAATGGAAATCTTTAATTAATTTCTGGATCTTTTTATTTATAAGATATTTTTATAATTCTTAGGTATTATTTTCTTTTGAATAGTTAAATTATTTGATAAAATATTTAATTTGATTATTAATGATTCTAAAATCCCAAATGGCCTTGATATTATATTCTTCTAGATCTTCCTCTAATTTAATATTTTCTTTAAGTTTGGCATTTTTGGATGTTGATTTGAGTATAATGATATAAAATATATTAGTTCTTAATTTTATATTCATTAGTAATTATAGGTGATAGTTTATGTTTAAAAAGGTTTCTTTAATTAAAAAAGGTTTTAATTTCTTAAAATCTAATTTCTTGTTTGGTTTTTTAATTTGAATTTATGGTATTTTTAATGTTAAATATTATTTATTTTATAAGAGATAAACCTTATCTTCTTAATATAAAATTAATCTTTTAATTTTTTTTTATTATAATATGTTATTATTTATTCTTATAAGAATTTAAGATATTATTTAAATTTAATTTATAATATTAGAATTTTAATAATAAATATTTTTATTTGAGATAATATTATTTTTAATTCCAAGGTAACCTTATTTATTAATGGTTTATATTCTATATTTATTTATTATCTATATAATGTTTCTTATGGTAATATCCTGGTGGTATTATTTATTGAAATATTATATAAAAATATAATAAATAATAGGAATTTTATCTAATTATTTTATTTATAATTAATATAATTTTATAAATATTACTCTAATGTCTGGTTCAATTATTTCATTTAGTCATTAATTTAAAGATAAGTCATTATAGAAAGTTTTTATTTGATTCTTAATTTTTTTATTAAACTAATCTAAAATTTTAAAATAAAGAACTTATCCTTATTTAAAATAATCTTCTTTAATAATCTATATTTATTAAAGATTTTTTGATAAATTTAAAAGTTAAATCTTTGGTTATATAGGTTTTTTTAAATAATATAAAATACTTATATTTCATAAATTTATTAATAATAATCTATATGTTATTATATTCTTCCTTAATTATTAAATATTATAATTTGGATAGTTTAATAATAAAATCCTATATAATAATATCCTATGATTTATTTAAAATCTTAATGGATTATAGAAATCCATATGGTTTATATCTGACTTTCTTAACTTTATTATAGATATTATAATTTAAGATAACCTTTTTGATTATCTTTTTAATTCCTAAAAAATTATATATTTTTTATAGTTATATAATTATTTTAAAGATTCTTAAATATTCATATAAAAGATATTTATATATTTTTTATATAAATTTTTCTTATAATATTAATAATATATAGATTTTTCTATTATATAATATCATATTTTTAATAATAAAATCCTATATTAATAAAATATCTTTAATTTATAAGGTTTTTTCTTTAATCCATTATTTTCATTTATATTATAATTTAATTAAATATATTATTAATAATATTAGGGCATTATTAGACATTTTTTAGAATATTATCTTTTTTTTTTAATCTTTTTAATATTAAAATCTTTTAATTTATTAAGAATATTTACCTAAATATTTTCTTTTTTTTTAATATAATGGATCTTGAAATTAAAATATATAAGATTATTTATCCATTATAATTATTTATTATTAAAAATTTTAATAATTATAAAAGATTTAAAATTATAATGATCTAAATAGATTTCTAAAGGTTTAATAATTTTTGATATTTATGATCTCCATTTTTTTAATATTTAATAAATGGTTATAAATTCTTAATTATATATTTTATATCTTATTTTTAATCCTTTAAAGATTTTAGAAAAATAAATAATTAAATGTTATTTTCTATTATCTTCTAATTATTCTAATATTATTTTCATTATTTTATTTGAAATATTGGTATATAATTATTTTTTTTTATTTAGGTTAGATAATCTTATTATTAGATCTTTTATTATAATTTTTTTTATTTCTTAAAATGTTTTTTTTATCTTTTATATTTATTTAAAATCTTTTAAATTTTTAATATATATTATAATTATTATTAATTCTATAATTTTCTTAAAATTTTTAATTAAAATTTTATTATACTTATAGAAATTATGGAAGGCTTATATTTCCATAATGATTTCTAGGATTGGCTATTCCCTAATTATAAATATTTTGGATTTTTAAATTTTAATTTTTTTTAAAAAGATTATATATCCTAGATAATTAAATTTTTAAATAAAGAAATTATTTTTATTTAGATTTATAAGAAGTTTAGTTTTTTTTAGGGTCTTAAATATTTTATATATATCTTTTTTATATTATTTTTTAGTTTTAAAATGGATTAGAATATTATTTAAATATATGAAAATGTTTTTTCTAAGGAATTATTATAGAATATCCTAGATTATTTATTAAAAAATGATTAATATATTTATGAATTTAAATGATATTATTAAATATTTGAAATGATTGTATAATATTCTGATATTTATTTTTTATTTATTTTTTTAATAATTTATATAAGGTTAAAAGTAAATTTTAGATCTAATAATATAAATTATTTATTATTATTTATTTCTTTTTTTAGGTTTTTAATATATAATAAAGGATACTTATCTTTAATCATAATCTTATTTAGTTATTAATAATTATAAATATCTTTCTATATTATTTTTTTTTTTTATTTAATTTAGATATCTTATCCTTATTTTTTTTAGATATTAAAAAGATTAGGTATTTTATTGATAATTTTGATTTTTATATAAATCCTTTTATTTCTTTATCTTAAAATATAATATATAAAGTTTTAGATTTATTCTAATTTAATTTATAAACTTAATATAATTTTGGATGTTTTCCTTTTTTTAATATTATTTTATAATTATATTAATTATATTTTAATATATTTATATTTATATTTAGATTATCTTGAAATAATTTTAAAAATATTTTTATATATTTTTCTTTAATTTTAATTTATTTTTAATTATTTGATTTTTTAATATCTATATGTTATATTATAAGATATAGAGGTATAGAATATTCCTTTATAAGATTGCTTATTTATATTTATTATAATTGTTATTTTGATTTATTTGAATTGGCTTTTTTTTGATATTTAGGGGCTAAATTTTTTTCTAATTTATTTTAATAAAATTAATCTTATATCTAATTAATTTTTGGATTATTAATTTTAAACCATATTTTCTTTAAAATTAATTTATAATTTATATTAATAAGATCAAAAGATATCAATTCTTGATATCCTTAGATCAAAATAGAGAAAGCTATAATTTCTCTTTTGATTTTTTTTTATTATAGGTAATAAGGCTTTTGTTAATGTTGTTAACTTGATAAGATATCTTTTTTTTTAATATAATATTCTATATATATTAACCAATCTTAAATAGATTAAATTAATTATATATCTTAAATTAATTAGGATATTAAATTTATATCTTTTTTATATCATTTTTATGATTAAATAGGATTTTTTGGTTATTTTTATCTAGTATTATCTATAGGATCTTTAATAGTTTTTCTATTATATTCTATTATTTATTAATTATATTGATTATTCTTTATAACAAGTTTATTAATTATTTGGTTCTTTCCTAGAAAGCTGTAATCTTATTTTTTAAATGTTATATTTTTTTTCAAGATTGGTTAATTATTTTTTTATATTATAATAATATTTATTTATAATATTTATTTAAGATAATATTTAAATATTAGGTCATTTATTTTAGATATTTATAAACAGATTTAATTAAGATAATTATATTTTATTTTTCTTTATAAAATATTATATAAGAGATCCTATATATGTTCTTATAATATTATTATATAAATTCCCAGTTTTATCTATTTCTAATTATCCCTTTATAATCCAGATTTTTGAATATATTTAAGATAAATAATTCTAATATTCCTTATCTTTTAAATATTCTTCTAATAATAATTCTATAGGTTTTTTTATAATTCTATTTCTTATATTTTTAGATCTATATTTTATTATTTTTAAATATATATCTTAGGTTTATTAAATCATTAAGATTATAATAATAATAATTTATTTATTTAATTAATTATATATGATATATTAATTCTGGTTTAGGGATTTAATTTTATCTTCTTTTATTATTAGAATCTTATTAATCTTATATTATTTATTAATATAATTATATTTTATTAAAATATATTAGAATAATATTCTTATTTAATAATAATATAATAAAAATATTCTGGTTATTAATTCATATTAAAAATTTTATTTCTTTTTTTATTTTTTTTTCTATATTCCAATTTATGTTTTATAATGATCTTTATTTATTTAAAAAAGAATTGGATTCTTCTGAAGAAATATTTATTTTTTCTTTTCTGGAGTCTCTTATGCCTATTATATGAAGATTCCATAATTAATTTATTTAATCCATAAAACTCTCTATTTTTATTTATTAAATAATTTTATCATAATTTGATAATAGACTTTCCTATTTCTTTTTTTTTTTAATAATATTAAATATTCCTAAGGTTAAAGATCTTAATATTATTATTATTATTATATTAATTAATCTTTTTTTTAAGACTTATAATTATTTCTTAGGTTTCTTATATTAATTTTTATAATATCTTATTTCCTGATAATTATAATACTTAACTTTATTTAAATCCTTTTTGGGTTTTTTATTATTATTAACTATATTTAAGCTCTAAATCTTGGTTGATTCTTTTTTTCCTTAATTCTTTATTATTTTAGAATCTTTCTTTTTCTTATTATATCTTTTATATAACCTATTATTATAAAGAATTACTTTAATCATATATTTATTAATAATAATAAGTTATTCTTCTTTAAAAAGTTCATTTTTTATCTAAATAATTATTCCCTTATAAAAATAATTAAATTATATATCTTTAAATAATTACCCTATAGTTATAAATTATTTAAATTCTATTATATAAAATGTAATTTATCTTTTTTATTTAAGATAATAGATGGTTTTTTATATTTCTTCTTTCTTAAATAATTTATTAAATATTATTTATATTTTATTTTCAAAATATTTATATAATTTAAAGATCTATTAAAACTCTTTTAATTCCTTTTTAATAACATTAAAATAATTTTTTAAAATAAGTTAAAATTATATAAAGATAATTTCATTTAAGAATTAAATAATAATAAATATTTATTATTTCTTTTATAATAAATTTTCCCTATAAAAAATAAATAAAGTTTTATATAT
This sequence comes from Hypoxylon trugodes, assembly GCF_022578975.1. NCBI lineage: Eukaryota > Fungi > Ascomycota > Sordariomycetes > Xylariales > Hypoxylaceae > Hypoxylon > Hypoxylon trugodes. Next base: position 2,051,863 of record NW_026250023.1, on the reverse strand, counting down.
ATAAATCAATCCTTAACATCTAAAATTCCATCATAAATTAATAGGTTTATTAATTTATATCCTTTAAAGAATAAGAAAAGGATTATTATTCTTTCCCTCTATGATTAGGGATCTCCACTTTTCTTTTTTTTCTTATCTTTTTTATTATTATTATTATCATCATTTAAAGATCCAAAAGGTATTAAAGATTAAGGAAATATTGATTACTAAGAGCTTCCCAATGGGGATCCCTTAAAGGCCTTCCCTAATCTAGCCTTTTTTAAGACCAATTCTTTTTTAAACCTTTTAATCTCTTTAAAGATAATTACTATTCTAATTTATTAATTAAGGATTTTTTTTTTCCTAATTATCCTCTTTTATTCTAATATTAATTTTTTCTTATATTTTTGATTTTGGGATTTATAAATATATTTTAAAAAATATTATTTTATTAATAAATTAAAATATCTTCTCTATTAATAACAGATTTTAAATAATATAAATAAATATAGATATTCTAAATAATAATAAATTAAATTATTATAAATTACTTAGGTTTTTATTCTAGAATTTTTATTTATCCAATTTTTCTTTATTCTTTAGATTAGGATTTATTAGTTTATTCTATATTTAATTATGATATTCTTTAAAAGATAATTTTTAAAAGATATAAAAGTTTTTTATTTTATTTTTAAAAATTAGTAAAATAAAAGAAGATTTGATTAATAATAATAAAAAAATATTTTATAAATGGTTCATATCATTTTTTAATCTAATATTAATATTAATTAAAGAGTTATCAAAATGTAATAAACTTATATTTTAAAGAGGTATAATCATTATTAAATTAATTAATCTAGGGTATTTTAATTTAAAAATAATAATATTAATAATAGGTTAAATAATTAATTAGGTTTTGTTTATTAAAGAGGGTTAAAATCTTTTTATTATATTTAAAAAAATAATCTTAGATTAATAATTAAAGAGTTATAAAAGAATAATTAAATATATAGGAGAATTATAGTGATTATATAGATATTCCCTATTATTATTTTTTTATAGATAAGATTAAATTCCCTTATTTATATTTATTTTTATTATATTTGTTAAATAAAACTAAATATATTTATCTATATTTATTTATGTTATACTTATTGGATAAGACTGGATATCCTCATCTACATTCATCTATATCATATGTTATATATTCCTGTTATCATTGCCCTATTTCGGTAAGGAAAAAGGTTTCCTCCGGGGTCTTACACCTCTGTAGGCCTGTATGGTTTATGACATAATCCTAGAAACCATTATAAGAATATAAACCTTCTATGGTTTTTATAATTATAATAAAGCCTTAATTAAGGATTTTAAAAAAATTATAAAATTAATAATAGTTATAATATATATTAAAAATCTAAAGGATTTTAAATAAATATAAGAAATAGAAAAGATATTTTAAAAAATAAAAAAAATTATAATAAAAGATTTAATAATAAGGTTATTTAGCTTAAATAAAAGAAAATAATTATATATTAATATTTTGAATAGAATAATGGGAGTAATATTGGAACAATTAAAAAATAATGGAAAATAATATCTAATTATCTATTTTTCTAAAACTTTTAAAAAATTAAAAATGAAATATAAAATATATAATCAAGAATTTATAATTATTTATCAAATATTAAAAGAATAGAAATTATGGATATTAAGAATTATTAAATTTTTAAAAATCTATTTAGATTATTATAATTTTAAATCTTTTATAATCATTAAAGTTTTTAATAATAAATAATCATAATGGATAGATGATCTTATATATTTTAATTTTAAAATTTATGATATTAAGGGAAGAGAGAATATTCAAATAGATATTCTTAATAGACTAAAGGATTTTAATATTAAAGAAGTTAAAGAAGAAAGAATAATATTTTAGGAAATATCGGATAATATCCTAATGTTATTAATAATATATTTAATTAAATTATAATATAAATGGGAATAAAGGATTAAAAAAGAAGTTTTATAAATTAAAAATATTTTATTAATATAAGATTTTATTAATATAAGATTTTATTAATATAAGATTTTATTATTAAAAATATAATATTATATAATAAGAAAATTTTGTCATAAACTAATTTAGGGATAATTAATTAAACCATAAAGCAAAAGCTTCCTAATGACCAATTAATTATTATTCCCTAATTCTATATTATATATATTATCCTATAATTTGGAATATAATATCATATCTTTTTTCCATAAGGTATATCCCTATATTATATTATATGAGGAAAATTAAGCCTTATATCTCCTAATATATATATTATATTATAAAATAGATAAAACCTTATACCTATATATTAAGAATATAATATAAAGAAATTCCAAGGTTCTAAGCTAATGACACCCTTATTAACTAGGATCCCTTGCTTATCTATTATCAATATTACCTAAAAGTTTAGAAAATAATAAAATTTTTATTTAATAATTATAAGAATTAAATCTACATCTCCTATTTTAATAAATAAAATTAATCATTATATTATGAACTAATTTAGGGATAATCAATTAAGCCATAAAATAAAAACTTCTCAATGATCAATTAATTATTGTTCCCCAATTCTATATTATATATGTTACCTTGCAGCTTGGAACGTAACAAATTTATATATTATTAATATTATAGGAAAAATTTATATAAAAAATATATGAATATCTTTTATATAAATATTTGGGAATTTTTAAAATTATTATATAATTATAGGAAATATATGACTTCTTAGGAATTAAAGGAATAATTAAGAAGATCATCTTAAATTATAATATTTATAATAAGGTTAAAGAAATCAAATATAAATTATATAAGTTTTTATAACTTATTAAGGTTTTAAATAAATTATGGAATATTATTATATAGGATTTTATTATTAAATTATTTAAATTATAATATCTAATAACTAAAAAAGAATATAATAATATATAGATTATTATTGATAAATTTATAAAATATGGATATTTTATATTATTTAAAAAAACTTATATAGTTAAAGATTTGGTTTTTAAATTTGTTAAAAAGGTCTTTAATAAATATAGACTATTAGGAAAGATTATTTCAAATAAAGATAAATTCTTTACCTTAAAATTTTAGATTAGCTTAATAAAGAAGCTAAAAGTCAAATAAAAACTCTTTATAATGGTTTATCTTTAAATTAATAACTAAATAAAATAACTAAATTAAACATTGAAATAATATTTATAAAGTTATGTTAATTATAAATAAGATAATTAGATAAAACTCCTATTATTTATTATATCTTTATATAATATTTTAATAAATAATATCATTGGGATGTCATTATAAGAAGCATTATATAAATAATAAATAAATATAGAATATAAATTATTAATAAATAAGGTTATTTTAAAATTAGAAATAATATTATTTCAAGTAGAAGTATTTATTATTAAGATTTTAATATTATAAATTAAATTTAAATAATATTTTAAATTCTTATAAAAATAAATGATAATATACTATAATAAAAAAAAAATTAAGGAATTAATTCTATATAAAGGAAATAAGGTTTATCTTTTATGAGATAAGTAATATTTGACATTAAAAATATCATAAATTTGAATTAAGAGACCAAATAAGAAATTAAATTTTAAAAAGTTAAGATCTTTTTTAATTAAGAAAGTTCTTTTGAATATAAATTATTATTTATAATTATTAATAAATATGAAATTAAAAACCAATATATTTTATATTATTATGTTTAAATTAATGTTTAAAAATGTTAAATTTAAGGGAAATGTCGAATTAAAAGAAGACCTAAAAGAATATAATGTTGAGGTCATTTAGGATTCTAGAATTATTAATGATTAAATTAAATACTTTATTAAATGATTTGATTATTTAAAAGAGAATAATATCTGGGAACCATAGGAATATCTTATAAATAAAAAGGTCTATGTTGGTAGGTATGTACATGAATGAAAGAAATAACAATAGTAAATGAAGAAAGTATGGGGTGAGACTGGTATTATATTATTGTCTAAGGAAGAAAGGTCTATCTATACTGAATAGGCAAAGAAGATAACCTACTTAAAGAGAAACATGATGACTAAGTAGATTATATATCCTTTACTTATGCAATCATTATTCACTCTATTTTCTTTTTATAATTAATTAATTACGAATTTGTTATAAGCCGTACGTTTCACCCATCCCTCCAGTTGCAAATCAATTTGGTTATCTTCCATTAGCCTTCTCATAGTTTCATTTAGGGATGTCTTTATCATAGCATTTACAAGATTATAGCTATTATAAATCCAATAGATATTATTTATTTTTTGATTTTTATATAATTACCTTAAAGTTATTAAATTAATTATTATTTTTTTTTTGTTAATATTATCCATTTATATTAAATACTAATATAAGGAAAAAAAATTAATATATAAAATAAAAGGGATCTTGGTAAATGAAAGGCATTTTAGAATTATGTTAATGATATGGTAGACAATATAACCAATATTGAAACCTTAGACCATTCTATATATCTTGTTAATAAAAACATTATAAATAATATGTTTGTATTTGATAAATAATTAATAGATAATATTTCTAATAATCCAGATTTTATTATCTTGGTTAATAAATCTTTTATTACTTAAAATAATAATATAACTAATTTATGAACTTAGGTCTTTATTATTTATAAATAATTTATTAATAAAGATATATAAATGTAAATCTTATAGATCTAATTTAATATAGTTAAGTTTTTATATTTAATTATCTATTTCCCATTATATTTTAATATTAAGAATCTTTGTTTTTTTAAGGTTTAATTTAAGGTATTAGGTTGTTGTAGAATAATTGAAAGCAGTTTTAGGTTAATAGATAAAGGTAATATATATATCTCTAGTCTTCTGTTCCATAAATTTTTTGATTATATTAGGGTTTTTTATATCTAAGAATTTAAGTTTTTTAACTTAACCCTTTTAAATAATGGAGATTTTAAAATCTTTATTATAGATAATAATATATGAATTATTGAAATCTTTGGATCTTAAATCCATTATTTTTTGAAGATATACCTTGATTCTTGCCTTGGTAAATATTGTATTTTTAGTAGTAAGAAAATCCATAATGTTTATATTAAAAATGTTATCTATCTGAAATCCTGTAATTCTAAAGGAACCTAAATCCATCATTAATAAATAGGGATTAAAGATTAATGGTTTTATATATAATTTTTGTTGATAATGATATAAATAAGTTTTAAATTAATAAATATTTAATTCTATAAGGGCATATAATGATTTAATAATTTATAATAGTATTCCTTTAAGATATTTATTTTTTAGTTTAGTTAATAATTATATAAAGATTATTTTCTATATTGATATTTTGGATTAAATATATACTATAATTATATCCTATATTATAATCTTTATTTCTTAATAATATAATATAAAGGTAAGGGTTAATATTAATTATTGATTTGTTCTTTAGATAATAAATATATATATTATAATAAATTCTTTATTAGGATTGTTATATCCTTAAACCATAAATTATGACTTTTATAAAAAAAAAAGATATTCCTGGCCTTAATTTTATAAATCATTCTTAATTTAAAGATTATTATATTTTAGTAAACTATCTTATTATATATTTTAAGTTATAAAATATCTTCTTTAAATAATATATTTATTTTTTTTATATTTAATACCTTATATGATTTGCTTAAAATAATTATCTTTTTATTTATTTATAATTTAAATATAAAGATGAAATTATTTTATTCTTTGGTAATAAAGTATAAAATAATAATATAAAAAAGATCATTAATATATATGAAATCTTCTTTAGGAATAATTTCAAAATTATCAGGGTTAAATAAAGATAAAGATAATTAAATCTTAAATTCTTTTATCAATTCTGGAATTTCTTTAAATTAGATATACAGTTTGACATAGGAATTCCTGAATATCAATATACCATTGGAAACATTAAAGGCTATAATTATATCCTTATTAATAACTATAATAATTTTATATAGGTTTTTTTATCTATCCTTTTTATAATATATTAAAACTTTATTATTAATAAGTAATAATATAAATAATATCTTTTATATATTAAGGTTATTTTATATATTTAAAATATCCTTAATGGAATATTATACCTTGATCTTTTTGATTTTTATTATTATTTTTTAGATTATCTATGTTTTTTAGATTTATAAAGAAATAGGTAATAAATTTATGTTGATCCTTAGGTAAGCATTGAAAATTAAGAAAGTAAGAATGAAACTATTTAGATTAGTAATGTCATTAACTGCCTTAACAGTTATCTAGAATTATAATATCTTTAAATCAGAATCCCAAAGTTTATCTGTTATGATCTTATAGGCTTTATAGATAGGGTCATAATATTTTTTAACCTTATTAATAAATCAATATACCTTTACCAATATCTGGTTACAGGTAATTCTAGTATTACAGGCTTTATTTCTGAATTTGGTATTGTTAAAATTGGTATTGGCATTATATGTAATGATGTCCAGGGGACCAAGGTAAATATTGATCCAATATTGTTTTTGATGGTTGCATAGGTGAAGGACACGTGATCTACTTAGTCATCATAATTCCCTTTAAGTAGGTTACCTTCTTGCCTACTCAAGTAGATAGACCTTTCTTCCTTAGACAACTTAATACACATCGTCTCACCCCATTACTTTGCTTTACTTGTTATATTATTTCTTTTCATTTACGTACGTACCTACCAACAGTTTTATCATTTCCCAAGTTTTTTTAATTAAAATGATCTTTATGAAATATGTTATTTAGAAGTTTATAATTATATGAATTATATATAAGATTAATTATTTATTAAGGTATATTATATTAACAATTATTTTATAATTAAAATCCATATCTAGGTCTTTTAGATTAAACCTAAATCTTTAAAGAGTTTAACCTTTAATTTAATAATAATAATAAAATTTGTTAATCTCTTTAATATTACCAATATTGATGTTACGGCTAACCTTATCTAATAAATTATATAATTTATTTATAGATAGGTGTGACGAACCTATGCCTCAGAGAGGTATAATCATTGCTGGATTGGCTAATCCAGGGTTTCTTGATTTAAAAGTAATAGCATCAATAATAGGTCAAATAATTAAATATGTTCTGTTTATTAAAGAAGCTTAGAATCTTCTTATTATATTTAAAAAAATAATCTTAGATTAATAATTAGGGAATTATTAAAAGAATAATTAAATATATAGGAAATTTTTTTCTTATATATTCTTTATTAAAATGGTTTTTGTTTTCTAAATAGAAACCTTTTTTTTATTTATTTCTATTATATCTTTAAAGATCTTTAGAGATCTTTTCTTTATTTATCTCTGTAATGCCTTTAGAGACTTTCAAAGGTCATTATATAAGCCATGATATATAGTTTCTATTACCTTTATAGAGATCCTTCCCTGATTGGTCACTCTGGCCCCACCAGGTCCTTATTCCCTGGCCCTCCTCCTGTTAGGTTGTAACAATAGGTAACCAAAATGGGTATAAATGCATTATAGTTTAGGTTCCATAAAATAAATTATATTATTTAAATAAAATCATGGATATCTCTGTTTATAAATAATTATAATTATTGTTCCATTTTTTTTAATTAATTAGTCTATAATATTGTTTAAATATATACCTAAATAGTCTATATCCTTGAAATATATGAAAAAAAGAATATCAGATTCCATAACATGGAAGTTAATTAATCTAAATGGGATGTTAACTATGATTATTCTTAGTAATTTAATTAAAGATCTATTATTAAACCTGATATTTATTTTTCCAACTTAACCAATATTTACCTTAAGGTTATATTTAAGGAATTTCCTAATAAGGACTTAATATTATCTTTTTCTAATTATAGATATTTTTATTATATCTATATTAGGAATAATTCCCTGGAAGATATTATTAATATAATAATCTAAGATAAAAATAATACTTGTCTTAGATTTATCAAAATAAAGGCTAAATATAATATAATATTAATATATTTGATTTGCCAGATATGCTATAATTAAGTATTATTTAATGTCTATTTTTTCTGGTTTGGTGATAAAGATGCCATTATTATTACCTTTAGAATCAGAACTTTTTTCCTCAATTCCCTTATAATTAATTAAAAATGTAATATATTTATCCTTATTTTGACCTTTTTTGGTTTTTTATTTGTCCTTAATTTTTTTCTAATTTTTTTCAAAATGTTTCATAGATCAACATTTTTCTTTCTTATATACCCAGCATTATTACTTCCAACTCTATAATACCTTTTTTAATTAATATCTACTATTTTTATTACTATAATGATATCTTTTTTTAATACAGAATTAATTAATATTTTCATTATTATTATTATTAATTATGTATTAACATATTCCCTTTAGATTCTTATAGGTACCAATTAATATAATGGAATAAATAAGGTATGTTACAGTTATAGGACATTATAACAAACATATTATATAATTATAATAAACTATTATTTTTCTTTAAAATCTTTTTTAAGAATTTATTAACAAAATAATAACTTATCTAATATAATCTTAAATATCTCTATATTAAACCTTTTCTTATTCTTTTTATTAACTTTATTATCAAAGAAGGTAATAATACTCTAATTATAATAATATTAAATTTTATTTTATTTTATATTAAAGTATTATTCTATAATAAAATATATATTTATAAAATATTAATATTATAATATATTATATAAGAAATAAATTATTATCTTTTTTATAAAAATGATAGAAAATATAACATAAAATTATATTTAATATATTTCAATTATATAATATATATTTAAAAAAAATTGAAATTTATCTTTAAAAATATTATATATTTTATTTATATAATTATTTTTATTATTTTAGGCTTTTTTAAAATAATTGATAATTATTAACAGATATATTTTATTTAGAATTTATGTTGAGGGAACATTATAATATATATTGCCTTATTAGTTACCAACAAACATAAATATTTATTTCTATTAATTACTTATTAATATAAATAATAAAACTATCTAAAAAAAAGAATTAAAATTTCTAATAAGATAGCTTCTTCTTTTTGATCTAATATTAAATGTGTTATAAACCAACCATAAGGGACCCTTATCGGATCATGAGGGATGGAGTATAGGTAGCTTATCATGGCTAAACTCTGGTCTGATATAATGAGATACAACATATCGCAACATATCACAACATATTATAACATATTATAACATATTATAATATATTATAATATATTATAATAACCTTAGAATAAAAGAAAAGAAAGGAGTAACTATATAATTACAGATATTTCTTATATATCTAATTATTTTTTCTATAATTTTTTAATTATTAATCTAAAATTATTCTTTTAAATATAATAAAAAGATTTTAAACCTCTTTAATAAATAGAATTAATTTAATTATTTAATCTATTATTAATATTATTACCTTTAAATTAAGAAACTTTAGATTAATTAATCCAGTAATAATTATATTTTTTTAAAGAATAGATTTATTATATTTTAATAATTTTTTAATTAATATTAATATTAGGTTAAGAAATGGTATAAATTATTTATAGGATATCCTTTTATCATTATTAATTAAACCTTTTTTTATTTTATTAATCTTTAAAAATAAAATAAAAAACTTCTATATCTTTTAAGAATTACCTTTTAAGTAATATTATAATTAAATATAAGATAAATTAATAGATTTTAATTTAGAAAATAAAAAAAAATTAAATAAAAAGGAATTTTAGAATAAGGATTTAGATAATTTATAATAACCTAATCTATTATTATCTAAAATATCCATATTTATTTATAATATTTAAAATTTATTATTAATAAAAAAAATATTTTAATTTATTAATAAAATAATATTTTTTAAGATATATTTATAGATCCTAAAATTGGAAATGTAGGAGGAAATTAATGTTAAAATAGGAAAAGATAATCAGGAAAAAAAAGAAGCCTTTAATTAATAAATTAAAACAATAATTACCTTTAAAAAGGTTAAAAAATTTAAAAAAAGAATTAACCTTAAAGGAAGCTAAACTTAAAAAGGCCTTTAAAGGATCCCCATTAGGAATTTCTTAATAACCAATATCCCCTTAATCTTCAATATCTCCTAGACCTTTAGATGATAACAATAATGATAAGAGAAAAGATAAGAAAGAAAAAAGAGATAGAAATCTTTAATTAAAAAAGGAAAAAATAATGATCCTTTTTTTATTTATTAAAGGATATAAATTAATAAATTTATTAATCGATAATAAAATTTTAGATATTAAAGATTAGCTTATATATGTAAAACTTTATCTATTTTTCTATAAAAAAAATCTATTATAAAAAGAATAATAAATATTTATTATTATTTAGTTCTTAAATGAAATTACCCTTATATAATTTTAATTTATTTTGGAAAATTATTTTAATATTATCGAGGAAAAATTAAAGGAATCTTAATATATTTTCAAATTATATAAATATTTTAAGAATAAAATATGAATAATATTTAATAAATTATTTAAAAAAAAAGAAGTATAGAAAGCCATCTATTATCTTAAATAAAAAAGGTAAGTTACATTCTATATGGCAGAATTTAAATGATTTATGATTATAAAATAATTATTTAAAGATATATAATTTGATTATTTTTATAAGGAAATGGTTATTTAAGTAAAGAATAAATTTTTTAAAAAAGAATAACTTATTATTATTAATAAATATATAATTAGGGTAATTTTTTATAATAATAGGTTATATAAAAAATATAATAAAAAGAAAAGAGGTTCTAAAGTAATAAAAAATTAAAGAAAGAGGAAACTAATTAAGATTTAAAGCCTAAATATGGTTAGTAATGATAAAAAACTTAAAAAAGATTTAAATAAGGTTAAGTACTATAATTATTAAAAAATGGGATATTATAAAAGTTAATATAAAAAACCTAAGAAATAACCATAAGTCCTAAAAGGAAGATTAATTAATATAATAATAATAATATTAAGATCCTTAACCTTAAAAATACTTAACATTATTAAAAAAAAAGAAAAACAAAAAAGTCCATTATTAGACTATAATAAAGCCATCTAATAAATAAAAATGGAAAATTTTATAAACCAAATAAATCAATTATGGAATCTTAATGTAATAAATATAAAGAATTCCAAGAAAGAAGAAATAAATGTTTCTTCAGAAGAATCTAATTCTTCTTTAAATAAATAAAGATTATTATGAGATATGGATTGAAATATAGAAAAAAAAATAAAAAAAAAATAATATTTTTAATATAAATTAATAATTAAAATATTTCTATTATATTATTATTAAATAAAAATATTATTCTAATATATTTTAATAAAATATAATTATATTAATAGATAATATAGGATTAATGGGATTCTAATAATAAAGGAGGATAAAATTAAACCCCTAAACTGGAATTAATATATCACATATAATTAATTAAATAAATGGATTATTATTATTATAATCTTAATGATTTAATGAATTTAAGATATATATCTAAAAATAATAAAATATAGACCTAAAAATATAGGAAATAGAATTATAAAAAAGCTTATAAAATTATTATTAAAAGAATATTTAAAGGATAAAGAATATTAGAATTATTTATCCTAAATATATTTAAAGATCTAGATTATAAAAGGATAATTAGAAATAAATAGGATTAAAAATTTATATAATAATATTACAGGAATATACATAAGGTTTCCTATATAATATTCTATAAAGAAAAATAAGGTATAATTACCTTAATTAAGCCTATTTATAAATATTTAAAATAAGTGACCTAATATCTAAATACTATCCTGGATGGATATTATGAACAAACATTACTATGATATAAAGAAATGATCAATCAATTTCAAAAAGAAATATAACATTTAGAAAACAAAATTACAACTTTTCAAAAAAGAACCAAATAATTAATAAACCTATTGTAAAAAATAATCAACACAATTAATAAATAATAAGATATAATGGAAAAATTATTAAAGATCTTATAAACAACATTAAACAAAGTTAAACCAGTATATTTAATAGGAATAATTAAAGGACCCCATTTAATCATAAAAATAATATAAAAAAGATATAAATTTAATACCCTGATTAATTTAAGATATATAATTAATTTAATTTATCTAAGATTAATTAATATATATGGAATATTATATCAAAAAAAGAAGATATTTTACCAAGTTAACAACATTAACAAAAATCTTATTACCTATAATGGAAAAAAAATTAAAAAAAAAACTATAGCTTTTTTTATCTTAATCTAAAGATATTAAGAATTAATATCTTTTAATCTTATTAATATAAATTATAAATTAATTTTGGAAAAGATATGGTTCAGAATTAGTAACCTAAGAATCAACTAGATAAAAGATTAATTTTATTAGGATAAATCAAAAAAAGATTCAGTTTCTAAATATTAGAAAAAGGTTAATTTAAGTAAATCAAAATAATAATTATAGTAAATATAAATAAGTAACCTTATAAAGAAATATTTCATATTTTTATGCTTTATAATATAACATATAGATATCAAAGAATCAAATAATCAAAAATAAATTAAAATTAAAGAAAAATATATAAAAATGTTTCTTAAATTATTCCAGGATAATCCAGATATAGATATAGATATATTAGAATATAATTAATATGATTATAAAATAATATTAAAGGAAGGGGAATATCTAAAATTATATTAAATTTATAGATTAAGTTAAAATGAATCTAAAGCCTTATATATTATATTCTAAGATAAAGAAGTAAAAAGGTTTATATAAAAATTAAAATTATTAATAAGATACCTAATCTTCTTAATATCCAAAAAGAATAAGAATAGAATATTTAAATTAAATAAGGAAAGAAAAATAATATAAAGGAATATTTATAATTATTAATAATTAAATAAGATTATAATTAAAAATAAGTATCCTTTATTATATATTAAAAGCTTAAAGGAAGAAATAGGTAATAATAAATGGTTTATATTATTAGATCTAAAATTCATTTTTAACCTTATATGAATTACTAAAAGAAATAAATAGAAAATAATTATTAGAACATTATATAATTATTTTAAATATTTAATAATATCATTTAGATTTATAAATATATTAACTATCTTTTAATAAATGATTTAAGATATTCTATAATAATTCCTTAAAAAAATATTTTTATATATTTAAATAATATTTTAATCTATTTAAAAATCAAAAAATAACATAAAAAAAATATATATAAAATATTTAAGGTTTTAAGAAAAGCTAAATTTCTTATAGATCTAAATAAAAGTAACTTCTTTATTTAAAAATTTAATTATTTTGGATATATAATTTCTTTAAGAAAAATTAAAATCTAGAAATCTAAAATATTTATAATAAGGAAATAATTAATCCTAGAAACCATTATAGGAATATAAATCTTCTATAATTTCTATAATTATAATAAAGCCTTAATTAAGTATTTTAAGAAAATTATAAAACTAATAATGGTTATAATATATATTAAAAATTTAAAGAATTTTAAATAAATATAAGAGATAAAAAAGGTATTTTAAAAAATAAAAAAGATTATAATAAAAGATTTAATAATAAAATTATTTAACTTAAATAAAAGGAAATAACTATATATTAACATCTTAAATGGAATAATGGGAGCAACATTAGAATAACTAAAAGATAATAGAAACTAATATTTAATTATCTATTTTTTTAAAATCTTTAAAAGATTAAAAATAAAATATATAATATATAACTAAGAATTTATAACCATTTATTAAATATTAAAGGAATGGAAATTATAGATATTAGGAATTATTAAACCTTTGGAAATCTACTTAGATTATTGTAATCTTAAATTTCTTATAATTATTAAAGTTTTTAATAATAAATAATCATAGTGGATAGATAATTTTACATATTTTAACTTTAAAATTTATTATATTAAAGGAAAAGAAAATATTTAAATAAATATTTTTAATAAATTAAAAAATCTTAGTATAAAAGAGGTTAAAAAAGAAAGGATAATATTCTAAGAAATATTCAATAATATTCTAATATTATTGATAATATATTTAACCAAATTATAATATAAATAAGAATAAAGGATTAAAAAAAAAGCCTTATAAATTAAGGATATTTTATTAATATAGGATTTTATTATTAAAAATATGATATTATATAATAAAAAAACCTATATATTATTAACATTATAAGAAAAATTTATATAAAAGATGTATAAATATTTTTTATATAAATATTTAAGAATTTTTAAAATAATTATATAATTATAAGAAGTATATAATTTTTTAGGAATCAAAGGGATAATAAAGAAGGTTATTTTAAACTATAATATTTACAATAAAGTTAAAGAAGTTAAATATAAATCATATAAGTTTTTATAATCTATTAAGGTTCCAAATAAATTATGGAATATTATTATATAGGATTTTATTACTAAATTATTTAAATTATAATATCTAATAATAAAAGAAGAATATAATAATATATAAGTTATTATTAATAAACTTATAAAATATGGATATTTTATATTATTTAGGGAAACCTATATAATTAAAGATTTGGTTTTTAAATTTATTAAAAAAATCTTTAATAAATATGGATTATTAAAGAAGATTATTTCAAATAAGAATAAGTTCTTTATTTTAAAATTTTGGATTGGTCTAATAAAGAAGTTAGGGATTAAATAAAAACTTTTTATAATGGCTTATCTTTAGATTAATGACCAGATAAAATAATTAAATCAGATATTAGAATAATATTTATAGAGTTATATTAATTATGAATAAAATAATTAGATAAAATTCCTACCATTTATTATATCTTTATATAATATTTTAATCAATAATATTACCAGGATGGTATCATAGGAAGCATTATATAGATAATAAATAAGTATAAAATAGGAATCATTAATAAACAAGGTTATTCCAGAATTAGAAATAATATTACCTTAAATAAAAATGTTTATTATTAAGATTTTAATATTATAAATTAAATTCAGAAAATATCTTAAATTCTTATAGAAACAAATGATAATATATTATAATAAAAAAAGGATTAAAAGATTAATTTTATATAAGAGAGAAAAAGTCTATCTCTTATAAAATAAATAATATTCTATATTAAAAATATCTTAGATTTAAACCAAGAGATTAAATAAGAAATTGGATTTTAAAAAACTAGGATCTTTTTTAATTAAGAAGATTCTTTTAAGAATAAATTATTAATTATAATTATTAATAAATATGAAATTAAGAATTAATGTATTTTATATTATTATATTTGAATTAATATTTAAAGATGTTGAACTTAAAGGAAATATTGAATTGGAAGAGAACCTAAAAGAGTATGATATTAAGGTTATTTAGGATTTTAGGATTATTGGTAATTAGATCAAATATTTTATTAAATGGCTTAATTATTTAAAAAAAAATAATATTTAGGAATCATAAGAATATCTTATAAATAATAGGGTTTAGAAATTAATTAAGAATTTTTATTGTTAGAATCCTAATTAATTAAGGCTTATATAACTGTAATTAATGGTAATATTAGGCCAAGATCAAAATTTATTCCAAATAAAGAAAAGGGGAAGATTAAGGAAGAAATCTTAGAGGTAGGAATGATGTATTTCTGTTTAATTTGAACTTGTTCTTCGATAATATAAGCTTATTCTTCCTCAGTGTCCTACTTCTTATTAAATTTTAATAATTCTAGATTACACCTTTTTAATAAGTTTTCTTGATGATAAAATTACTATAATTTGCTAATTTTTTTTATTATTTTTTTTTATAAATGGATTAATTTGTCTTTTATATCTTTGTATTTTTGTTCTAGATGAGTATGAGTCTGGGAAACATAGTTAAAAGTATTTATTTCTAGGATATTATAATATTTTTTATTTTAATAAATATAATAGTTATAGATTTCAAAATTAATGGATAAAAAGTAGTTTTCTTTAGAAATGTTATAATTAGAATAAGAAAAGATGGGTTGATTATAAATTTTAATATAATTAATATAAATATGATGTTCTTATCATTAATTAAAATAAATATTTAATTTTTATACCTTTTTAAATATGATTTCTATATAATGGATATAGGAATAAAAAAGGAAGGAAATGTTTATCTTTTTTATCTTTAAGGATAAAGATTTAGAAGGAAGGGGTATAATATTATAAATTAATTATAAGGGACCCTTGTTGGATCATGAGGGATGGAATATAGGTAACCTATCATGGCTAAATTCTGGTCTGATATAATAAGATATAATATATTATGATATATCGTAATACATTGTAACACATTGTAACACATTGCAATACATTGCAATACATTATGATAACCTTAGGATAAAGGAGGGGAAAAGAATAATTATATAATTATAGATATTTCTTATATATTTAATTATTTTTTCTATAATTTTTTAATTATTAATTTAAGATTATTTTTTTGAATATAGTAAAAGGATTTTAAGCCTCTTTAATAAACAGAATTAACTTAATTATTTAATCTATTACTAGTATTATTACCTTTAAATTAAGAAACCCTGGATTAGCCAATCCAGCAATGATTATACCTCTTTGAGGGATAGGTTTGTCATAAAATGGAATTACCAATATTATATATAGATTACCTAATAATGATCTAAGGGGTCCAGATATATTTCCCAGAATTAATAAATTAGGCTATTCTTTTTATATAAGATTATTATCATAGGGGTATCAAAGATTGTATCCCTATTGGACTATAAATACCGAAATATTGGGATAATTATTGCTTACAATGACCTGCAGGGGTATAGTTATTCTTTATTAGAATAGGGAAAGGGGAAGAAAAATTATTAATAATTAAGGATTACCTTGGTTACCTTATAAAAATGGAAGGGAAGAAATTAGATAAGAATTAAACACTTATTAAAAAAGGGGTTAAATAATGGATCTCTATAATAACAGATTATTATAAATAAGAAATAATATTTTTTATAAATTATATACCATATAAAATAGATATGTAGATGATGGTTTAATAAGGATTATTAATAGAACCAGATCCTAACCTATATATCTTATTATATATATTAATGTTTATAAATTAAAGATTATTAATTATTATTATAATATGATATATATATATATGGATATATAGACCTTAAGATAAACTAATCCTTTTTTAATATTATATATTAATATTTTCTATATTAATATATTAGATTATCTCTATTTTATTACTTTTAACTTTTTGGAATTCTATATTAATAATTTATATAATAATATAAGATTGGTAAATATTTTTACATGGTTAACATTATACTATCCTATATAAATACCTTATTATATCAGTGTAGTTCTTAATACCAATTATAATTATCTTAATATGTTAATAAAATCTATTATTATAAAGCCTTAAAACCATTTTTGATATTTGTCCATTATTTCTTCAATTATACAAATATATAATACATTTTTATCGATAATCTTAAAATCTATTAATATAAATAATACCTAAATTATTTTTTATTCTAGGATAACCTTCTAAAGATTAATAATTTCTTATCTTATTACCATATGGTTAAAATATTATATAAAAGTTATTATTTGGCTAAAGAGGTAACTTATTAATTCTTACAATTTATTTATATTCTTTAATTCAACTGGATTGATTTTTATAATATATATTTATGTCTATATTAAGTTTTTCCTTTATAATATTATAATATATATAGGAGCTAAGGGTGGTAAATCTGAAGTTATAAAAGATAAGGAATCTAAATTATAATATACAGATATAGGTTTGAAAGGGTTATATAATAAGGTGAAACAATATTCCATTATAAATGAAATAATAAAAAAGTGATTTAAATGGAAATAAATATGCTAATATTGCTTATATTACTACGATGAAATCTTCCAAATTATTATAGTAATAACTCTTCTAACCTTGCTAATCTATGTTACTAACTGTCTAGTAATATTGATCAGTGTTGATAGGTATGTATGTAAATGAAAGAAATAATAATAGTAAATGAAGAAAATATAGGGTAAGACTGGTGTTATATTATTGTCTAAGGAAGAAAGGTCTATCTACATTGAGTAGGCAAAGAAGATAACCTACTTAAAAGGAAATATGATGACTAAGTAGATCACATGTCCTTTACTTATACAACCATCAGTCTAGAAATTAATTAAGGATTTTTATTATCAGAACCTAGATTAATTAATAGTAATAAATTAAAGTTTATATCCTTAAGGGAAAAATTGGAGAAGGGGTTGATTGTGGAGGTTATATTAGTTTGTGTCTTGATGTTGTATTATTGTTCCCCTGCTGGACATTATTCTTTTTTTAATTATTCCTGTTCTTTTAGCTTTTTTAGATTTTAAAGATTATATTAAAGTATTTTTAGATCTTTTTTTTTTAATAATTTTTTTTAATAATTTTTTTTATTATTTAAGTTATTTAATATGAACTAAGGCTTTAATTATTTTAATATAAAGATATTTAAGGGCCTTTTTAGCTTAATATTCTTAAATAAACAATCATTTTTCTTTATTTTTAAGCCGGGAGAAGGAATTAATGGGAATGTCCATCTCATTATATTAATAGTAATATAAATAGGATATAATATTTATATTAAAACCAATCTTGTTAATCCATTCTAAAAGTTTTATATATTCTTATCCTTGATTAATGTATTTATATTTTATAGATAGATTAATAAATATGATAAAAACTGAATTAAAAGAATCTATTAGGAAAAAGAATCTTTGAGGATAAAGGAATTAAAAAAGAAAAAAATAATGTTATAAATTACATAGGCTTATAAGGGTATAAGACCTTGGAAAAAATCTTTTTCCTTGTTAAAATGGGATAATAATAGTAGGAATATATGATATGTAACATAAATGAATATGGATGAGGGCATTTAGTTTCATCTAGTAAATATGATATGGATAAGTATGGATAAATATATCCAATTTTATTTAATTGGTATGATAAAGATGAATATGGATAAGGATATTTAATCTTATTTATAAAAAAAAATAACAGTAAAGAATATCTATATAATTATTATATTCTCTTATATATTTAATTATTTTTTTATAATTTTTTAATTATTAATTTAAGATTATTTTTTTAAGTATAATGAAAAGATTTTAAACTTCTTTAATAAATAGAATCTAATTAATTATTTAACCTATTATTGATATTATTACCTTTAAATTAAAATATCTTGGATTAGCTAATCCAGTAACAACTATACCTTTCCGAGGCATAGGTTCGTCACATTATCTAACAACTATGGGAATTAAATTTATATCTTTTATTTTAATAGATGAAATTGGTTATTATATCATGAATTAATTTAAGGATAACTAATTAAGTCATAAAATAAAAGTTTCTTAATGATCAATTAATTATTATTCCTTAATTCTATATTATATATGTTACCCCGCAGCTTAGAACGTAACAATGACCTCAACACTTAGATCTTTAATAACAAATGTTAATTAATAATAACTCTTAATCAAAAACACCTTTTAGGATTTCCGAAAAGGTTTTAATATACAATTAGCCATAATTATTAACAAGAACATAATAGAAAAGAAAGAAAAGGTATATTAAGAAAATCCTTAAGACAAGAATTTCAAAAAGAAAGGAATAATATTACAACCTAATAAGAAAAAAGCCAAAGAATAAGGATCTAATAGGGTTAGGATAATCAATTAAAAGAAGTCTTTATGGAAATAACAAAGACTATATATTAAGGCTTATATAATAACCTCTGAAGGTTTCTGGGAATGTTATAGAGATAAACAGAGAAAAGGTCTCTGGGAATATCACAAAGATAAATAGAAAAGAGGTCTCTAAAAGTCTCTATCTAGGAAACAGAAACCACTTAAATAAAAGATATATAAAAAAGAAATCTCTTATATATCTAATCATTTTTTTATAATTCTTTAATTATTAATCTAAAACTATTCTTTTAAATATAATAAAAAGATTTCAAGCCTCTCTGACGAACAGAATATATTTAACTACTTAACCTACTATTAATACTATTACCTTTAAATCAAGACACCCCAGATTACCCAATCCAGCAACGACTATACCTCGCCGAGGCATAGGTTCGTCACACTTGTTGCTCGACAACAAGTTTAACTTCCCTCGTCGTCCCTATTCATCCCCCGTATTCTCTTTTTCAAATTTTCGCAATATACCGAAGAAATCTCTAGATCAGCAGCGATAACGTCTCATTTCCCGGTGACGACATGGCAAACCGATGCTGCATCCGATCTTTTCATCTATGACATCAATTCTTTGATAGACGCCGCCGGAACTATTGTTTTGTTCCAGGCCAAGATTCTCATCAACATCGATATCTACAATATTGTTTTCCTTTCGACAAACATTAAGCCAGAAATTACTGATTTGATCCAGTCCGATAACAAGGTTTTCATCAAGCCAGAAACTGTTGATTTGACCTAGCTCGATGACAAGGCTTTCATCAACGACACCGATCTTTATAAGCCCGTTTCTTTTGATGCGACCCAGCCGGATTCTAAGTTTGAAGGTCCCTATCGACGGCCGATGAAGAGGAGGAGGAGGTCTATTAGCTACTCGGCCCAGTCAGATTTCGTCTTTCGAGGCCCGTATCGACGAGTGTCGAAGTGGAAGAGGCCCGAACTAAAAATTACCGATTCGACTCAGTCGGATTCCGAATCTGAAGACTCCTATAGGCCGACGAAGAGGAGGAGGAAGAGGAAGTGCAAACCCAATATCATACATGACGGTCCTTAAAAACTTCAGCGAGCATTGATTGATAGATTTTCATATGGCTGTGACGGAAACATTGGGTAAGCTGGTATGGATAATGATGTTGCGTCCAAGGGAGAGGGTCGTATTTGGGCTAGATATTATAGATATGAAGAAGCTGCCCAGGTGGCAGGGTGGTCAGTTCAGGGGGCATCAAGGTGCATCAATCAAGTTCTCTTGCATTTAATAAGTCACTGCCACAATTTCAGTAGCCAATCAAACCCTTAGAAGCGCCCCGCACCTTTCTCGACGTACTTTCACATTTCCCACACAGAAAGTCAACGATGCAATTTGTATGTAAAGGCCATACAAAACGCACTCTATTTAGCGATATTGATCGTTAGATATTTGGCCTGATAGAGAATAATTGACGAAAGAGTAAGGAGCCTTCGTGAGCTTCAAATCGATATGGTCGACGATAGCCTTCGAGTGCGCAGCTGGTGTAGCATTACTATAGCCATATAATAAATATGACAGCGTGTCGCATCCTTGTTGGCTGTACGTAGAGCCTTGCGAGCATATTACCACTTCCCGGCTTCGTTCACTAGTCGCTGTTACTTTTTTTATTTTTATTTTTGAGTTGTGTGGTCTGGCAGTCAATTTTCATCCAGTACCCGTAATTAGAAGTGGGGTATCTGGTCAAATCGAATCAGCTACCAACCTTCTAAAACCAAGTCATTTGAACACTAAAAACGTCTCTTGCTCTCTCACAAGTCGCTTTCATTTCGTTATGACCGATGACGGGATCGCTGTGCTTTTTACTGCCATCGCTCGCTACCCACGTCGTCCTCAGTGGCTATCTCAAGCGTGGGAACAAGCGCAAGCTTGTAATGAAGACTCAAATGACAAGATTTTCCAGATTGACTTTCCTACTTGGTTTGCATACCAAAGTTTGAAATCAAGTGTAGAATCTTCCGTGCATTTTGTTGGCCAATCTGAAATGCGAAAGGTGCTTGAATGGCTAGACAACCAGCCTATTCATTATAGAAGAGCAATCGCGCAAAAGGTCTGCGCCACCATAAAGGCCGAGGATAGGAGTAGGATACTCAGCTGGGAAAATAGAATCACAAGAAAACGTTGGTTTTTCTCTATGTATCCTTCTCATTGTGTATAGATCATTAATATTACTTACAGGACGTTGTCCCGACTCCACATCACCGACACCACGCTTGCTACGGCCGTCAGCACCAAAACACCTACCTTCGACACCCCATCACACAGAAGTATGGACCCTCCAAAATACTGAGGTATTAGGGTCAGGAACCCTCATTGATCCGTCTCTGTCGGAAACTAAGAAACTCCTCCCTCCTTATTTATTCGGGGCCGTGAAGAAGATCAATTCAGGAACGCGGGAGACAGCCTCTATTACCATGGAATATCCTCGCGGAAACGGATATGAAATATGTTTCTCTATCGAGAGTAACAAGGTCGAGAATATCAGTAGAGAGTTATTCGGCGCACTTATAGAGACGACATACAATGGCATTCGGTATTTATCCTGCGGTACTTTTCAAATCATCCCTAGTGATAATTCTACTATACGGGGATGTCGCGTATCGTCAATTATACCCTTTTTCGGAGATGTTTTAGGCCCCGCAATTTGCGCAAGCCAACCATGCCAACGTGATATAAAGACATTATCGGAGCATACATGGGCAGTATCTTTGACGATATCCCATAAATTCGGGGATGCAGCTCTTCTCGTTGCAACTGTAGATCTGCACCAAGGGACATGTATTGCGGCTAAGTTGTACGATAGCCAGGAAGGCTAATAAAGTTTACTGTTCCTTTACCAGTCCACCATCCCCTCCCAAAAAAACATCTGTGCCCTCTGGTACCTCAGCTTGCCCATCAGAAGTAGAATACTTTGCTATTGGCGTTTGCTTGTCGCTGGTAGCGTAGATCTGAATAAAACAAGTCTTCCAATAGATTTTCTGACCCTTTCCGATAATCCATTTTGGTGTTGGTCGAGCGTTTTCGAAGGAGACGTTAGCTCCTAGCGCTTCTGGTTTAAAAGACTGCAATACATTAATGACCTTTTCTGGCTTTCCGCGACAAATACATACCATATTGGTGACTTGCGGGGGGCGGGGTACTTTAACTGCGAGAATAACGTATGTCGAAAAAATGTAGAAATCGGGCAAAGATTGGGAGCGAGCCTGACGGTTTTTATTTTGTATATAGCGCGACGTGGATCACTTTAGGTAGCCTTGGAACCACATGGAATTAAATTTCTCAGGTCGAAAAGCCGCCTTAGCAGAGCTAAATACATCTCTGACTTTAGTCATCGGAGAGTCGTTTCCGGCCATCCTTTCATGAGGCCTGTCCCACATGTTGTACGAATAAGGGCCGTTTCTAGGCGTGTTTTTTTTTTTTTTTTGGAGTAGCACCCACGCAAGAATATTTCCCGCGAACCAACTTAACATGATCCATTCAAGTGTGGAATAACAACACTATTTCTTTCGCCTCTTACTATCACAATAATCACTGTCGTTGCCTTGGATGGCGGACCGAGAACGCTTTAGTCGTTTGGGCTCGCGTAGAGAATGTAGCGGGCCAAATCGACCACCGCCTTGGTGAGCATCTACCAGATGGGTTAGCCATTCCGTTTCGTTCGCGACGCAAATAGGCTTAACTTGTTCGCGCGCACATTCGGGACAGGAAAACGGTGCTTCGAACAATTTCTGCTTCTGTAAGTGCATTACCCTGAAATGCCTTGAGAAGCCGCCGGCATTGCTGAAGAGATCACCACATATAAGACAACGTTCCCACTGACCATCCTCTCTCCACGACTGATTCCGCCTAGATTCTAGGCTACTAGGGAGGTCAGGTGCATGGGCACGGCCGTGGACGGTTTCAACGTGGTTGCTCCAATGCATTGGCCCTTCGATAATGCACTTAATACCTAAACGGCAGCATTCTGGACAAGGAAAAGGTCGGTCGAAATCGCCTTTCTCGAAATGCACGGTTCTGTTGTGCCTAGTAAGATTCTTGCGGTCAGCGAACCCACGGCAACCAAATAAACATAAATGTGCTTTTTCTAAGTCGATCGCAGTCTTCTCGCAAGCGTCGTCATTTTGCGTGTCAGCTTTGTCACCTACTCCGCCTTCAACTAACAAAACAACCTCGGTAAGGTGTCGTCGGAGATATGCTAGATAAACATTCACCAGCTTCACAGCACCCTGCTCATACTCGCTCTCCTCCAATTCCATAAATTGGCCGACTGCTTCAGCAGCCAATACACCGGCTGGATCGAAATTCTTGAACGGAATCAAATCATGATCGGATTCCTTAGTAACTGCTTTCCCAGCTGCCCGGTGTTTGTCTGAATTGTCGAACCATTCTGCTCTCTTCTTCTGAAGTAACTCCTCAGCTAGGGAATGGCGGATGTAGTGTATCTGAGCTGCTATCCTTTTCGCTTTCGGGTGTGCTGACGAATCTTTTGCGACGGCCTCCTTGTACTGGGCACGAAGGTTGGTAATGTCCTGCCGCTTTTCAAATGCATCGACGTCGATTTCATCAGCATAAAGTGGAGCATTGGGGTCTCGTTGTAGGAAGGAGCGTCGTAGAGAATCAAAAAGGGCATTGTTGTGTTCCGGTGAATTCTGGCGAAAAGCAATATGAACTAAGTCTTGAGCGACATGGCGTGCCTAGTAGCTTTTGAGGAAAACATCACGGCTGTTCCCCATTATGTAGTTTCGTACTGGCTCACTAAGACTACCTACGAGCTCCGATTAGATTCAATTCAAAGTGAGATAATGAATAGGCCTACCGGATATTCGGCTTCCAGCGCCGACGCGAAGCGAGTAGGGCCGTTGTTTTTCATCGCGCAAGCCGGAAACCTGAAGTGTCCGACGCCACATACGCCAGTACGTCTGGTAGCAGATAGGGAGAATTGGCTTGTCCAGTATACCGGGGGTCCAACTCAAAGGCAAAGAATCCAAATTCCCCATGTTAGGTCGGTGGAGTATGTCATCGAGAGATTGGAAGTCTTCGTCAAAGGCCCGGTCGGCAATTGCTCTAGCTACTAACAGGCTAGCTAGGCAAATGAGTTTGCAGGGTATTATTGTAATAGAAAAACAGACTCTGTATGGTTAGCTAAAGTAGCGAGACATTGTGGGAAAACATACACTTTATGCTGACTCCGCTGGATTCTGCTCTCCATCTGCTTACTGTGCACAATAGTAATTGATGCGACAAGCCTCCTCCTAGAGCTGTCTAGAGGATCTCGCACAAGCTCGAAAGCGACTTGCCTATAAGTGAGGTTCACCACCTCCCCAGGACGGAACCCTCCGATCCCAGAAATGAGAACGGCACCGTGAAAGGCTAGGCGTGTCCATCCAGTGGCATTAATGTGCCTTGCTTGCCTCCAGAGTGTCCTGAGTAATATCATGATATCTTCCGGTGTCATTTCCTTCTTTTCGAAGGTTTGTTTGCGGCTGAGGTTGTGTTCTATAGGCGCCCCTTCTTCGATCCACTGCGACAGAAATGAGAATGGGAATGGTACAGATCATATTTGGAATCTTGCCTTGCTAATCATATAAACAAGTCCATACCGTTTGCCAATTTTGGTGGTTAAAGTCCACTTCTCCATGTGTTCTGGGTCTTCCATTCTCTTCCGGTGAAGGACGGTACGTTCGGCTTTCGCAAGAAGCAATTTCCAATACTCATCGATCGAAAGGGTTGAGTTAATAGTCCATACCTTCCTATATTCCTCAGGTCCAACACAGGGTCGTTCGCAAACAGAACTCTCGATGAACATGGAGAAGAATTCGCGTACATAGTCGGAGATGTCGTCGCCCTCGCAGAGGCTAATCCAGATACTCTCGGGATCAATCCCTTGCACATCCTGGAAGTATCTGCGGCGCGCGTTAGTCACATGGTAATGCACAAATAGAGAGGCATACATTGTCAAGGCATTCCATAAACGTTCCCGTTCCAACTCGAGTTTTCGACTGACTGCACGAAAGTCGTTTAAGGGCTTGTCCCTGTATTTCTGACGAGTTTCTTCACCCCGCTGTCGTAGCACTTCTATATTGTTGGCGAACGCACGTCCGATCCGCGACTTTGCCAGGCGTTGTTCCGATGCCATTGCATTCGACGATTTCTGATCTAGCGAAAGGAAATATGTAAGGTAGAAATAGGAAAAGAGGGATAAGAGACAAAGTGCTGTGTATATACATGATTAAAACTTTTAGATTGAACCGACAGCGTGCTATATAATAAAATGAACATTCGTTATGGAACATGGAATCGTGAAAGGGATTAAACAGAATTTGGTTCTCAGTTTTCCGTGAGATACCTTAATTTTGTTTTGCCCGGTCACGTGCATATTTGTTGTTATGCCGCTCTCCCCCGGCATTAACTATTGATCTTGCGGTATCCGGCTTATCTAAGGGGGAGCAGACGGGACCCCGAGTTTTCCAGATCCTATGGTCGTATGTATTAGATTTACGTGAACTTTTGGGTTATAAACATACTGAGCAATCAAAAGTCTGGCATAAAGCGGCTTGTTAAAATAAGGGGTTCCTTGACACGGAACTGACAAGACTCTCTCGGTTGTGTTTATATTAAAGTCTTTCCTAGAATATAGTTGTACTATGTTTATGAGGAGCTCTCATCATGTGTTCACTCTCGGGAGTAGGGTAGAAACAAGCGAAGACCAGAAAGATTGTGATCGTTACTTTGCGTTTGATCTGATTTCGTATAGTTTGGGTTGCCGTATGCTGTCATATTTGGCTTCGGTCAAAATAGGTACTGTTATTTAGTCAAGGAGGTATCCATAACAATTAATTAGTGATGAGAAGAGTAACGTATTATTGCTTTGTCTATCTATACGCAGTAGGGGTAAATGATAGACGTCTTACGACTACACCGACAGTTGTGGCTATACCTTGAACTCTTATACTCTTTTATTGTGGCTATTTGACGATGTATGGGGCATCATTTAAAATTGACCATTAGGTTAAATGAATGTAGTATCAATTTTACTTCTTAGTGAACCCACATTGTTCTTGACGGTCGCTTTTATATCAAAGCTATTAAGACTCGCCGAAGTGATATATGGAAAATGTTTTATTAGTGCCTGAAAGGGCGGTTCGCGGTATAATGGCCATTACCCTATTCACTTCGGCCGTATGAGTACTCAGCGGCTAGGCTGGAAAGAGGATGCCTATTTTCTGAAAGTCTAGCCTTATCCCAGGCGTTTATGTACCTCAGGTGCTCACCTACTACCTAAGGCACACACTTATAATTCTTCCCATCATCTCTGTAGCAACTAGTGCAGATGGTCCCATAGGAAATCAATCTCAAGCATAGGGTCCGGCCATATTTATTAAGACGCCTTTCGTTCATTTTACACCTTCCTTCATCTTCTTCCTCACACCTTTTCCATACCACCTACAAATTCTACAAACAAAAAAAAGGCACCGGGCCCATTCAGAGCATTTCCATTATCAACCATCTTCTCGGACGACTGTTCCGCGGTTGATTCAACATTTTGGTATAACTTCACCACCACTCTTCATCACGAGTATGATTACATTGGAAGCTATTTGTTTCATTTCCGTCAAAACCACCGCATCGATCCTATATCTACCATCATCCCTTGCCGGACCCATCAGGGAATTCATAACAACACCTCAACGCGAATACTCATACAACCCTTAGATCCATTTAACAACCATTAACCCCACCCCCCAAAATAAATTTCTTTTATATATTGATACTGACCAACTAAGCCATTAAAAGGCTTCTTCTACTCCTAGAGCTTCACCCGACCTTAGGCATTGGTGGCGACCCTAACCCATCATGTATCCTCGCGATGGTACACCCGATAAAACTCCCACTTTCTCCGAACATCTAGATATACAACGCTCCTCTCGGTTTGGACTACATCTCAATCTCAACTCACCCGTAAGATGGGGGTCCATCTCACTCACGCCAAATCAACTGAGCGATACCGTCGAAACTGAAACGACTGCTACGGGGACGGGCAGCGGAGTCTCTTCGAATTTCGTTACCCCGCTTCTAAACGAATACGGAACTAATCCAACAATGTACGTGGCTGGTGTAGGCCTTCCCAGGGAGTTCAGAGCGCGCCCTCAAAGCTCATCGACTAAATCTACCGAGGAGCAAAATGCTAGAGATAATAACGGGTTCCTTCCGATGTACCAAAATCCTTTATGGCATAATATGAATAATCGCCTCCCAAGGAGCTGGGCAAGACAGCTCGAAATCACTGGCATCTCAGCGAACTACTGCGGAAACATTTACCTAGAGTCCAACCAGTCCGCCCCTATCCCCGAATCACTGAGTACCTCTCTCTGGCTAACTAATCTGCCACCTGATTGTACTCATCAAAAGCTCCTCGGCGCTATCAGGGGTTGCGGAAAGATATTTGCTACCGTCATCAACCCGCCCGTGTTCAACTCCTCTCGCTACAGCAACGCGGCCCCTCACACAACTTCGGCGTCGAAGCTAGTCTTTTTTGAGCGTGAGGGCCTTGATAGACTAGTCACAAAAGCCCAAGCCGGAAAGTTCTACGTCGGCGGTTACGTCCCACGTGTCCGAATGAACCGTATCAAGTCTGCTCCTCGAGATCCAGGCCCTAACTGTCGCGTCCTACATATCTCAGGGCCTAGTCGCATTGTAAACGAGAGATTTCTCAACCAATTCTTTTCGACAAAGTTTACATACGAGCTGGAAGCTGTCCTAACACTACAGTCTCTCCCTGGTTGGACCCGACAGGAGTGGCGCTTCGGCAGCTACCGTTGCCAGGCCGAGTCAGCTCGCCAGTCTCTCACAAAGGAGAAGAGACGGACCAACTTGACTGAGGCGGAAAGAGCCCTTTGGGAGAGGGTTACGGTTGACTTCGGAGTCGATCCTTGTGCCTTGAGAAGCTCAGATTAGTGCCCCGGCCCCCAACCAGGCAACCTTCCTTACTCCCTTCTAGGTATCCACGAAACACACTATGCGTTGGCGAATGTCGGACATAGTATGCCCTACTAGTGCATTTGGTACGGATGTTAGGCGACCTTTCTGCTAGGATACCTACCTACGTGTTTACCTTTCGCTACTTCCTACATGGCTTGGCGATGCATGGCACTGAACCATGCCTTGGGTGGATTTACAATGTCATAATAGCATTCACTCAATAATAAACACACTTAACACTATGAAACATTTTCAATTTTACCTCCGTGAGACCTGTACAATGCTGTAATCGTGATAGAGAAAATTGACAGCTAAAACAGATTGGTCTTATAATGGCGCGTAGCAATTAACAAGAGGTATCGCACGGGATAAATCGCCGAGAGCATGGAAGACGAAATGAAATATTGAAAACATCAGGTCTGTCATGGCCATTTTGCATTGCCATAGGAATTACCGTATTTTCTAAATAATTTCCTAGACGAAGTATCTGATTCAGGGGCTGCTGACGTAATCACAAACAATCACTATCACCACATACACTTCGAAGTATTTCTCCTACTATTCCTAAGTCATCAAGGGGTATTTACTTATAACATTGGTAAATACACACTTATTCGAGCGATAGGTCTCGATGTCAAGAATTCCTTTACGATTGACATCAACCGGCTTTCGGCACAGCGTATGAGTCATACCTTGGAGTCATTTATCATCCTATAACTTCTCCGCATTGCAGAGGTCTATTAGTCTAATATTGACAAAACCATCAATGAATTAGATAATACTTCACCATGGAAAAAACTCTAAAGAAACTAGAGCTTCAACTGCTGAGGTCTCAATCAGACAACAAACCAGTAGTTGTAATGACATGCGGTATTGCTGGTATGTTTCAGTCTTATGACTTAACCTCGATATCAACATCCACATATCATGTCTTGTAATATTCTATAGGTATGATAAACTGACAAGAAATAGGCTCTGGCAAATCAACACTTTCTAAAGCCATATTAGCGAACTACCCAAACTACGAACGTTTGTCAATCGACGCTACACTTGCCGCCAAGCACGGGATATACGGAGTGGATTATCCAGACGAGAAGTACGAAGAATTTCAAGATGAGGCTGAAGCTGAGTGTGATGTTAGACTGATCAGTCTACTCGATGAAGGGAAAAAGGATGTAGTACTAGATCGATCTCTCTACAGCAAGGAAGATCGAGAAAAGTACAAGAAGATTGTCGAAGCTCACGGCGGCAGATGGGTGTTAGTCTACTTCAATGCGAAGGACAAAGACTTCATATGGAATAGGATTGTGACTAGGAGACAACAAGGTGTCAATGCTGACTCAGCATTGGTTATTACGAAGGAAATCCTTGATAGATACTGGGATGGGTTCGACGTACCACTAGACGAAGGTGAAATTATCATAGAGGTTGGTTGAATTTTCTAAGTATCAAAGCTACCTGCCATTACCTAGAGGTAGACCAGGAGGGGAGATCAAATGAATATGACTAAGTTCTGTTACACCAACATCTCAAAGTCATATAGTTACTGATATTATAGATGAATATTTATAGAAATCCCAATATGACCTAATCATTCATCCCTACCAATGCCTTCAAGAATCCATCCATATTATAGATGTTCAATGTCAGGCCAATATGATGATTATACAAGTGTAGTTCTTACATAAGCCCCCCCCCCCCCCTATTCTACAAATGCACCTACCATTATCCGTAAAGGTCGACTTCTACGGCTCAAACTAGATTTATATACTACACGACGCGTGAAAATTAGCCTTGATATGACTTCAATATGATTCCATGAGGTCTCAGTAGCGTCTTTACCATAGTTGTTATAGCTCATTACATAAGAGATTAATCATCAGATTATGAAATAGGGCAGTAGGGGTAGAGTTGACTTAGTAATCATTATTGCTTTACTAAGCGTATATGGAAAAGCAATCATTACCTAATATAGTGGATTGAAGGATACCTTGATGACGTGCATGAACTCCAATGTCGTCATCCTTCAATTCGATATGGGGTATCTGCCTCTGTAAAAGCACGCGACCATCGTCTCCCATTGACTTTAGTCTCTTTCAGCGCATAGAAGTCCCTGCTACAACTTAGAAATGCGACGGATATATGCACATAGTTCATACCTGCGGAATCGCAATACTTTGCCGTTCTCGAAATTTCCCATTCCCGCCAATCGTCGCGCCAGTTCTCAATCGCGTCCCGCAGAGCAGGATTCAGATCACCGTGAAGATCCCGTAAAACAGAACGGAGAAGCTACAGCTAAGATGCAAGGAAAGAAAAAGAAAACAATGGCAGAATTAGACGCTGAACTGCAACAGAGGATGTCGGGTTTATCTGGCGATGGCGGTGAAGCTGGAGTCGAGTACGAAAATGGGCAACCAGTCGCGATGAAGCGAAGCGTGCGAAATGTGAATATCCCGAAATCTTCAGCTTACGATAGGCAATCGCTAAAGACTTCTCTTTAGAACATGTTTCGTTATATCTAAACTATACATTTCAAGCACAATTTAGATCCAATTTTTCAGCTTGAATTTGAGACGAGAAAGGTATTGGTTAATGAGTACCTAATGTGACACCCTACCAGCCTTTCCTTACCGATTGACACTTTGCAATAATCCTATCACATCTACAGTTTTTCTAACGTATTTTATTAACATTCAACCAGCCAATTCCTTCATCAACCTCGCTACGTCCCTGGTCGCTTCCTCCGCGTCCCTACTCCACGGCGCCATTTGCAAAAACCCATGTGTTAGCGCCGGATAATGACGCCACGCGACACGATTCCCAGCATCCTACAACTTCGAAGCATACTCGACGCCCACTTCCCTCAACGAATCGAACCCGCACGTGAATACCGCAGCAGGAGGTAGCCCGACAACTTTTCTACGGGCTGCATACCCGGCGAAACGTAACGATACGCTGGGGGATACGGTTTATTTGGCGCGCGGGGTAGATAGTGGTCCGCGAAGCTGAAAATGCCATTGCATTCCAAATAATACCCCGAATTATTCTCCGACGCTGCGGGAGTATCGAACGGGAGTCGTGCTTCGGGATATAACAAAATCTGGGCCTTTAAAGGCTTCAATTTCCCCTCGTCCTTCAGCCGCAGACTCAGCGCCGCCGTCATATTCCCACCGGCCGAATCACCCCCGCCGAGTACACGATCGGGGTCAATACCCAATCGTGCGCCTTCGGGGCCCCGCGTCCACATTAGCACATCTTCATACTCATCGAGTTGAGTTGGGAATGGCCATTCGGGCGCAAGGCGGTACTCGACGCCGATAGTGATCATGTCCGCAGCTTCGGCAAGCAGGCGTAAACCGTTCTCGAATTCATCTACACTACCAACAGTGTATCCTCCACCATGGAAGTAAATGAGTGCAGGAAGCCCCTTGTCACTAATGGATGTGGAACTGCGCGGATAGAATAGACGCACCGGGATTGTGCCATGACGACCGCGCACGCCGTCAAAATGGACACGTCCTATTGGCGCTTGCTTATCCTTGGGGAGGTTGTGGAACCCGAAAACATCGAGATGGTGGCGTCGCTCGATGTGAAAGTCCTCATTACCGCCAAGATGAAGGTCTGGATGTCTCTCCAGGAAGGACTTCACCGACGACGAGAGGGTCGTCCTGTTTCCCATCTTGGGGATCTCTTGCTCGTTGGACTTTTTTTTTCCGTATATATGCTAATATATCGAGAGGCTGTTTAAATACGTATATGTGTTCCCATGACGCCGTGGCCTCGGTCGACAGCAAGATGGGCAACTATATATACGGGCGCTTCAGAGGAGCTTCATAATCCATGAATTCATCGTACATATCCATGTTAGTAGTTTTCGGTGTCTGAAGCAAACCTAAGGTGTACACAAACTCCGGGATATCCATGATGTCACATACACGTAAAGTACCCAGACACCCTCTACTACTAATATGTATCATTATATTAAATGTCTGCCATTCCTTCTAGCTGAATGGAGTTCCAAAAGCCATTTAAGTATTTATAGGCATTTGCATCGGTCTTGTGTACACTCATCTAGATAGTCGGTATCCAACCCCAGCAACGAGCGTTTCCAGCCTATGAGCCCAACTACGACGCCATTGCCGGCCAAATTGAACAGGAGCCGAAGCCTTGAATGAGATGTAGGACGAAATATCATTCGTGCAATGAGCCCACCGCGACTTTGTGGCAACAAAGTTTAGTGACTTGACTTTAGAGCAGGATAGTAGTGGATTGTTCAAAGGGGGATATCACACTCTGACGATGTTAAGGACATTGGTATAAATCAGGTTTGATATTCGAGTGTGTTAGACGTGTGAATCCATCTTTAAAAAGGAGTTTCGAATAGCCATTATCAGGAAGCATATAATAATAGGAGTACTTAGATGATTCATAAATTTAATGACCTAGATCTTCTCAGGGAAAATGTCTAATAATGCGAGTGAAGCGTACCTAGGTAGGGGGGGCACAATGAAAAGGGCGTGAATGATAGTTCACAATCATGGGTCAAAGTTCTAGGAGGATTGTCCACGGGATAAATTCCCAATGTAGTCCCTATCGAGATATCGCACACCTAGTCTTCCTATCCAACTGTGAGTCACGATAGTCAGTGAATAAGGAATAAATCATTATTCACGATATCCACGAAGCCGTCAGATGGCAGCGACGATAATATATAACATCTGCTAACATCTGCTACATTCTGCTTCAAGTTCCTTTCCTCTCCCATTCTAAACACAACCAAACGACTAAGAATACGTATCAACAAGCAAGGCCACAACTTACTTCACTCGTCTCAACAAAACAAACCACCTTTCATTCCCTTGGTCAACAAGGGAAAACCAATCTTCACATGCCTCCCCGACCTCACCCCCGACCTAACCCTCGCCCTCTCCCTCCCAAGCCTCAACCCAACCCACACCCACATAAATAAGTTCTTCGTGGGAACAGGTGGAGGTAGGGACGAAGCTGGATCGCCATCTTACCTATCCTAGCCGACAAAATGGATTGGCTTCTACTCCTCTGGGCGAACAAGGGCAAGTCTATCTTCACGATGCCTCCCAAGCCGACACCCAAGCCTAGGCCTCACCCCGGATCCACTTCGCCGGGGAGTTCTCCATAACTACCCGTATCACCTAGGTGTTGATTATCGTCCCGGAGAATTGAAATGCATGGACACTGCATAGAATCTGGAGCTTGGATCATAGCATCAGCGAACTTCCTCAATTAGAATGCATAGATAGTTAGGACATCAATGAATTAACATAATCGATCTGCTCTTGAAACTCATAGTGTATTAGCTTCATATGGTGAAACGTCTCCTTGTGATTTATGAATTAATTATGAGTAGCTCGACGTAGTAGCCCGTAGTAGGATAAAATATCGTGATCAATTGAGCCGTAGTCTAAGCTCGTCATAACACTACCTAAAGATATGATATTTTCATTAGCAAGATTCAGAAGCACCAGCATTTTTGTACCTGTTGGTATCATCTCCTGCTCGCCTATCGCCGTGAACTCCGATATTTGATGCAAATCCAGCAACGCCAATTATTAAGCACATATTCCCGCCCAGATCATCATCGTAGATACGGGGACCGGACATTTATAAGAAATATAGTGGTCATCATCTTCCAAGTGCGAATCAGGATTATGCTGTTCCGCGGGGCTTTGCCTTGGCCTTGGCTTTCTCCTTCTTGTCCTCCTTCAGCTTCTTTCGCTTAGCGTCATTCTGCTCTTCTAGTTTTCGCTTGTGAGCGGCCTTCTCTTCGTCTGTCTTGGGGATGACCTTGAAGAAGCCCTCCAGTCGAGCCTGCTGTGAACTCTTGGTGGCCTTCTCCAGCCTAACACCGCCAGCACGAACCCTGTCCTCGTTGAAGCCCTTATCGGTGACTAGGAACTTAACGAGCCCTTGGATATCTGGTTTATCCCACTTGAAATCGCAGAGCGGGTCGTCGGCCTTGCGAACGTCTGGTTCAAAGAATAGTGTTCGTGCATCCTCGAAAGGCCAGTCTTCGGGAAGTGTATACTTCGGATCATTCTGGATGAATTCGACAACTTTCTCAAGGGTACCATGTTGACGGATCATCTTCAAGGCGGTGCTCGGGCCGACTTTAGGGACGGGGTCGAGGTAATCGCAGCCGAGTAAGATACATAGATCGACGAACTGCTATAATTAGTATCCAT
Source organism: Hypoxylon trugodes (assembly GCF_022578975.1). Classification (NCBI taxonomy): domain Eukaryota; kingdom Fungi; phylum Ascomycota; class Sordariomycetes; order Xylariales; family Hypoxylaceae; genus Hypoxylon; species Hypoxylon trugodes. The sequence continues at coordinate 2,016,750 of NW_026250023.1, read as the reverse complement.
CATATGGTTAATTACATGAGAATCCCAACTGACCTGCTTGCGCTCCATGTTCAGTCCCTCGAGGACCTTATCCACGTGGATCTCTTGAATGGGCTCCTTCCTTTGCTCACTGAAGGTCAAGTGGCGCAACAAGACCGGGCTATCAAAACACAAGGTATCCATATCCTCACTGGCCGCGGCGAAGACTTTTCCAGCTCTTGCAAGAACGGCACACTGCGCCTCGGCTTCGGTAGGGGCGATGATATACGGAATACCCATCAGCTTTAGGAGCTGCTGGCACTCGGCGTTGTGCTCCTTCGTAACTCGGACAGTTCGGCGAGAGAACTTCTCGACATCTTCAGCTGTACCCGTCTCTTTTGCTTCCTCGAGTCCCTCCTTCGCTTCCGCCTTGCGTTGGAATCGACGAGCCAATTCCCCGGACTTTAGCTTAGGCGGTGCACCATCGAATACGTAGAGGGGCTTGATGCCATTGTCGACCATTCGTAATGTTCGGTAAAACATACCCATGAGATGGGAGGTAGTATCGCCGGACTCGTTCATGAGTTGTTGGCCATCGGATCGAACGGCGATCAAGAAACTGTAGATGCTCATAGACCTGCTCGAACATTAGTATTTGCTAGTTAGTTAGATAGGAACCAAGCGACATACGCATCCTATTACTTCCATATTAGCTTATCAATGACCGAGAAGGCTTAAAGGTGGAAAATACTCACAATAGCGACTTTGCGACCGAATTGACTTTTGATGTCACCTTCTTTAATGGCAGCTGGGGCCTCATCTTTGATGATGGAGAATAAGTTTTTAATACCCATGGTGAGCTTCCTCTCTGCAGTAAAGCTGCACGATATCTAGTAGAGAATAAAGGTCAACCGTGTACGAAGATCCGCGAAAATTGGTCGAATTAGATAGAAGTTGAAGGAGGGTTGGAGGAGAAACGGGTGATGTCACGATAAAATGCGAAACCGACGCGCCCTAAATTGAATTCACAATTGAACGCGCCTTCCTGACCGCGATAAGTGGGGGCAGTCAGCTAGGCAGCTAGAGCGGGTCATAATCTGATTGGCCACTAAGACTTTTCCTATCTCCTTTACAACAATAAAGATTTTAAGATTCTTGTATGAGAATTAATTATTCATATAAGGATAAATCTTAAATGGTATACTTGAATCTCGGACTCTCATCACCAAGTTCAGCCAGTTCATCTTCAGATAAATTCTCATGCTCAGACTTCAGATGACCTTCATCCCGTTTCCTATTCTCTCTAGCAAACCAAAACCACAAGAAACCAAATATACAGGCAGCCATTCCTACAAGAGATAGAGACACCGCGTTCCCTACGATATAACGAGGTCCATCCGTACTGGGGCTAAAAGATCATTAGGTGAAAACGACAAACGGTGAACTGGAAGCTCAAACTCACTATATAAATGATGACATAATACCAGCAGCATTACCCGAGGTCAATTGCATGCCGTTAGCCGTCGTACGCTTGCCATATCGCGGTGTATTATTCGGTAACTAGGATCATAGCGGTCAGTATCGCGAAATATCACGGACCAATAATGAATACGAACCCAAGCTAATGGCAGACCGACAGTTACGTAAAGCCCCGTAGCCACGAGAAAGCAACTGCAAAACATTAGCGATGCTCACATAACTCCTTCATCGGTATTGGTAGTTCATACCCAAAATAGTGGACACCAGCAGACGAGTTGGAGAGCAGCACACCGTATCCAACCACGCTAATAGCGCCAAAAACGATGGCGAAAAGGGCACGCATCTGCATACGATCCGATACGTACGCAATTCCCATGTACGTCATAGCACCGACGAAGTAACAAGGAATAGTAAGCAGTTGAATCTCCGCAGTAGACCATTCCCCCAGGCCGCGGATGATCGTTGGTAGGAAGGTCGAGTACCCTAGACGTGCATATTAATATCCATATTTTCGAGACTCAAACGTAAAACTCACCATATAGCAAGGTATCCACACCGAATTGGCCAATGCAGAATAACCAAATCTTCCAATCCTTAAACGCAGCCACCATGTCATCCTTACTAAACTTCTGCGCGCTCTCCGTAAACCCATAATGACGTAAATGTCGCGCGTTGGCAAACTTTTTCTCTTCAGGAGTCAAGAAATACGCATGATCGATATCGTTTGGTAGGAGGAAGAACGAAATGACGCCCAGCACGATACTCGGAAGACCCTCGATGATGAAAATCCACCTCCACCCATTATACCCAGCGACCCCTGACATCTGGCCAATACCATAAGCTAACAATCCGCCCAGAGCACCAGCGATAGCAGCGCTGACGAATAAATAGCCGACGCGCAGAGCAAGTTCTTTCTTCGTGTAGAAGAACGTCAGGTAGACATTAAGCCCGGGGAAGAGACCAGCTTCAACAATACCGAGAATCAGACGTACGGCAATGAGACCTCCATAGCTTTGGACGAAGCCGGTGCACATTGCTATGATACCCCAGCCAAATGCGATGAACGCGATATACCGGGACGGTGTCAGGGGTTTCAGCACCAGATTCGAAGGTACTTCGAACAACAGATCTATACTATGGTCAGAACCTGACGCGCAACATCTCGGGGGGGCTCATAGCTCTACACAAAGATGCGAAGGGGGAGATGACTAACACGTGACGAAGAAGATCGAAACGCCCACTTGGAACTGATTCCCCACCAACCCAAGGTCCTTCTCCATACCATAGAGACGCGCATTTCCAATGTTCACACTAAAGAGCCTATTAGCAATGGCTCTATTCTTTGAACGATCAGGGGCGGTAGTACCGGTCCAAAAAGCTAAATGTATCTACGGTGGTTGAAGTTAGCAACTACAATCATACGGATGACTCATCAACCCGAAAAGAACGTATGAGACTCAAACCAAATCGCGGAATTAGCAATATGAGATGCATAAATCGACTAACATAAAAGCATCACAAGCGGGATAATATGGGCATCGAGCTTCCTCATGAGTTTCTTCTCATCAACCCCGAAAGTCGGGTCCGTCGCAATCCCGTGCTCGGCGTCCTGCGCCGCAATTTTAGTTTCGGACACGTCCGGAGGAGTGGTTGCCATTGCGTGATAGTGAAAACAGTAGTCTCACAAAAAGCCGCGATTCCAAAAGTAAAATGAGAGAATTCCGGCCCGGTTTGAGTAACCGGAAGACTATTCGAAACCGTGACAAATGTATTGGGTTGGAAGGTGGCAATCCCCTTGACCGAGAAAAAAAAGCTCACCCAGCTCCACCCAAGTCGCCGCCTGCGCTATCATGTATGTGGATAGCTTGTCCGGCTTTACGTCAATAGTAAGCCGCTAGAGACAGCCCTATTCGAATATTCCGGAAGAGCCAAAGAATTCGAATGCGGGTTTGGATTGACAGGAATATATAGATGCAGCGTTGCTACGAGGTAACACAAGCGAGCAATCTTCATAAATAAGGCGAAGAGTTGGAGAGACAATCCCTAAAGTGGGAGGAATTCCCAACCTCAAAGCTCCAACCATTTAAGCCCTGATAGATAAAGATAACACCCTGGCGCCACTTACATATACCTACACGGGATATTAGTCCGAGCTTCGATATCTAACCAACCCCAGCCTGCCTCCTCTTCTAGGAATCCCGAGCAGATAACCACGGGCTTACGGGAGTTGAGTTGGGAAAAGTTTGGGCTAGAACGAGCTGAGCCGACAGAATTAATAAACTACAGGTACCTTCGCCAAGCCAGGCTAAAAACAGGGATCGGATCAGGGGAGTGGGTAAGATAAGCGTCAAAAGTGGGGGATCATCTTGCCCCAAATAGCTTAATTACCAGCAGAAACAGGGACCTAGATAAGTCCAAAATATCCAAATTCAAGCGTTCAAATAGACCGCGAATACACCACCAGTAACCAGGTACGCGACGCAAAATTGAGCTATTAAATTAACATTCAGCCCTATGGACACGCGATGATCACAGTGACGATATATTAGACTTTCTGCAAGTCAAAGTCTAACTTTATATACTTTAAGTTAACGGTCCATGCTGAAATTAAACCAGCGAAAATGACGTAACCTTTTAGTCAATACTTCGGCATCGTTGACAGATATCGCTAGGGTATGCCTGTTCTGTTGGAATCATAATACAATCCCGCAATCCAGGCCACATTTCAACCACTTTAAAGCCCACGAACCCCATGCGCTCTACTCTACTTTACCTAACAATATTATGAGTAAATCCAATGCTCAATTAACAATTTATCATAGTCTATCTAACGCACGTAGCCGTAGTTGTTCGCGATAGTCATTCTACCTCTAATAACGCCACCCCCACATTTTCCAGCACTACCCCTAACGCTAGGTTTCTGTACTGCTCGACTCGTTCTCATGGCTTCAGGTCCCGGATCTCCTGCTCAATATCAACAACAGTGCGAGACGGGCGAAGTGGACCATCCGGATCCATGATCGCGTCCGGGTCCCGAATCGAAAGGACATGTCGGTTCGGAATTGTAATTCGCTCCTCGCGTTGATGGAGCGGAATAATTCTTGGATTTATCGCTTCCTCTGGGCCTTTCGCGATCCCGCGGCTTTGATCGATTTCGTTAATACTCTTGAGCCCATCGAATTTACCCGCGATAGTGCTAGGTTCCTCATCGATAGTGAAGAACGGGAGGTTTGCAGCGGCATAGTGGTGTGCCTCGATAGGACAGGGTGGCGGGTCGAGCCCGGTGGCCCGTCGGAAGTCGACACTGTCCAGCATCTGTAAGAAGATCGTGATCGTCTTTTCTTTGAGCCAGTACAAGGTCTTAACCCTATCCTCGTGGATGTACTGGGTGATTTTGCCCCCGGCCGCAGGCTCCGTGGCGCCGCCGCCAAAAACCCTGTTAAGTAGATGTAGAATCTCTCCCTATACTAAGTATTAGATCAAGATCCCACTATGCTAATCCACGGCTATTTATGTATAGGGAACATTTAGTCAATGTTGACTTACTTTTCTTACATTATAGTCACTCAATGTATTTCCTATAGGTGTATATGTCAGAAAAGAACTCGGAGAATGAGAGTTTACTTACTATTGTTAAACTGGAGATCCCTTCCAATCAAATTCTGTTCCTCCACTGGATATCCTGTTTGTCCGGATAGTATAACTTTGAAAGTAGAAACAAGGGTGCGTTGCGAACAATGTATCCGTATATAACGAGGGTTCCCGAAATAACGACAATCTACCATAACGAAGAAATCGTCTTCTAGTTTAGGAAGATCAGGGGGGATGGTGGGAGTAATCTCCAATTGCAAGCCGCCAACGACATCTTTACCAGTGAGTTGAGCTTCCACGCCGTAGCCTTGACCTTTCGGCATTGCGACAAACTGTCTCACGACCCCGGGTGACGTAGCGATACCATCAAGCCAGCGCTGTCCAGGTACGACTACATAATCTTGTAGACTCTTTTTCTCCTTCAAAATTTCTAAGCGTCTGCGTTTCGTATCGGCGTCTTCCGCATAATGTTCCTCCGAAATAACGTTGACGCCCCCTGCATAGAGCTTAATCATGAAAGGCGCATCTGCCTGAAAGTTGATCCACATAGCCACCCTTGGCCGTCATCTCAGGTGGAAGTCGGGAAGCATATTCTCGGACCCTAAAGAGCGGGAAAGAGCCTAGGTTAGGCGGAAGGTCATATTCTTTTCCATCATCGGGTACGCGGATAGTTCGTCGAAATGATATGCGTAAGTGTTGAAGTTCGGATTTGTAGAGGTTATTTGCTATGAATTTAACGTAGATTTCGTCGTCGTCGATACCGCATTGGTATTTACTGTCTACACGCTCCATTTTGGGCCGTTATCCCCGCGATGATAACAATATGACGTATCAGGTCTGGTTACGTACGGGAATCAAGGTTAGCATCAAGCGACCCAAGACTCGTAAGGTTTTATCAAAATGTGATTGCGGTATGTATTGAGAAGCTGTAACCTTTTTATGATCTGCTTGTTCTATTCCCTCTTCTCTTTTTCTGAGAGGAAGTGCTACTGTCTTCATGCACTCTCCTTTTTGGCCATGAGGTTTCCAATGATTGTGTTGGTGCCTTACCCAATGCTCAGCATTGACAGCGCTTCTAAAACACCTATCATAATGAAGCCATACATATGTTGGTGATGGTTGGCCTATCGGACGTCTCCCAAGATAAAGGCGCTTTAAAGCGACACAATGTATCGCAAAGCCTGGTCTAGACAACCCCTCACTCAAGGTCAGCATAGTAGAACATCATGGAATTAGATGCCAATCATGAAATCTATGTCTATTATCTTTCTAGGAAATTCTTTCAATCGTCAAAGTAACCCCAGGCGCCCCTTATTTATGCCCGAAATATCCTCCAAGGTACCTAGGTATTTACGCAGAAATAATCACTTTTCTTCCACATTTATCGGCAAACGTACCCTCCATCGATAACGATATCTGCACCGGTAGTGTATGAGCTGGCATCGCTGAGCAAGTATACATATGCAGCCTTCAATTCTCTCGCATCACCAGGACGACCCATTGGGACCATTGAGTACCATAAGTTCTGCGTGTCCTTGGCAATGAAGTCCGACAGACCAGTGTTGATGTAGCCGGGAGATATGGAATTGACACGGGCGAAGTCGCGCCACTCATTGGCTAAAGAGCGTGCCATGTGGATGCAACCAGCCTTAGCAACGTTGTAAGAGGTTTGTTCTTGAGGGAAGTTGGCGATGTGGCCGGACATAGAAGAAGTAATGACGAAGGAACCATGACCCTGCTTCTTGAAAAGAGGACCAACTGCCTTGGCACAGTAGGCGGTACCGTTCAAGTCGACTTGGATGACCTTGTCCCAGTCTGCGCTGGAAGCATCAATGACACCACCATCGGCTGTAGCACCGGCGTTGGCAATGAAGCCGTCAATGTGACCGAATTCCTTCACAACATCGTCGACCAACTTCTGACAGTTGTCGAAATGTGAAATGTCCAAGTAGTGTGACCTAACCTTAACACCGTAGGTATCTTGTAGATCTTTGGCATTCTTATCTGCGCCGTCCTTACGCGTAGAGTAGGTAATGACGATATTAGCGCCCATCTCAGCGCACCCACGTGCTGCTTCGATGCCCATTCCCCGGGGACCGGAAGCGCCAGTGATGACGATGACCTTATCCTTCAAACTAAAGAGGTCGACTAGTTTGGTAGCGGTAGGGATTTGTTGAGGCATGTTTAATGATTTAAACTGAATCTATTTCTGATATGGTTTTTGTTCAATGTAAGATTATGTTTCGACTTTCTTGAGTATGATACACTTAAGAAAGCCTCTATAAATATGTTCAAAATGTTTGAGATAAGGAGGAGACCGATGTCGAAAGAGAATTTCTGAACCCCTCTCTGCCTCGAGCCATACTAATGTTTTATATCCATGACGAAGAACAAGATCCGCCAGCTGTAGGTGGGAAATAAGTGGGATATAAGTGGAACATGACATGGATCATCAAAACTACATGGATACTATGCAGATGTACTATGATGGAAACATAAATACATACTGCAGCGAGCCGCAAAATGATGTCATACCGTCGTGGGGGGAATAGATTCAACCACTTAGATTATAAGTCTCGGTGGTATTTTCCTTCCTCCTAGACTCAGCGGCATGCATGCTTGTCTCACCTGCTCACTAAGTCTATAATAGGCATGAAGAAGAAAAATGTTTAACACCGCTTTCATCCCGACCCACCTCCGAGTCTCTTCCTACAATACCTTGGTATTCGGAGTAATCGGACCACCCGGATGGCTTTCTCTTTGTCTCGTCATTAGGTATCATGAATGGGAAGTTGATTATTGAGATGATTGATCATGACACCTTAATTGATATCGATTTTGCTCTTTTTTTACCTGGAAAGGTAGGAAGGGAAGAAATATCGTCTTCAGGCTTATGTGTGAGGCTTTATAATCAACAATTTGAATGACAACATCGGACCGTATTTACAAGGTTGATTATTGGGAGAACTTTACTCCATAAATTGGAAAATATGGGGTGAAAAATCATTCTCCGTAAATGCTCCCCGGATTTATGAAAATCCACAGCTGCAGCAATTTTATTAGTTCAATAGGAATGTAACAGTACCTCGACTAGTACTTACACCGAATTTCATTTCATCTCCCAAACAGTACAGGTACTACACCTGGCGTGCCCACATTCGGTGCAGTTGGTATTATATACGTACGATTGATTCCCTCCACTATTACATGTACACTATGGTTGTCAGTTATGAATACCTAGATATCTTCACGATAAAATTAAAGAGGTAGCAACTCACGCAATTCCATCGAACTTCTACGTGGACAAGGCTGCCACCTCCTCCACCAGATGAGAAAAACGTGTTTTGAGCTGTTTCGCTGTTTTGTTCGTGTATTCCGGGGGGCTTCTCGCTTGGCTCGACTATCTTTTCGCTGTCTTCCTGTTTGTCTTCCTCTTCTAGCCTCTCTTCACCGAAGTCTGAATGGACATCTTCCGATGCTGATGTATCTTCGACTTCTTGGGTCTCTTCTGCGGATTTTGATACAATGAAAGACGCAAGCTGTTCTTGGTGAGTTGCGACATGCCTCTTAAAACGAGACGAAGAGACGAAGATTTGGTCACTCCTCTCTGCAGTCAATTTGTCATTTCCATCGTTTCTGGACTTGATCTCCTCGGCCCACTCATCGCAAAATGGACAATCCGAGGCTTTGAAACGGCTCAGCGCTACCCTTCCTGCATCGATCAACACTGAGGTTTGCTCGGCCGTATAATGTTGATGGGTTGACTTTATATGAGATGCCAAAGTATCTCTACTTTCGACACTCATCACACAAAAGACATGTGTACTTCGACCGGTGAGATTGTAACTCATGGTAGAACCAAGCGTCACGGGTGCCAAATAGCTCATCTTTGCATTTCGTTCCTCCTACCGTGCAGATGTAGGCTTTGAGATCGCGAAAAGCATGTGACCTGCGCTACGTTAGCCGTAGATGTCAATAGTGATACGACGGGTGCGAGCTACCTCCAAGCCTTCTCTATTCGGAAGGATTGAAGAGTGAAACATATCGGACACTCAAATGGCTCTGAATCGGGGCTTAGGTCTTGTAAGCTCGGAAGCTCGACCCTCGTGGATGATTCTAATGTCGTCGCGGTCGACAGTGATATGTTGTCTTCTTCCTCTGTTATATTCAACTCCGATTGTGTAGATCGGTCGAAACTGTCAGGAAAGAAAGTAGTAGCCTTACTTGACTCAATCGCAGTATTCGTATCGTCGTTGTCGTTATCGGGCAAATATGCCAGCCTAGATTGGTGATCGCGGCAATATTTAACGTATTGTCGTCTTTTTGCGTTTGCATTTCCTACCCGTTCTGCTAATTGCCCCGCTTCAGGCTTGCATAATTTCGGGTATTTGTTTCGAACGTGGCCAATATCTACCCATGTCGGGAATGTGCAATCCGAATGTTGCAGAGCTCGTTGGAATCGATCTGAATGTCCTTCTCGACGGATAAGGACGCCCACTCTGAACAGCGACCGCACGCACTGAGATATAACCTCGATGATGCTTTTAGCTTCGTCCGAGGCAAGTAAGTCGGGAGCAAGAGCATTATCAATATCGGCTTCCCATCCATCCTCTATCAAATCAGTCTCGTCGCCAGCATAAAGCTCTTGCAGGGTAATTTCTGTCACTGGGAGATATTTAGCTACAGTTTTATCTGGGCATGAAGTTTCCCTTACAATCGTCAACAGCTTCTTGAAGATCGTCGAGAAATTCACAAATTTGGTCCCGAACCTCAGGGGCATTCGTCAGGCGTTGATCCAAGGACAACTTGCTTTTGGGTGAATGGAGGGCTCCCAGGTTCCCAGTCCACAGTGAGTATCTGTCTATAATATCCTCAATTGCACCGGGTCGGGTTGATAATCGTACACCCCAATCCTCCCACTCTAGGTGGCCTTTCAAATCATAGAGGCCAGCCTTTACTCTATGGCTTAGGGCCGAAATATTTCGGTTTTGCCTAGAAGCGGACATTGTAATGTTCTTACCGAGGGAGTACTTGCGATTCCCCTCAGATATGTGCCCAGCTACGTATATGGGGTGTGATTGGGCCTTAATTTTGTACATAAGCCGCCACAGCGTCACCGTGAATAACCCCTCAGCTATTCCCCACCAAAGCCACTGCTCCTTTAATATTCGAAACGCAGCTAGGTACCTGTCTAACAATCATTAACACATACGCTATGTCAGGTATTGAAATAGTAGGGCTCGTTTTAGGTGCTTTTCCGATAGCTATTACGGCTCTCGGGAAGTATCGGGAAATTTCCAAGCGTCTCGAGCTATTCAACAAAATCAGGCCTCAATACATGAGATGTGACCACGAACTGAAGTACCATCGAACTTCCTTTACAAATTATATGAGATAGCTACTGCGGCTGGTAGTTGAGGATGAGGAGAAAATAAATCATCTTTTATCGGACTCTAGCAACACATGCTGGGAAGACAAGAATATTGCAGAGCTTCTTCGGCGTCAGTTGGGCGACGACTCGTACCAGCTAGTCTTAGGGTGCATCGAAGGTATCAAAGATGCTGTACAGAAATTGAACCATGAGTTGGCACTAGATTCGGCCACAGTGCAAAACTCCCTCAACGTGACAGTGAGATATATCCAATCACGGTAAATATTCCGTTTGTTCTAATACTCAGCGTTAGGGGGTCCGAGTACCACAAGTGAGCCCCGGAGATTCAACTCCAACAGCCTTCATGAGATTCCAGCTATACAAGGTCAAATTTAGTAATGGCGAAAGCTTCCGAACTGAGCTGTTCCATAAATTAGAGCAATACGAGACCCAACTTGGAAGAATATTAGACATACGCAGCAATGAAGCAAATATCGGCCAAAAAGCATCCCCTAAATGCACACTAACCAGCGACTTGGCTCTATGCAGTTTTTGGGAACATGCTAACACTTTTTCTAAGGCTCTCGCATCGGCGTGGGCGTCTTGTTGCCAGGGACAGCATATCGCAAGATTACTGCTACAACATAGAACAAGCAAAAGCCCCGAGTTCAACATGCTTTTTGCCAGGGACTTGACTTCTCATTGGCATATACAGAAGACTATGATCACCGATAGCGATAAAAGCACACCCAATAAGTGCACAGCAGAGATCCCCAACATTGCAACCACGTTGGTCTACCGACCAAAGCACAAATCAAACATCCCGCTAAAATCCGCGATGAAGAAAGCAGGGACATCGAAACCGCGGTTGGTCGGTACTCCTTATTTTTATTTATTCTTACTAACCCAAATCTAGACATGCAACTACCCAGATACCTTTGCTACCAATAGCACGAGTGGACTCGCCACATCCAATATCAAAGCTCTGCAGCTCGCTAGACGAAGAAGGCGATGGTTGCTGCGGCTACCTGGTAGAAGAAGAGTCCCGGTATTATGTGCATAGAGTATCACGGAAGGCAGCAAAACAATTTGACTTCATCACGTTGGATCAGATAATCAGGATGCAAGTGTCACCTGCAGCCAGTCGGCGAAAGCGTTACGCACTTTCGTTTACATTGGCGTCTTCTTTTCTCCAACTTCTCGACACCCCCTGGCTCCCCGAGCTATGGAGAAAATCAGATATTATTTTCATCCATAGCGACAAGGAGGCCGATATATTCCTTCTAGATCAACCATATCTCACCCGCGAGTTCGTTGCCCAGCCATTACAGGGAAATGAGCAAGGGAAAACCTCGTTAAGCGCTCCGACTGGCGCGAGGGGGATCGGTTCCGGCGCTTCCAGGTCGATAGAACTACTAGGTGTAGCCCTCCTCGAGCTTTGTTTCGGCCAGTCGCTTGAATCCCAGCCGCACCGAGGCAAATGGCCACCCGGGAACAATGACATGGAAAAGTGTACGTTTGACACTGTGGCCGCTCGAGATTGGGTTGAAGAAGTCAATGAAGAGGCAGGACCCGACTTTGACGAAGCTATTAGATGGTGTTTAGGGGGGTATATGAATATAGCACCGGATGAATGGAGGCGGGAGATGTTGCGGCGGGTTGTTCGGCCCCTTGAGAGATGCCATAGATATCTGACTGGAGAATAATGAACCTGACGCCAAGAATCGCAGCAAACATATTCTTAGAAGAAGCACTACCTTATTTCGAGACCCATTATATTATTATTATTTCAAGTCTTTACTCTCTCATGTAGATGAACAAACATTGTCAGGATCGCTTTTTAATGCTCACCTAATTAGCATATGCCCAGATACAATACGAATTATGACTAACAAGAATATCGCAGGGAAGCTAATTGCATCGGAGCTCTATTTCCCCAGAAATTGGCTTATTGACAACGGTCAATCTGTTTGCCGATACCGCGTTGCTATGTCCACGTAGTTTCTAGTGCCACTTTTCAGCAAAGCCTTGTCATTTGTAGAGGAAACTGTTTGTGACAGCATTGCTGGCAATGTACATGGAGACCTCGGGAAGGATGATGCTGTGCCAACCCGGGCCTCCTTGGCAAACATTCAACGCTCCACTGAGGATATCAACAGCTTCGTGATATTGGCCGCCAAGACGCATGCAAGGCGCATTGACGTAAAATAGCTGAATCCATTTACCGGACTGACCCGGATACGGGGCGGAGGTCTTAATATAAATCGTGCGTCATCATCAGCAATCCAGCGCAGATCTCTATTTTAAGATGCAGTAGTTTATCATCATAAGGCTCAGCTCGCCACTTCTAATTCTCTTGTGTCTTGATGCTCGCACCGTTTTTTCGACTCCAGTTCACAAAAGACCATATAATAAACTGTGTGACCCAAGAACCCCTCGCCGCTGCAAAAAGCCGTTGAAAATGCCTTCATTCGGGAAAATCATCACCTCACTCGCCTCCGTCGCCACCCTCGCAACGGCGCTCCCCGCTAAGACAGTAATGCCGGCCGACAGCACACCTTTCTGTCCGGAAGTCAACAAGACGGTAAGGATATATGCGAGTGCGCTATACACATTATTCCCGAACTCTCCGGATCTCGTAACACCACCGGTGACCGATTTCCACGTGCAATACCACAACGAGACACGCTTAAATATCAAACAAGCGGCGGCATTCGGCAAGTTTCCCAAGGAAGCGACGGGATGTGCATTCGGATGGGCGCAGGACGATGCGGATAAAGGTGTCTTGGTAGCTGGTGGCGATGGTCTGCTGACCGCCCGTCAACTCTCCGGGTTCCCCGAGAATGCGACCGCGGGTGTGTCGGCTGCTGCTGTGGGTCCGTTTGACACCGCTGGTTCCGAGTGGGAGTTCCATACGGAGTTCACGGGATGGGATCGAGAGGTCAAGGGGACGTATCACTCCTCGGGTCCGGGTAAAATTAATTGCACGGATAATATCTACATTATACTCGAGAAAGCATCCACTACAAATGGGAATATCTTCTTGAAGAGAAGCGAGAACGCAGGATTGTTTATCGAGTATAGATGTTAGTTTGGGTCGCGATTGAGAGGCCTGATTTCGGGTCTTTTTCTCACGTTGGGTGGTATTTATTGGGTTGAAAATCATTGAATCAATGAGGGGTCACGAAAATTTACGGCATTATAATTAAATGGTCACTTTAGGAATTATATCATACGATAATATGATTAATATTTAAATGTATTTACAATAAGGAGTAGATTTTACATGTTGTTGCTTAGACCGTAACATATACCTAACTTTAGATGAATCCATAACGAACGCTCCCCTAAGAATCAGCCGAAGCTACAGTTCAAAGCTCGGTCGTAGGACGTACTGTCAAAAAGTAATGAAATTTAAATCCTCACTACCACCGTGTAAAGTAGATACTAAAAGCCCACACTGATGAAGTTGAACTGTTAATCGTATCGACACGGTCCTCAGATGAGGAAAGTAAAGTTATGAAAGCTCACAGACTAGGCGCCCAGATAAGTTAGAGATGTAAGCATACCTTAAGTAATTCACCAATAATGAAAAGCGAAATTGGAGTCGAAATAGCACGCACTCGCCACATATAGGCCAGTGCCCAAAGCAAACGTGATACAAATTCGGAATTAGAACCGACCAATTCGCATACCTGCAGTGAATCTCTACATCACCGTGTTAGCGGTACGCATACCGCACAGCTGAAATCTTAAACTGTCATGCGCCGTGCACAGGTAACTCTGCTCGAGGGTAGGTATTCGCGCACTCCTTATTAGAACCGGAGCTACTTCCACCATACCAAATTTGAGGAGTAATAAAAACAGATGTGAATACAATTTTTATCGACATAATTCTCAACTCACCGAAAATAGCCGGTTGGCCTTCGCTTAACAGCTGATCCATCTACAGTCACGATACTAGATCATTTCAATGCAGTTCTTCATCAACCAAAACTCATCGCTGATCTCCATCACCATCATAATTGCCACATTATTTCATCCGATATCATTCACATGTGTCAACTAAGGCGCGTCTACTACGGATGCGGCCACGAAGATCTCGATGTGACGCCGCCACGGGCCCTAATCTACTGCAATGCAGCTCAACCGCGGAAACGTGGTAGCATCGGTGGCCTCAAGGGCTTTATGAAGCCATGTGCACTGGTCGGGGACCTCTCACTCACGGAAGATCGCGGGCTCGCGATCCAGCGGCCCGGACTTTGTGAAGCGTGTGCTGCCGAAGCAAATTCGAGTGATAATTGGCTTGACAGCCGCGACGGTATATTCGGTTCTAACTATCAACTGGTAAGACCACCCACGCCGCCGGCTAAACCACCGCGTCATCGCGGCAGCACCCTCACCTCGGATAGGGTTTCCCAGGATAGCGCGAATCAACTACAGCGTGATGCTGTTAAATTCCCCTGGAATTGGACTGAGGAAGATCCCCCTGAATTGTGGGTCACGGCTACCGAGCCGAAAAGGGGTAGCGAGGACTCTTCCGAGTCAATCAACGGAGTCGATCATTCGCATACAATAACGAACGATCCGCCAGTGACGATTCAATGGGACTTCCAGCTCTATGAAAGTGGCGATGAATTTGGAGATCTGGAGCTCAAGGATATTAGTAATAAGGATAGAAACGGGTCGTCGGCATGACGCCACATATCCTAACGCGGACTCGGACTTTTCGAGTTACACACCGGCCATCTCGCTAGCATCACTACGGTTATTATGGTCAGTCTGGAAGGCATTTGGCTAAAAGGTTTTCGGGAGTATGTTATGGGATGGCGTCTAAAAACCTAGGTAGACTACGCCCAGCTACGGGATCTTAGTGAGCAATAATATAATAATATCATCAGGTAGGGCTTTCAAGATACTCCTGAATGAAGAACCACTGTGAAGACCGGAGTATCGGCATTAAATAACAAAATCATGGCGGTTTGCCAAGATGGAATTCCCGTCCCCCCCTTTAAGTAGACGCCCGCGCCACATGCTGCTTCCCCTTAATTCGCGCCCTTGTATGTCTTAGCTTCTCACTCCCCTACTTCCGCAAACGCTTACCAAATCACTATATGCGGCGCAAGTTCAAGAAACAATTTAATACTACATCTTGCAAGTTCGTAAAAGAACATTATATTTCCTCTGCAGACATAGATTGAATTGAAATACGAATGAGAAGCAAAAACAGCTTACGTACCTCCGCCAACCCAATCGAAACGCCGTCCAGACCAGACGCGTTTCACAGCAGCGACCTCAATTCCTCCCGCGCCGCTTTGCTTTTTGCTGACATGCATGGTCGGACCCAGCTCTGTGGGGGTCAGAGCCTCACGTACCATATATCGATCGTGCCATAAGGAAGTACTTATATCGGACGGAGTATATGGGCGGCAGTTAGTAGGCAGGCAGGCTTGCAGTTTAATGCCGACTCCCGACCCAGACGCAGGCAGGCTTCCCAAGCTGTTTTGGAAACCTGAGGCGAGCCGTAAAATCTGAAATCGATCTTATGCTTGGCTTCTTCATTTCCCTTTCCTTTCGTACTCTTGGCTTAAGTATGAACCAATCGTATTACTTGCTTTGCCCACGTGGTACGGATCAAGTTGCCTGTTCAGAATTTGATGTTATTCTCTTCTTCACTCACTGGTGCTTAAAAGTTGGTCTAAGAGCCGCAGAAGGAGCCGCTTAATATCTACCTAAAGATCTAGATTATTTAGTGTTCGAAAAATAACTTCAATCTTAATACTATCTAGTGATTTCGCCGCTCTTCCTCTTTGATCATTTACATATGGTGTCTCGTCCAAATAATGCAGACATTTAAGACTTTCACATACACTAACTAGAATCACGATCATATACCAAATATTGAAGTCTAAATGTAAAGGATATTGCAGGTTTAAGTAAACTAGATACAAGGTATATGGTAATCAACATCTTCTACAGCTCCAGCTCCAAGGTTTCCAACTCCTATCCCCATATATCGTAGAATCCTCTCTTGAAGCGGGAATCTCGGAGGCCTCTAACCCGAGTCCAGGTATTCATTAATTTCGCCTCGTGATGTGTTCTCTCCGGCCAAGTCATATACTCCAGTCCATTGCTCGAACCTATTAGGGACACCGGCTGGACGTTCCAAGTCTACGTGAGAGTAGCCCAGCAATCTGGCTTCACCCTGAGGCCCAAGAAACCAGAAAATGTTTGCGAACTAGTTTGATTAATACACAAATACAATGGCCATCCGCGTCCAGCGCCAGCGATTAAGCAAACATTCTGACATTTGCTGGAAACATGCCGACCAAGCATTTGACGATACGCAAGTTTAAAAGTTTTCCTTGCCCCAGACAAAGGAAAAGCTATAATCTAGTTAGCTCTTATTCTACAGGTTGTACCTATAAAGGAAATTAAACTTAGGAAAGCACTCACCCAGGTTCGCTATATTTGTTGCAGTAGACATGGAGCGCACTACCAAGACCCTTAGGTCCACAGAAGAACACACCCGCCTCAGCAGGCGCGTGAAGCTTCCTGATACCTCGGAAGATCATATCCCAGTTCGGCCGTCCGAAATTCGTGGGACTTCGCAGTCCAGTAATCGTATCCTTGTCGGCGTTGGCGTCGTTGATCATGATGTTTGTCGCGTCGTCGGCCTTGATCTTAGCCGTGAGGTAGGTGTGGATTTCGATTCGGCCGTCGACGTCCTGAGCCTCGATGGCCATGAGCAACGAACGGAACCATTCGAAGGAACCGAAATCTCTGCAGATCCAGAAAAAGTAAACCTTCGCAAGCCGCGTCTTCTTCTGCGGGTAGTTCATGCGATACCAGATCGACTTCAGAATAGACGCGAAAGGTGTAACACCGATACCAGCACCACAGAGAACG
Organism: Hypoxylon trugodes; assembly: GCF_022578975.1. Taxonomy (NCBI): domain Eukaryota; kingdom Fungi; phylum Ascomycota; class Sordariomycetes; order Xylariales; family Hypoxylaceae; genus Hypoxylon; species Hypoxylon trugodes. The sequence goes on along the minus strand of NW_026250023.1, from coordinate 1,999,442 downwards.
GAGACCTCGTACTTGAACACATCTTCAGAAGCGGATCCGAATGGACCGTCGATGTAAACACGGGGTAGGACTCTCCTGAGGGCGGGGTCCACGTCACTGTTCTGACCGTCAACACCCACGACTTTCGAGGCATCCTTGCTGTCCTTCTTGCCAAATTCGCACCCGAGAGCTGAGGAGACGGCACGTGTGAAATCACCCACCACACGCATATGGATCGAGATGTAATCCTCTTCAGGCGCGCTTGTCAAGGTAAACGGGTGATATTGCCAAAGGGAAACTTCTGGGCAGCAGAAGAAAATGTACTGTCCAGCCTTGGTCTTCGTGTTCTCTTTCTTAATTTGAATCTCGCACACGTTGCTGGGATGTTGAATGACCTTGGAGATGTAAGTCTTGTGGCGACCACGCAATTCACGGGCAACACGTTCGGCCAGATAGATAAACCCTCCAACCATCCAGTATTGCCAGAACACACCGATCGCAGTGGTACCGATCGAGACGCAGAACGGCGCGAAATCAGGCTGGATCATGCAAAAAGCACCGTGGAAGGACCAGAAAAAGAAGAAAACGATGAACATGTGGTGGGTGTACCAGAATCGTTCGTAGTTAGCACGTCTCGGCTTCTCGTATGAGGTCAACACCATTCCCGTGAGCGCAATCAACATGATATATCCCGTCCAGCCCGGTCCCGACACCAAGTTCGCAACCAACCATCCCCAAAATCCAAGGTTGTTCTTAGCAGCAATTTGCGCCAAATTGTTCCAGTGAGCTATCGTGTGGACCCAGGAAAAGAAGAAGATCGACCACGCGGTAGTGATGTGGAAGGTGATGTTCTTGTCGAACTGGATAATACCATTAAGAGGCGTTTGTCTCGCCATGGAGATAAATGTCCTGCAGACCGGCAGCAGAATTAAGGCAACGTCCAGATGAAGCACCAGTGCTGCTGATCTAGCAATCATATATGTCGGTCCAAATACATCTCTTGCTATTTGCAAATTGTCCTTGACAGCGTAGTTGACGAAACCGAAAGCGAATACAAGGGCGTGGAGAGCCATGAAAACGAAGACGAAACTATTATCATGGTCAGTACGCTTGTCTCACAAATAGAACTTACAATAGATACGAACAATCTTCGGTAACCCTCGTTAATCATCCACTTGTCGAATTTCTCGCGCATTGTCAATTCTTTTTGCCGCTCCTGCGTCATCTCTCCCGACAATAACATCCTCGTCAACGGCGTCCATCTTGACCTCTCCGACGGCTTCTCCCCCATGTATTGGTCCGCATTGTAGAACGACATCTTGACTTAACGGTTCGTATAACTCTTTCGATCGTGGTCGTTATATCGCTTTTCGGTAGATTCGTCCACTAAAAATTTCCAAATCTCTTTAATATCTTGACACACAGAGCTACCAATCCAACACCACCGATGCCTCCTCGTTCCTTATTAGACTTTTTGATTATATTTTAGAGCCTCGTCCCTCGGTACGGAAAAAACAGATAACGCTAATTCAGAGCCTGCTGAACGGGCACAAAGCCATCGAAAGTAAAAGATATTGCTTCGAGGTAACGGGCGAAAATGAATAGATCAAAAGAATGGAAAGTCGACCTGGAAGCCTGCTGTTGCAGCTGCCTGTCAGCCAACGCAAGAATCGCACAGCGCACCTACGACGAAGAAGGACTGGAAAAAGACGTTTGTGAGGGAAACGAAGGGAAAGGAGAGAAGGGTTCCGAAGATCTCATGCAAGAAGCGGGAAAGCAGTGGATATTATGGGAGACCGCCAAGAATAGGAAACATCAGGCCATTTCCGTGGATCATACCTGGGTACAGACACCACGTTAGGGGTAGTTAACGTCAACGCTACTACGGCTGGAACCAATTAGGTGATAAAATGCTTCGAAAGCCCTAGTTTACATATCGAAAATTGGCATCGAGAAGAATGAAAAAGATACTTTGTAAGAGGAAAGGAACAAATGATGTGATCCTAGGGGGTTTGGTGAAGAAAATACAAGGGTATACGAGTTCATAGCCATGTACCAGTAACTTATGAAAAAGTCAGATTAGAGGTGGGAGTTCGCGTGGTCGAGACACCTGCGACAAGGTACAGGTAACATCGGCCAGGGGGTTCTTGGTAGATGGGTCTGGATCTAGCCAAGAAGCGGTTACAGCCTTGCCACAAATGGTTTCGAGGCCGGTACACGAGAAGAGGCTCAGAATGTAAGTTTTCTAGTTAGATGGTACGCCTGCTTCGAATCGATGATTGTAATGCTATGATTCGTTGTTATATTTCTTCATAATAATCACGATTATGATTGTGATGATGAATAGTATAAGTGTTGAAAGTACTATTCACTATAGGAAAGACAACACTTGTTGCTAACTAGTATCGAAGGCGCTGAATGATAGACGAATCTTCGTTCGCCTTCTGTACCGACCTCTAGTCCCGGGCTGGTCCTGTCTGATCTCCAGATCCTTACAGGGTTGAAGATGTGGGTAATGGCGCCACTGTCATCGTGAGGATACAGACTCGATACGGGATATATATGAAAGGGTCTGCGTAATCCTCAGCGATACTAGAACCATTGTAGATAACCAAGGACAAATTGTTACAGCTTTGGTACAAGAAGCGAAGAGCGAAGGAAAAAGAGAATAGTGGAGTTGAGGAGGATGAGGCTTGGACTCTGGTTTGGAATGTGGAGAGGAAAAGGTCTCGACCTGAATAGTTATTGGTCGGTTCCCTTATGATCCACGGCGCCTATGCCTCAGAATGTTTCGTCAGGGGTCTTTAACACATCCGAGACTCGAACCGCCAAGGGTTCTGTAGCAAAAAGAGACAAGCGCCGACCGATTTCATGCCCAATACAATTGACATGATATGAATAATTTGGTTGGATGGTTTTTAATATTTTGAATCTTGTGGTTTATAATTGATTTTAAGAATAGCATATGCGTCACTAGACCGTCTTAGTGGATTAACTCTTCGACGAATACAATTAAATCGATTATGAAAGTTTAGATAAGCAAGCCATACTCAATAAAACCGAATCTTATCTCAATCGGCTGTCTCGGCAGATTCGCGACAGGGCCACTAAAATGTACCTACAATAAATACCTAGGTACCTAACCTCAAACCATTACGGAGCAGAACATCGAAAATAAAGCGGCTCATAATAACGCAACCCTGGTTTAAAACTGGAACAGCTATTCGGTTCGACATGCTGCAATAATTACCCCTTCGTTTTGTTTAACAAGAATTAGATAACCCGATGGACTAATACAGACAAAATCGCGGGCTCAACCATATCACAAGCAAAATGACGAATTACTGGTTTGATACGATTCGAAATACCCACGATATCCACTGAAAAACTTCAACTACCCATAAGGCGCCATATTCTGGTATACAATGTCGTCACATAATGCACTAAATTCCAGCAGTCGATCTCATTCGACCAAGCAGTATGTAAAGACAATTATATCCCGCATTTGAAGTTGACAATCCCCTCGTGTTCTAACGAAATTTGTATGAATACCCTAAGCACCTTGGGTATCTACACATCCTGTTGGCGTTCATTATGTTTCAAGCCACTTGAATCATAGATGTAGATTAGGGAGAAACAAATCCTTCGACTCCTACCAACCACGAATACCGAAATCCAATCATCTTATCTCTACCATATTTGATTTCATTTTCCACTTTCCGTCATAGGATTGTTTAAACACACCCAAAGAGCCAATATACATAGAAACGTCCCATCACCGTACGACCCAGTACGAGGGAAAGGTGGCGTATAAGTTTATCATTCGATGCTAATTACGCGGTTCAAACAGGGGGCAATATGTACCATATGAAAGCTGAAATACTACTCTAGATTGTCCCAAGATGTTATTTTGTAGACACCCTAGTCCAAAATAGAAACTAGGATTTAGCAGACGCGATATCGGCGGGCGTCCGTACACAACAACTTATTGTCCTAAATATACTCGACGGCCTATGGGAATGCCATCTACTAAAGGTCTGTAAAACGTACGTCATGTTATGTACCGGAGTCCTGTAAATTATACGCGATGCAAACTGCAATGGTCTAGAATATGCTCCAAATGTCACGAAAGAGATGGCAGCGAAAAATAATAGGGAAAGGTGCATTATAACAGATCCGGGGTCAAAGTCAACGAGGTTGGAAATGCAAAGCCGAGCCTCCTCCTAATCACTCCCGTAAACTTATGCCTGTTCTTTGTAAAACTTTGTCCTTCTTAGCAAGTCATTCTCAAACCCATTCCTAATAAATTCATGTGCTCGAAGAAGTTCATCGAGAGGCACACTAAGCCATAACGACGAATGGACAGAGACACCGGCGAATGCATATCGTATTGCATAGGTTGGAAGGAAACCCTCTCCGCGTCCCTCCTAGTACCACTACCAATAAATGCTCTGCTGGTTGCCTACTCCCATATCAAGCCTTGTGATGCCTCGCCAGCGAAGTCCCCATGCTACGCACCCTAGATAGCATACTTGCGAGTCCACTCACGAGCTGTAGCCTCATATCTCGCGCGGTCCGTCTTGTATACATGTGCAATCTCGGGGACGAGCGGGTCATCGGGGTTGGGGTCGGTAAGCATAGAGCAAATAGAAAGGAGGACTGAAACAAATTAGTATATAGATATATAGCACAAACGAATCAGATGCTTACCCTTAGAAATGGTCAACGCCGGACTCCATTGGTCTCTTAGGATGTCTAGACAGATGCTGCCGTTGGAGTTGATGTTGGGGTGGTAGATGCGAGTTGTGAAGTTAACCTTAGGGGGCTTGAAGGGATAGTCTGTCGGAAAGTGGATGGCAAGAAAGAAAACACCTCCAGAGTACGGCGAATCACCCTAAGACGACTAGTTAGTTTTCCGAACTTGCGTATGCGATATACACTATTGACCCCAGAGTCGAACCCATCTCATGTGTAGCATAGCTGCCAAGCATGGAGCTCAAGAAACATATTTGCCCAGGGAGATAAGAATATGGATGGGGAAGACTTACAGGTCCCATAATCGTTGCTTGCCAGTGGAACTGTACAAAAGCATAACGTCAGCAATAGTCCACGTGCCCGGTGCATGTTGATTTCCAAAGCGCTAGAGTATCCCTCGCTACCCGATAACCGCCTGAGTCGCGCAGCGTAGAGATAGTCTGTTGCCTATCAATCCTTGGTGGGGGGGTTGGTAATGTGATGCCTACCAGATCTTCACCGACGGGGCCGGCAGAGCATGATGAGGGCGGGTCACTGTGAGAAAGTCGTTAGCAATACTATCAAACAAAAAATGCATTTTTCAAACAATTATTATCGAGATACAAATAGATGTAACATGTCAACGAGGCTATCATATACAAAGACCCCGCTCTACTTGGTATAGCGGCCCCACCTTGGGCTCACTGAAGATAGAGACAAGTAGCATCGTCAAACATATGTCCGCCCCACGATAAAAAAAAAAAAAACGAAGTCAACATACCGGCCCAAGTCTGTGAGTTCCTTGTTGATGCGCTTCAACGCCATTGTGTAGGAGTGTGGTTTGCGGTGGAATGTAGTATTCCTTGCTCGGAGGCGATATCTCTGCTGTTAAGAAAACGGCTATTTATACTTGCGGTCAGTTTATGGAATGCGGGAGAAATGGATGGAGTTACAGAGAGGCAAGCCTGCAAACAAAGAGGGGAGGAAAAATATAGGTCCGGCTTACCAGAGAGGTAGAAGAAAATTCGGAAGACCTTGGGTCAATCTCCAAATATATGAGGTTCGGGAGGGAAGGGTAAGGTAGTTTGTTTTGTTGGTATTATTATTAATGTCGGTCGGGATTCGTGATGGTTATGATCGTGACTTGTTGTAAATGGCGAAAGATTGGTAAATGGTAATGGTAGCGGGGAGAAAGAAAGTTGGGCAGGTCTTTTCAGCTGACGGAATCAATAGAAAGGCACTAAAAATCAGCACAGACCAATTTTTGACAAAGAAGAGGAAAGGACAGGCAAGTATTTTCCCCTTAACCCAATCAAGAACGTTTTCACTCTTAAATCTTAAGTAGCAGTGACTGGAGTGGCTTAGTTCGGAGTGTGCGCGACTACTTTATGTACTTAAAGTACCCGGTGTACCTACCTTATGGGTATTGGTAGACGAGTCCGACTTAGAACAGGCAAGCTCATTCCTGGTTCTACCAATTAGGAGAAACCGGTCTATGCCTATTGGACCCGAAGAAACGGCGCCTTAGGCTTAATTGTTACACGGAAAGAACGGACTCCACACCGCCACGAGGTCGACCAATCCTAATCAGCTTTAAGGCAACTCAGGTACGTTGGTGGTACTCGTAGGCACCTAACTTTTTGTGTCTAGGTACTAAAAAGCCGCCCGAACCTTCCAGCCTTGAAAGTCCATCATTGAATATCCAATCACTTCACAGTCATCTATTACATTACTCATGCTTCACCACCTTTGGGTTACTGATTTTTCTAAATTATGATGAGTCAGGTTTGCAATTACTTAGGTTATTATCTAGGCTGTTCTGTCACATTTCATATACCCAGTTTGTTACGCCAAGTACTTGGATGTACTTGTAGCAATAGTGGGTATAACGCTCACCGTTTCAGTCACCTTGATGACCAAACATGATGCACGGCTAAGAGGTTTGGGTACTTACGATCAGGGTATCTAGGCGAATTATAATACGGAACCGTTATTCAAATTCTGAAAAATACGTCTATATTATCGACAGCATCGTAATCACGACTCTATGAGGATATCTGCTGGAATACCGACGGCAAAGTACATAATGACCGGCAAAGTCTAGGTATCTTAGTCAAATAGATGTGTTGTGCACAGTAACTCCATGTGGCAACGCGGAACGGCCGCCTGCATAAACCCGTGCCGGGGTTGCGTTTTGAAGATCGACGTATGGTGAATTTCAAACGCATAGTTCCCTCAACTACATATTTCTAATTACCCTATATCATCATACGAAAGCCTGCAGCCCTGTTATGGCCCTCCCTAGGATAAGGCCTAGACTCCCGTTAGCAACAATCATGGTCCAAATGTGGATTCACTTACTATGAATATCACTCTGCCCTTCGTAAGTTTGAGTCACGAACAAGTTGGCCACGTGTCTCCCAATGCCATATTCATCGCTAACAGCGTTGCCTCCGAAAATTTCTTGCAATGCCCTCGCGTTTATGAGTGCGCGGTCACAATTCTGCCTTTTCACAATACTAATCATCTCCGGTGTAACCTTCCCTTCATCCTTTAGTCTACCGACTTGTATCGAGGCCAATACACCATACGAAGCATCTGTTGCAGCATCCGCAAGTTTCTTCTGGACTAGCTGATATTTAGCTAGAGGGTTGCCTTTGAACTGCTTGCGCTCTAGGGCATATTCCCGCGCTCGGGTGATGCAGTCTTCCAACGCCCCCATAGTACCAAAAGAGATACCATAACGAGCACTATTCAGACATGTGAACGGACCCGATAAGCCCTCAACATCAGGGAACATATTTGCTTCTGGTACGGGAACATCTTCCATATGAATCATACCAGTGATGCTAGCCCGGAGGCCTGTTTTGTTCTTGATGGCTGGCGTCTCCAACGTACCTGATGGGCACTCCTTTCGATCTATCAGGAATCCCCTAATTTTGCCGGTTTCCTGCAGCTTTGCCCATACCATAAGCACATCCGCAATAGGCGAGTTAGTAATCCAGGTTTTGGAGCCACTCAAAAGGAGGTAACCCTTTTTGGTCGGGTGCGGTCGAGCCGTGGATTCCATTGAGCCTGGGTCGCTACCATGGTTGGGTTCCGTAAGCCCAAATGCACCGAGTAGTTTACCTTTTGCCATTTCGGGTAGGTATTTCTCCTTCTGCTCAGCAGTTCCAAATTCGTAGATCCCGCCCATGACTAATGAAGATTGAACGGACATGCCCGACCGATACCCACTATCAACTCGTTCTACAGCTCGAGTGATCAAGCCAGAAGCCACGGTAGATGCGCCAGCACAGCCATATCCGTGGATATTTGCGCCGAGAAGACCCAGCTCACCCATCTCAAGTAGGATAGCGGGGTCATAGTGCTCATCGCGGTACGCCTCTAAATGCGTAGCATGGTCAGCAAGCAAGATCCCAAATCACATGAAATGAATATTTTGGTTAGGAAGTCTCACGTAGGACTCGTGGCAACAACTGCTCTTGGCAATACCGTTCTGCTGTCTCCGAAATGGCCAACTCTTCCTCGGTAAACAAGTTCTTGCTAGCTAGTGGGTCTTCCCAATCAAACAGAGACTTGGGAGTGGAAGCATAACTTCTGAAAGATTGCCATTGCCTTACCGAGAGGGTCAACGGTCTTGATACTCGTGATAATGATGAACGTAGCATGGCTGCACTCTCAATTGGAAGAAAAAGAGGTGAGCGTGCCGAGGATCAAAGCAATTCATTATAGGTAATGGAGGCGGTTACGGCTTGCGGGGCCGGACTTTGAGAACCGACGAATACGAAAAAGGAATGATGCTTTCCGATACAACGGCCTCGGTATTCTTTTTAAAAGTCGGAAATAAACGGTGCATTCAAGCCAAACTTAATTCGGTTAATAACGGTCATCCACCTGCAGTATGCATGCTAACGAACCCGGGTCTAAAATATGGAAGTACCTCTTAGTACCTTCAAGCCACATACCTCACCACTCACGAAGCCACATACATATATGCTTCTCACCTAATCTAGAAGTAACAAGTGTTACCAACCTTAAACTCCGGAAGGTTTAATATATAAGGTTGGATTTTCCTGTTGTGTCACTCTAAAATACACTTTCTGTATCTTTATTCCGCTCAAATCTCGCACAGTAGGCGCAGGTAGAAGAACTAAATCACACCCGTTGGCAGTAACGACTCAAAAAGGGGTAAGCATCGTGATGATATCTCATAATATGGAAGTCACTGGGTGACAGTTACATATATCATTCATCTTCTTTGCATGTAGTTCATATACATGTAATCTTCAAGTTTTAAAGCTTCAATTATTCCTAATTCCACTCCACCAGCATTCCCTATTCTCTCATTTTCGTCTCTCGACAAAGCTCCTATCCCATACCTGCCCCTATAATCATGTTCTCTACCTTTACCAAGTGGCGATACGTTCTTAAAGCATTTTCTTTCCGTATTCGCCGCCAACTATCACATTTTTTCAAGACCATCAGCTCCCATTTCGTAAAGCATGAACCTGAACAACCATGAAACCCTCGTGATGAATGCTGTAGACTATGGATTTCCCCTCTTTTCCGCCGGATCACATCTGCTATCGCCCCACTCGACGGGACACTCCAATAGCGGTCGATATCCATCTCATAGATGTCACTCTCACAGCTGCAAATCGGCACCGATTATCGAGCAACATCAGAAGGAGAACAGCCGAGAATATGAAGATGAACACTGGCTCTTCGCACCTAAAGTGCACCATCTACCTTCACGGTTGGTTGTGTCTGGAGCTTGTTCTATTGGCCAGACGCGCCGGACCTCCGAAGCTTGTAGAGATCGATCGCTCACACCAGTCAGTCCGAACCCAGTTGACTCCCAGGATCCCAGACATCGTTAGGAACATGACAATGAGGATGACCTAGTTTCTGTCTGGTTATCTGGTGTTTCCTGCCCAGATTGTCTACAAGATGGGGCCGATCTCACGGATCAAAATACGCCACTCGAGCCCATTAATCCAGGAGACAAAGTCGAGAATGTATTGAATTTCGCCTGCCCAACTATTGTAGTACAACCTCCCAGGCGGAATCGGTCAACTGCACAATCTGGTACTGGTCTAGATGGTCCCCAGAGTTCTGAAAGCGACAAACTTTCCAAATTGTTACGAGATGGGCTCAGTGACCTGAAAGAATCAAGCCAAAGTGCAGATCCGTCCACCGATTCCCATAATCTCAATTCCAATACATCCGGGTCTATCGATTGGGATAGAGACTGGGAAAAGAGGAAACCTCGTCAGAAACATGAAGTGTCAGAAGTTTCGAATTCGAACCACGCCTACCGTACACACGTCAACGACCCTATCGAGATGGCTCGCGACAATGGCAACGTTGAGAATGGTAGCGGTAGTGAAGATACATCTGACAACAAGTCATGTTCATACCTATCGCAACATGATGCACGATTCCATGCTATCCAGAGATACGCACTCAACTCATGCCCGGAGCTTCATCGACAATTGGACGATTTCGACAGATCACTATTCGAATCAAAGGTAGGCGTTGCTTTCAACCTCATACGCAATTTTTATTAACCAGTAGTGTATCTAGGTTATAGAAAATCAAAATCAAGACCAGATAACCCAGCTGCGTTCCCAGCTCGAGAAGAATCGACATTGGCATCATTTTCATATCCGTAATATCGTTACGAGACAATTCCGATCTCTCGGCAAAAAGCTACGGCGCTCAGGTTCATCCACCTTTACAATCCGATCAGACCTACCAGCACGCCGGGGTAGCAAGGAACGTCGACTCCTCGCTCGCGAGTCAGTAAATAACTGGCCATCATCTGGTGAAGAGACTCCACTATTCAACACTCCGGAATCCAACGCTGCGGGTCTTCCCCATAATATCAGACATCACTTCGATCCATTGGCGATGGCAAGTATGATGATTGCTACGGGAGAACTGGACCGACTTTCATCGAGACCAAGTTTCGAAAAAGCTTCTAAGACTTCCGGATCTTCAACCGGGTTCTCAGGGAGCTCTCCGACTTCACATACGCCATACTACAGCGGTGCTATGAGTCCTAATGAAGAAATGTCTCTATCCGAACTAGCTGTGCTCGAAATGCCTCTGACTATCCCTTTTAATACCCCCTCGTCGTCGAACCCACAGTCAGGTGTTGTAAGCCCGGTATCAAGACCCTCGCAGAGGCGTGGACAGAGACGAAGAGGACAGCGCAGCCGCTTATCGGAAGTGACAACCCCAGATGAAATCAAGTCACCAGCAGAGCCCGCTGAAGGCTTCATCGAAGGCACTGCCTCCATCTCGTCCACTCAGATTGAGACCCTACTAGAATGTTCACATACTCCTGTAGGGGCTGATGCCGGTTTATGTCCTAAACCATTAACAATCAGCCGCAGTAACACTGGGCCACACGAATATGGGCTTGCGGATGGCACGCGGGAGATCCAATGGACATCCAGATCCTCTACACCAAGTCCTCATCGCATCATATTATTAGATCGATCCGGGAGCCCAATACTTCAAAGTAGCCCAAGTTGGAGCACAGACGAGTCAATTTCACCTCCAGCCCGGGTCTCATCGATCGGTAAGACACCTGAGTCTATGTATACACGCCTAATACCTTTTACCGATTCACCGGTCAAGTTTTTCGAACTTAGGACGCCAGCATTTCCTGTAGACACATGCGATTCTGATGTACCATGTTCTACAGCTGAAACCCAGAACGAAATCATCACTCCGGAAGGTGAAGTTATCTGGACGCGGGATAGGGACAATATAATCGAGGATGCCGATCCCGATTCTTGTCATCCGGATACTTGGTCCGAGTCACAAGGTGAGCCGGGGAACTCGGATCCTTTCTGTCCTCCTGATTGTCTTGAGAGTCGGCACAGTAGTCATTCATAACTTATGGATAGAACATTAACGGGGTTATTTTTATATTAGGGGTTAACCAAAGAACGATATCTATAGGATGGTGATATTCGAGGAGTAAAATGGCGTAAGAATATTGGTGAGCAATCGCTACAGATTCGCGTCTTGCTAAGTTGTGTATTGGCGATGGAATTCGCCATCGTACATGGGGATACAGATAGATAGGCTTAGAATGAGCTAGAAAATACCTATATATCCTATCAAATTCATGTGTATCCATATGTATCGTATTATAAAATTCCCCATGTCAAAGGCAGGGAGAGTGCCAAGTCACGATTAAAAAAACACATTTTAGGGGTTGACAATTCCTTTCCTCTATATAAACACCTACTTAGGAAGCGCCACAATCTCATCCGCCACGCCGCGTTCTAAGAAAACGAGTTTAAATCCCCGCTGTCTAGATTCGACCACCGATTTATTTATCACTCCTCTAGCAAATAGGGGCAACCCGTCGCCGGATCTAGATCTAAGAGAGCACTTGCCTCTAGAATCCACGTAAGAAGTAATTTGCCATATTTTCTTTTTCTGTTGAATTTTATAATTTTCCCTTTCCGTAGTGTAAATAAATTCAGCACACCAACCCCGTAATAACTGCTCTGTCGACAGTGGAATTCTTTTTAATGTTAGGCATAATCTCGCACTACACCATGGTTTCGTGTAAGCTCTACTTAGCTGACATCATATAAATAGGGAGGCGGTGGTGCTACAAACCGGGCCCGTTGAAGGGTTAGCGGGTTATGATGTCCTCTCTCTTGGGACCGCATCCAATCCACTTGATCTTGACACCGAGGAAGTCCTCGATGAAGGTGATGTATTCCCGGGCCTCCTTGGGTAGTTCTTCGAAGGTCTTGGTTCCGGTCGTCTTAGTGTTCCAGCCTTTAAGGGTCTTGTACTCGACTTGGACGCGGGATAGGAGCTTCGCGCTCGCGGGGAAGCCATCAATGACCTCGCCAGTATCCGGGTGCTTGTAGGCCACGGCCACCTGGATCTTTTCGAAGGTATCGAGGACGTCGAGTTTCGTGAGGTTCAAGTCACTATTGGTAGAAAATTAGTTCTATATGCCCTTACCTGGAACCTTGTGGCGTGTACATACGTATAGTGGTTAACGTTGTGCGAATATTTGCAGGTAACCAGATCCAGCCATCCGCAGCGACGTCTTCGTCCCGTGGTAACTCCGAACTCGTGTCCTATCTCCTGGAGCTTATTACTTATGTCGCCGAAGTCTTCTGTGGGGAATGGCCCGGATCCGACTCGAGTGGTGTACGCCTTCAGGACACCGATAACACCGTCCACCTTTCGGTAGTCGAGAGTCAAACCAGCCATCACACCACCGAAAGTGGTTGAAGTTGAAGTGACATACGGCCAGGTACCATATGTGTTATCCAGGAGAGCCGATTGAGCGCCTTCGATGAGGATCTTTTTGCCTTGTTTTTGGGCCACTGCGAGGTATTCGACATCGTCTACGGAAAAGGGGCGGAGCCTTTCACGGTATCCCTGGGGAATGAGAAGAGAACGTTTAAGAGGGTGAGATATTTACCTGAAGTTCTTTTATTTCGGCCTCGACATCATATTCACCCAAGCTTCCGCCGTATCTCAACTTGTAATCCCTCTCCATCGCTCGAATCCTGTCGCCGAACTCATCGTCGTCGAGTAGATCGGCGAGGAGCACGGTGCTTCGCTCAGCCTTGGAGCTGTATGAGGGACCAATACCCTTTCCTGTTGTACCTATGTTTTTCTTGCCAAGCTGTGTTTCACGAAGACGGTCCGCGGCCGCATGGAGGTCGAGGTTTAAGGCGCAGCGTGTTGAGACCTTGAGTCTTGATTGGGCATTTTGTACTCCCTTCGCCTCAATATTGGCAAGTTCAGAGAAGAACGTGGGCACGTGTAGGACAACACCAGGTCCAATCAAGTTCGTAGTTGTAGGATGAATCAATCCCGACGGTAACATATGACTTTGAATGGTCAGTTAAACATAGTGTGTTTGTAAGGAGGGGACTGTGATACATACAAGTCATACGATGTTCCAGCGGCGACAACAGCTAAAGAATGAGTAAAGAATCGTCAACATATACGGCTCGCCGATATAGGAGACGAGTTATAAATGGTAAAAATATCTTACTGTGACCGCAGTTTCTTCCACCGGTTGCTCTGGCGCAGATTTGGACTTCAGGGCTGAGGATATCGCAAAGCTTTCCTATAGAGAAGGGTATATGTAAGAAAGAGTTATTTTATTTGGCTGTGCTAAGTGCAACAATATTACTTAGGAGAGAGCTGATAGTATTACTCACCCTTCCCTTCGCTGTATAGAAAAAGACCAATTAGCAAGAATATCAGGTATAAGTAGGGGTTTGGAACTCTTACTCTCCCCATTGGACTCCTAACACTATCGTAGCCATGTTGGGCAAAGTTTTAAATAGAATGTGCTGCGTAGAAATAACACGAAAGCAGGACAAACGAAAGATTGAAGGTCTCGATATTTTTTAGATGATGCGCGCAAAAACATGAATTCGATGGCGGGGTGGTGGGGTAATGGATTATGGGTTATGGGTGATGGGTGATGGGTGATGGGTTATAGTTAATGGCGTATACCGGGTAATCGGGCAGGTACAGCACATGCACGTATCTTCTAGCACTGTACTAGTCCTATGTAAGGCAGGCTAACCTAGAATTATCCTAGTTGGAGGCTTTGAATGAGCGATATAGTGTATTAAATTTATAGTTCCGGGGGTGTTGTATACAGAAGGGGCGAGCCCGCCGGGTCCGCTGTTATACCTCCTTTCACCCGCTATACGCCGGCCTATTCCTGTAGCTAGGTAGGTACTTGTTACATGTAGTTTCATTCTTGTTAGCAACATCTCTGACTTATTAAAACCTCTTCACCGATTTTTAATACCCGCTTTTGAAGAAACCATAACAATCGTATGTATTATTAAGTATAACTGCCGTGTCATCGGGTGTATTGTAGGTTTCACCTCGTTGTCTCAAACACTCCTTACATTTTTTAAGCAAACTGATCTAAAGACATGGGTGCCTTTGTGGAGTATCCATAGTGCTCAATTAGACTCTTCCGGATTGGCTCATTTCTAATCAAGTCTAACTGTCAAGTCATGATACAAATACGTATATAGTTTTAGACATCGTGTTTTATTTTGGGAAGTTTGGGTGTTGGCTGTGAACATCTCATATTAATACGTGTACCATGTCTTTTCAATACCCTGTCCTCATGACTACCTAGATAGATAGAATATCATGATGTAAACTCAGACATAGCCCCGGGTGTCCAGGCTCTTAATTACCCTCTTCAAGAAAAAACCAACGCCATGCAATGCGGTATTGATACAAGACCGACTAAATATGACCGACCCCATCCATTCCCGTAGCAAAATAGAGAGCAAAATGCTACCGTTCCCCATTATCTTGTATACCAACCATTTCGTATTCGCCCGCGCCGTCTCTCCCTCTACCCCTTCCGCGGCCCCTAGAAAAGCCCATTTCTTCATCACCTTGTTCGCCGCCGGCCGTTCCGTTTTCCCCGGCAGTCTCGGCGCTACCATCCGTGTTATTACTACTCCTCGCATTGCCTCCAAAACTAATCGGTCGTAATTCTCTCCACTGACATCCATAAGTGCCTCCCGCGACTGCGACTACACTCGAAGCTACCATCGTAATCCACCAAGCAACGTTTCTCGGTATAAAGCCCGTGTAAAAGGTGACGATAACGAGGTGTATAAAGTGCAGGGAAAGCGCGAAATCAAGTACGAGTTTCGATCGACCTATCAAGGCTACCATTGCCACAACACTATATTTCTGCTGTTAATACGTTTCTCCTAGAATTAGAAGTTTCGGGGAGACGAACACCACGCCGGCGCAACATAACCAGACAAATCCCACAAGCCACCCTTGCGTCGTGTCACCGCGAAGGTTTGCCCATCCAAAAACAAGGTCGAGATTAAACCGCGTCCCAGCGACGAGGGATGTAAACAACATTAACACTAGTGCTGTGGCGTAGTATATACTCTGTAGCGCGGCGATTTGGCCTAGGAGTCGGAGAGGTGGGAGTTCGTTCACGGCGCCGGACCGTGGCGGCTTTCTTCGTCGGGCCATTTTCGAGATGTGGTATTAGGAAAAAGAGAAGGCGAGGAGGAGGGTGATGGAGCGGTCGGTGATGCCGCACAAATATCGTCCGATGCTATCAAAAAGTCTGAATGAGTGGATAGAAACGAAGTTGAATTTCTTGGTGGTATGTATCGTGGTCGCGCTATAAGGCCACCATGTCTACGTAGATGGTTGTTCTTTATTGGGGTTGTATTATTTGATGCAGACACCGGATATCGTGATATGTAGAAGTCGTAAAGGAAGGAGATAATGCTGTCGAGAGCTTAGAATCGTAAGAGTTGGTTTTTAGTTATTATTAATTTGACGAAGGTTAGACTTGGGCTAGTCCGTTATGCGCCTTCGCCCAGCGAATTGTCTACTAAAAATCATAAGCCGTAAGGTTGATGGGAGTACCGTATGACGAGAAAAAGGGTGACGCAGGGGCTTATTACCTAACCGGGTTAATTTTAAGAATCTGTCTAGCTCGATTTGCTATAGTGTATCTGGATGTCCCTGTAGACTTATGTAATTGGTGAGCCTGACCTATCAGATCGAAGCTTAATTCAATACCTACAGCTATCGAGCTTGGATAAGTCGAATTCGTATCGCAATACTTCATTTTCACAATTTGAGTTGGCTACGTCACTCCTCAAAGACAACATTGAATTGTTCAACTTAGAACGAATTAGCCAAAGACGAAAACAAACGAGACATTCAATTAGTCCGAACCTCCACTCCGATTCGCTAGGCATCTACACACTAAATCCTCACCATGGGCCTTTTCGGTCTATTCACCTCGGAAGACGACAAACGCAAAGAGGAAGTACGCACTGGAGCGCGGGCACCAGATAGGACAGAGCGCAAGCAATGTTGGGATGCGCGCGATAACTTTTACCAATGTCTAGACCGGCACAACGTCATCGACTCGTTGAACGGTGAAGGGAAGAAGATTGCCGATAAGCAATGTGCGCAAGAGAATAAGGCTTTCGAACAAAATTGTGCTAGTGCATGGGTGCGTTCTTCTCTTTTCCCCTCTTCTGTACTCTTGTGACTTTGTGGAATACGATGATGTGTATGGAAACATGGCTAACCGACTCCGGTGTTTGTGTATAGGTAACATATTTCAAACGATACCGAGTTGCCGATCACCAAAAGAAAAAGACACTCGAGCGATTAGAAAAAGAGGGAGCAAACAAAGTGGCTATCGAAGGACCTGGCGATGCGCCTGGATCCACGAAGGCATAGATATGGCCCGCTGCCATTTTACCTTTAATTCGCAGACCATTCATGAAGTGTATGATATTGTATATAAAGCCAACACGAAATGCATTGGATGGAGTTTGGATAGGAAAAACGGCTTATATCGAAAATCTCCTTTCCACTATACCCGAATAATTACTCAAACTCACTTGCATAAGTGAGAACCAGGAACTTGAATCCGTAAATTTCGACTCCTTACAAGCATGTTTACTAGCATACAGAGATCGAAGATTCGAGGAGATAATCCCAATCATCTAGTATCTACGCACGGTTTTATAGTGCCCTATGGTGATCCGAGATTGCGGCGTCAAGAGGCCTCCTGGAACATGTTTTGACGAGTAGATATGCGTTGGTATCTGCGTATTTCAAAGGCTTGCTAAACAATGTATTAGTTCTCCACGATGGGCTAAATGTTTTCGGTTGAGGCCGTGCTCGTGAACGGGAATTTAGCTCCACCGTTGGAAAGTTCCATATGTAGACCTAAACGGCTGTCGGAAGGAGACCACGAATACAAGGATCTGCGAAATGACTTCAGTGGTCACTTGCAACTGTTCTGGTATGGGCCTCGGGTCCCGAGGCCTACACATAGCGGGTCAACAATAACGCGATCTTCGTACCACAGGTTTCTTTTGTATGTGACCGGCATGATCTACATAACAAACTACAACAACTAATGTTAGTGATACGGTGTCGTTAACTTGTATGGGTTCCGAGTAGAATGGAAGTAGAATCAACCCGGTTTTTAAAACCGGGCGGCACTTCTCAGACCGACGGAGGAATTTCAATCTCGGATTGCGGTGCGGATGCGGCTTACTTCCTATTATCGCCGCAGCACTTCTAACACCTGTACGCTGGGTATGCTCCGGAGTATGCAGGCTTAAATGTACCTGTCAGCTTT
Organism: Hypoxylon trugodes; assembly: GCF_022578975.1. Classification (NCBI taxonomy): domain Eukaryota; kingdom Fungi; phylum Ascomycota; class Sordariomycetes; order Xylariales; family Hypoxylaceae; genus Hypoxylon; species Hypoxylon trugodes. The sequence goes on along the minus strand of NW_026250023.1, from coordinate 1,981,537 downwards.
CAGATCCTCCTAGAAGATAACCGTACGTCAGCACCGAAAATCATTGGAGAAGATGCTGATTTGTCTCGGAGAGCCGGCACATAGTACATAGAACAGATGAGCGTCAGCAGGGGTGAATGGATGGTTGGTAACAATACCTTGTCAAGCTGAAATAGTTCATTAAAATTCGTGGCTGGAGCCGCATTAAATTGATTAAATTGATCTTCCAATCTCGTACGTATTAAACCGGCAGCTCGGCAGGCAGACTGTCTTCTTTTTTTACCAAGGCTGTTGTTGGAGAAACAATTAAATACATTGTGCTGTATTGTAAGTACTTAGCATAATAGTAGGGGAAATTGAAGGAGGAAGCACACATATGTATACACCACATAGGTGAGACTATTATTCATTCATAAGATTGCTATTTCGACGAACTTGCAGTGGCAGTACATTATAAATGTATTCAAGTACATATTTGACCGAAGTAAGATGCGAAAATCTGCAGAATTGAGCATTGGGCTGTCAAGTTTTATGAGATATGACATAATCCTCCATAATATTTGGGCAGGATAAATTGAATACTTTAATACGAATCGTGGCTTAGCTTTTGGGTACATGTGTAGAAGACCCTCCTTTTTTGCTCGGGGTCCACAGGCTTAAAATGCCGGGACGGGCAGTCATGGATCCTGATGGTAATTTTCTACGTATCGTCCTGTCAACCCCTGACGGCTTCCAAGCTTCTCCCTTACGTTCTATTAGTGTGTTATGTACGTAAGCCTAAAAGTAAGATAGATAACTGCATAGTTAAAGCTAAAAACTAAACGGTGTGTTTTTCTTGACGCGATGCTACCTAGGTATTTCAGTGACATATTGCGAATATGCCCATATGTAACTGAATAATCTAAAAAGGCTAAGCCTTGTTGGGTAGGATAACATTACAGCTGCATATGTGAAGATGCCACCTGATGTGACGTATCGCATTCTATTTTCACAAGGAAATTAATTGAACTTTTTAATCATAGCAAATATTACAATCTGACTTTTTATAGGCGAATTATTTTCATATGAGAAAAGGAGATCTAGAATATGATCATATTAATCAACATCGAAGTGTACTGTACCGTACAGGTACAATTAAATAAATACGCTAAACTTGGTTGATCGCTTTTAATTCAGTTATGCGAGACCAAGTCCCAGGAGTGGCTTGGAAATGCTTGGCTGAAGTTTGTGCAATTACTTTCTATGCAGCTACGGTAGGACGTTCCACTCAAAGTTATCCACGTTAAACGGACCAATCACAAGGATCCCAGCCCCCATAACCCACCCAGCTGGCAACTTTCTTGGTTTACTACACGACAACACAATCTCGCTCGCATCCTCAACCTCCTCCCCCCTATCTTCAAGTCTCAACACCAAAAAAAATACCCATTATAGCAAACCACGACGACATCGACAGACGGAAGAAAAGACAATAATATTATTCGTTTCGATTTTTCTATACTAGTACGAAAGTCGCACACCCCTCGCCCGACCCAACCGTAAAGTACCGTCTCGAGACGCGAAGCCAAGGGCGAGGGTTTCAAAGTGCATTGGGAGTCGAATCCCTTTCGAACGAAAACCGACCATCCAGGAGCGAAATATGCCTACGTTCCTAAGCGACGAGAATTCACCGATATACTCCCCGAATTCAGGCATCGTCCATCTCGGAAACCACCACGAAGCGGTCTTTCACAAGTTGGCCAACCCAAAAGAAACATTACTCCCTAGACCGCTACCTACCACAATTGACACGAATGAAACATTCGACGACAATTCATCATCCCATTCCTCCTACAGCTCCGGCCCACGGACGCGAATGAATGCGGATGACTTTTCCCCGTCGAGTATGATGCCCTTGCCCAATGGCAGGTCGAGTAGAGACTCGAATGGGGTGGCCGCCCCGGGCCCAGATTCGAAATATTATTCAGACGTAAAAACTTCTTTGTCTGGAAGACACTCGCCTGAACGCCAAGCCACTGCCAATGACATCTCTCCGCCCACTGATAATCAAAGAAAGAGCACCTCTGAGTCACAGTTTAAACGGTCTTCCGTCGAATCGTCATCTCGTCCTTCGCTGCAATACCCCGTCGATGCATCACGAAAATCATTAAATAATGGTGACATACAAAGCGTAGACAGCATTTATGATAACATTCCAGCTTCTGCACCTCCAAACAGCTCCGTACCAAGTTACTTACTGCACAGTCCCAATCTGCCAGGAAGTCCGAATTCCGAACCAACCCAGCGCAAATCCCCGCCGCCACAAAGATTCTCCTCGCCACCAAATTATCCATCTACTGGTGCAAGTGCCTCCGCATCAACGTTAGCTCTCCAACCGCCCGCGGCAGGATTAAAACATAGACATACGCTGGAGGTTCCCAGAGTTCCCCCGGGCCGAGGTTCAAAAGATAGCAACGATACAGCATTTACGAGTGGTAGATTCTCTCCTTCTGTAGGCGGAGCATCACAACGTCGAGGGTCTTTGAATTTGGGAAGGCGAAATACGCGTTCCCTACATTCCGACATACCCCGCGACGAGATACTTCCGGATGACGACGCACTAAGGTGGGCTGAAGCATACCGACAGAAGCGAGCCAAGAAGAAGAGACGGGAAGAAGAGGAGGATGATAGGGTTTTGGTAGGAACGAAGGTCGACGAAAATCACGCGAATTGGACGACGGCCTATAATATGTTGACTGGAATTCGAGTATCTGTTTCACGTACGAACGCCAAACTCGATCGCGAGTTGAATGATGCCGATTTCGATACTAAGCAGAAATCGACATTCGACATGTATGTTCCTTGTAGAAATAAGTTTGGTTATCACGTACTAACATGAACAAATAGCGCGGGCAACGAGTTGGTTCCCTCGGCAAAATATGACTTTAAATTTAAGGACTATGCGCCCTGGGTATTTCGGCATCTTCGTGCGCTCTTTAGGTTAGATCCTGCCGATTATCTTATGTCCCTTACAGGCAAATATATCCTATCTGAGCTCGGCTCTCCTGGAAAGAGTGGTAGCTTCTTTTATTTTTCTAGAGATTATAAGTATATCATCAAAACCATACACCACGCCGAACACAAGTTTCTACGAAAGGTTTTGAAAGACTACTATGAACACGTCACCGAAAACCCGAACACCCTTCTATCCCAATTCTACGGCCTCCACCGAGTCAAAATGCCTTATGGCAAGAAGATACACTTCGTTGTCATGAATAACCTTTTCCCCCCTCATCGAGATATTCACACCACATTCGATTTGAAAGGCTCAACGGTTGGACGAGATTATCGGGAAGAAGAACTCGAAAAGAATCCGCGAGCGACGTTGAAGGACTTGAACTGGCTTCGACGTAAGAGACACCTCGAATTGGGGCTCCAGAAAAAGCAGATGTTTTTGCAGCAACTTGAACGTGATGTACGACTACTGCAGAAGCTAAAGATCATGGATTACTCCCTCCTGATTGGTATCCACGACCTACGAAAAGGAAATGAAGAGAATCTTCGAGACAAGACTCTACAAGTGTTCAACCCAGGAGGGGATAGCCCGTCAGAGGAGGGGTTCGAACCCAATTCTGTTCTTATGAGGACGCCGTCAAAACTTGAGAATGCACGCAAAGCAAGGGAATTGCGGCAGATGATTAAGGCTGAACGGCCGGTTCCCGTAGGCCAAACTAGTACCAGGATGCCGGACGAACTTGCCGAGGGCCACACTCGAGGCGGTATGTTCTACAGCGATGATGGTGGTTTGCGGGCAACCCATGAGGATAATACCCCTGGCGAAGAAGTCTACTACCTTGGAGTCATCGACTGTTTGACACATGTATGTCCCCTTCTACCCCTATTTCTATATTTGTGATGATCGCACCTATCTTTGAGTTGTCCGCTAATGTTTCCAACAGTACGGAGTTATCAAGAAGATAGAACATTTTTGGAAAGGCCTGTCAGCTGATCGCACTCAAATATCTGCCCTCCCGCCTGAGGAATACGGCGACCGCTTTATCAAGTTCATGTCTGGTATTACAATGTCAGCAGAAGAGGCAGCAAGGGATGCACTCGATCGCGAGATGGCCGCTGCTCTTTCGTCAGCCGAAATGGAACAGACCAAACAGGACGCCCTTCAGGTTCCCGGGTCTAACAGCGCGCCACCTGCACCATCGTATTTGCCACCCGCTCCGCCAGGTATGAGAAGTCCGAGCTCACCCGAGCCAAACCTTACTATAGAGAAAGCTCTCAGGAAGGCCACGAAAAAGGAGAAAGACGTTGCTAAAGAGGAACAAGTGCCGGAACGTAAGATAACCACAGCCGTGTCTCCGGGATCGAGAGCCAATTCACACGCCGTTCTCCCAGTTGTCGAGGAAACAGCGGAAGCGGGTTCGGTTGGTGGACGGAGTCGGGGTGATAGTGCCAGCGGATCTCGACCGTATACGCCTTCACGAGTAGAGAGACAAGACGGATTTACCAATCTAGGGCCTCACGGTATCGGGGGTAGGGGACCACCAACGCCGCCCAAAACTAGTTATCTAGATCCCGAGGCCAGCTACGATGAACCTAGGAGGAGTGGTAGCAGCGGGGGTAGCGGTGGATTCAAGTTCCTAAGGCATAGGTTCAGTCGAGAAAGTCTTGATAAGGCTTTACCCCCTATTCCTAAGTAAATCTCGGCGTTGTCGACAACTTAGCGTTGAAATTGTGTTGGCGTTATGGGGTTGGGGCTTATAGGATTGCTAGCCACCTTTGTTAAGACGCTTGTGCGTCTTCAATGACTGGTACAAGTAATATCGGAAAGAAGATGAAAAATTAATGAAAATATAAGATCAAGTGGAAGTCGAAGAGTTAAAGGGCCCGGTGCAGGGGAAGAATAATCGGGCTAATATTCCTATTAAGTGTCTAACACCAGCCGCGGCTACCGAAGCAAGCTGGAAACCGAGAAAGAGGAGGCGACATGCAAACACACTTCTGGCGGTTATCATTGTTCCAAGGAACCCCCTTCCAATAAGGGGGGTATACTATGTTGGTAGAAATGTTTGAAGCACGGGAGCGCGTTCCTTCCTACCCCTTTTTCCTTTTTTTTAATTCCCCTTGTTTTTGCTATCGCTGTTGGCTGTTGCTGAGAGCATTATCATCAATTGTGTTTGTACAGAAAGACATGATACCACCATTGCATAAACTGCATGAATTTGACGAGTCTTATTCAACTACTTATTATTACTTTTTTATCGGCTACTACTACTACCCACGACTCGTCGTCTCGTCCGTCTGCTTCTCGGTGTTGGCCTACTAGGTACCTAAAGTTTTTTCTTGGAATTAAGCGTGTTATGCGTCTAGATAGATAGGGGTGTATAATAAAATAGAAAAGCTGTGATGGCTGTAATCGTATGTTCGGGTAGATTTGAATTTTTGTGTATGTCTTCAGTTAGATGTATAGAGGGTGGCAATGGGAGGATTGGTCTAGATGGATTAACGCTACTTCTCAGCATGTCTTCCAAGTCTGTCCTCTCTCCAGCAAGTTATGTGTACTTGAGGCGCAAGATTGCAGGTCGCTTTGCTTACTTGTCTAGGTAGGTAGGTAAGGGTTTACACGAAACAGTTTATTCTCAATATCATTGACTAAAAAATCGAATTACATGCCATGTGTGCACCATTGCCTAGCTAAGGCCAGCGGGATATCAACCTGTTACAGAAAAAAAGAGCAACCATCCGTATGAATTCCTAACTCCATCTCATAATGCTCCATAATCCCCCTTAACCTCGCAAAGTCTGGCCTTATACGTCTCCACACTCACAGCTGGCTTTCTGTCGCAAGTTGACGGGACAGGTCTTCAACCTGTTGCTTGAGTGCACGGATGAGATCCTTTGAGGCTTCAAGCTCCGCCGCAGTCTTGCGCATAGTGCCGTACGTTTGGTTGTGTTTCGCATGCACCGCCGCAACCTCAGATCTGGCGTCCTCGGCACCTCTAGCGGCCTGGTCTCTCTCACGTATAGCAGCGTCTCGCTGGCGAAGAGCATCGTCGCGCTCGGCCTCGGCGATTCGGGCGTCGTGCTGGGAAATCTCTAGTTCAACCTTAATATCGAATTCGTCGTTGGCAAGCTCCTGTTGTGGATTAGGCGCTGCGGCGTTGGTCGGGTTGCCCGGCGCAATGGCGACGTGGTACTCTACTCCGTTGGCGATACGAAGCCACTCCATAACCCATGTGACGGCGGGCAGTTCCTCGATCGTGTCGGAGCTCATGGGGTAACGCGCACTCTGACCTCCGGTGCGCTGGAAGTGGTTCTTGAACGCGGAGGTGTAGAAGAGCACCGCGCTCTCAATTGCCCTATGGGTCGAGTATCTAGGGCTTAGTCTGGACCAATGACCCTCGTCCCAGGCCATACGCCAGAAGTAGTTGTTACCGCTGTAGCCACCCCGAGTCTTAAGAACCCTCGTGATATGCGCGAAAAGGTAGAGAACGCCTCTCTTGACCTGTACAGGAGTGAACAGTCTGGTTGCACCAGTCGGGGTCAACGTGGTCAACACAATGTCGGCGATTGCCGATAGCGTGGTACCTTCAGGCCGCGGCAGACCAGTGAAGTTGAAGCATCGGAGGTCCGTCAGGAGTCCAAGAAGCTCATCCTCGTCCCAAGCCTGATGGGATTGAGCTACGGGTGCGGGTTGTACGGTTTGTAGCCCGTGGTACATCGGGGCGGGGGGAGAGTTGGACATGGTCTTTCGACTGTATACGGCGCGCGTAACGAGAGGCTATGTTTATCAGATTAGTAAATGCTTATTGACAAGGTAGCGAAGTAAAAATCTAAAATGAGTCGCATGTTCCAACGTAGGTTGACGATAATAAGATATAAAGAGGTCAAGTCCTACCTATTCCGATATCAAGAAGACCGAGTAACAGATGAAGACACTGATGCGTGTTCAGTTTTACTAACAGCAACTAAAGAATTTCAGTTGACGAAGCAAAGGTAGATGAAGAACAATTTGTGGTGAGAAAGACGAGTGAAAAGGAGCGAGAATCAAGTAACCACTGGTAGAATATACCTTAGATGGACTTGGGGATTAAAGTAGTTGTTCGTAGTACAACAGTCTTAGGGATTTGTTGATGGTGAAAGGGAAAACGAGACGTGGAACAATTCTAGGTTTTAGAAAGGAATGATGTCGTTGTTGACAGATTAGATGGTGCGTGTTTTGTCAGAGCAACACCTGATTTTTTAGTGGTAGCATGGCCGAAGCTTTGTTAATAACACGCCGACAAGGTCCACGGGACTATTCGGCGGAGTATTTCACGAGTGACTTCCACGTCCACGGAATGTGCCAGGCATCTTCGTCGCTTTAGAGAATATCTTTACGAAGAAGAACAGTGCTTCTCATTACCTGCAAGGCCACCCATGAGCTTTCCCAAAGTAGCCCCTTCTTTTGAACGATACATTACAAACCCTTGGAACGTCTGTCTAGAAGCTAGACCCCCCTTTTATCTCTACAATATGCTATACCCCTAGTATCCTCCCAAAAAGACCGCCACCCGTACACACCACGTGTGTTTCCTATGGGTAACGCCTACCGAGATCTGGATACCTTTCCTCCCTTTGATACCGATCCCGTATACTCAACCTGAAGTCAACCTCCGAGATACCGAACTGACCCAAACGCCACCTATCTAGAAAGTGCTATCGCCGATATAATTAGACTTCCTAGATGAAGTTCTAGGTTATCCCGTATGGGTAAGAGTGTCCTAATCGTCGAAGAGGCAACAACATCTTGCCGGATGTCTCTCGATTGGGGTAATGCTAAGCACAGTCAAAGGGGGGCCTCCCGCAAGTTGCAAAATTACGAAACATTCTTACAGCTTAATACATATCCAAAATCTTGCTAATCGATCCAATCGTGCTTCGAGGTTACTTAGCTAAGATGACGCCACGAGTCACTCGGGTGGGCAAGATAATCCATGCGAGTAAACTTGGTAGTTTCTTGTATGCTAAATTAGGAGGAAGTTTCCCTGGATGCTAGGCGCTGTTCATCGTGTCGGGCGTCGCAGCTGAGAGTTTCTCGCAGACTCATTCGGACTTACGTTTTGCATTACAAGATCCTAAGTTCATCCGCTTAGAAAATAGGGGCCTCGGTTTCCCACGACGATATACCAAATGTCGTTATCGCCACGAGACCGCGGTGCAGGGCAACTTAGGGACTCTTAACTTTCATTATCAATTATGATTCGTCCCTTGTGCTACTTAAGTAGCTGAATGATAGGTACACTATAAAATACCTTAGACGACACCCAACGCGAAGGGCTTGCGGGTGGGGTTGCATCGAAGCCACTCGGCTAAGAATCGTGGTGCTAATAACCGACCACATCGTATTTAAAAGCAAAAAAATGACTATGCAGCAGACATAAGATCCCTTCAGCCACCATTTTTATCTCCGTCTTTATTTCCAAGTGATAAGAAGCCGACATTATTACACCAAGTCACAGCCATCTACATACGCCAAGAAAACGGGCGTAACACAGGCGCACCTCGCCTTGGCACAGGTCCGTGCACATTATGATAGGGGGTATCGTATGCCCCAGCCATGACTGTCTCGGAAATTTACGTTTTCGCGAAGCTGACATACTGCAAGAGAAGCTATGTCGTGTACTATTGACTTTACCACGACTTGAAGTTACTGGTTACCTGAAATACCCTAAAAAACATGCTGTGTCGCTCGCGGTATTAGTTACATCGAATCAACTTGATAGACACTCCGATTGTAACGCATTCGTGCGGATACCCCTCATCGCGTCGTGATTCTGACGTGGAAGCCCGAAGGCATTGCGAACCATTTGGTCTCAACGGTCCAATCATCGACAGGACTTACGAGTTTCAGCTGACACGGTCTGTTATTATCATCATATGATGCCGCGGCAAATGTGAGGGGTAGACTTACATTGTATCGCTGCAACATCGATGGGATGAGTTTGTACACCTCAAACAAGGAGAGGTTTTTGCCCAGGCAGGTCCTATGGCCCGCACCGAACTGATTAGGTCTGTGTTAGCTCCTGGAGGAATGGTAGCCAACGCAGACTTACGGTGAGGAGCGCATTGTACATGTCCTTTTTCTGATCTTCATCGCATAACCATCGCTCCGGTCGCCAAATATCTGCGTCGTCCCCGTAAAGGTGTGGCTCGCGATGCACGGCCCAAGGGTTCTTCAAAGCTACATATTAGCATATCATCTTCGTATCCTTCTAATCCCACTATAGAAAGATAGGATACGTACCATTGACACCCGAGTGCCTGCTGGAATCAAATAACCATCAACCTCAAGCCCACTTTCAGGTACTATACGCTCTAGTGGAGAGGAGATTGGCGGGTGAAGTCTCGAAGCCTCGTTGATACATGCTTCCAGGTATGGTAGAGTCTGCGTCTCCTTCCACGTTACGAGCTTGGAGATGCGACCTGCTTCAGCGGCGTCATCGATCTCTCGTATCAGGGTATCAAGCGAAGAAGGGTTTCTCAGGAGATAGTAGATAACCACACTAGCCAAGATGCCCGTGGTGTCTGCACCAGCTTGTATATTTGAGTTGGTCCATGTTAGGATGGCGCTGTCATATGTATTAGCACGATTGCCGGAGTCGCGAAAGAAACAGGGCGAGGGGTAAAAGAAATATCAAAACTTGCTTCACAGGCAGGGACTGGTCTTTCTCTTTCTCTCTCATAAAGCATGAGAGGAAATCTTTTTGATTGATTTCTAGTCTCTCAGCTTCAGTTAATGCTAGCCTTTCGCGAATACGCGCGCTCCCAAATTCCACCAAAGGATCTTTGGTTGAGGTAGCTGGCCTTAGCGGATTATCTCTCCAAAGATAATCAAGCCATGGTGTCTGTGTGTTCTATTATACGTCAATATGCATACCGGGTGATACGATCATGTATACCTAGTGTCACGGAAGCTTACGGGGAATACTGCTTGGAAGAATTTCCAGTTATTTCCCATCAGATTCTCGATGTCCCCACCCTTTTCCAAGAAGCCCAATCTACGCGAGAATGTGACTTCACTCAGGACATCGAACGCGAAGAGTTGCATCCATTCAGATAGGTTGGAGTCTCTGGCCTGGTTCGCGAATAGCTCATCAAGCCGCGAGAAGAAGAAGTTTATCGTGGAGTCTATGTGCTCTTCAAATGACAGGAGATTTGTTACTGAGTACAGATTCGCAACAGGGCGTCGCATCCGTCGATGCAAATCCTCATCACGAGTAGCGAACACATCTGGGATCCTTTCGCCCTTCACGCGTGGTATAATGGTGTTATAGAATTCGGACTAAAGCGTTTGTATTGGGCATCAGACATCGTACATTGGCAATTTCAAGGTGACGTATCGTTTCTGACGACTTACCTTTGGGAAACGACTCTTAAACCCATAGATCTTCTCGACCGCTTCCGGCTGAGAAATGAGAACGGCATTAGGTCCATAACGGACCACGGTCCCGTAACGACGATGTAAGTCGGTGTGCTTCTGGTGAACACTTCCAGTTTGGATCCACCAGCGGCGCACGAAGTTCGTGAGAGACGCAGCGAATGGGCCAGGTATGTGCCTGAGACAGATATATGATCTAACTGAAACAATAGTTGCTATCGCTAGAGATACGACGACTGCCGTTGTAGTGAATCCTAGCCAATGACCGTAAAACCTAACGAATACGTCCATCTTCTTTACTATTTGATGAATATGAGTTCTGATTGTGGTATATGGACAAGGAGTTTATTCTATGATGAGAAGTGAGGACCGTGCTGTTACAAGAATTAATACGACCTCACGTTAGTTATTAAGACCATAAATGTAGATGGTGTGGAGAAAACTCCCGGGTCAAAGGGAAGCTACTGTACATATCGGCACTACCTAGGTACCTAGGTAGGTAAGATGCGTATGTGGTGGTGACTCGTCATCTTTATGAATATGCGACTGCAGGATATGGCGATCTTGATTTCTAGCGGCAGTCTAGACCTTAGATATGAGGGTGATGGGACTAGCCATCAAGACAAAGCAGCTATTGGTGTATATATGCAAGGACTTATATAGCAGTTACTTATCCCCTCCTCGTGCAAAAACAGTGATAACGGAAATAGAGTCATGGACGAAACCATGGCGGCCTATACCATAGCCTATACGGCACCCATAAACCAGGACCAATTCGAGTCTAAGCTCACACAAGACCAAGTATGGACCTACATCGACCTAAAGGCCCACCATGCCGAGAAATTCACACCTACCATTACCAGTTCAGAGATCCTGCAGGCGTCTGAAGACTGCGATTTTTTCACTAGGCAAGTATATTTCGCTCCGGATAGCCATCCTATGGGCTTGACCGTAGCCGTGGAAAATCGCTGGCTTTATCAACCATGTTGGGTCAAATATAGGACAGACGACAGAAGAAACATTGTCGATATGATCAGCACCGGTTCGGCAGGAGAATTGCTCTATACGAGTGTCGTCGAATGGCGACATCCAAACATACGGCCAAACAGTATCGCGGCTAAGGATAAAGAGAAGGAAGACCGGGATGTACGTATACCATATTTTCTGTATCTTCTATTGTAGCAACTTGGTTAACGTTGATTGGATTGGACCTAGGCTACTGTAGATGCTGCCTAGACAACGATCGCGACTATGCATCGGATGGCCCAGGACACGAAGGAAACGAAGTAAACACACGATTGAAGGGTGAGCAAACATGAGGTACAATTTTGGAGGGCTTCGTAGTGCCAGACCTCCCTGAAAATATAGGCGGCGATGGAAACGAGTTGACCCCTGCGGCAGCAATGAGTAACAGAGCCTGCTTTCCCTAAGTTAACCGCCCCTAAAGTGTCTTATTGCCGACTCAATTAGTGATTACTAGATTGGGGAACCCCTTATAATTTGATCCGTTAATTCATTTCAAGACAGGAGTGCGGGGTGTGCTGGAGGGGCGTTGTAGGGTACCTAGACACCGAAGTTATAGTGATTTATCACTGTAGAAAATTGGGCTATGCAGTTACCAACTACCTAGTCGAAGCTGCTCTACAATCTATCCGAGGTTTCTAGGGTATATTCAGAAGGAGCGATAGCTTGGACGCTATATAACCGCCAAATATATTACTTTAGAATCCCGATGCGCCTCCAATATGATACGTATGTACGTAAGCTCTTGTCATCATCTACGGCACCTACCCTCCTCATGGTGGGCGATACGGCCCGGGAGAAGGAAGTATCCAGAATTATCTTTCCACACAACATCTTTGGGAACTCTTTCTCAATGAAGTCAGAAAGTCCCGCGGTAGGGTTCGCTTTATTCAGCGTAGATGTATTGAGATCTAACCATCGTCGAAGTGGGATAATGGAGTTTCTGGGAATGCCGAGCTCTTTAGTGAGTAACTTGACAACTTCTTGCCATCCCCGCCGTACTGGATTCTCTAGATGATATACCAGATGCAGAGGACTGCTACTAAAGGTAATTTCCGATAAGGCTTCTACCGCGATATCTACTGGAAGCCATGATAGAGTCTAGACACGGTGAGCATATGCTAGTTACGACGGGGTTGGCATCTTACTCCGTATAAATCGGGAAATTTCCCTATGAACTCACAAGCGTGACGAAGCGTTCATCGGAGTTCCAAAAACCACTCCTTGCGCCAACGAGTTGACCGACCCTTACAAGCCCTATTTCGATCTCAGGGTGATTGGTAGCCGTACGTTCGACAACTTTTCCGCATACGAGTTTCGCCTTGGCATACCCGAGGTCTAAGCTCCAATTTAGATCATCCACTCGAGACTCGGGTACAAATGACTCTCCCGTAACAGCATGATAATTAGCTACGGTAGAGATCGATGAGATAAACAGGAACCTCGCTCTCTTCGTAGGATTGAGGCGGTATGCTTGCGACGGTAGTTGGATTAAATTCTGCCTAGTCCTTAACGATGCATCAAATGACGACAAGAGCAATTTAAAATTCATAGGCCAGGCGATATGCACTATATGTGTTATTTCTGCAGCCAAACGCATATACGTGCTGTCACCAAGCGCAAGACTGGAGGCGGCCGTGACGGTTTGGATAACTTCAACCTTCGACCATGCCTCGTCACGTACACAGACGGATGTCCCGCGATTTGAGAGCCTATAGCCGAATTAAAATAGAGGCAATTGCGAGTGCAAATTTTATTTTCACGATACTCAGTTGAACCATCGCCATTCCAACTTCAACTATTCCATGTTTGCCCACCAGAATAATCAATACCCAAACGTTAGTACTAGCCATAATATCCAGACAGATAGCGAGATTTTCGATGTCAAGCCATCTCCCATTGCGATTATGTCTCAGTGCGACCAAAGGAGAGGCTTTCGTACTACCTACGTACCGCATCATCAGCTTACCTAGGTACGTTCCCTACCTAGGTGCGCATATACCGTACTGTATGCAATCCGATCCGATTCTTTTCTTGATCGCCCGGTCTCGGAAAACGAAGTAGCATTCTTTGTTTAAAAAAATGCTGTCACGAACTCCACTCCCAACGAAGGATCGAAAAAAGCAAGGAGAAATCGCTGTAATCTTTTCATTTGCATAAAATGATAGATGACATGTAATTGTAACCTATAGGGGCTAGAGTCAATAATGTGAAACCCGAAAGAGAGAAAATATGATCGCAAATTTCCATACGTCATCGGGAATCTACATGTTCACCTACATGCAAGCCACTTGTCACCTACTAGTAATTTCGTCCGAGCGGCGGGGAAGCCCAAAAGGAAAAAAAAACAAGTACTTACCTACATATCTGAACAACTCAACATCACCTTCTAGCTGACATTATAACCTTTTATGATTCGGATTAATATGATAACACCAAGCCGGTGATCATAAAGGGGTATGTCCATGGAGGGGCGGTGATGTATAGCAGAAACCAGTTACCCCTTTTCCTCATATACAATCTCACAGCAAACCGACACGTAAAGAAATGAGCGATGAATGTACTGCCAGTCGCTTAAAGATTTATTTAGACCCTTATAACTTCGATGGCTACCTAAGTCCTAGCAGCTTCATAGTCGGGTACTAAGTGCAGGAACGATATAACACGTAAGTGCTCGCTAGTAACGAAAGGTCGCTTTTGTATTGATATTTCGGTTTGTTTCCTAATACCCCAAGCTTATGTCCGCATGATCGTATGTCCAAATGCCACCACGATACCACTTAACATCGAGCCGTAGTCCTTGCCCAGATCTTACTACCAAGTCCAGGTCGTCATAATTGAGTTGGCCTCACTGCTAGAAGTACTAAAGTTACGAGGGGGACTCGAGTTACCAGGAGTACCGGGATTATCAGAGATACTAGGGTCACTGGTAATGGTTCCATCACGTTGAAATCCATGAATAGCCTCGGTATGATGCCGGGGGCTTAAGGCTTCCCGAATGTATTTATCGTCAACAATTAGACCCCATTTGAATCGTGGCTGAGGATCCCAATATGTCTGAAAGTATGTCTTGCGATTCCATGAATCGATGCGCAAATGTAGAGGGGTATCGAAGTCTTGTAAATTCCGCGGTCGTGGGTAAAGTAGCGCGAGATCCCTCGACTTGGCGTAGAAATGTACCACATGAGGAAGATATTGATACCCGAAGGGGTATGGGGTGACTGGCCCAAATTGACGGCGGAAATCAACTAGGCATTCCCAGACTTTCAACCAGAATGCCTCACAACTTAACCACCCAAGCCCATTGTTACCGTATTTGAAAAGGCAACATCCAAAAACGTCCCATAGTCCATTTTGAATATCCAGGTCTGTAGCTTCACTAATCAACTTGTCGCAATCTCCGAGAATAATAGCACTCTAAGCACTGCTTGGGATGGCGAGACGTATGAATTGGGTGCTGTAAGTTAGGTACGGTGTGCAGGTGAGTTTGTGAAATATAGCCAGTCCGGATGGGGAGAGAATCTTAGATAGTGAAAGGGGGACCGACATCTTGGTGTGAACTATTCAACGGACTTATCGGAGGATCCTCTGGAGTTTTATTTGGGAATACTAACGAGGCAACGAATGCTGAGAAAAGAATGCCGGTAATGATCTAGATCGAGGAATACATGTGAGGACAACAGGAGATGTAACATTATAGTTAGGAGGAAAAGACATGGTCGAGGATCTATTTTGAATTTCTCATTGCATTGTCTTTTATACTGCATTATGACTTCCGATTCTACCACTGCGACTACTCGCAGTCCCGCGTAGATTTCGTGAGTACCTAGGTATCTGAATCGCTATTGCCTACCAATGTATGTCGTCGTTACCTGGTTTGGGGTCATTCGCGAGTTCCAACCAACTTAATATTGTGCTTCGAATTGAAAGTCACAATGAACCCCTGATGCCATTTGAAAGGGACGGAGAAAAAAGGGGGGCTTAGTAATCCCAGACTAAGCGCTACGACGATACATCGTAGTACCAAACCGGAAGTTTTACATCCCTGCTAAGTATCATCATGCCAAAACTTACCAGGTACCCCTGACAGAGCACACTGTCGGTTTACTCCCCGCGAAAAAAAACCCGCATTCCAGTAACTCACCGTCAGAAGAAAACTTTCCCCTCTCCCCAACCCCCTCATCAACATCGTCGTCGTTTAACCTACACCATCACCGTGAACCACGCCAACGTAAATCAATTAGAAGAAACCAGGAGTCTCATAACTAAGAACATACCTAAACTAAATAAAAAATGGAAACACCAGAGCCACCACAACCAAACACTCCCAACGCTCCCGACACTAACTCTCCCAATCCTCCCAATTCCCTCGGAAACCGCCCCAAAGAAGTCCACACCAAGCACCTAACCGAACTAGAACGATTCCGGGTGCGCACGCTCCATTTCGACGCCCGCATGAGCGCCGGGCGCATCCATGCCGTAACCGGGTACTCCATGAGTCAGATCCGGACTGCTATACGCGCGAAGTCCGCTGCTGTACCACCGCGGACTGGAAGGCCGAAGAAAGGTATATCCCCTTCCCCTTTTCTACGCTTTTGAGGGTGGGATGAAATGAGGTTGAACTAATACATTACCAGCACGCCCAAACCAAAAAGGATCTGCGGATCAGTCACAAGTAGATGCAGAGGCAGACGCAGAGGGTGAAGAAATGGATACCTCGCAAGCCTCACCAGCAGCGGGAGGAAACTCCCTCATAACGCCGAGTTATTCCCCGACTCCAACTCCGGCTGCATATCCTTCATCTAATCTCAACGCCACCAACGCCACCACCCCCACAGTCGCTCCTTATTCCCGTATAGGTGCTCCACAAGGGGTAACACAGCAGCAGCAGGCTTTCAACTCATCTCCCCATTATTACGGTGGTACACCGGGTACATCATCGTGATTACCTTTCAAAGCGCTTGTAGATGGCCACTTCAATGATAATCACAAAGCGCTCTTATCTATAATACGGGGCCAATACTATGTATGTACCGATCTTAGATTAAGAACGCCAGGACTTACGAATCTCCGAGATCTACGGTTGTACTACGACGGCAACGGCCTCACTCCCTACTACGTGGGGGTACGCTACGATACGATTGTCTCACTTGATCAGTTCTTCACTTCGGGTAGAGCACATATGATTCATCATCGGATAATGTCGGGATTCATCTATCTAGACAATTCATGACATGGGCGCGTGCCCTTGTGTGATCCTACAGAAAAATTCCACATCAAACTCCTTTGCTAATGCAACTGTGTAAAATCATGGCACGTTTATGGGGAAGGAAGGACATTAGGGTATATATCAAAGCCTTCCAAAACCGGTCAGCATCATCACCAACTTAGTTTGATAGGTGTCCGTTTGTGAGGGGGGGTTGCGTCTCCTCTACCGTTACGCCCTCGATCATCTCCACCTCCTCGCCACCAGTCGGAGAACCCTCAGGCTCACGTTTGTGGCGCTGAGGCACATCCACCAGATCCTCTTTTAGTTCGTCTCGGACGTATGCGACGTAATAAGGATCGCCGGTCTCGTTTAGGTCCTTCAGAACGGCATCTGTATCGCGACCGTCTTCCGTCACTGTCTCATCGTTATATCGATACCACACATTACGTTGAAAGTCTCGGATCCAGACCCAGTAATGACCAGCGGCCGTGCCACCGCGATGGCAGATCACGGCGTGAATATTGTATTTTTCCTTGTTCATTGCGCCGAATATGGTTTCCTCCTTTTGGTTCAGGTCGGTAACTTCCTTCTCAGTCATCTCGTTTAGAGGCTTACTAATATCCCAGACAAGATCACCGAACTTATCGCTGAGTGGGAAGCTAACCGACGAGGCCGGGGTAGCTATCTTCTTTAGAAGTGAGGATTCAAATGGCTCAGCTAGCTTTCGCTTCTTATCCGATCCCATGTCGTCGAGGAACGCTTCCTGTAGACCAGCTTCTTCTGCGGCATTACCAACAGCTGCTGAGGTCATAGTAGCCAAATCTTCAACTTCCGCGTTCTTGAATTCCTTATGATTGATATTAGCATTTTATCTACACGTATTAGAGTGGGGTGACGACTCACCTCGGATTCTGTGATGGACTGGATCGGAGGTAGAATGACCTTAGAGGTTGTGGCTCTCAATTCTTTAAGGCGTTCCTTGAGTGCCCATGCTCGCTTACGGGCGTTCCACACGGCCGAATCCTTTCCAGCTTCCATATAGCGGTCGAGATACAAGATCTCCGGGATAATAACCGGGTTTTTGTTCTTGCCCTTAGGTGTGCTTCGCTGGATACAGATATGAACAATAGGTGGCAGGGATCTAATGCTACTGTATCGCGCGCGTTTCTCTTCATCGATTGGTTCGTAAGAGAAGTATCGATCCAAAGCTGCGGTCAAAGTACATCGGACATCTGTTGGTCCAGCAAAGCTAGTGCTAGGGCCGTCCGAGGGTTGGTCCGCCTCTTCAGGATAGGCTGTGATCCAACGCTCCGGGACAATCTCGATATTTAGTGGAGACTCTTCAAGGTAGGAGGCCGGGTTACTGGCTGGATATCCCTTCTTAGTCTTGATGGTGTAATTCACAATCGTAGTGAAGAACGTCTGCGTGATTTTGTCTGCTTGGAGCTCGGGCTTTTCAGGCATTGGGCCATCTGAACGGATCGCACGCATGATATGTTCGAGGATATTGCCGATGATTTCTCCGACATCTTGTTGTGATGTACCTGAACGATCTGAGTGTTCCAGACGGCGGGAGACCTCGGCAATCTTATCGTCAAGAGCTAAGGACTCGGGATAGTCATGCATCTTCACATCGCCATCGTTTGGCGTTTTCGACGGATCGTATGTCACTGATCGAGTGTCTTCAACCTCATCAACCAGCGTGTGGGAACTTTGGGAACTAGCCAATTCATGTTTATCATTAACTGATTCGACGGAGACTCGAATCGCGTCATTCGTTACGCCTTTCATAGCATCGTCATTTTCTCTTGAGGGGAGCAGTGGTGCTGGCGACGGGCGTGCCGGCAACGGTGGAGGGATGGTATTAGATTGTTGATCTAGGATATCTCTAGCCGACGACAGTGCGGTGTTAGCAAGCTTCTGCGAAGGTTGAGCCGCAGTATTGGTAGTTGTCTGTAGATCGGCGAATAAACCCTGAAGCATCTCGACAACTTCTCATAACGTTAGTATCTCTCGTAAGGGGTGTAACTCGAGGCATTTCTTACATTGTCGAGCCACGATGGCTTCCTCTAGATTTACACTAGTGCCATTCCCGCCTGTTTTTCGTTGTGCGACGATCTCTTCGTCAAGCTCAAGTTTGAAATCATCAAAGTTAAGTACCAAATCGCGTACTACTTTCACATTGTAAAAGTATTGTAGAAGACTGTTTAAGTAGCAAGTATTGCCGATGTTCTTCAGACCTGGGGGCGTATTGACAGAGCCTGTGGGTTGCGGTGACGAATGAGGCTGGGAAACAAGCGTCGGAACGTATCCGCTTTCTTTCACGAATTGAGCGATGTTTTGTAACTCTGCTGCTTCTTCTGGTTCATTATTTTGGCGCTTGAATTCGGATAAAACGTCGATAGCCTCAACAAGTTTGTTTCGGTCGGTCTTCGGGTCCTAGATTCGTTAATTAGAATATATGAATCTCGCAAGAGCAAAACAAAGATGGCTTACGTTAGCCAAATTTCCTACGAAACCGCGGATGATCTCCGCCGTCCAATTAGACTCGACACCTAGTAACTTCGTCGCTGATGCAATATCCATCCTTCCGCCGTTAGGTGAGGATATTATAAGACCCATGTCTCCCACATTTTCTAGGGCTCTCGGATTGATTTCGCTCACAATATCTCTCCCTAGGTGATTGCCGATCGCTTCAAGGTGCTGTTGAGCTTCGGCTCTAAATTTATCGGTATTGTGCCCTGCGACCATCTCATAGTACCTCTCTAAGAACCATTCTGGCTTTAGGCCGTCTTCAGGAGAAGCTGCGAAGAATGTGAACGCCTCTTCTACTATCCTATCGTTAAGGACTGTCTCGTCGAATCGAGATCTATACATGATGATTTCGGTGGATGCATCATCACTTCTCTCTTTAATACAACGTAGAGCGGTATCTAAGTACTTGTCCCGGTCTTTAGGTCGTAGTTGAGCTAGGAAAATAGCGGCCCAAGCAAAAGAGCGAGGTGGGTAGCCCGCTAAGCACCCTAACAGAGCAAATTCTGCGTCTGGAATTGGATCCACGGCGTTGAAATCAAGCGGAACGCTTTGATAACTCCCCTGAAAAGCATTCAAGAGTGAATCCCAGGCCGGGTTCATCGACACCCCATTAACAAGCCCAAGCTCTGCCATCGCATCCTCCATGCGAGCTCGTAAGGTTCGGACACGGGTCAGTCCCTGTTTGGGTTCAGGATGAACGATGAACCAACATGGTTCATCACTTTCAGCGTCTACACCCTCGCAGAATCCCAGAAATTTCAACAAGTTATCGAAGTCATTGCCCATACATACGAGAAACTTCTTGTTACGCTTGTTAACCCTTAATCTGGGTTGCTGACTATCTCGGTCGAGTCCATCAGCGAGGTATTTCTGAAGTATGGACCTGGGTTTAAGGGTCGAAATATCGCCGAACTTCTCATAACGTTCCGGGTCGTTAGCCTGGGCCTGTGCGAAATTGTGGGCGATTCGGTTCTTGTCGTCAAGCTTTGTCATCTCCTCCTCAGAAATCCTTTCTGGTATAGAGGATATTTTGATGTTGAAAAAACAGCCATCGGCGGCGCAAATATATCGAACGTTTCCGATAGCATCATCATAACCTGTTCGGTTTACTCCGGAATCATGTGTAGAATCCTGACCGCAAGGAACAAGCATATGAAGACGATGCGTATCATTAGAATACGGCTGTACATGTCTCGAATCACTCATTATGTGGAAATGGTAATGGCATCGTCCACAAAACGTAGAGATGAACTTAGCAGGTCCTCCCTCAGATGACTGAGTTATAACTAGTAACATCTCATGATTTGAGCATCGATGGTTTGAATCAAGCTCCGGTATTTGAGACCCCAGAAATTGACTTAGAAGGAGAGGTGATGTGACAACTTCGCAGCCTGATTAGTATGACTTCCAAAAAACTATAATAGTACCAAAGCCGACTAGATGCTTACCTCGAGGGTTTGGGGAGGTTCGTACGTCCTCTTTCGCCTGCTGCTGGAGTCGGTGGAGCTCTGCTACATCGTCTAAAGGGTAGATGAAATCCATCGTGATAATAAACCCGTTTGAGAGCGCGAGCTCTCAAGGTTACTAGATACCCAGGAGCGGGGTATATCGAGAGAAACGACTGATTTGTGTTTGGGTACTAGGTTCACTAGCATTAGTACTTTTACTCTTAGATTAGAGGGGTTATATGAAGAGTAAGTGCCGCTTAATTTTTACATGATATAATGAGAGCCAACTTACCCGATGAGTTGCACCAACTCCGTTGAAGTCGTGATTGAATGTCTAAGTAGACGCGTGCTCTTCAGTCTTAAGATTTCATCAGTAAATATGATGGGATGGCTGGTACCACTGAGATCTCCAATACTAGTAAAGGAGTACAATGGCTTAGTATTATATCTACGTTAGCAGTAGACTCAATTGTATAATATGAGGTAGAAGTGAAAGAGTTTCGTTTTTTGCTTGTCCTCTCGAGTACACTCGTACTTTTACTATTAGCGATATGTGTAGAGGGTATGAAGCCGGGTAATGGGTAATGTAGTATTAATCAGGGGGGTCAAGATGATGGATGCCGTCGCTACCGCAGTGAACGTAGAGGCACAGTCGAACCTGCCTATGACCTATTGAGAGGTAGAGAATTATCGGCGATATCTAATATTCTTCCTCGCGCGAACGATGATGTGGTATGATACACCGGTTATTGAACACTGTGACTGTAAATACCAGAATGTTAAGTTTAAGCTCGATGTATCCAGTGATCGTTCCTAACAACTTGTTTCTTACGTTCAAGACACAATAAACTTGTTCAAGACATGTAAGGATCGCGACTATCGATCTAAAGGAAATAATGAGATAGAAGGCGAAAAGGGGGAAGCTGCTCCTATATTTGATGAGAGTCACATGAGTAGAGAGAAGGATTATGAATTATGGTACCATTGTTAGGTGAAGGCGAAAACATTATAAATAAATCGCGTACGTACCTGACAACTTAGGTAGCTGAGCTGTTCGAGGCAGACAATACTGGACTCAGTTAAGAGATGAGGATATGTAACTCAACTTAACCGGGGTGTAACATACAAGTATCGACGTAGAGGAATGCAATCGCAACGATCTATCGACTTGACCGGGATGGACTCCAAGCGCCCGGGGAAAAAAAGAGGCGACGTAGCAGACAAAATGATTAGAAAAAGAGTCAACTCAAAATAGAGTCGCGCGAAGAGGTCGCAAATCGCCGTATAGTCAGAAGTTGACAAATGTCGGCGATTACAATAAAGGCTTGAGTAGCAGAGAGAACGGCGTAGAATGATGTAGTTTTGGTGGAGGCAACTTCGGCGACTTGACTCTGGAGCTTCGTTGCTGCTAATCAGTAAGCTCAAGGCTTAGGATATGGAATAGGTAGCTGCGAGCTGAAGAAAAGGACCGTGCGTTAGGCTGTACAGTACCTACCTATGTACCTTAGGTATGTATTTTAGGGTATTGTGCTACACCCTTGCTTCAATGTTGGCAGTGACGTAGGACAATACATCCAACGTAGCTACCTTAGCGAAATAAGAATTAGGAAAGCATTAGACACTGTAGGATCAACGCATGCAGCTTTAAGGTTCAAAATATTTGTTTCATAGACAGGAGGAAACTACTCTAATGCTGGCGCTGGCTCTTACTTAAAATACAAAAACAAATTGTATGGGACGATGTTTTTGTACATGAAAATGTAAATCTACCCCGCGCTAATACGGTTTACTGAGACAAATCCAATTGGTTATGAAAGTCCAGTTACAAGACTTTTAAGTATCCCGGTAACTCTATGCTCGGCCTATATGATTCTCCGACACTTGGACCACTTTCATATATGTATGTATCCACTAGGCAAAATCCCGGTTAATTCTGACCAGTAAAGTTCAACGCAATTCCAGGATCCATCGGCGGAACATCCAAGCTTCAAAGCTTTAGATTCCAAAGACCTTACTACCTACCACCATACCTATTATAATCGCCAATTTCCTATAGGCATATTCTCGAGCTCCCTCCCACCATCGCGAAATAGGCCTCCTTCGGGCTCGAGTCAAAGATGGCGAACGACTACTCCGCGCCGAAGGGGGAGGAGCAACATATCTTCCACCAACATGATTCTCTCAAATCCGCCATAAACGGCGCACTGCTAGGTGGAGGTGCTGGTTTTACCGTCTCGGCCGTTCAGAACTCACTCGCGAGACGCAACGTCGGCGCTTGGGGTGTATTTACGAGGACCGGCGGTACTGTCGCTATGTTCAGTACGTCTTTACCCGCTCAATTGGAATTTCCGGATGCACTCTACTGGCGCTGGGGAAACATCGTCATATACCATGGATGATTAGAGAACTGACGGGTTTCATTCTTATAGCTGCTGGAGCGACCGTATACGAATTCGCGCGAGACGCTACCGCCAACCTACGAGAAAAAGATGACACACTAAACATCTCAATCGCTTCATTCCTAAGCGGAGCCACGATAGGTCTACGAAGTACGCACCTCCATCCTCACCCTCACCCTCACCCTCACATTCATCCAATCCCGTAAACCCGTCATAATATCATAAACGCCGTCAAACTAACCCTCCCTCTTACTACAGCCGGCCGCATCCCCCAGATCTTAGGTTTCGGCGCCGCCTTCTCGATCGTCATGTCAGCCTTCGAATTCACAGGCGGCAGCCTCCGCGGCGGACCCCGTAACCCCGTTAACGAGCTCGACGAGTTCGACCGCAAGGAAGCCATGCGATTAAACCGCCGCCGACCGATCGACGAGACCATCGCCAACATCGGCGAGGGCCGCGGTATCCACCCGCCCGGCTACGAGGAGCGCCGCCGCGAACGCTTGAAGGAGAAGTACGGCGTGGAGATTAAGCCTGTGTCCGCTACTGTGGAATAAATATACCCACCCATTTAATCTACGCACGAGATATAAAGAGAAAAGGAGGGAGTAGGCTGCAGATGGTAATTGCACTGACAGCCGGGGTTCCATACGGTGCCGGAGAATCTAGTTGAGCCGCGAAAATTAGAGGACTCCACTTTCCGGCGCAAATTTATTTCTGACGATAAAAAGGGCGGCGGGCATTCTTCATCCATCCATCACCATCACATCACAACAATCATACACAAACCTTCTATCCACGGCGGGGATAAGGGGCTGTCGCAACTAAACTAAGAGGTACAATGCATACCCGTACATATACCTAGAATTCCATTTCTTCAATGTTCAGATACGAGCTCTTTTGCTTCTGTGATGATTTCTAAATCCACGGAATAGCTTGTTGACTTTGTGGTAAGTTTTATATCCATTTCTTTTTAACATAATTTTTTTCATTACGCCTACCTTTCCATGATGATTTCCTTAGAGGCTGTTTATGACTCGTCTTTGGCGAGCATGATTCATCTAACTCACCACATTGTTCTATCTTATCCTGATTTATATCTGGCACATACAACTCAAGTCCTTTGAAACATATCAACTCGAAACATAGACTAACACATGCATTTTTCAGATCATGCATCAATACTCGTACCAAGAAATAATGCCTTTTATTTTGCGTTCGCATTCGCGATGCTCCCTTCGTCCTAACTACCTAGACCTAATTACCAGCCTGCATGTTTCACACCTACTTTTTAGGGAGGAAGTAATCTGCCAAACGCCTAACCTAGCTGCTGACTTCAGTACCAAATCTCCCGTAAAAAATGAAACTCGAGGGGGTATGCTAGTAGTATATGTAAAAAAAGACCTGTCCGTGAAAGAAATGCCTGCCCTTTGATTATGACTGCCTGCTTGTAAACCTGGGCCTTATATCATTCTACCATTTTTGGTTGAACGTTATTTCTGAAACTCCAAGCCGACCTTGATACAATGCTCCATGACTCAATTTTAAAAGCCTGACCTTCAAGACGTCCTTAAAACCATACTTGTACACTGTCGGTCGTATCATGTAACCGTTCCAGATGCTTAATAGAAATTCTGTAAATCCGGTCCAGGACCGCCAACAGGTCGCGATTGACCCGAGGCACCACCCGGAGCCGGCCATTGACCAGGCTGCGGGAATGGTTGGCCGAACTGAGGAGGTGGGGGGATCGGCGGAAGAGGTTGCTGAGATTGCATACCGCCACCAGATGGTAAAGACGGGAAAGTATCATCATAAGAGACCGTCGATGAGCCATACCCCCCTTGAGAGTTGTCTCGTGTGTCAACGTCGTCTAGGGATCTGTACCCATGACCACCGCCCTTACCACCTCTTCCCGAACCCTTAAAACCGCCTCTGCCGCCACCGCGGTTACCCCTAGAATTATTGCCGCCTCTGTAGCCGCCCCGACCACGATTATCACCTCCGCCTCGTCCCTGGTAAGATGAAGTGTGATACTCGCGGGGGCTATTGCCGTAGTTGCCGCTATTCTGGCGCGAGGGTCGATCCTCATCACTGGGGAACTTGCGCTTGGAGCCCCTATGGGAGTACGACCGCTCCTGGTGGTCATCATATTGATCACCATCTTGGTCCTCGCGCTCGATTCGCAATATCGCCTTTTCGCCTACCGTCGTATCGATAATAAATTGCTTCTCAGGAGGAATTGGCTGCCAGTACTGGATCTTATTAACATCCGGTGGGCGAGCGCCTCTCCTCTGTCCTAGCACGACAGACGGCGACGGGTTATCGGTATGGTACATCGCATCGGCAGGCACGGGTCTAACACGTGCCGCCCAGAGGTTAGTTTGGTATTCACCAATATCGGTTACCTCCCACTTCATCTTGGACCGCATTCCTCCTATCCTATCTAGGATGTGCTTCGGGCATTGACGGGGCGTGATAAGTATGGTATTAGCAAGAAACTTTAGATCATCAATCCCCGACGCCATCGAATTCAAAAGTGCGATGAGTCGCTTTGTGTCGGCGGTTTCGACCATGTAGCTAGTGAAGAAGACACTCTTCTTGATGGATAGACGTTTATTTCGCGGACCTCCATTCCGTCCCTTGACTAGGGAGTTGTGAATGTTGATCAGATGTTGTACTTCAGCTACCTCGACAACAGGATCCAGAGTAGTGGAGAGTTCCGCAACTTGTATGACATCGGCAACAATGGGGTTTCGTCTACGGCCAACTAATTCCTTGTTGAAATCGTCCAGGAAATCTCGAAATCCCTCGACATGTTTCGGGCGATCTTCGTAAATGCGTATATCCTTAGCGTGTGCGTACGTTCCCATCAATACTCGAAGGAAAGTTTGCTTGAAGTTCATAGTGCTTAGGAATTTCTCGTTATTAGGACCGACAGCCGGTTTGAGCCCGATCATATCGAACTCTAACCCTTTGCTGGCGACGATTCGCTTGATGAGTTGGGAGAAACCTTGTTCGGAGCGTCCTGTCAACAGAACACAGAGGGCATCGTTCTGTTCCATGCTAAGTCGGACCAACTCTACGATCTTCTCATTCCACCAACCATTCCAGGCGCGCTTCTCTTCTTGTTCTACGCCCTCGCCGGTCGCGGATAGAATTCTCGAGTCGTGCCACCAACCGCCGTTGACGAATATGTCGGGGGAACCTAGCTGACCGAGCGTCGCATTGTTCCATAGTTTCGGGTTGGGCAGGGGGGTCTGGAACACTAAAACGATGCGTGGTTAGTTGCGAAATAGATGCGGGAGTTAGGCATATGCGGGACTAACAGGTGTTGTCGAAGTCGTAAACATGAATGGCATTAATCTTGTCGATAGCTAAATTCTTAGGTTAGCAAAGAACGAAATCATCATCTAGAGTAAGATTCAAACATACAAGGCAGTTTCTTGTCGAGGATAGACCATCTCTTGAGACCGGTGATGGTATAGCCGCGGTCGGACGCCATCCTTTGGCTGCAGAGCAGAGGGTGAATAGAGGATGGAAGTCTGCGCGATGGAAGCATACAATTACGACGACGATCGCATATTGGAAAAAGGGATGAATATTGGAGAAAGAAGCGACGATTGAAAGGATTTGGATAAGTTCTATTTAACTTCCAAGTCGTCGATTCCAAATAATGGATTTAGATGAGAATCGACTCGTCGCAATTGTATATGTATGTAACTGAGAGAGTTCGTAACAGCTGCAGCATTTACAAAGTTATTGGAGCTTATCGTCAGAAATTCTTATCCTGTACCAGTACTAAATTATTAGCATGAATTACTAGCGTATGGATGTATCTATTTGTAGCCAAACGGTACATGTATGCATGGCCCAAGCTCCTCCCGTTACAAACAATTGGATTGAATTCGTTTCGGTATCACCATCCGGAGAAGTGGGGCACTCCGATCCATCACCACCATTAAAAGAGACAATTCAGACCCCTCGACTACCTAGGAATGAACTGAAATAGTTAAGACAAATATCGATATCAAAATGGCAGCGCGTAATGCTATAAGTCTCGTGCAAAAATCCAAATCTTCATCTCCCGAGATCCTACAATTACGATGTCACATCCGACCAGGCGCAAGCAAGGTACGAGAAGGAGTTGCTGCTGTCACCGATGAGGCAATAGAATTATGCGTCTCAGCCCCTCCTCAAGATGGAAAAGCAAACAAGGCCGTGATTCAAATATTAAGTGAGGTGAGCATATAGAAAGTCATTTTATATATACAAACTCTCCATTTGGCAGTATTATGAATATGATAGCTCCCCTATGTTACACACGGAAGCATGCATCCGGATACAAACGGACTTCACTAATAACAAAATCTCAGATCCTAGGGGTCGCAAAATCAGATCTTCAAATCACGCATGGGATGAAAACCAGGGATAAAACCATCAGCATCGCCAGCGCCTCTTTCCAGCGTGGTAGGAATACCGAAAACAATGAGGACCTGGTTGCTCTAGTTAAACAGAAGCTTCTCAGCGACGAATTATCAGGGGCATAAGCTACGAGGGAATTCCACGAAGCAAAGGTATTATTTGCATATGTTACTCATTATTCCGATCTTCGAGTACCTAGGTAAAGTACTGTACCTATATGTAAAGCATACCCGAACTCCAAGCCCATGCCATAGTATAATCAACCTAATCATCTCGCTAACATATCATATCAATAATCAGAGAAAAGCCTAGGTAGCTTAGAACTCCATAGCCTCACTCTCATCCCTCTCCCTCTTGACCTTAGGATCCCTCTCATCCTTCATAAGCGCCAGCACGAAGCTGCGGAAGTACTCTACATACGACTTCAATGTAGTCTTCTCCCAATCCTGAAGGTTACCTTTGACCTCCTCACCATCTTCATTCTCGCCCTTCCAAGAGTCAATGTCCTCTAGCAGACCCTGGACGGTGGGCACACCGAGCGGGTCGAATTCGCTGAGCTTCCGCATGTCGATCGGTACACACACTCTCCCAGTACCAGGATGCACAACGAATGGCGATTTCAGCAAATGGTTCAGTTTCTTACTGACTTCGACATCGAGACGTGGGTATGTGTACTCGAGCACGATATCTTGCTTAGCCTCGAGCAGCGCTCTAGCATCCAAATTTCGGCTTGCACCAGATTTGGCTACTGCGTCGATATCAGCCCACTTCGATGTGCTAACTCGTCCAGGAGATGAGTCCCATTTTTTGCGCAAACTCTCGTTGAGGGTTTTATCCGGGAGAAGAGAAAGTAGTTGCTCGGCTCGTTCAGGCTCAGACCAAGGATCTTGCGACTCGAGCACATCGTCTTGGAAATGGGGTGCTAGAATCTCCAGACTCCGACTTTATGAGAACAATTAGCAAGGATCGTTCTACATAGTAACAAAATCAGACATACCTTAAATGCGGATGCAAAGGCCTCCTCAGATTGACCTTCTTCCCACTCTGCGCACCACCCCGAATAACCTCAAGGTAACTCACAATCGCCCTCCTCTTTTGATCATCCAACAATCGTGCCTTCTTATCACACACCCAAGCGTGCGCACCTCTTCGTCCAGAGTACACCCACATAATATGCTTAAACCCGAAGTCCTCGCGCAGCGCAACGTCAACCACTTTAATAGCCATGGTGATGAATTGCCAGCACAGGTTGCAGATATTGGCCTTGTCGCAGCATGTTCGGATGTCATCGTAATCTGTTAAATCGATATCGAAACATAGTTCTTTGGCTAGTGGCTTAAAAGCGCTCGAGTTTCGGAGGGTCTTGCGTTCGCGTGGGTTCGTGGAGTATACGGGTCCGATTTCGAAACGGCTTGGTAGGAGGCGGACGACATCTTTTCGGAGTCTGGAATTATCTATGATTAGTATTGTGTAATAAGTAGAAATCCGGGCTTGTATGCTACTTACAGGTCAGAACTAGGGTAGGAATTATATCGTGAGTAAATATCATTTTGTAACGTGAAGGCGAACTCTCGGTGGGCAAAATCGTTCGTGGCGACCGGACTGTGGTTAAGCCATTGGAATAGGTATCGCCAGGGAAAGAATCGTTGGTAGAAAATGCGCATGAGCTCGGGGTCTGAGGCTGCTAATTGAACCGCTCCATCACTATAGCATTTGTTAAGAAGTGGTTCTTTTAGTCGAAATAATCCGGCAATCTTACATAGGTGACCCCAGAGCATCAGGAGTACTTGAGAATTTATCTACAGCCGGCCGCGAACTAGGGAACTCTTCATCTGATCCGTCGTCGTCAAACATATCTTCTAGCTTCACATCCTTCTTATCGTTGCCATTTGTAGCTGATACAGTACCCGGCTCGGCCATGGTGATATCATTGTCCGTTGCTTGGCTGTTGCCATTCTGAGTTGGGGCGTCCGTCATCGTCTCTTCGGTAGCAGTATTTTGGCTATCAGCCTCGGGGGATATAGAGTGAGGCATTCTCAAGTAATCAATCAGTGCGCTTTATTTCGTAGTATTGCGAATTCGTAGTAGCATGGTACGGGTAGGTAATATTGTAGAGGGGCTACTTTAATTGAAATTTGAACGCGACGCGACGCGTTATCGCGTTAATTACATTATATTACGGCGGTCCAATAAGCATAAAACCGCCAATGCGCCAAAACGCCGTGCGAATATACAGTGTGGTGGCGTACTGCACTGTGTCACTGTAATTACAGGGAGTCATGTGCTGAAGTCAACTGTAAATACAGGGGGCTATAGGGGAGTACGCGCTATAATTATAGTGGTTGGATTTACAGCGCTTTATAGGTAGCCCCTGTAATGTGCTGTAATTACAGCGTGTTATAGTGAGGTGCTAAGACGCGCTGTAAGTGTGCTGTAAATTTAGGGCTCTACAGGGCTCTAGAGTACTATAATTATAGCGCATTATAGCACCCCACTGAAATGCGCTGTAATTACAGCACTAATGGCCCTGTAAATTTAGTTCATCAGTGCGAAACGCCACCATACTGTAAAAAATACACTGTATTATGGCGCATTGGCGGTTTATTGAAAACGGCGCACGGTATACATCCACTTAAAGCTGGAGTTTCCACCAACCAGAGACTGGTTATATAAGTGGATGAGTTTGTAATCCACCCAACAAATGCATAATACGGATATAACATCTATAGACCAGAATCATAGCACCATTCTCAAGACTCTTGTAAGGTCTTTGATCAAAGTAGTGTTCACTCTATATTATGTTAGATGCATTCGCCGTTATATGGAGAGGGGACCCTTGAACCACCCGCCCCCAACATCACCCTCGGCGTATCCAGTAATAGCGACAGCGCCAAACTAGATATTAATCGCATTAAAACATCGCTCTAAACTTTTAGACACCATAGCCACTTTACCCTTGTCGACTCGTAGGCTCCTCGTCGATACTGGAAAGCAACGACCTCTTTCAGCGCGAAGCACGATGAGTTCCGATATAGAGTTTCATCCTTGATATGTTATACCAAACGGTTTCTGCAAGGCGTAACGTCAAGCCAATTTGCCATGCATACTACCATCATAGACCAACCCCTACTCGTCATCATCCTCTTCCTCACTACTCTCCTCCTCATCAGCATTCTCCAACCACTCAACCAATGCCTGGCTCTTCTCCCTTACACCCGATAGCAAGCCCTCTTCTTTACCCCTATCATCTTCCCACCAACCCAGAATTCCCTCTTCTTCCAGGATATCCAGGTCGTACATCTGCTGCAGCATAGCAGCAAGAAGGTTCCCAGCCTTCGCGACCTCAACTATCTTAGCGCTACTCGCGCAAGCTTTTTGTACCGCCAGCGCAAACTCGACTTGTTCTGCTACGGAATGGTCACCGACACCGACTTCTGTGACGAATTCCGTAGCACCCTCTCGTGACGTAAGTACCTGCTTAGCAGCTTTCGACGGCTCTAACGCTTCGCCATCCGAATTCATAAGCTCGACTGCGCGGCGGACGAAAGCGGTTGCGACAGCTTTCCTCATCGCGGCATCAGAGGCATTATTAGCGAGTCGCAACGAGGTGAACTCAAGCTTTTCGGATTCGAAGTTGCCCGATATGCCGCGAAGGACATCCAATAAACCGTGAACCGCATCAGAATGGAAAGAAGAGAAATTCGGTGCTCCCGAGTCGTCAGATGCAAATGAGGATAATCGTGACCTAGAAGTAGGCTGACTAGCAGAAGGCGAGACCGGTCCCGATGTGTCAGACAAGTAGTCATCATCTGCAAGTGTCGAAACAGAAGAATCAGAGACATCGAGTCCCACAATGGTGTAATTTAGAGTCTTCTGTAATATCGCTGGGTCATCAAGATCTTCTTCATCTTCCGGAGGCTCGAAAAGGGCACCTTTGCCCTCTGAACCGACAATATTCGGTTGTGTCAATACCGGCTGCCCGGTGTGGGAAAGAAGTGATGCCACAGTACCAGCCTTGACGTGCAGATGGCTGCCCAAGTGAACTCCGTATGATATAAGAGAGCCGTCGTGGACATACGTATCTTTTCCTATCACTCCCCTATCGGCGATTATCGAATGTTCTATTATCGCGTTATCTTCGAGCGTAACGTCGTCCCATATGAAGCTGTTTACGATCCGGACATTGGTTCCAATCTTGCAATTCCGACCGACAACACTAGCTCTAGCAATGCTCCCCGATCCAATGTGCGTATCTTTTCCAACGATAGAGCGATATATTTCGTCTTGATCCTCAACTTCAGCGTCGTCGTCCTGGTAAGAGTCGTTGCCTCGTTGTTGATAGGTCTGTCCTTGGAAGAGGTTGCATTCCGGCGTAAAGGGGAAAGTCCAGCCCCTCAATACATCCTGAGCGATAGCATCATATTGTTGAAGATTACTCACTCGCGCGCAGTAACCCTCATTAATAATTTCGGTATGGATCATCTTCCCGTTCAGTTCCCAGTCTTTAAGTACACCGTGTAAAAAGTTTGCGCGCGGTAACTCGTAGTCGAAACTCTCCGACCATAAGGCGAGCACATCTGGAGTGCAAATATCTATTTCGGCATCGATGAGGTCTGTTCGTGCTTCTGCTTCGCGGTTCTCTAGTATAGTCGGATCTAGCGTAAGGTAATGCTCAGTTTGTAGTGGGTGTATCTCTTCGTAGTGTAGACATCTCTTAGCATTCGGGTCGATTATGAATGATGGGGTCAGCCCTTTCGTCTTAGTGTTGTGTGCTTCTTCACCAGCTTCTCGTAATACCATAGTCATACATGAGTCGCGGTTTGCTTCTCTGCGTGCTCTGTGCGCTGCCAATGCCTCGTCAAGGGGAATATTGGCGACTAAGTCTCCATGTACCAATACGAAATCACCTCCAATTATGTTGCGCTTGTCGAGGTCTCGGAGGAAATCACCTATAGACCGAGCATCGGCAACACGTATAAATTCGAGGCTCGAGAAAGGACAAAGCTTAGAATTGGGTGAATACTTCGAGTTGTGGATGTGTCGTTCGATTTGTTCATGATGGGCGCCGCAGTATATGAAGACTTCTTGCACACCATTCGCAGCCAGGAATTCGAGGGAGTACTCGATGAGAGGTGTATTCGCAAGGGGGAGGAGGCACTATAGCGGGGCAGAATTAATGAGTGAAGCTTAGGAATAGCTCGCGGTCGACTTACTCTTGGCTTTTCTACCGTGAATGGATGGAATCTAGTCTGAAAAGAATCTGCTATAAGCTATAATAGCAAAAGCGCATCGTGTTAGCCATGAAGATCGTTCTTGTTAATGCCCCGCGATGATTAGGAACCCAAGCAAAATACTCACAACTGCTTGAAGGGCATCTTCTCTTTTATCTTCAGCTCCAGTCTTACTAGATTTCTTGCCTTTTGAAGCAGCGCCGCCCTTGGCGGCTTTATTTTGCGACATGACGCGGCGATGTTGTTTTTGTTATGTTTGTATTGTAAGTTGTGAAGAAGGTTCAATTCAAGAGTTGCTCCATTAATTTTTAGTATGAGTCAACGTCAATGGAGGGGCAGTTTGTACCTAGGTACCTCAGTAGCTAAGAACACCGCTATGAGATACTACCTTAATACACGGATATCCTGTATAAAGATATCGTTATAATGCAACCTAATTAAAAGTTCAACGCCATCGTTCGATCTTTTCATTTCTTTCTTTTTTCTCCATTTATTTCGTTAATATTATTCAACAAGTCATGGAATAAAATAATCAATTCCTTCCAATTAGCCTTAGGGTTAATAGTCATGTGTCAACCCTCCGTCTTTTTGAATTACCCCAAAAGAATACCGAGCGTGGGATGACAGACAGCTCAATGAAGCCAAGACCCCCAAGTTGATTCACGATGGTGGTACAAGACATACACCGGAGACACGGCGTAGCAAACCCCCTACAGGACCAGTCTTACAGCATTGACTTGTAGCCCTTACTACCAAACAGCGTACTTAATTACAGCTGTCGCTATACTTAAGGTACTTAGAATGTGCTTATATGAATAAGCAAGCTGACCTTGATCTTCTGTGTTGGTTCAAAGGTCCGTAAAAGCAGGATGTCGATATGAGTACTAGTTTGTCCTTACGATAATACGTAAGAAACATAATTCTACAAGTGTAGAGTAAAAAGAAGATTCGAAGGTCAAGTCAATGAAAAAGCCACTTAGTACATATGAAGGAAACCGGCGAAGCATTGGAGACATCAGTGTTGGAGATTTCAGGGATAATATGAGTTGTCAATTTAACATCCCTGGAATTATCATCAGTACACGGAAGATACTCAAAATTCCATTAGTATGGAGCTCTTTCGATTTTTTCGTCTATCGTTCATGATTCATCACTTAAAGCCAGCTCAATGTAAGAGCTGTATAGACTATCAGGAAGATACTCACCGCAAATTAGGCAGCTTGAGGAAGATAAAGCTTAGAGAAGCAAATAAGGCCAATAACGTGATCTCGTATGTACGTACATAATGTATATAAAGTCTACCATGGAACTTACCGGACACGTCAAGCACCTAGATGTTCTAGGCCAGGCGACGCAGGGGCGCGACGGCAAGGGTGGACCAGGGTGGACTGACTGCCGTGGAACGGACTACGTTCTAGGCTAGAGCTTCACGAATCCAGACCTTCGGATCAAATCTCCAGTCAGCTAACCCCTTGCCGCAAACGCAACCCCCGACCGTTACCTTACGCAGCTTGCATATGTATGTACATGTGTTATATGTATGTACGTAGGGTACGCGGGCAGTCCGTGGTCGTGGTTCCAGGTTCTCGATCTGTACCTAGGTAGTGGATGTGCCCCAGCTACAAGGTAGCTTAGCAAGTACACTTGGGATTGGCTCGTTGTCTCTCTTCCTTCTTCTTTCAGCCATCTCCTCAGTTTCATATTGAAGAGCTCTTCTCGAATACGGACACCCGCAGCAATAAGTAGACCAGTCGGTGTCGGTCATTTAAAGCCTGCCTCGTCCCCCTTTTTTTTTTTTTTTTTTTTTTAATGAAACCCGGTTGAATTTTGGGACAAGGCACCTGGGAGTGTCGGATCATGTTATGTTTACGTCCCTAATCAGCAGGCTAGGGTTGTAGCCAATACATGCCATTGTGAATATCACCAAACCTGAGATGCCCCGTTATTAAAGTCGCCTTACTGTAAAGACACATCCACAAAATCTGGGGAAGTGGTCGTCCAAGTACCTGGTGCATATGTAGCAAACAACGAAGAAGGTTCGGGAGCTGTCGATCTTGTACCAAGCTTTCGTGCTCCCAGGATCTTATCCATGCTTCCCGAAGGCTAGACCTCAAAAGGGAGCATTAACATGGCCTTCCTATTAATCCATAGGGGTCTCGTTCCATATAATCGGTGTCTAGATCAGCAGATCATGTCACCCACTGCAGGGGAGTAATGGGACAGACCCTTCTATAGCCAAGTGGATTTTACTATTCGTTGACAGCGGATGCTTATAGATAGTGTATCGATCGCATTCTAGGCTGAGCCAAGCTTTTCCCGTTATTATAGTTGTTAATAATCGCGGCTCGGTCAACGAATTCGTATGAATTTTCTCGTACCACTTATTGTTTGCTGTCACAAGTAACGAGATTTGTGCGGCGTATACATGAGAAAGGCTCTCTCTCACCTAAGATTCTTAAATATTTGATGGGTTGTAGTATTCTCACATGTTGAATGTTGTAAAGTTCAAATGTTTGTTGGCAGCGGAAGTGCGGGAACGAATTTAATGCTTCGGGTCTGTTTTTTTAAGATTAAGCTTTCCCAAGAATCTTGCTTGATCTCTCCTAGTACCAAACCTACCTGGGTAAGAAGCCTACCTCTTTCCTTATTCTCAACGGTATAAGTCAGTGTTTGTACCTCCCTGGCTGTCGTCCCTTCCTTCCCCATTCGTTCGAACGCCTATCGTCTTATCCAATGCTGTTTCCTCCTGCCAAATCTTAGAGGAAGCCACTCGCAGTATAAGCCCATTATGACGTCGCTAGCAAGCCACGAGTGTTGGCATAAAGCACCAAACTCAAATGAGGGTGTAAAAGAGAGAAAGAGCTTCCTGTCGTTGAGATATGATCAAGGTAGGTTCATTCGATCTTTAACCTTCAATACGTGTTGAGTCTTCTCTTTTCTTTCCATCCCCACGAGTAGCGACAAACTTAACCCGACACAACATAAACCACATCCATCTTCCCCTAACCTTTAGTGTTTCAGTACAGCATTGACGGCATAGCTATGGCGGCTAGTCACGGTCGACTTATACATATATGATTGTTGATCGAATACTTTTTTTTTATTATTCCTCTATTTTATGTTGGGATCGTTCATTTGACCTCGTCGTTTGAATGGGAAAATAAACCCTCATCCTAATTCATTCGTCGTCTAGGTTCGACGCATATCCTGATTCGAAAACTAATTTACCATGTTTTTTAGATCGTAAAGATCGATGATGGCATCCGATACGGTAATGAACATCGCCGGCAGCCACGAAATGCCCCCCACCTAGAGAAAAAGCCATGGGCACGCATATGCTACCAGACCCCCCAATGGGACAAGCCAATGGATCCAATCCAGCCTGAACAATCAAAATCCCTCCCTCCAGCATCTGCCCCTCCTTGGCCTAGAAAATCTCTTGGCTCTCTGTTACTGATACACATGCAGCCACGCCTCTAGAAAACAGCCAAGGGGTATTCCATGGTCTATCACGGAGTCCTACTTCGCCCCGAGTGAGACAACCAGACCAGAGAAGGCAGCGAAACAGGATGTTTCCAATGCTTCCAATGCATAAGATGTCCAACGATATCGGCGCCAACGGCATTCTGTCCCTTCGATGTATCCATTACCGAATTTTAACGGACCTCGTCACAAGACAATCAAATATGCTGAGAATATATACAAGTCGGAGTCAAGGATGGATGAGAAACAATGCATGCGACTATTGGTTATAACTCGTCTGCGACGCGTACAACCGTTGCCGCTTCTCGGGTGGCCCATCTGAGCGCTGCATACCCTCAGGCATTCTTTGCGGAGGTACACCCATCTGTGGCATCATCGCATTGGTAAATTGGGGTTTTTGAGTCCCACCAGGCGTGAGCACCATTTGGGAGCCACTGCCCGCACCCATATAGCCTTGATCCTGGGCCATCGTTGGTGAGGCATGCGGCATCTGGCTGGGTGAATGCCATGAAGCACTAGTGGCAGGAGATTGTATTGGTGTGGTGTCAAACTTCCCTGCGGGCCCTGAGGATGCAGCAGAAAGTGGCGCCATGCCTATTGCCTGATTTGAATATGGTCCTGGTGTTGGTGGTTGGCCAGGAGCACCATTCGGATACATTGACTCCATCATACTCTCGGGAGGAGGGTTGCGCAAGAAGTTGACGAGATGTTTCCTTAGTTTACCAATCATTCCCTCTTTAGTAAATGGTTTGGCAAGGACATCTCGCATGCCTAGGGATATCATTAGCATTCGAAAGTCATGGACAAGAAACCCAATTTCACTCACCCCAGTGGAAGTACATCTCAAGATCCTGCTGGTTGATATTGGATGTCATGGCAATGATTGGTGTGTTGGGTTGCACCTCACGAATCATAGCAGTTGCTGAGACACCGTCAAGCTGAGGCATGACGATATCCATGAAAATCAAATCATAATAATGCTGCTTCGCGTTGACCTTGTTCACAGCTTCGAGACCGTCGCGCTAGATCGAAATGTTAGCCAGGCATGTATCATCACGCGAGACGAATAACTACGACTACGTACTGCAACCTCTACGCCGCAATCATACTGGGCAAGGAATTTAGAACCAATCCGAGAACATGTCCTATCGTCTTCCACAAGTAGGACAATAGGCTTTTTCGATCCCCATGGTGAACCACTCTGCGATGCAGCTCCTGGTGGGGTATGAGAAGGCATAGGCGGTCCGTTGTATTCGTGGCCAGAACCCATCGCATTATCCTGTACAGGTCGGTTATATGGCAAGTTGTTGATGTGTTCAGCAGCAAAAGGATCGATACCTATCGTCTGACCAACGGGATATACAAGGTGGCGCATATCATTTAGAGGGTCATGCAAGAAAGGATTAACACCTCCTACGCCAGGTGGTCCCATCATCCCAGAAGATCCAGCAGACTCGGGAGAGCCACCCGCCTGGTGCAATTGAATAGACATTCGGTTCAGATCCCTATCCGCAACATGATCTACTTGAAGACCATTGAGAATATCACGAGCACGGCGTAACTCCAAGGGAGATTCGGATCCATCCGATAAGAGATTCGAGGTGTTAGAGCCATAACCAGAATTCGAGTGGCCTGGATTTCGGTGTTCTTTCCTTTCCTGCTCGACCTTATTTAGATGGTTGATGAGTTCGTTATGTACCTGATTTTGTGCGCGGACCAACTTCTGGAGGTGGATTATTTCATCTACAAAGATCTTGTTCGCGTTTACAATCTCGTGGTAAGACTCCTGAAGTTGTTGAACTTGCTGTTGTGTTGCGGCCAGGGTTTCACTGAGAACTAGGACCTGTTGATTAGACACTCCGAACTGCTCTTCTGCGGCCTGGGCCTTTCTCGGTGCCGGAGCTTTCCGTCGGATATTATCCAGGTTATCCTTCCTATCAGCGCGAAATTCGGGGTGCTTGAATTCCCATGCCTGCATATGTTGTCAGCTTCCCTCCCAATACGGAACAATTTTGCACCGGAAGAAGGCATGAATTACAGATGCGCCATATGGAGATTGTCCGTTTTCTTCATTGTGTCGGACTTTGTGAAAGTCATATTTGTTCAGTTGTCGAACAAAACTCGCAAAGTTGCTATGTTTGAAGTGTTTCGGTAATATGGTCTTCGTAAATTTCTCGTTCTGCAAGCTCAGGTCAATAATTGTCTCACACCTAGAGAGCTCGCAGGTTTACCTCGAGGACGACAAAGCTGTCGCCTTCGTTGCCCCACCTTACTACTTCGCTGTAGGCTGGGTCTTCCAGCATCCTGCAAAGAAAAAAGAACTTGGTTAGTACGGGCGAATGGAAGATCGACTCGAGGATCGACTCGAAGCGCAACCGAGGGATGGTAGGATTTACTTATATAATTTGCGAACCTGGAATTACCTAAGGTTAGCAATTTGCATATGCGACAGCTCGCGACGACGCAGCCTCGAATATAGGTCGAAAGTGATCCAACTCACAAAGTCGCTCGAGTTATTACCGGCGCCCTGCGCCACGGCAGCCATGTCGGCTTCCGGCATGATAGGCGATTGGCCTGAAGCCTAACAATTATGTTTCTTTTAACGTTCAAGTATATATATATCGACACGCGCGCGTATTAATCGTTCGTCTTAGGTTGGCTTCAAAGGAAGCAGCTCGGATGGTAGCACAACAAGAAGGCGACTTCGACGTGAACGTTCGGTGCGACTAAATTTCGAGCGACGGTTGATTAAGGCCTTACGTATTCGTGTTGTATTCGTGGTCTAAAAATCTTCTAATGTTTCCTCTCTAGGAATTAGGTCGAGTTATTCGAGGATTTGATGCTATGCGCTTTTCGTTATATCTGTGCTTCGATGTACTGGCTCAGACCACGCAATCCAGAGGATAACAATAGCCGAGTTTTCTTTGCGGTCGCCCTTTTCTGCGGGTGTTGAGATTCCGATAATAGACGATTGCCAAGGACAATGCAGCAAGCAAGCAAGCAGCAAGTTAGCAGACAACTAAAGTAGGTAGGTAGCTATCTATCTGGACTTGTTCCGTTGAGTGGTGTTCGAGCAGGTTAACTTGAAGGCGGTGTCCGCCTAAAGAATTAGGTTGTGTCACTCAATTGGCGGAACTGATTTCCAGAACTCGATATGAATACCTAAAAACCATGACGAGCTGAGCCGAACTGGGAAATGTTTAAAGACTTTTGAGAATTGAATTGAATGGACAAGACAGGGTGGGTGGGCGGAACTCGGGTGCACGCTCTTCTTTTTTTTTCGGGGCTGGCTGGCTAGGCTAGCTTTGCGAGGTTACAGTAATAATAATAATAATAAAAAAAATAGAGAATGCTTCAATTCATACATAGAGGTACATAATAATATGGGGGCGTTCTGGCGGAAATCCTGGAACGGAGAGTGGATAAGGGAGGGGACACTTCGCCGTTCTAAGTGCACATACCACTCAGGTTAGTGAATAATACCTAGAGCAAGTGAGGTACATAGCAAAGTAACAAAGTAACAAAGTAGCAGAGGAGAAGAGGAGTAGAAGGAGGAAGTGGAGGGACAAGAGAATAATACCGTGCATACATGGGCTGGTAGAACGGCAGCTCGGGGGGTGGCCAAGAAGAGATAGACAGGTAGACGTACACATACAGCATGCTACAGCTTCTTTTTCTTTGGTTTCCCTATCCTGGACGGGAAATATTCCAGGCAAGCGTGACGGCATAGGGTCATCCTCACATCCAACCTGGAAAGTCATTCATGGTCTACTATTGACGGAGATGTGTGGAACCCCTGCAACTCATCTTCATGGGTACTGTACTTCTCGTACTACTTCCTCTTACAGGCTAAGTTGTTTTCTTTTTTTTCTTCTCTGCTCTCTTCGGTTAACCCCTTTTTCGTTAGTGTATTTCTTGTTCGTTTCTTGTTTTCCTATGAATATAAAAAAGAAGCTAATAGGTAACTAAGAGGTTTCCTGCAACATCCTATTATGGCATAACGTATAATGGGCATGAAGACCCCTTATTTTCTTTTTTTTTTCTTCCCCTCGTAACGTTGTTGTTGGAAAGTAGGACTATGAGTATTGTTACTATACGTACTCGTATTGTACATTCGAGGGTATTGTGCAATACTGCATATATCGTACATACAATACCCTACATCCCTACCTAGAGGAGGGCGGGCTGCGGGGAAAATCCGTCGAATCAGCATGGGCGGACCAGCGGGATGCCAATGGTTGTGAGCAAAAACACATGTGCTACTAGGTATGGCCTATGGCAATTGCTTGTCTCCTATCATTTTTTATCAATTTTTATATATGTAGGTTATAGTAGATCTTTGGTCGGAAGCTCATTGGTCTGCTGTCATCGTATTGTAATCTTTTCTACATATCGGTATGTGCGCCATGAGGAAGAAATGGGCAAAATCATGCCCAGTATGGCGAAGTTGATATAATACCCATTACCACATGTTATTGTAGATACGATACCCAATACCATACGGATGATAATAAATCCATCCAGCTAACTATAGCTTACCTTACTTTCCAGCTAGAGTAAGTTCCTCGTGAAAGCGGCGCGGATTCAATATTATCCTTCAGCTTGTACTTTAACGGACATATGCCCGAGGGAGTGTGTTGAGGAAGGATGCGAATAAGAGCCATTGGAACAACGGTAAGGTAATCACTAAAAAAGCCGACGGTCCTCCCTTATAACAACATTACTAAGTAAAAGTCATCCACGAGCCACAAGTAATACAAGCGAGTCATGCTTCCCCTACCCCCCAACCCATCCTTCCACCACCTGAAATGCTCCATGGGGGACGAGGGAACGAGGTTTATAGCGCGCGCGATTAGGGAATTAGGGAATTAGGGATGACGGCAGCATCACAACTAGCCCCAACTCCCAATATTTTTTTTATTATGTTCGCAGCGCAGCGCATCGGACTAGATTCCTATCTCAACTTCTGTGATCTTATTCGTTTCCCTCATTTCAAGTTATTTGTCTTCCTCAATGCACGGATATGTGTAAATATAGATCAATATGTACGAGCCGTGCTTAGTTGCTTGCAGGACAGGGTCATCTACCTAGGCAGTAACTTACCCGACTCTTTGAACTGCTTCGGTCTAACTGCTCCCGGCCTAGGTAATGATATCCATGTCTATGTGTATATGCACAAGATGTTTGTAAGGTCATTACCTATTTAGCCAATCATTAATTTTATTATTATTTCACACCTACTACCTCTGTAAAGTTGGCGAAGAAATAAGAAAAAAGGTATGTCTTGGCTGCGATGCTTGATGATGATGGAGGCGGCTAGTCCTAAGTGCGGTGAGTGAGCGAGCTAGAGCAGGCAAGGGAAGCTGAAGCAGCGGAAAACAGCCCATAAACTAAACTAATTTCCCTCCCTTTATTCCATCCCATCTTTCTAAATGGAATTCTGTAGTACAACCCAAAAAGCGCTCCGTCCCGTTCCTGTGCGTCCTGTTCTTGGGGACCACGACCTAGAACCTGCCTCCCCCAGGTTTACCCAATTCGTGAGAGGGCCCCAAGTAAGATAAGAACCGGTCCAGAAGAAGGGCTATGCACCGGTGTCTTGGTTCCAGGAACGTGGTCCCTTTGGAACGTCCCGGCCGGGGGGGCTATCTATCTTACCTACCTCCTATCTGGGTACTGCTTGTTAACGCTTATGGCTGACTGGCTGGCTTATTATGGTCTTCTCTTTTTCCTGTGTTACCCACGATGCAAGACACGACGGGGGCCATCTGGGATCGATCTGACTGAGTTTGTTTGTTCGAGAGCGTAGA
Source organism: Hypoxylon trugodes (assembly GCF_022578975.1). Classification (NCBI taxonomy): domain Eukaryota; kingdom Fungi; phylum Ascomycota; class Sordariomycetes; order Xylariales; family Hypoxylaceae; genus Hypoxylon; species Hypoxylon trugodes. Next base: position 1,939,593 of record NW_026250023.1, on the reverse strand, counting down.
TGTATGCGCCCAGGGTATGTGTCCTGGATGTATGCATATTTCCAATATTTAAGCTTATTAAATTGTACGCTGGGCGAGTTTATTAATAGACATGACGATACATTGTTATCATCGAAGGGGTTTCCGGTGGTAGATATTCCGTTGATATAGTGTAATGTCTGTCTAAGTGGACAGTGACCAATGTCGCAACTTGGTTTAGCGGGAATCTCGTCACGAACACAGAGTAACCCGTCTCTTTTTACTCTCCGTTCCAATGACTTCGGAGTGCCCGCTCTCACACACCTAATGTATTTGATTCCACGGAGTTGCTTCATCTCTTCTCTACAACACATCCCTTACTTATCTGCTTATTTCCGCCTCAATTTATCCAAGCTGGTAAAAAAGTGGCTTGGGTCCGGATTTTCCAGCTAATGGAAAATGTGTCGTCAATCCCCGTCCCAGAAAACCAAAGAAGAAAAAAACAAGGCGGCACGCGGCCGCAAGCCTGCCCGCCAAGCTGGATTGCAACCCCCGAAATGTGTAAATGATCGACAGCCAATACCGCGATAAGCACGAAAATCGCGACACCGGTTAGCAATTTAGCGGCGAGAGTACGTAAGTACCTACATGCACTCATTTAATGATGTAGGTACTTTGAGGGAGAAATGTATTTGCCGCACCGCACCGTAATAACTAACTACGACCAATCCAGAGCTATCGTAAGCGCTGTCTCGGCGATTGCCTTGATCAGGACAGGCGGGTAGGTGTCGAACGGGAAATACGTGTTTTCTATCGTTGTTTTTTCTTACGCGAGCGGAGTTCGTCGCTACTATTGGGAAAAGAGGCGAACGCGCGCGGCTTGATTTTAATTACCATCTCGCAGTAGCTACAGGAAATATTGGAATACCTAGCTACGCATTGGATGATGTACGCAAGCAGGCAAGCGAGCAAGCGCGCGTGGGGGAACCGAAGAAGATCAGCTGTAAGTGAAGAACCACTAGGTACCTAAACCAGCCAGGTCAGGCCAACCAGTCGGATCACTTTGCTATCCTGGGTTTAGGTAGATCATTTTATTTCCACCGCGATTTTCAAGCGAACAGAAAGAAGAAGCCAGGTGTGAATAATAACCGAACCCTGACTTCATGAATATCTTCGTCTTTTCGCCTTACCAATTATGGTCGGATACTAGGAAGATGAATTACTCTCTTTCTCTTTCTCACCATTTTCGCGTTCCGTTGTCTTCATCTGGTCATTACTCTGTCCAATCGTTTCGTTCCGATCTGATTTCGCAGTCGAGATCCAAGAGATCTACTAATCCAGATCCGTCATCCGGGGCCAGCATTTTTCAATAATAACCTTATGAACCATGGTACGATGCCTCGTGGTATTTCCGTCCTCACAGAGAAAATTCCCGAATTCCCCGGCGAGGCCTAACCTGCCTTGGTTTGGCCAAACGTTTATGTTCTCATCATGGTCTATGTTTATCTATGACACCATGCTCGATGAAGTATATCGAAGCATGCACAGATACATCGGGAACTGGCTTAGTGGGCTTAAGTGAGCTACAGCGCATTACGGGACCCCTTTTACCCACCGCTATCCCCTGCTAAATGATGTCTACCTACATGCCGTGATGCAATTTCACAGCTCCAATGACTTTCAAAAATGTTGAGTTCCGCTTCCCATTTTGTTATAACACATACTGCCGGGTTTCCAAAAGCCAATCTTATTCGAGCCGTGTTACTTGCATTGGACAACATCGTTACCTATTAATCAAGTCATCTCGTGCTTTTAGATGTCAGTAATACGGACTGTTAGCTCCGCTGTCGGGATACAGTGATGCTATTGTTACCCGCCTACGTGGAGGCACCTCAAAGAGTTTTATGGTCCCTTTACCTTTTACGAAAGCGAGCATATACTATAAACTACATATACCTAGGACCCTTGCCTACATAAGAGGCCATTCTATTCATGGACTTGCAGACCAATATCTACCTGCCGAACGTGGGAGCCAAGCATGTTACTTGGCTTTAAATAGCGTCTTTCCCCAAAATCCCCCCAGGTTTCCCTTCACCGCGCCAACCTCTCTTTATTCCGGAAACGTTGCTCCATCACGAAGTGAACCGGGGGTGGGCTTGATAGAAAAGGCCACATACATGCCTACTTTATAGCTAATAGAATCGTGCAGAGGAAAACATGCTCGTTCGAATCAAATCACAAGTCGGGGAAGGAATAATGATGACGAGATAGAAAGAAGCGCGCGATGTGCCTAATTAGCCGGTTCGCCAAACCGAAAAAACCCTGCCGCGACACGCCATCCGCTATCCGCCGTCCCGCGGAGAGGGAGATGGGTAGGTAGAAGAGGAGAAGCAGCCAAACAACAACACGAACTCCACACCCCGGATATCGAGGTGAGGTCGTCGAAAGTAGGTAAGGCAACCAAGGTAGAGTATCTGGGCAGATAGCAAAGCTACCCTGCCTACCTATCTACATGCCTACCTGGTAGATAAGATATATTACTTCTGTTGCTACAGTACTATAGTGTATCTTAAAATAGTACTACAGCATACAGCCATATTATACATTCAACCTACCTGCATTGGCCCTGCAACCACAACCCACAACCGACGGGTTCGGTAGAAAGAAAAGGGTATTCCCCTCCCTTTCAGGGTCCTTCCGAAGTCGCCGTCCGTTCCGATACTTCTGAATGCCGACACGGGGCGTCATATGTGCGAGGCGCGATGGTAGATGGGGTGGGTAGGTGTGGTCGCTTAAGGGAGAAGCGGTTACTTGAGCCGCTGCGTGTATATGCGCTGCGGCTCTGGCGTCGCACGGGTGTCTTGAGTTTACTCGCACGTCATTCTATCCCCCCGGCTTATCATGTCGCTGTGTATCTACACAGCGAGAGAGACAAGATGCTGCCGTCGTGGTAAGAATGCGTGCGCATTAGGAATTCCCTGGCGTGAGAGCATATTGCATTCGAATCATGACGTTTCTCGTTGTTTACGAGATAAGATGGCATTCACAAGAACGTATGACTGACTGTCTACCTAAGTTGGTAGAAAATAGCACTTCAATCGCATACACCAGTGGCAAAATATATATACAAGGTATCTAGACCCGCTGTCTCTTGGGAGAACCAGTCGTTATCCAAGATACAGGTCGTTTTTTCAAGGATCTGGTCATTATCTCAGTCTTTGGGGCCTCGCAAGCTTGCCTGGATCGTGAAAGGCACCAGGTGAAAATAACCCTCCCTAACTGGACATCCCTCGCTGTAATTCGCATCCTGATGAACCAGTAGAGCTCACAGATCAGTCACAACTGATTTGAGCCCACATGCTTGGAATTCATCTAATGTAAACTAGAACACAAACTGATTGATCATGTATGAGGTTGGCTTCTCTTTCTCTCCAGAACAGCCTTCTTCTATCGAAGCAAGGAGCGACCGAACGTCTTATATACTTATTCATAGTCTTTGTTGCTTCAACGGATCGAAAGATCAACAATCTACAGCTTACTTTCAGCTACCCCTTTACTACCGCGCAGAGTACCCGACGTTTTAGGATATTCTATTGAGATATAATTAGCTACGCGCCACTATTTCTGTGTCGATTTCGATTCCAACTTCTAAATCTCATCATCATTCGTTCTTTGAGTACGTCCTTAAGTATATACTTCTATTTATCATGGAACGCCCCGGTTATTTTTTCTCTCTCTCGGCGCTTAATGAACGGGCTGAAGACTGTTTAGCGCACGAGCACAACAGACATTTGATAGAAGATAGATGGTACAAAACGCCCTGCATCCACTTTGGGAATTGGACTACGACTAAGGAAACACATCCTCAAACGCTTGCGAGATTAGGTAATGACCCTAGAGATTCGGATATCTATGTCGAAGGATTGGACGTTGCATACGTCAATTGTGCATTTGTGATCAATCCCAAGACAGGTGTGATATTGATTGAAGTGGGTAGTGTCTGTGATTGCTTCTAGAATGACAATAGCTAATAACAAATACAGGACAGGACTGATGGAAAGACTCGAGTTTACCAAAATAAAGACAAGACACCTAGACGTGATAATAGCAAACCGGGCCATTATATACGGAATGCTGTAATGCCAGGTCTTAACTTGGTACTGTGTATAGGCGAACCCCGTGATCCGGTTAGGTTTGGGTTTAGATGGAACCCGAACGCTCTTCAAGAAAGCCTGAATTTCATACAAAATCGCCTTCATGGTATTGATGATGTGATCGGTTACGAAGGCCAGACACCAGCAGGCCCCAGGACGAAGGTGAAACACCATATGCTAGAGAGACTTGGGGCTGGATCCTTTGGGGAGGTCAGGAAGACGGTGGACGTGCATTCCGGGAATTTCATGGCCGTCAAGCTAATCAGTTCCCCTACCAAGCGTCATGATGCTCAATGGCGAAGGCAAGTAAAACATACTCGAGATTGGGAGATAAAATGGCTTAACAATTTTCATCACGTAAGTATATTTATATATGCTATCCAGCCGACATATTCGATGGGCATCGGTTTGCTAATACCTGGTCAACTTTCTAGAAACACATTATCCAGTTACTTGGGGCACAAGGATATCAGACGAACACTGTCGAGATTTTCATGCCACTTATGAAGGGTAACTTGAGAAATTGGATGTTCAGGAGAGAATATGCAGCCGGCGAGGTAGCGTGGACCGCAGAATGTATCCTTATGCATATGCTTCAAGCACTCGACTATGTTGCTAGAGAGGGACTCATTCATCGCGACGTCAAACCGGACAACATTCTGTACGAATACAACGAAAAGGGGAGGCTCACCTTTATACTATCGGATTTTGGTCTAATCAATAGTGCTACCCTATCCAGGAGTCAAGCTGGCTCGATTGCCTTCTCGGCACCAGAAATATTCGATGGCAGTAGGCAGCATGGTCCGCAGGCAGACACCTGGTCGCTATTTGTAGTCTTGATGTGGATTTACAACGAGACGGGATTCCGCGATAAATTGGAGACTGGAATATTCCTGGACCAAACTGATATTCGTAGGGATGTCCTGCTCTCGGCTTTATACCACACAACTACATTCAACGTACGAGATATGGCTATTCTTGACCATAATTGCCGTCCTAATGCAAGCCAAATGTTGGAGTTTTTTCGCGTACAAGGGGGTAGCTTTGATGTAGACCACAGGGGCGGAACTCAGTTTCCGCGTTGGATGGACTGGGCTTTGCAAGACCCGAGCCAGTATAACATGGGTACGTATATCAGAGGCTTAATGGGATGGTGAGAGAGAACATCGCGATGCTAGATTAGACAGCTAGATGTGAATGAATATGTACCCATTCTCCCAGTTTCAGGAAATGCAACTATGATGTGTCTTCGAAAATATTTGAAGTTCGTCGTGATTACATAGTATAGACTTTAGACGAAGTTCTGGTGTCCAATTTCCTACTAGCGATATCTTCATCCTTAGGCTCATTGCCCGCTCTCTTGTTTCCTGCAATTCCACGATACGATGAAGGGCTACTTGGTTTGTATTGATAGACCACGATTAACGAGAAATGGGATTAACACATTGTAGCTTTTAAGACTCGCGGACGAAAGACTTAAATAATCTCGTATTTCTTTAAAGGCACGTAAGGGACGCGAAATGTGCGAAATGATGCCGCTTGAGCCCTCACCTTCGCAGCGAAATCGTCTTGCAAGTGTATCAATTCCCTGTGCTTTACTAGCGAAAAACATGGTGTATCTATTTCAATTAAATCTGTTCTTTAGGCAGGCACATGATGACTTAATTGGTGAATATTCTTTCCATTTTACCCACATTGGTTCAAGTGTGCAAACAATTCTTTGACTCCGGGTCTGTAGCCTGGGATACCTGACCGACCACTCACCAATTACACCTATCAACCTACCAGGGAAACAAACCTATTACGCACTAATTTCGACCACCGGAATATCGAACGTCGAACAGACCCGGGGGTGGTGTTTGTTTGTGGCGAAACAAATAGTCAATCAGATTGAGAAAAATTACTCCCTCGCAACATTATTCCCAGGTTTTGATTGTTCGAACACATCAAAGACTTCGAGATTCCGGCAAAACACGTCTCACAGAAGTCATATTTCGAATCGCGCTGCACAATGCCTGGTAGCAGCGATACCGAGGGAATCCCCGGTTACGTCGTAACGGCGAAGGGGCCATTCTCCGATTCCTTTAATTATCCTGCTCTCCTCACCACCTACACGCCGGGTACCGAATGTAGCACCGAATGGGTCTATGATACTTCTACCCCGGGATCAGTATATAAGGGTCTCGGCGATGTTAGCAGTACTTACGCCAAAACCTGCCTGCCTTACAGGGGAACCAATAACCACTTCAGACCTGGACTCTGTCCTAGTGGCCAAAAATTCAAGCGCATGGACATGACTGTCGAGAGTATGAGCGATGGTATGGTAACGGCGTCTCGGTGGTATGCCGCAATATGTTGCAGCAGGTAAGTACTTGGAATATCTTTACGAAAAAAAAAAGAAGGAATCAACTAACATATTGAAAATAGCGAGTATCAATTGACCTATCGCGACGAATCGCACATCGAGTGCAGAACAGGTCTCCTACCTCTTATAACTGCATCTGTCAATGGTGCCACAGGAACTACTTTCACCGAAACTGGCACATACATCAACACGCCTGCCGTCGGTGTCGAACAGCCCATCTTCATCTTCTGGAACGAGACCGATCTCACCCTTTTCCCGGACCCGATCGCGAATTCCTTGCGCTCTATCATGTATCTTCCCCCTATAATTCACTCAACTTCGGTCCCATCAACACTCTCCACACTCACGACAGGAACAGATGGAAACAGCCCCCAGGCACAGAACCCCTCACCCCTACCCACTACCGCAGCAGCATTACAACCCTCTTCAACAAGCCCGTACGGCGACCCCAACCCCCCCGAGAATCCCAGCCCGTTCTCCACAGGCGCAACAATCGGGATCGCAGTCGGTCTCGTCGCGTTCTTCGGGTTAATCGTAGCAGGTGTGTACGTCCTCTGCGCGCGTCATCGACGGAAGAAACAGCAGCAATTACAAGAACTGCAGTCGCAGAATGCGGAGGGGGAGCACGGCGCACAGCTTAAGGAGCTGATGGACGCGCACCGGGCGGCGGTGTACGGTCAGGATAGCGCGAATACGGGGTATGCTGTGCAGAACCAGGGACACCAAGGACAGACTGAGTTGCAGGGACAAAGTCAGTTTCCGGTTGAGTTGGAGGCTACGCCTTGGGATGGTGGTTCGGGATCAGGCGCGGCGGGTCGAGGTCACGGTTGGGACTAAGTTGTGAGTAAGGGCGCGGGTGCGGGTGCGGGTGCTGCATTTTCAGGGGGTAGGAGAGTAAACGAAAAGAAAGGACAAAAAATTGATTGCTAGATATCCATTCAATTCAGGAGTGAGGAGTTCATGAGGCGTTTAAGAGGGCGCCATCACGGGGCATAGCATGAGGATGGCTTGATTTTTTATCCTCTGGACGTTGATCATTTAGGTATTCCCGATTGTCGTTTGCCATCCCGAGGAAAAAGTCCTCGCAGTTGATCAGACCTTTGAGTTGGTTTGGTCAGCAACAACCCCCTCTGTCTGTGTACATTAGTTTAGAGCACTTGATATCCGAAAGCAGATTGCAAAAAAAGAGTTCTCATTATTCGCATCATCACCCTCTTATTTTCATCCTAATACCAAGGGTCTCCTCCACGAGGTCTCGGGTCTCGGATGTTGGGTCGACAAGGTCTCTTTATGGCTGAGAAGGGTGCGTTTTACATGGTAGGTGTATCGTATTAATCTTCCGACTTAGCACGAATATCGATTGAGCTTGTCTTTTCGCTACAAAACTCTGCGTTTCGCGAAAATCCTATCAATCTCTATTGCCTCTTCTTGTCAGGGACCACGGGTCTCGCGACTGTGATGCCTTTTTCCAATGAAAACCCCTTGCTCATCTGTGATTGACGTTGTCTGTCTCGGAGTCGTCCCATCATGGATGTGGGCTCGCTTTGCCCGAATCCTACAACACCTCCATCGGGGTTTCTAAAAGGGCCATATTTCGCTAGGCGCCAGGCCTCCTTCATCATTCCCCGAACACCACAAATAAGATCCTCCTCAGCAAGTCGTCTACCATCATAATGAAAGGCGACTCCGTCATCCCGTCTCCGAGACTTTCCTAGAGATAGACCATGGCGCAATCTTACAAGCCACGGTAACTGCTGCTGAGAAGGCACTTCGCCACAAACGGTCGTTGCCGGACAGACATGTCAATGAATGAATATTGTGTGGAGTCCGTCGCTGTAAGCATTGCATTGTGGTTTCTCGCGTTTGGGTACTGTCGCCCGGTTATGGTGGTAGAAGAATAGGTGTCGCAGTGGCGAACCAGCGAGCATATTGTAGAGGAATCCATCTCAAAACAGCGTCTCATCCCCACCATGCGCGTTGGGGGGCTGCGGTAGGAAAAAATTGAAGAAAAGACGGGAAAAGATTGGCAATTATGATAGTAGGATTATATATAACATATTTTGCTACCGATAACACATTTACTAATATTAGTTGCCATAGGGGCGCTTCCGGATTAAAACAATTTGGTACAGACCCTGCTGCGAGAACGATGTTGGTGTAAACATGAGAAACTCAGCGCGGAAACGATATTTAAATATAATTTTGATCATCTTTCAATTACTCACACATAGTATTGGAATCGAATGGAATAGAGTCACCTGCACAAACTTAAGGGATGACAGATATGATATTAGTAAAGAATCTTCGAGGGGGCGGTTGGTACTTTGCCATTTGACTAGCAGTTGAACAACAAGAGGGTATAAACTCAGTTCTTTTTCTATTTGGGAGCCCTATTTTGATCCTGGGGTTATAAGTATCATGCGGAAAGGCTTGGCGCTCAGTGGAGCTGGTACGCTTTGACTAAATCATGACTCCCTGAGGGACACCGTAAGCTTGCTGCTCTAGCTGAGCATCATGTATATATCCGCTGGGGTTTATACTTAGAGTGTATGTGCCGGAACCCGCATTGAGACAAACCCGATTTATCTCAATCCATGACCCCCCACAACATATCAAATCAAGTTGTTGAAGTTGCGCTGAAAGATCTTGAGAAAAGTACGGGGGAGGGACGCACCATGCTCAACCTCTAATGTCCTAAGTTCTCTTCGTGTTGAATTGCGATGGGTATAATAATGCGTCAAAAGCGTGTCCCATGGGACATTTCCGTCACTTGTTAGTTATGATTGAGTATGTGCATATTTGTAAGAGTATTCGGCGATACATGTAAGTCGGCATAGAGCGAGGCAGCGAGACGGCTGTCGTTAACTGGCGGCTTCATCGACTATAGATGTAATATGTATTAGTGAGCCTTAGCAGCCAGCCATTTGAGCACCTTCCGTCTGGGATTTTCCTTCAAGCGCGCGACTTTTTTGACATGTACTTTGGTAAGGGGCAAAATGGGCTTACTTTTATTCGATCCTTTGGTGTTCGGTGTTTCTTGTCCGTTTGTATTTGATGGAATGTCCTCGTGATCATTGGCTGTGGCCACGTCTTGTTTCGGTTGGGATCCCTGAGTCGCCTTTACTGATTCGTCCTGAACACCATCGGGAGTGCTCTCGTGTTCCTGCTCGTCTTCCTTCAATTGCCCTCCTTTTCGCGTAGGAATGACCTTCATGAAAGCAGCACCCCAATCACCTGTCTCTAGCCATTGAAGCATAATCTCCATGACATGGTTCGTGGTGAGGACGTGACGGCTTTGCATTACCATGAACTCGCCGATAGGTAGCTTTGCTGTGCGTACATTCTTGCCCCGCGCAATCTTGTAACACAAGCCCTTTTCGCGGTTCTTGTCAATTATGCCACCTATAACGTAGGAGGTGTTCGGTTCGAGGCGATCGAGAGTGTAAGGGGAATCGGCGGTCAGGTAGACGATGGATTTATCTACATCGTCGGCTTCGGGTTCGGGGACGGGAGTAGATTTCTTCAGCTTCTTGGGGTCGTCGGTTTTGGTTAGTGAAATAGAATCACCTTCTTTGCCTTGTTCTAGTAATTCGATTTTTTGTTCTTCCCCTGAACTGGCCATTAACTTCTGAGCCTCAGCGGCAGCACTGACAAAGTCGCCTTCAGTAAAGTGAACATTCTTCCAGCCTGTGTGTTGGTTGTTCAGCACCTTTTCGTATCTTTCCTGCATCTTGCCTCCGTAGGAGCTGACGAACATGTGAACAGGGAATTTTGCGTTCTTGTTGTCGGAATAGCATCTGGTGACCTGGCTTGATAGAGACACCAATTCCTTGTCCATCATGTATTTTTCGTATTGGCAATCTATTATGATAGCAATTGGTACGTGGATAGCGTCCGGTCTAGGTTGTCGCTTGGTAATATCCTCAAGGACTGGTTCTCTCCCTTCAGCGGCAGCAGCGGCGATCTCTGCCTCCCTCTCTTTTCGCGCCCGTTCCTTTTTCTCCGCGCGCTTCTCCTTACGATGGAATTTCTTCTCATGTTTCTTGGCCTCCCAATGTAATTTTCGCCTCAGCTTTCGTTGTTGGTTCTTGGAGAGTTTGGGCGATTCGGATTCGCAGTCGAAATCGCGCTCGAGGTCTCTCGTCGCAACTTCGTCATCTTGGTCGTCTTTATGGTTAACAAGGTCGCCGTCTTTATGGTTGTGTTTAGCACGTTTTATACCTTCGTTGTTGCATAACGTGTCGCTGCCGTCATCGTCGGGTCGTTGCCGTTTTAATCCATCTTCCTCGGGTTCGCGCCTCAGATCTACATCAGGTCTTTCTACGAAGGAGGTTTCGCTTGTCCCAACGATCTCGTCGGTCTTTTCAGGCTGTGTCGTCTCTGTCATGTTGCCCAAAATGTCAATTGGATCGATATTGTGAGGCTAGAGGGTAATGCGACGAGAACTTTTGCGAGTGCGCCAGCGGAAATGGAGAGCAGCAGAAAGTTGTATTGGCGATGGTTGGGGCAGAGGTGGGCTGGAAAGGTACCTAAGCTTTAGTGAGTCCTGGAAAACTTTCAGAAAGCTTGGTGGGGTTGCTCGTGAGTACATTGTACCTAGAATACCCCGCGGAAAAGAGCAATTGCAGGGGTCCCAGTAGGGTGGTAGGGGTGATTTACATAAGTGGATTAGCGAAGTTCTTAGTGAGTTTTAGCGCGTACCGTCGCGTCTTTCGTCGTTAATTGAATTTCGAACGCGACTTTTAGCACTTGGACCCTTAAATATCTATTCCAATTTCTTACATACGACGACTCAAAGTTGGTATTACTCCTCAGAGGATGTAACAGAAGTCTCAGACGAACCTTTCCATTCCTCACTTACATAAACAACGTAACAATACTGTTAGAGACTGAAATACCTAGCTTTTAAGAAGCCAAGATGTCGTCCCGACCCGAGTTGAAGGTATGCTATTCACGAGCTCAAGTCACCTTCCAAATTCGAACTAATATTTCTATAATAGGTCGATGATGAACATGGCTTCATACGTTTCTTCAAGTCTTTACCATCTGTAGGCGACGAAACCGTACGTATATTCGACCGAGGCGACTGGTACACAGCTCATGGCGAAGATGCCAACTTTATCGCAAGAACGGTCTACAAGACCACCTCGGTCGTACGACAACTAGGACGAAATGATGCTAGCGGTTTAGCTTCAGTCACTATGACCGTCACCGTATTCCGACAATTCCTACGAGAAGCCCTCTTTAAACTCGGAAAACGAGTTGAGATATACGCAAGTAGCGGTGGCCGACTGAACTGGAAGGTTATCAAACAAGCTTCTCCCGGAAACCTACAAGATGTTGAAGAAGAACTAGGCGGACAATTTGAATCCGCACCTATGATATTGGCTGTCAAAATATCTGCGAAGGCCAGTGAAGCTAGGAATGTTGGTGTCTGTTTTGCCGATGCTAGCGTTCGAGAGCTTGGTGTTAGCGAATTTCTCGACAACGACCTATACTCCAACTTCGAAGCTCTACTTATCCAGCTTGGCGTTAGGGAGTGTCTTATACAGATCGACAAGGCGGAAAAAGACAAAGACCCCGAGCTAGCTAAACTGAGACAGATTATCGACAATTGTGGAGTTGCCATATCCGAAAGACCAGCCGGAGATTTTGGGACGAAGGATATCGAGCAGGATCTCGCTAGGTTACTCAAAGATGAACGATCCGCAACCCTGCTCCCCCAGACCGACCTCAAATTAGCAATGGGCTCAGCAGCAGCGCTGGTCAAATACCTAAGCGTTCTTCACGATCCTTCCAATTTTGGCCAGTTTCAACTATATCAACATGACTTATCCCAATTCATGAAGCTCGATGCTGCGGCGCTCAAGGCTCTCAATTTAATGCCAGGCGCGAGAGACGGTGCCAAGACTATGAGTTTGTATGGGTTATTGAATCACTGCAAAACACCTGTTGGTAGTCGGTTGTTATCGCAATGGCTAAAACAACCCTTGATGAACAAAGATGAGATCGAGAAGCGTCAACAATTGGTTGAAGCATTCGTTAACGACACAGAACTACGCCAAACTATGCAGGAAGAACACTTGAAGTCAGTGCCGGATCTTTATCGTTTGGCGAAACGATTCCAGCGAAACAAGGCCAATTTGGAAGACGTCGTCAGAGCATATCAGGTAGTTATTCGCCTACCCGGATTCCTAGGAACTCTTGAGGGGGTAATGGACGAAAAATACAAGGATCCTCTGGACGAGACGTATACCAACAAAATAAGAGAGCTTTCCGATAGTCTAGGAAAGCTCGCGGATATGGTGGAAACAACTGTCGATCTTGAGGCCCTTGACAACCACGAATTCATAATTAAGCCCGAGTTTGATGACAACTTGCGCATCGTACGAAGGAAACTCGACAAGCTCCGATCTAACATGGATAAGGAATTCCGAAAAGCGGCAGACGATTTGAACCAAGAGGAAAACAAGAAGATATTCTTAGAAAACCACAAGGTTCATGGTTGGTGTATGCGACTGACGAGAACGGAAGCTGGTTGCATTCGAAATAATTCTCAATATCAGGAGTGCTCAACACAGAAGAACGGTGTTTATTTTACTACGAAGCAATTACAATCGTATCGTCGGGAGTTCGATCAGCTGTCCCAAACATACGATAGAACGCAAAGTGGCTTAGTCAACGAGGTTGTAAGCGTCGCAGCTTCTTATTGCCCAGTGTTGGAACAGCTCGCTGGTGTCCTAGCCCACCTCGACGTCATCGTGTCATTCGCGCACTGCTCAGTCCATGCACCCACATCATATGTTCGGCCTACCCTTCACCCCCGAGGCGAAGGCTCTACGATCCTGAAGGAGGCCCGTCACCCATGCATGGAAATGCAAGACGACATTCAATTCATCACCAACGATGTCGAGCTCCGCCGCGGTGAGTCATCGTTTCTGATTATCACAGGACCCAATATGGGTGGTAAATCGACATATATCCGACAGATCGGCGTCATCGCATTAATGGCTCAAGTAGGATGTTTCGTTCCCTGCTCCGAGGCCGAGTTGACTATCTTCGACTCAATCCTCGCACGTGTCGGTGCTAGCGATTCTCAACTAAAGGGAGTCTCAACTTTCATGGCTGAAATGTTGGAGACCGCCAATATCCTCAAGTCAGCCACCGCCGAATCGCTTATTATTATCGACGAGTTAGGCCGTGGTACGTCCACGTACGACGGTTTTGGTCTAGCTTGGGCCATTAGCGAACACATCGTCACTGAGATCGGGTGTTCCGCTATGTTCGCTACGCATTTCCATGAATTGACAGCGCTTGCAGACCAGCATCCTCAAGTCAAGAATCTGCACGTTACCGCCCACATTTCTTCCTCTTCATCGGCTTCTAGTGAGAGCGTTGATAAGAGAGAAGTAACGCTTTTATATAAAGTGGAGCCCGGTATTTGCGATCAGTCATTTGGTATTCATGTAGCGGAGCTTGTCCGATTTCCGGATAAAGTAGTACGGATGGCGAAGCGAAAGGCCGATGAGTTGGAGGACTTTACGACAAAGCATGAGAGTGATGGGCCGGCGGGCATGCAACAACAGTACGGAAAGGAAGATGTGGAGGAAGGTAGCGCGAGACTGAAGGAGGTCCTTGTAAAGTGGAAGAATGAGGTTGCTGGTGGAAGGATGAGCAAGGAAGAGATGATAAGCCGGCTAAGGGATCTGGTGAAGAAGGATGAGAGATTGTTACAAAACCCGTTCTTTACTGCTGTTAAGGCTTTGTAAGGGTTAATGGTATGATACTTGATGGAAAAGAGTACGGACGCTATGACACGCCTCTGCTCACGGTATGGATGATATAAGGAAGGACTGTGCTATATAGGTAATTGTGACGGCTTAGCCGGGTTCGGCGCTTGGAGGGTGGTAGGAAATATCTAGCTAGATTGGCTGAGTGAGCTACGATGCTATGCTATTTTGCTAGCATGCTATTTAAAAGTATGGTATTGTAGGGTTATTGAAAAGATACCTAATAATAGCCCGTGGTTCGATCTAATGCATTCGTGAAACAATTGTGATGGTCAAGAGTCCTGTTGAGTATCTGGGTGCTCGTCGTTTCACCACTTTCACTACATTTACTGCTTGAGAGAATGTTAAATTCTAGATTCAAGCATCATTTCAATCATATCCGCCTATGTACAATCGTTGAATTTTCCTTGCCTTTCAAATCCATCCACCAAGACCAAGACACCTTATTCTCGAAGAGCCGCGCCTAAGCTAGGACTTGCTCGGCCATAGAAACTACTCGTAAGTTAGCACACACGCTCCTCCCAATACCATATGGAAGTGTGGAAGGATACTCACCGCTGGTACCGGTGTTGTCGGGCTCGACGTGGAGGGACTTGACCTTGCCTTCCTCGACGACGATGGCGTAGCGCTTGGCACGCGTGTCGCCGAAGATGGCGGGCGCATCGAAGCCTAGGTCAAGGGCTTTGGTGAATTCACCAGCTGGGTCGGCTAGGAAGCGGATCTAGATCGTTGTTAGTGATATATGTGGAAGTCGGGGTTGAAGGTAGACTTACACCGGAGTCGTGGGTAGGGTCGAGCTGGTCAGCCCATGCCTTCATACTGTTACTTGTTAGCTGATCTATCATCAATGGTATATAGCCCTCTCTTCTCATCCTACCCCACCAACCTCCGAAATCTCACCACAAAAACAAACCTCCCCTCCCAATATAATCATAAAAAAGAGGTACTCACACAAAAGCATCATTAACACTAACAACAAAAACCGGACCCGCGTCCTTCAACTTCGGATGCTGGATATAACTCGGAACATGTTTCTGACTACAAGCCCCGGAAAACGCAGCCGGCACGCCAACAATAACCCCACGGTGCACAGCAGCGAGTTCTTTCGCGAGACTCACTTTGTTCCCCGGTGAGTCTTCATGTAGGACCTCGAGATCGGGGATCGCTTCGCCGATTTTGATGAAGGCGCGGGGTGTGGCGTGGAACATGCGCTGTTGCGCTGGTGCACGTAAGGAAGCGGTGGTGGGGAGGGGCATGCGGCGGAGGGCGCGGAATGCCATTGTGATTTTTATTTTCACTGTGAATTATTTCCTCAAGTTCTGGTAGTATAAGATGGAATGAATTGGTGTTGAGTCGAATACACGTTAGAGTTCCGGATTTCGGATATACATACACGTATAAGTTACAAACGGGAAGTTTCCTCACGTTCTCAACAAGCCAGCTATGACGTTCGTCAGATCTACGGGGCACAGTTTCTCCGGTTGACCTTACACTGTACCTAACACATCTCCCCATCCTTCCTCCTCTCCCCACCAAATATCGTCTTCCGCCTAAAGTTAACGAACTCTACCCGGACTATTCGCACTGTATCCTTACTGCCGACCCGCGATGACAAATTTAGAAGTCCGAAAATACTCTGTATGACCTAGGTACTCATTTACCGGCGGTGTGAAGTACTGAAATATTTTGCCGTACTGCTAAAATACATTTTTGGAAACAAAATACCGACTATAAATAGGTAACCAAGGTCTAGATGTAAGAGTAGGATAATATAAACCTCAAATAACTTATTTCACTCCGCGTTGAAAGGCAATTCATTTTTAGACGGTAACATGTCTTGAGGAGTCAATGCGTAAGAAACATTACAGTAATGACGCAGCACCAACATGTTGACTTAATACCATACGCGTACATACGCTAGTCGTTAGATATATAAATAGGATCGCTCTCTGAAGTTATTGCTCATTTTAATTGTAAAAGAGATGTAGCGGTGATGGTAGCGAGACTAAGTAAAAGCGTATGAGAGTAAGCGAGGCGAATTGGACGTTAACGCAAAGAATCCCGCATTCCGATTCCGAAGACGCCAACCATGATCACCCTGTTCTATCTATGCCATTACAATACAATTCCATTAGGAACGGGATACGACTCCACCAGCTCCAGGCATGACGCCCTTAAGATCTACGTTAAAAGTCCAGCGTCCTAGAAAGAAATAACCGGTTAGCTATCTCATGCGTTCATATAGAAAGTTGCTGCGAAAAAGTGAACTTACCATTCGCAAGATTGTTGGCAGTGTCTTCCAGTAGAATTACTCGCCTTCGGTTGCAGTACGCCGTCTTGTCCATGATATCCACCTTCAGCTTAGAGTCGGACAATTCAGCGATGGGCTTCTCGAACATCTCTGATAACGCCTCGACGGCAAGCTCTAGATCTTTCTGGTTGTCCTCAAATATCTCCGTGAGATTGTTTCGGGCTAAGTAGAAGGCAAAGGCATATGTCCATTTTAGCGTCTGTCGGCAAGTTTGTAAGGCCTGCGACGCCGAGTTTAGATATTGTACTTCAATCCAGGACATGCCAGATGCTGTCTGTAATTGTACCATCTTCTTCTCGGTCTTATTGTAGACGTCTTTGTCGAGACGTGCCGACTGCTCGTGGTTGGCGTATCTGTTGTAATAGTGTAGGTAACGTTCCAGGGATACTCGTGACTTGGCTTGGGCGTCTCGTGCTTCTGTCCCGCTCTTTTCCTCGAACCTATTGCAGTTGTACCAACTCGTGCCGTGCTCGGACCACAAGCCCATACACATCCAACAGAATTCGTGCTTGCATTTTCGGCATGTCATGTGGTTGCAGCCTCCATTCTTCTCGATCGTGGAGTTACACTTGGGGCATTCCTTTGTGTTGGCCGAGATCCAATTCGCTGTTTCGCTATCGTCGGCGCACTTCTTGAGCCATCTCTTAACCAATTCGCAGGGTGCCGGTTGGTGGTCGCTGTGGACACAACCAAAGCAAAACCTATTACCACATGCGCAAGCTACCGTTGGCACAACCTTGTCTAGATCCTTCCTCTTGATAGCGCACTCGACAGCATTTTCGCAATCGGGAGCAGGGCACCATTTGAGGACATCTCTATCCTCAACATATGTTCGGTTGAGTAATTCTTGGTATCGACCGGCTAATTGTGGCGTTACGAGCAAATCGAGTGACTTGGCGTCGATGATGCGGTGACAACCTTCGGCGGGGCATTGGATGCGCGCAGCTTCGCCCTCTTCGCGAATCTTCTGGGTTAAGTATTGGCGATAACAATCGACACAGTATCGATGACCGCACTTCATCGCGAAACTCTTTAACCCTTCCTCATCCTCGCAACAGATATCACAGACGAAACCAGGTTTGACTTCTAGTTTGGGGGGACTACTGGAGCTGGGACCCAGACCAGCCGCCTCCAGGACTTTAGTCGGGTTATCCATATAATCTTCAATCAAACGTTCCTTATTCCACCTGAAATGACGTAGGAGAATAGCAACATCCTCTTTTCTCATTTCTAAGATCATGTTCACTTCAGTAATCATTTCTTCTTGTTGGCCGTGCAAATCCCGTGGTGTGTGTACTTTATAGCTGAAGTCGTATGATATCCCCTTCTTCTTGTCCGACTTTTGTGAGGGGATACCGGGTTCATCATCAGGCTCGTCATCGAATACATCGAAATCTGTTCCACACAGTGTTAGCGTCGTCCAAACCATCGCGAGGCTCAAAACAAGTTGTAAGACAAGATAGAAACAATACACAAAAGAATTAAGGAAATGGACATACCCTCAGCGCCGGATAAATCATCGCTGTCATCCTGCATCCCGTCGTCGCTAGAGACGGAAACGAAATCCTCGTCTGAATCCATACCGGTTATTGGAGTGGGTGGTGCTTCGTTGTCTTCAGCTGCTGAGGCGATGACCTTCTTATTCGGAAGTATTTCGCCTGTGTCCGCAGCTATCTTCGCCTCAGCAGCCTTCCGCTTCCTCGTTGTGGGAGGAATCTTGTCGGTTGGTGATGTCGGCTCGGGGATGCTCGCCAAAGACGAGCCTTATGTAAAGAGGATATCGAGATAGCGCACAAAGGCACTAGATGAGATAACAAAATCGGGGTCGTTAAAAGGCCTCTATTCCTTCTCTGACATCGACGGTAAATAGTATAACGAGGGACTATGATAACTTTGTGACGAAGACTCTACTCGGATGGTTAGTGATGTGTGGTGTGACCTCGGTCGAGTATGATTCGGCGGAATCGAACAAGCGGATGTCGTCAAGTGACTCGGGAGTAAATAAATGGTAGGGTGTAAGTGGTAGATGGAAGGGATAGAATCAAATTCGGGAACGCTGATTGCTGCTGAATGCTGGATTGGACGAAATGCTACTTTGTCAGCAATAGCAGTAACCAACAGTAGCGAGGGGCGACAGCAGTAATGAAGTAGAGTCAGCTGAAAAGGGGCGGTTGCATTTCTAATATATATAGTGTGGACGGGTAATCGACGGCGACTCCTTTCAAACTATTGTTTCGTGACCATCTTCTTTTAGGGCATTGGGATTGATACATGTATGCAAATGCGATCACTGTTTCTGGCATTCGACGAACGATGGAGGATGTGATGTAACAAAACTATGACAAAATGTATCTTACCTAGAAACAAATCAAAAGCAATGACCGCTAATAAGGATCTTAAGTTTTGTAAGTACGAGACTGATTTAGGACGAAGGGGGCACGACGGAATACGACCGAGTGTCGAGTGTTCGCTCAGGTGGTTTGGTGGTGGTTTTTTGGTTTCGGGACGTTATTAGTGGAAAGGCGAGTCCGATGTAATGCTAAGCGTTGGCACCGTTAGCAGCCTTAGATAAGACCTTAACACCGGTACAGGCGGTGGGCTAGGCGGTGCGCGGGTTTGTTTTAGGCGGCTTGTTGGTTATGGTCTGCTTGCTAGTGGGTCCGATTTTGGCTTCTTCCTTAGTGGGTGTTTCCCGCGGCGATCGAGGTGACACAAGACACGGTACAAGTCAGGTCATTGCCTGTTTCTAAGTTTTTAGGGTACATATGTAACTTTGGCTTAGTCTATTTTAATGCTTTAATACCTAGGTACATTCATTTAACATTTCTAGTCTCAACCTATTAGGTGCTACCTACATGTATGACCAAATCCTAATATTCCGTTGTCCCTTCCGCCCTTCTGCTTCGTACAAGAAATACAAGAAATACAGGGGAGCCACCGGCAGACGCGGGCAGGCGGGTTTCTGACGCAACTGACTGGCATTGCTTACGCTACCAGTTTTATGCTAGGTCCTATGCAGCTTTAGTGCCACCTGATTCCGTCGCCAAGGGGGTCAGGCGTGGAGTACCCATGTACAGACTTGAGGTACCTATATCGGCGATACCTCGGTAGAACACTTACTACGCCATAGACAAATCACCTACCAAATATCGTAACTCCGAAATAGGAAGCACTTGCAGTACATTGACAGTACAGCAAGGCGACATCCTAATCCACTTATCCTACAACGCCACGAACAGCGCCAACAAGGTCAAACTGACGATCTACCCCTATTTTACGACCCTGAATATTTATTCATATCCTATTCTTATCACATACATAAACACTTCACGTAGAATAATTCAACCGCTCAAATACATGCGCATTATGTGAACAACAACACATGTATACCGACATCCGGTTCTGAGGCTGTATTAATAATCCATTTACACCTCCGACTTCCTTTTCCCGGGCTGCCGTGCATGACTAGGTATCTGACTCCTTTTGATCAATCAAATATTGCCCCCTAAAACGCCAATGCTTCATAAATGATGTTCGCTCAAAACTCCGGCGCTATGCTGGTATAAACCCCTTTTCCCTTTTGGGCCTGGTATATAAAATGCAATGTCCCTTTTAAGCCTCATTTTGCCTCCCTACACTACATCAAGGTGGGTGGCCTTGTGTCTTAAGCAAAGCGAAATCTAGACAAATCCATTCTCCTTGCCACTCTCTTGTCCTTGCCAGATCCCAAATTCTCCTGCTCTTCCGGACCATCCTCATTCTCGCTTTCAGGGATCATTAGATCTTCACTACCGACTGGTTCATGTAGTGCTTCCACTTCTTCCAAGTCGACTGGTGGTAGAGGCACGTCCGCCGGGTTCACAGGAATGGAGTCCAGTATTCGCCTTCCCTGGGTAGAACGCTTCGGTGGGCGGGGTACGGCAAATGTGGGCGTAGGTGGCTGCTTATTACGACCCAAAGCTTGGATACCGAGGCGCTGAAGTGGCGTCATGCGGGGCGTCGCCGGTGTCGTCTTGGCCGTCGATGGCTGTGTGTTTGATGAAAACGGAGTCGACGACGCGATGGAAGAAGCGGGTGTTGACCCAGAAAGTGAGCTTCTACCAGAAAAGGTTGTTGAAGCGCTCTGTCTACGCGACTGGCCAGGTCCGCGAGTTACTGAAGTGGACGAAACACTCGGCGCGTACGTGAACCGTTCGATAATGTTGGGCGTACTCGGAGGCTCGTTCTGTGTCGAGGCGGTTGCGTCGTCCATAATACCCTCGACATTTAAGTCGTCGTCCTTAGGCCTCTCGTCATCAACCGGCGGTTGCGCCTCCTCATACACAGCAATTTCCTTGTGGCCCCTTCGCGCTGGGGCCCACCCACCAAAATCCGGGAGATCGTTCAACGCATCTTCGACTGAATCATCTGACATTAGGTATTTTTCTTCTTTCTTAACAGTCGTACCCTTAGAACCGGTAAAGAACTTGCTCTTCTCCTTGCTAAGACTCAGCCCCGAGCTCGCGTCATCACACAAGCGCGCCTTCTTAGGCGGTCGAATAGGTTGGTTGACTCCAGTGCTTCTAGAGTTACCCGAGACTTCCATTCCCGGCCCAGTTGTTTGGCGTCTCGAGTTGGAGGTCAAAGAATGACCGTTGTCGCTAAGAATATTAGTTACCGGTTCGGTTCGGCGTCGTAGGGTCCTGGACGAGCTTTCTGGCCTATTGATGTATGTGCGGCTAGTAGATGAGTTCGGGCCATTTTGGTCAAGGTACGGTCGGGGAAGGGGGTAGACGATCGGTCGGTTACCGTTTTCAGTTAACGAGGAAACTCTTCTAGGATCAACCGAGAAGCAATTGGGCTCCATTTCACCCATAGGAATTCGCCGATGGCCCTTGAAATATGAGTCGATCGGCTTCTCGGGGGGTTCTCGGGTAGCTTGCGTTTGAGGCATACTACGGGGAGTTCCGGACGCAGTACGTTTCCTCGGCGACGGCAAAGTTTGGAGTATGATTGGTTCTTTCGTAATTGGGTTCACGTCTCCCACGGCGATACCTCGAGCAACCTCCGGTTCGATAAAGGGTCCGATATATGGAAGTTCTGCCATATCGAGATCTGGACTGGGCGCAGTGAGATGGATCAGTTTGTTCGCCTTAGGGCAGAAGATCCATTGATAAAGAAAGGTCTGTTCGGCTTGGTGGAACATCTTTTGGTAATCAGCTGGAACGCGGTATTTGCCGTCGAATTGTAACATGCGGATTACTTTTTCCGGCGTCTTATGTTTTCGCAACATCCTATATGCTGTCTTCAGTCCCATGTTGTTGATACTATCGAGGTAATCACAGCCACTCAAGATAGCCATCTGGCGGAATTGTGCGTCCGACCATCCCGTTAAGGAAACTTCTCGGCATGCACCGAAATCCCTTCGGTTCACCTCAATACAGTTTCCATATTGGTCCAACTTAGTTAGCAGGCGTTTGGCTCCGAAGACCAACAAGTCAGAGTCTTCCGAAAGGATACCATTGGTAATGCCCTGCTGTTCTAGGTATACCAATTGAGGATCGGCTTCGTACGGCGCGACGACGTATGGGACACCAGCTTTCTTCAACTCTTCGATGAGATGCCTTGCCATCTCTGGAGTTATGTCGACCGCCTTCTGAAGCTCGGCGTGTGCTTGAGAAGGCTTACCGGCCTTCAATAACTCCAAACCCGCTTTTTTACACTCTTCGCGACGCTTTTCACGCGAGGCTTCCGTTGAAGCTTTGCTAGGCAAGAAACCGCCATCGAAGACCAAGTACGGCGTTATGCCAAAGTGCTTCAACATTCTGACACGGTTCATAGCAAAGTCGACATATCTAATAGGCAAGGTGTTAGAGGGTTGTGTTCTATGCAAAGTATTATTATTGGTACTTACTTTCGTGTCGGCTTACCTTGTGCGAGTTCAATGGCGCACGGTACAGCGCCCCTGTGTAGCCAACCATAGGCATCAACTCCGAAGGTCTCCCCGCTATATTTCTTCAACTCCGTCGGTCGTTGGATTGACTTGAGCAGCGGAAGAAGTCCTATATCAATCAGTATGTCGTGTTGAGAACAGCGTTAGTTGTGATCATACCTTGGATACCCATCTTGACCAAGTGGATCCCCCCTTCTCCAGCGCCTGGACCGTGATACCTTTATGATAACTTCGTGATCATCCGAAGTATTGACACCACGTTGAAGAACCAGATACCCAAGTGTTGAGATAGCAAAAGGTAGCAAAAATTTCAAAGGTTTAGGGTTTAGTGATGAAGAGCAAAGCAAATCCTTTGGCAATCAATTGAACCATACAATTTCAAGATATTGAATAAGTCGGCGGTAAACACGTATAAACACACCGAGAATGATATTCAATTCGCGCAAGGATTTGAAGTTGTTGACAATTTGCGGAGGTAAACAATGTCGAAGTGTTACCCCAGGAGTGTCGAGGGAAAGGGTAGAGGAAGGTTGGTGCTGTTGTAATTGTATGGAAAGAAAGTTCAATAGACAAGAAACAGAACGCGTGACAAATATGTAGACTTTAGAAAGTTCGTCGCTCCTACCACCGTGCCCCCAGTTCGTGGAGGTTTAAAGGGTCAATCGATAAGGGCAACCGCGTCGTGGGAAGGGCCACACCGCGATTTCCATAATGTGGGTAGGACCAGCAACGTGGGGCTAACCAATCACCAATTTAGAATGGACTAAAAGATCCATGTACGCACATACGTTCCTGTTTACACACTGTATATGCGTACATAAAGCTTACATAAATATGGTATATACCCGCAAAAAGATACTAGATTGGCCATGTAGAACGCGTTTTATATAACAGTTTTTAAGTACCAGCCACATTCAGACGCTAGGATCTAAAGGGACCCAGTGCCTGTCTAGCTGCACTCAATAAATCCATTTCTGGAAGTATTCTAACCCCACTAATTCTTCCAGCAAGCAAAAATCTCGAAAATATCTAAACTTAATCTAACTTACATTCCCACATACATTCATGTACGTACAGTGCATTTTTTTTTGTCATTCACCAATACTCAGTACGCCGGGGACACTCATCAAATATCATCTCAAAATGCCAAAATCATTTGAGAGAACCCGCAAGGCCATTGCCAAAAAGAAGGGTCCTATCGATTCTCTTCATCAATACTCGCGCGACTCCAAGAGGTTACATCGAGCCCAAGTTCGAGATGAGAAGTTAGAAAAAATCGCAGCCTCAAGAAAGAAAAATGACAAACCCTACCGTACGTTAATGGATTGTCCCACC
Organism: Hypoxylon trugodes; assembly: GCF_022578975.1. NCBI lineage: Eukaryota > Fungi > Ascomycota > Sordariomycetes > Xylariales > Hypoxylaceae > Hypoxylon > Hypoxylon trugodes. The sequence goes on along the minus strand of NW_026250023.1, from coordinate 1,915,748 downwards.
ATCCCTACAAGCACAATCAATTAACATATTTGCGCAACCAGTTGAACGAGCCACCTTTTTTCAAGAGGCGCTGAGACAAAATGAGGGCAAACCCTTACAGCAAGATGTAATCCAGGAGCTTATTAAGACGTTAGTTCCATCAAGGTATCCTACCTATTTTATGTAACCCCTTTGAACTAACTTGCAATGTAGTTTCGTATATCAATTTGATGAAGAATTAAACGAAGTAAAAAAGGCACGGCGACCCGGACGGCCTGCCAGTGCTAAGGAAGATTTATTGAAAGTGAAGATTGACAAGCTTGAGAAGGAATATCAAAATGGCTTCTGTCGGTACATTGACGGTACTATTGAGGTCTCATCAACTAATCCGTTTTTTAGTACTTCCGGTACTTGATACTGAAGAAAATGCGGCACTTTTTAATCGCTGGGAAGGCTCTTGGTCTTATTTAACCACTGTCCATTGGGCGAGAATTTCATCTACTGGTACAGTACAGCCATCGAGCTTCCCTCCGAGAGGAGAACATTGAAAAATCCCCTCGACGCTCACATGCTTAACGCTTAACACCGAGAATGTATGTGAAACGGCTTTTCTGTAAACTCGGTTGATACTTCTATGTTTATCATAGAGCAGACGGGGCCTTACGTACGGATGGGAAAGGTTTCCGAGACCTGACAAGGGGGTTTGGGCCTCTAATTTTCAAGCCCACGGTTACCTACAGCAGTGGCGCACATCCGCTCCAAACTCCACAACTCAAGCCACTTACGTCGGCATTCGCTCCTAGTATTTTCAATGGCAAGATTTAAGATGCACATAAAATATCTAGGCAGATGATCTCGACTAGTCTCTATACCATCCGCCATTCACTTCGGATATCAACGACAGTAAAGCCATCTGGATCCCTCGGCAATGTTTCCGCGCCTTGGAACGGAGACCGCCCGATGCCACTAGGCGAATCAACTTATCCGCTGAAGATATTCAGCGCGCCCAACGCTAATTGGACGAACGTGCCACTACAGATGTAAAATCGCGATCCTTTGCAACCCAGGTGCATACTCGTCACGGCTGTTTTTAGACTGCCAAGTTGTATGTATGGGGAGGTGGGCAGCCGACCGTTCACGGCATGATAGTTTACTCCAAACTGCCTGCACCCCGGATCCGAAGCGCGCAATGAAGCCACAGAGCCTTACCACTTCCCGAACTACCGATCCCTCAACCATCTTCATAGATAAATCAGATCGTCCCATCCGCAGTCAACCAAACGTGTGACCTTTCACAACCGTCCTTGTCTTCTATGAACCCTCGTTTCGCCCGCGGCTAGATGCTCTGTGCATTGTCCTCTCTAAATTCATGTTATTAAATACCAGTGCCCTAACTCGTAGCACATCCACCAAGCAGAATGCTTATCTATTCCAAACAGAAATATTCAGGCGATTGGCCCAGCCCGCTTGTAAAGTAACGACCATGGATGAAAATACTCTTTTTCTTCGCTACTTCAAGCACCCGATTGGCCTGGCCATGAACGCGAAATTCATGCTTTAAGAATGGGTCATACTGTTAGAAGAATCACTGCAGCGAAGACAGTCCAAAAACTTTTGAAGAATTTTCGCAGTGAAGTCTACTGTCAGCGTTGTATAAAATATGCCATGATACGCGCAGTATAGAAAGGAGCAATGCCGATCTCTACCCCATATGAAAACTACCACAGCGAACTAAACTGCCAGCCATCGAGACACATTCATTGACGCTATTCCAGTATGTAATCTTTAGCTTCTGGGCCAGACTCCATTCTAACGCAAAACCAGAAATGTGTCAATACGTTACGCACCTAAAAGCCTGCTACATCTGTGGCCACGAAGAAACAGTCCTCATATCAGAGCAATGCTGCAAGACAGCGAGACTCAGTGGCATATTCGGAAGCTGTGGTATCGGTGTCAATAGCATATTGAGCAGAACTAGATACCAATGCTGGAAATGCAAGGAAGGAGGTGGCCTAGTTTCACGGATCTGAACATTTCAAGTTCTCGCAACATAGAGTTGGATTATATAAACACTAAAACGGAAGTCAAAATACGGTGGCATCTTCTTTTCATAGACAGTTTGCCTGGATCTTGATGTAATGTCAAGTCACAAACATCAAAATTCAAAAAGAATGGGGAAAATAGAACGATCCATTGTCTAATTATATAACGGCATCACAACCACGCAATGGCACGCTTTATATACTTTAGACTTCTATAATTAGAATATCAAGCTATTATAGTTTTTCCATGTTCTCAGTTCATCTGAACCAGCCTATGATTCCAAGCCAAGGGTTCACAGCGACGACGAGATGTTATACGGTTAATTAAATATGTATCAAATAGGATTAAGCGTCAAGCCACTAAAAGCTTAATCCCTGTTACTTGGTCCGTGCGCCATACAAGCTCAAATCGTTTATCGCCATCGTCAAATAAAATTTTTGGGAATTTCCCATATTATTCAATCCCAAATTTTATTCACCACCAAGCTACCCCTCCATTAACATCAATCAATCCGATCTCCTCCCTCTTCCCAGTAGTCAGTATCCTTGAAGAGTATATCATACAAGTCAATCCAACATGATGATGTCCCTACGAGCCGCGGCGCGCTCAGCACCCCGCACACTCTCCCGTCTAAGCTCAACCGCCGTTCGTCAATCCAGAGTAGCTCAACCAAGCTCCCTATTGAAGTCATCATGGACACCCCTCCGATCGCCACAACTCGCCTCTGCATTCTCAACATCGCAATTCCGACGAGCACCCGAGACTGAGGTAGACGAGGAACTATCGGTTAAGCTCGAGAGTGAGCTTCAATTCGAAGGCGAGATGAAGGAGGCTGAGGAACTCCCCGCCAGCGTCAAAGACTTCCTCGAGAACAGCCCCTTCGAGCTGAAGGATGTAGCTGGTAAGGAGGACGTTAGCTTGGTTCGAACATTCGGCAACGAGACGTAAGTTGCCCTTCTGAAACTTTCAAGTACAATGAAGGTCTCAGAGCTAACCCCACTTGTCTCTAGAATCACAATCACCTTCTCCATCTCCGACCTCGCCAACTACAACCCCGACGAATTCAACGAGGACGCCGCTCTAGGTGACGAAGAGCTCGACTCTCCCGACGGCAAAGTCCGCGGTTCACAAGGCGCTCCTGAGAATGAGGACGAAGGCGAGTTCGACGAAGAAGCCGAACCGGGCGTTCCTAGCCGTCTAAACATCGTGATTGAGAAGGAGGGCAAAGGCGCCTTGAACATTGAGGCGCAGGCACAAGAAGGTCACATCATCGTTGAGAACTTCTACTACTTCCAAGACCCGAAGCTAGCGCACAGCTCCACGGCTGAGCTTGCCCATAGCGCCCAGGACGTGTACCCCGGCCCGCCCTTCGGCTCGCTCGACGAGGACCTCCAGCTCCTTATGGAGAGATACCTTGAGGAGCGCGGTGTGACTTCGGCTCTTGCGCTTTTTGTCCCGGATTACATAGATATTAAGGAGCAGCGCGAATACCAGGCTTGGTTGAAGAACGTCAAGGACTTCGTCGATGCTTAGATGAGGATAGGGTAATGAGGGGAAGATGATTCAGGGAAGAAGCTAGCTATCATGAAGGAAATGAAACGAGGATCTCCACGACGATGTATTATGAGGAATTACCAGGTAACCGTCCTTGTGTAAAAACTTTCCACACTCCACAATGTATAATAAAAAAATGAAAAATAATGATTATGAAGCCCATCGCTTGTGTGCACCCACAGTTATTACTCAACTCAGGAGCAACGACACCTATCGATAATCAACAACCTCCTACAAGTTACATGATACATATTCTCTCCCAACGAGACCTCAATTCCTCATTTACTGCACTTTCTTGGCAGCTTCGATAATCATCTCAGTACAAAGATCCGGTTGGCTCAGAAAGGGACTATGGCCCGCCGTACAACGCCGTACCTTAATCGCTGGAACGGCTTTGACCATAGCCTCCTGGGCCGGGAGAGGAAGGGTCTCATCACCCTCGCAGATTAAATACGACATAGGGATCGTAACGTCATTAGCGCAAAACGTCACAGGTTCTTCCATGAACCTCAGTGATTGATGCCGCAATCTTCCCTCCCACTCCTTAGCCTCATCCGGGGGTAAGTCGCTGTAGAAGGGCACTTGTCCCTGTTTGATCTCAGCTGAGAACGGTATCTAAACGTACTGTCAGCACTAGGTAGTATAAAAGCAAATTCCGAGTTCTCCAAGTTGAAAAAGAAAAACACACATTCGAACCAGGTTCCACCGACGTCATCCAAGGCGGAAACACGCCTCCAATATTATCCAACAACGTATCCCCCCTTTTCCCAATAGCAAACGCACAGACAAACACCAGAGCACCGAATCCTCCCTCAAGTCCTTGGGCCCGCCGTTCCGCGATTGTCTGTCCTTGAACAGATACAGTCGCGACGATCTCCCCAGCCGAGTGCCCGATGATGACGGCGTGGCGTCCGCGGTTGAAGAGGGGTATGACTAGATCGTGTACGACGGCCACGTCAACACGCCATGAGTGGTGCATTGGCTCTGGCCCACAGGAAGTGATTAGCTGCGGCGCGTATACCTCGTACCCGGTTGTTTCGAGTCGGGTCTTGACTTTGTCCCAGCATTCCGGTGTGTGCCAGCCCCCGTGGACCAGGATGATCACGGGTTTTACAGTCTGTTCTACAGCCATAGTCAGATAGTACAGGCTTGATTTAGCGGAGTTTCTTTGACCATAAAGGAAGGTCCGGTCGAAGATCTGAAGGGGGATGAGAGGGTTTATATGTAAAAGGGGTATACGGCTTGTTCGGCTAGATCTGTGGAAGCCACCTGATAAGAGGTGTTACCATCACCATAGCGATAGGGAAGTGTCGTACAATTGGACAAATAATAGTTAAATAGCTAGTCCTTATACTATGATGGTCTTTTGGCGTCATTGGCCCATATTTACGACTTCCAACAGCACTTACACAACACTGCCTGTGCAGGATTCTATAGTCCTATACTAAACCCTTCACAACGTCGCACAGCTCGTAAAACTAACCCTTTATACGGTATAAGATCGTAGGAGCTGATAAGGCCCCGCGCATTATAACTATAGTTAGACGGCATGCTAATCGACTATTCTATGGACTGGAAAGATTTATACTAGTGAATCAATTCTCATGATTTGGTGTAAATCATTGCTGAAGGAATTAGTGGCGGATATAAATACCTATTAGTCAAATCAGCAGCTATGTCCAGTCTCTCGTCCGCCAACAATTATAAACATAGCTACATTCGACTAGCGTCTCTTTCCTTTAACACAATACTATATACGATAGCGACTATTCGAAATTTTACGAAGACAGCATAGCTATTTTTGTTAAACATAACCCTTCGTGGATAGGGGACTATACCAAGTAGAGCTCCGATTTTTTGAAAATCAAAACATCGTAATATCTTATCTTAGCAAGAAATAGTACTTAAATTATACAGATTCTATCTAGAAGATTCATTCATGGGGTTACATGCTCTAGGATTTCGAGAGGCTTTCTCTCATAATGACCATCGTTTCTTTCTGATATCTTAGAACAACATTGTCTTCTCTATATAAAATTGAGATACCTAATACATAAACAGACTCTTCTGAGCCCTTAATCTGAGTTGCCATCGATGGTAACCCAGGTTGGACTTAGGGGCTAATTATTGGCTATAGAACTCGGGTAAGAGATCATATTCATCTTAACCGTAGAGCTTCCAATACAATGATCAATAAGGTACAAGGAACTTGATTAGGATACAAATCTAGAAGTATTTCCACGTCCCTGGGATGTATCCGATATAATCGTAAGTATCCGGAAATCCTTCATTGCCGCTTCTAGTTAATCATAATAACTTCAATTTCTTAGTCAACTCAACTACATTGTCCGGCTTCCCGTGCGGGTGCAATTACCCCCGACCCTGATAATGATTGCAACCCCTCTAGCATTTTCTGTCGTGCCACAGGAAAAATTGCAGATATCGGCGCCTTATTTGATGAGAGTTCGGTAGCCAATATTTGGGGGTTACCTCCAATAACCTCCACCAACGAGGTCGAGAATGTGGTAGACTGTACGTGCGGACTTACCAGGGGCGTCGTTGCAACTTCGTATGTGCAGTCACAATGCCTAAAGTCAAAGGATTTATAGACGAGTCGTTTGTCAACTTTCCAACAGACCAATCAATTCCTCCCCATCGAAGCTATTACATGCAGGTTAGCTGCGTCGGAACTATATCCCACGCTCGCGGTTTATGAGAGATGAGTTCAGACACGTCGAGCGCATAATGCCTAGACCGAAGCAACATGCTCATGCTGATTTCCTACCAATAGCACTCTCCTAGGAAGGTGGCATGGTGAGAGATATACTATGTTGCAAAATCTTATGTGACCGGAGGTTGTCCCTGATACGACGTTATGTTCGCCGAACAATGTGGCGGTCTGCCTATTGGGACGACTTGATGAATAAGGTGTGTGGCTCCTGCTATGATATCATGCCCAGGAATCACACTTCCGAGGTGACGCCTTGGGACATCGGGGATGGGGGTTTAGTAATCATCTGTCTTCAACAATACAAACTGAGATGCGGTTTTCTTCGGTAACGACGGAAATATTCCTAGAAGTACGTGGAAGAGAGGATACGTCAATTACAGGTCTCACAAACCTCATGGAAGGTGCTGGAAGCACGAGGAACCTCCCAGCCAACCGAGTATAAAATATTTATCCGCCGCAATCCATCTATACCCAGGCGCTTCTGGCGCTCTGTTTTTTTTTTTTTCGACCGGGCAAAATAAGGGGTTACAAGCGGAAGCAGAAGGTCCTATGAGGCAGGACCTCATATGGATGCGAAATTAGCTATGACCACATTACGCCCCCCAATGGCCTGATTTTATTGTGTCATGCCGCATCTTGAGAGCTGCCTATGTAGGGGGCGCGGGATGAGGCAGGTACGAAGTTCCTGAAGCCCCAAGAGGATAAACAACCGAGATATGTCGTATTGTATGTACGGTGATGGGTGATCTGCAAGGCAAAATCAAGGTGGATGCTATTTCAAATACCTTGTGTTGGAGTATGTTATTTGATAGCCTATAAGTATAGTGACGCATAGGAAATGTACGGAGGCAAATAGGGGGGAGGGGGGGGCTAACGGCTTTTCATGGTAGTACATAGCTAGCAATACGGCTAATGGTTGTGTGTAGGGTGAGTTATTGGGTATTGTCATACTGAAGATAACGTCTTGAAGCTTTGCCTTGGAGTCGAGAGATAATAATGCCTGGGCGCATAATACTTGACCACTAGGTTGACAGTGGACATAATGTTCTATTAAGTCTACGTATGTAGTCATGAATACCTATGCTTACTAAGGATGTACTTAGTAACCATAGAAAAGGGGTTGATCCCAAGAGAAGAACCAACTACATTTAGGCTACATAGAACTCGAACCATAGTACTCATGATTAATAGAAGTAGCTGCGCAGAACTGTTTACTAGACTTCTAAAGCATAATGTTAACTAGTCTTATTCTACTTATTGTTACTCATCATAGCAAGTCACTTAAGGCATGTCGAACAAGATAATGCCGGTAGAAAAATCAAATTTCCAACCATAAGAGCCGTACACTGAGAACCCCAATTTCCGAGCCCCCAATGAAAGGTACCGACTTAACATACATAGAAAGCAAGCTTATGATCCGCGAATTATACTTCGCGACGACCGGTACACGTGCATTTCCTTTTCCAACGCTTCACCAACGACTAAAGTCCCTCCATCACGGCGAAAACAGGAAGACAGCGGCCTCCTTTTAACTTAAGACTGCTCGACATTGATAGCAGCAGAACCAGAGCTCTGGTAACCTTCAGTAGCAAGGATCTGGTAGTTGTGAGTTCCGAGCTTGAGACCAGCCTTCTCCCAGGCGTCGAAGTGGTTCTTAAGCGTAACCTCACCACCGACGCGCTTCTGCTGGCGGACGGACCAGAACTGGTAGAAGGTGGACGTGCCGTCGATGGAGGGCTGGTTGACACGTTGCGTGCGGTAGACGTCGTACGTGCTGCCGTCGCTCTCAACTGAGCCGAGCTTTTGTGCGCCGGAAGAGGGGTTGTATGTTCCGAAGGATTCTACGACGTCTGCAATTTATTAGTATTAGCGCATATTTTCTATATACACGGAAAACTGGAGCGACTATACGTACAGTACTCAATCAGAGGGTTGCGCGTCCAGCCGTACACCGACAGGTAGCTGTTTACGCTGGCGCCGTTCCATGTTCCGTTGTACTTGACCACGCGCGTCGCACCAGGGTTCCATCCCTTGCCAGCCACGAAGTTACCAACGTTCGACCATGTTACATCGTACGAGCCACCGGGTCCGTTGTTGTATGTCACCGAGCCGGCACCGTCGGTCCAGAACGAGTAGAAGAAGCCGTTGTTGGTACCGGTACCGGCGGGGGTCGAGCGGGTGATGAGGTCGAGCGGGGAGGCGATAGCTCCGGCAGCCGCCGTAAGGGCAACGAGGATGGATGAACCGAGCATGTTGTCGAGCGGGAATTTGAAACTGGATCGAAAACTGACTGATGAGGTCTGTTTTGGCTCTGGCAGGATAAAGCTCCTCAGGGTCTTCTGATCGCCGCAGCGGGGACGGGATGGCGCCTTATATACTTGGCGGGCATTGCGTTATATTGGGTTAATTGTGTTAATTGGACGCAGCGGCCGGTTTAACCAATGATCTCGTTCTGGAAAGGGGAACCACGAGTCCGTTCCTGGTTCCCGAGAAGATGGGATGGAGTTCGAAATTAGCATGTTTATGCCGATCATCGTGGGGAATCAATTTTGCCGGTATTCCCCAAGCAGCCCAAGGTAGCCCAAGCTTGGAGAACCGGGATTCCTATATTGACGCAATGGACCTCTAAGTGATTTTGCCGGCGGTTAAATGGTAGCTAACCCTGGCCGAGCCCCTGCCCACGCTCCACGATAGCGGTTTCATGTTATATGTAAATATACTATTTACGCGTCGCCATTGATCTAGACGCCTTGTCAAGAAGCCTGGTTGGCTTCTGAGGCTGCTAATGCCAATATAATTCTGCCTGCATGTGGCAAGCTGCTTTTTGCCGGTTTCTCGCTAAGCGGGCTATGTCGTCTTAACGCCGCCGTGGTGGCGATGGCGATAGAACTGACGACGAAAGCATCAATATTGAGGTGAGTTAGGGTGAAAAACGATGGGGGAATTTGGAGGGGTCCCGGTGTAGCACAGTCAATGCAAACCCTTCCTAGATCATTCGAGATCGTCTCATCCCACCGCAACCCCTGGATCTCAATTTGTGACGTGATCGCACCACTATGAGGTACGCATTCTGCTACGACAAACTTGAATAGACGCAGCTTCTCAGCAACCCCACGAGATGTGGAAGAGATAGATCTTGTCAAGTTTTTATGCGATGCGAAAGAGGTCAACAGGCTTTTGTTGCTATGTTTTTCTTAGGGATGAATCGCTAAATTCACCAATCGTTGCACCCGAAACATTTCTATCATTCGGCTTGGTCTTATTGCATTAAGAACTGCAATGTGAGAGCACGCGTGGCACACTCTAGATTGGGCTCTGCTCGGACAATCTACTAAACGGATTCAATTGTAAGACGGAACTTGCGCCTGTCGGGTTGTCAACTCGAGCCTCTAGGAAATACGAGACCTGCTTCAATGACACAAGATCATTTTACCGACGAAAATCTCACGAACCTTGAAGACATGCTTTTGGTCAACCGACCTGAAGCAGAAACTCGTTTCTAATATGCACCGGGAGTGCATCTAAAGAGCGAATTATCAAACTCAACAATTTGACGGCGCAAATAGATGGACAGTGCGAAATTATCCCGATCGCATCAATCGAGCAGGCTCTGTCGGTCGCACACAACGGGAACAATCTAAGACATCATTGTTAAGGAACAAGTACATATCTAAAGATTGACAAGACAAGGCTAAAGATGAAGAGAACAGACCGACGCGGGCATTCTCTAACATGTTAATAGCAGCGAGCAACTCCCCCAACCACAAACCTCCTCCCAACAATGTAGTTGGAGTAGGGTTGGCATTTCTCCTCTTCTTCAGTAAGAGGCGGCTTGATAATACTACCTACCTACCAGGAATACGGAGAGTTCCGTGACGTCGGTGGATTGGGCGAACCGGGACCGAGGAAGCGGGGAGACGGAGTAACACGACGGACTCTTTCTCGAGACAAGACAAGACAAGACATTGTTACGCAGGGCGCGCGCATGTCTCTCTCGAAACACACCGCATGACGTACCCGTACGTAACGTGCCGTCAGCCTGCCTTCTGCAATACATACCGCATACAGCGTCCGAGACATATTGCCATGCGTGGCTGGCTGGCTAGCTGGCTAGCTGCCGCTGTTCGATTCCGGCCCAGGGGGAAATCGGGCAAAAAAAGGATGCGATGGCACGCATGGCGCGGCTGAACTCCAGCTATCATCTCGTTCTAGGTAGCATATATGTACATATATGTATGCATGTGTGAATATGTATATGTATATGTACGTATGAGGGGAGGGGGGGATGTATCTAGGGTAGGGTATTGCGGTATGTCTTTCCCAAATCCCCCGCCCGGTCGCCTGAAGATGGGATGGGGACCGTATCGTGCGTGCTCTTGGGATTGACCCTTTAAAAGTCCCTTGATATATCAGATCATGGAAGCCAGGGCTACCCCCATGCAAATTGAAGCGACCCCCCCTTCTCTCCCCTACTAGTTGATGCGGCGCGCGATCAGCGGCGGTACGAAAGAGGGGACAGCGGTGAGTAGGTATGCTAGGTATACGGGAAGGAGACAAGGCAGGCTAGGTAGGATTTCCTTATTTCAGATTATGACCGAGGGACATGCATTAAGAGGTAAAAACGGCGATAGCCTCACTTCTGTGCCCCCCCTTCCCATTCCCCTTCTCAACCCCCCACGTAGTATGCCGTGTCCAGGTATCAAAACATGTTTCTCGAATCTGAGGAAGAGCCCAGTCTCCGAACCGGGGACCGGAGAGGTTTCCGTCAGGGGGTTCCGGGGAGGAAAGGGAAGGGTTCCCCGGTTCGGCATGGTCTCCATGCTCGCGTGGTTGGTTGGTGAGTAAGCGAGCTCCCTCACGAACTTGGGTCTCACGAGCCCATGCTAAGGTACCCAGAACCTAGTCGAAAAAAGGAAAAATGACAGAAATTACCTAGTAAGTGAGATCTAAAGCGGAAACCCACATAAGTCAGAAAGCGGGTAAGACCGAAACGAGATCTTTTTTTTCCCCTTCTTTCATTTCTGAGAGGCTAGAAAGAAAATAAAAAATGACGATGCAATCAGCGGGCAAGGTCTGTACGAAGCGCTTACAGAAATAATAACAGACACCGACTATAATAATAAGTTCGTTACTAAAGGGTTCGCATGACAAGCGGTCCTCCCCTTTGACGAATGGGATTCCTGCCGAGAAGATTGTTTCACTGTTCTTCGACCTGGCCTGCCATCCCCCCACAAGCCGAGCATGCCGTCAGAATTAGAAGAGAGAGGGAAAACCCAAGGGTAGAAAAAAAAAGAAAAAGGAAAAAAAAAGCAAAACCAAAGTAAGTAAATTGTTTCGAGATGCGTAAGTGATGTGCGTTCGTCCCAAATTTCATCAACAAAGCCCCAAATTGTTCATTTCTTCCGCGATAAACCTGGAAACAGAATGAATGAAGAACGCCCAGTATCCATATATATCGAAGTAGTGGCGTACAGTACGGCGACTTTGCTACCATAAACAGTAAACGCCAGGGGTATTATTCTCTAGCGCGTTCATTAGAAATAGATAACTAGCAGGCATAACAATGCTTGTCAACAAGTTACGATCGCTGTTACTGTACAGTATGTGTTGGGAGTTTCGTCAGTCTCATTTTAGAATCTAAAGGAGAAGAGAGACATGGAAGCACGGTTTTCTTTTTCTTCGAAGCGGACCGTACTTGGTTAAGGATTGGGTGAAGTGCTTACTTAGGTTGAGTTGAGGCCTTTTGGGCATCCATCAAATCCACGCTTGGCTGAGATAAGTGGTTACATACAGTGCTTGTTCCATTGTATTCCGTATTTGACGCATGTATGTATATGTATGTAGGCTAAGGCCAAGTAGGGTATTATGTCATTATGTCATCGTGAAGAGCGTGATCAATCAAGATTACCCGTGCCGCAGGACAGCAGCTCTACTTCTGCAGCGCCCGTCTAATGCTAAAGTAGGTGAAAAATGTAGGTCTCGTCACTTTTTTGAAACCGATCCAGGCGAACCAAGCTTGGTCTCCTACCTCTTTTACGCATACCGATTCTTTCCAGCGGTCCCAGATCGATGGAAAAGGAAATCGGACTGGCGTTTCTGGTTGCCCAACTCAGAAGGCGGCTGAAACTCTGCGATCCTGCGACGATTCTCATAGGGCTGTCAGAAGTACGTACAGGCAGATCGATTGATCGCCGTTGCTCATAGTCTGACAGAATAACAAAACCAGACAGGCTGACAATTTCGCCCAGGTCACAGCCACCAAGGACAAGACGCCATAATGTCACCCACCAAGTCCGTCGTCGACCATCCATCACCACTCATTGCTACACCATTCTCTTATGCTTGCTTGACACTAAAGCATAACATCACACCCGCTGCACACTGACGAACATTAGGCTATTTCCACCTTTTGAGCCTCCATTGCATCCCTAAAATAAAAATAAAGTAAAATTTTTTCTTTCTTATCATTGAATCGACCTACGCAGCGGCTCGGGCCGCGGCGAACGGATTGTAAAAGGTAGGGAAGGCTAGGTACTTTGGAGGTTCCATACAGGAATTGTAGATAGTGCCATCGGTATCGCATCGAATCTATCCGTACTTAGACCGCACTTAAGGTACGTAGCATTTTTAATTCCCAATTCTGTACGTACCTCGCAAGATACCTTGGCGCCGAGAAAAGGGGTCTGATTCCGGATATGGTTCGGATTTTCCGCGGTTCGCTACCCTCTCCACCCTCTACCCGAAAAAGTTTGGTACCGCTGGGAAGTTCAGGAAAAAAAGAAAAAAAAGCAAGGTCCTGTCGTGCGCGAGGCCACTAGATTGATGTGACAAGTCACACAAGCAGCCAGGGAACCTGATGTGAGCCCGGCCGTATCGGACTCGGATCCCAACAGCCGACAGGGTGACAACCAATGCCCAACTGCCACGGAAATGAGAAATGAGTAGATCATCGACAAGGGCCAGGGATCAAGGCATTAGATAATTACATTATAGTGGTTGCAGCCTCATTCATTATTCAACCTATGATCCTATCAATCCACCGCGTCCATCCATCATCGGCGCATAACAGCCTCATCGAATCAATCGGCAAGCTAACAAAAAGTTCTTGCTTCATCGAGTCCGCCTTGGCCGGAAGTATCAGCGCCGTACCAAGGTTCCACGAACCGTGTGCCCTCCTTATCGCATCCGCCCTTGTCACGGGCACTCCCGGGATGCTCCATTCCACATCTGCCCCGAAATGCCTCCATGTGTTGAACGCCAACGCTTCAGGCATCCGTGGGTCATAATTGACCCCAACTAAGCGTGGGTCGGGTGCTTCGGATAGCAGGGCAAGACGCCGGCTGACGTATTCCTGGTCAACAGCGTCAATTGATTCTTTTACGAACGGCACAAGCTGAGCAAGTTCGGTGTCGTCCTCACACGCCGCTACTAGTTGGGCCATTGACACCCTCGTGACTGCTGGTAATGCTGCATTACCAAAGTAATTATCTGTCGCGCCCTTGAAGGCCCTCGTCCTCCAATTCACCGAATTCCATAACATGGCATATCTTCTCGCTTGACTTCCTGGTAAGTACTTCTCAGCTGCCACGCGAGCTTTCGTGATATGCGCAAATGCGAGGGCCGCCAAGCTTGTGTATGCCGATGGAGGCTCCACCGTCCCATTTCGAGACCGGATCAGTTCCCGCAGCTCTTGCAGCCGTTCGTGTCTGAAGACGAAGATCTTGCCAATTTTCTCGATATGTGCCATATCCAACCCAGTTTTTAATAGTCGCGGTTGCGTTGGGCCGCTAAGATCGCCTAGCATTGTGTATTCTGGACATCCTGCCAATAGACCCCTAAACGTAGAAATATTGCGCATTGTGATTGGACTTTTGTGGCCTCGAGAAGGCAACATAGGAAACGTCTGTTCAGATGGCAGATGAACTGGAGTATTCCGGGTCTGCGCGGCGAAACATTCCAGGAAGACGCGCAATGAACCGCCGTCCACCAAGCCGTGATGTAGGAAGATAGAAAGTAGCAAGCCACCGGGTGGGAATTCCGCTTGTACTTTCGATACTGGTATTGAGTCGAGGTTGGTGCCTACATTCCCCGAAACACCAAACCGAGGATGGACGAATGTGCCCGGCGGGAATCCGTCTTTACTTAGTCGTGCATAATCTCGTTGACAAGTCTCGCTAGCGGGGAGTACTTGAAAAGGAATGTCCTGTGATGGAGACCGGTGAAGTGATACGTTGCCGTTATTACTATTAGCTTGAAGGCGCCCCGCAAAGACGGGCCGTTCCTTGGCTAGACGCTTGAGGGCGGACTCGATATGGTGAATTGCTTCATGTCGGCGTTGGTGATCGCAAGGAAAGCATAATACAACGCATATATAGACGCGAGGCGCGTTTTGATTCCACACTGATAGTGGTTCTTGCCAACCGAGATGGTCTTCCTTCTCCGGCATTAGCAATGGGTGGCGCACTGTAGGAAGTGAACGAGTGCGTCTCGTAGGAGTGACATTGGCGAGAGGCTTGATCGGGCGGTGATGGTGATGAATGTGCAAATCGCGACGTCGCTGCCGCATAGTTATGTCTTCACCAATCGGTGACCGCCTTTTACGCATCGTGGACTGGCGGCTTGCTGGTGAGGGTGTAAGCGACCAGGTTTGAGGCGCTAGCCTCTTGAAGGGGACGGGGTCAAATATTTCGTGTGGTACGTGCGGGCAGGTCTCTACGGTGCTAGGGCGTGAACGTGAACTGTCGGAGAGGTGTAAGTCGTTCATGCACTCGTCGATGAACTCTCTCATGACGACAGCGTAGTGGTAGCTCTGGGAGGCCCCGAGACATGATATCTCTTAGCAGGAGGTAACTGGACTGACTGGGAGCTGACGAAAATTAGGAGGGGCGATTAGCGAGGAGTCAAGAGAGAGCTAAGCTTGCGAGAGAGAACGAGAGAGAGATGAAGATCTCTTTAACCCTTGCAAGGGCTGAGAGATCAAATTGCAAGGTCCGTTGCAAGGCCAGGTTAATAATACGCAGAGGAAGCCTAGGAAGCCTGGACCGCCCTGGTGAGAAAGGGCCATAGGTGTTTCCAAAGACGTCAATGTTGGGCTGATTATTCCAGAAAAGGCTGGGTGCAGATACTACCCCTCGTCACTCCACGTCCACCGCGTATGATTACCATAACCCATCCCCTGCTTAAAGTAGCAGCCGATGGCGCTAAGGAGCCCATAAAAGCCGTCAGATATGATGTTGGGCGTGGTTGCGTTGCGTGGTGAGCAGAGAGAGAGAGAGAGAGAGAGAGCCGCGGTGCTACTAGGTATGCCTTGTTAGGTCTATGTACATCTGTACGCATGTATGTAAGTACGAAGTAATGTACATACCCAGATACCTATAGGTATATACGTACTGTTGCGCCAGGCATGGGATGTATGTACATACATATCTCGCCTGCAGGGCTTGCACCCATACCCATAACTCACACACCCATGCTCGCTCACCCAAGCGTTTGGCAAGGCCATCTTAGTCTGGGCGCCCGGATTAGATTTCCGTTTGCAGGCCGTAGTAAAGCTCAGAGACCAGGATGCCAGTAACGCCTTTCCGGGCGAATGGTTCCCACCCAGCCAAAACGTCGTCGAGGAAAATACGTTGCCATTTCAGGAAAAGAGCCTTGGTTAGTTCGTTCATCTGCTCGCCGCCGCCGCTACGTTTCAGCTGGGGGTCGATTAGGAGGTCTGAGTGTTCCTGGTACCAGGCGTGGAATTCATCACGACGCGTGCCCGCCAACCCCAGTCGGTCGTCCTTGGCTCGGAACATTTCCACAGAGTAGTCACGGGCAGCACTGCGCAAGGGGGACCCGAAATCCAGGTAGATGGTATGTAAGCAAGGGAGCCGGAGGAGAGGAGCAAGCTGGCTACGGTACAAATAGGTGAAGCACACGCTAGGTAGGAGGATCTTCCTTACGAACGCCAGGTTGTGCCAAGATTGGCTGTAGATTGCAGCCAAGGGCGGCGGCCAAGTGACAAGACAGTAATGGAAACTATTTCTAGCAAAGTGAGGCGACTGCCATTCAGGCGTGCAAGCCATCTCGGTAAGCACACTGGCATCCAGGATAAAGACGTCAGTATCTGCCCTAACACGCCCCCTCTTCGAACCGCTACGGGCCTTAAACAGCAAGTACCTGCTGATAGCCTCGTGGCGTGATTCTCGGTTGATCTGGAAGACGGCCAAGGTGGACTTGGATTTGGGCTTGGGCAGGGGGAATTCATCAAGTTGGATACTCAAGTATGGGGCGCGGTAGGCCAACGACCAGGCACATGGAGGACGCGAGTCGTAGACCATGTCAACCGCGTACCGCCATACCATGAGCCGAAGCTCAGAAGGAAGTGACGAGAAGTGGTTCATCACGGACAAGGGCCTGAGGGCACTGGCCGACTGGGGGGGACAGATACCTGAGAAAGGCACTGAAAGGACTGGAATTTGGGGGGGACTAAGGGGGGTTCTGCTGATCAAGGCTGGTCAAGGTCTGGTGAGTTGGCTGTCGCTAAAAGGGGATAGATCGACGATGAAATGCATTTCATAGAGTGTATTGTGTGTATAGTATTGTGAGTATTGAATTGGTATTCATGTATTTTTCATGTATTTGTATTGGTATTGGTATGCATAAACAGGTTCTGTCATAAATGAGGAAACGCCAATTTTGGAGATGAGCGCTCCAACAAGTCAGAAGGGTTGTTTGCTGGGAAAAGAAAAGAAATTTCTTTTTTTTTCTCTCGATATTCAAACTGTGTAGGAATAAAAAATAAAAATAAAGATAAAATAAAATAAAGGTGAGGGAGAGAAGAATAAGGTAATCCCGCCTCGAATTGGTGGGGGTGGGGAAAAATTGGAATAACCTATTGGACTAACCAGATGATCAATTGATACATATTGTACATGTATTGGATACATCTAAACATGTGGCACGGTACATACGGAACTATGTACAAATGTACATATGTATGTATGTATGTACTACCTACATACATCCACATATGTAATAATTGCTGTCCAGATCGAGTGGATTGGAAGTCACCCGCCACTTCCGTTTTCACCTCCCCTGTTGCCCTTTCCTGCCCTGTTCGCTTCTAGACCTGTCCCGACCGGCTGTTCGCCAGGTGGTACCGACTTTTTACTTTCCTTTTGTTACACAAAGTTACGCAGATTACGCAGAGATACATGGGTGGTTTCCCAAAGGGGTAATCATCTTTTTTGTTTCGGGTACCTGACTGGGCAAGTACCTCGTGTGGGTTGTACATCTTGGGTTTTTAAAGGATGTATGTAGCCAAGTACCCAAGTATCTGCACAAATACATTTACATACATATTTTTTTTCTTTTGTATATAAATACATTTAAATCCTGAAAATTGAAAACTTCCAAGATCTGATGCTCCGCCATCCGGGATTTGCACACTTACATTGCATACAGCCATACGTCAACTATATTAATGAAATGTAATATTTGTTAGGCATGTAGGTAATCATGAAAATATAGTGATTCCTTTTTGATTTTCACTTTTTTTTGCTTTTTATTCTTATTCTTTCGGGCCGTTCCCCACCATGGCAAGATATCCGTTTGGGTGTAAGATCCATGGGAGGGTTGCGTTGTTATCCATGGCGTCTTTTTACTCTGCATGTGTCAATGTCATACCTTGGAGACGGGAATAGGGTCCCGTCCTGTTGGGACTGGGCTGACGGTCCGGGGAACTAGCCAGCCAGGCTAGCACAGCATGATCTGACCATCCCGGCGTTATTGGACGAGTATTACGGACAATGGAAAGACCGCGGAACATTCATCTCACTCTTCCTCGGTTGCTTACGTGAGTTCGGCGATATAGCTATCATGTAAGTCAGCAGTCCAATCAGATGTTCCATCGATCAATGCATTGGATCCTTGGTTCCAATCTGACTCTTTCCGCCGGTTATAGAGAGACAATGCGGTGTCGTGTAACGTCGGAAGACTCCTTACAGGCTGGGGAACACCAAGGCGGCAGCCACCTTATTAAATTCTTACAGCAGGCGTCAAACAGGCGTCAGCCATGTTGTCATTCTGAAACGTCATTTTCGGACAAAGTCAATATACTCCGACCTATATCGAGCTGCATGGCTGAAGCCTCGTCGATTCGTCAGCAGATCATGTTTTCTATAATACATATGCAGGAAGCAAAAAGCAATTCCAAGTGTTCCTTTAAGGAATGACTTTCATAAGAAACCGCAAGGTCTCACCGCCAATAGAATATTAATATGGAGTAGTCTTTTCCTATGACAGTAAGCTCAGCCGACTCACATCAAGACTCCGTCGCAAAGCTTACTTACATATATGGCACTATGTTGATACGAATGCTGCTTTAGTTTGAGCCTACCCATTGGAGAAACCCACGATGTATGATGAAAAAAGCGGTGGGGGCGTAAGACACGAAATCCTAGGATTATGGTACAGATCAAGTAGTTATATGCGGAAAATAGCTTCTAGCTTGCTAACACGCATAGAACTTACGACTTAGAGCAAGGGAACAGCCGCCGCTACCGCTTAGTTTGGAGAACTAGTATGAACCCGGGGTTCGCCGATTTTTCTTATAGCTCAGCTTTAGGTAGAAGCGGACTAAATATGCATCCATAATTGAGTATTCCCGTCTATAATACGCCTCTTATACTCTAGGTCCCCGCCTCAACCCTAGGTAAAGTATAACGCTGACATCCCTTGCTTCGTAGTCAACATCATCCTATCCTCGTGACTGTTAATATCCATTGATACGGAGTCCATAGAGGGCCAGGCACCACTCTTGCGACGAGAACTATCGTCCCAACCCGATTCACCAGGTCCTTCCCTACGAAATAGAAAATACAGACCACCTGTCATGAGACCAACCATATGGGGGTTTAACAACTCTGTTGTTGCGCGAAGAGATCGCAGGTATCTACTATAGGAACTATCGTATACATACACGAGTAGCCTCTTTGTTCTACAAGCTCCTTTGTCCGTGTATCGGCGATAAGGGGTCCTCCCGATACTTCCCAAGATGTATCGCTTCATACAGCTCAACTACTGACACCACCTTCCTCCCACAGCCGGCAATGCGTCAGGCTTTCTAGCTCTTCATTTGTCCCAACCAGGCGACTGGTGCTCTTTACTCACCCCTGCTGCGGGCCTCTGGTCCAAAGCTCGAAAGTGCCCGACGATGAATTCTCAAAATGCATCATCGGCCTTGTCGTCGAGGGTATGCATCTCCCCACCTCAGCTACTCGCGCATCCAGCAGGCGTTAGGGCTATAGCCAAGCAAGTAATTCGGAGAAGTTTTCTTTTTGTGTTGGACGTGGCCTATGATGTATCGACGATATCATTCTACACCTTATCGAAGCAAGCGACCAGAAATTTATACGCTATTTCATCTAAGTAAGTGCCATCGTATTGAATAGTTTAGCAATGGCGTTAGGCCATCTCTTATTAACGTTATCGTATTAATTAGAAGATGTCTGATTATCCGCTCCAACGTGGGTGGGCCATGCACCCTGCGATGGACCACCCGAGGGGAGGAGTTGACGTCGCTCCCATCGTCAGCATTGACAGCCGGCATGACCCTCAGGGATGCTCTCGTCTGTAGCATACCGAGACTGAAATGTTAATTGATGTAGGAAACCGGTACAGTGCTCCGTCCCCTCGATCTGGGTCGACGGAGACAGGATATGTTGGTTGGACTCTTGCTTTTGGCCCACGCGAAATTTAGGCGATAATTAGGCCTTAGTTAGCAGCTAAATCATTAGCTGCATCGGCCATCCTAACATCGCCAAATTCCCGCCTCGGCAAGGATGCCTTTGCTAGCTCGACACTGTTTTGAGGCAGTAAGCTAGAAACCTCTTAACTCACTACCCTTAGTATAGCCGGGTCGCTTCTCAAGCTTTAAGAATTTGCTTCGTGCAGCTTTGGTTCTTCCCAGGTCTGGGAGCGAAAACTTCCGAGAGACTACCCGCTGACGGGCAAGCCGCCAGAGAATGCTTGCTGCATTCCGAGAATTGGTTGATGATACCAACATGATTCGGCTCCTGATATCATCAACCAACTCCCTATTGTCTTATTAAGGATGACAGCAGTTTTGACTCGGCTGCGAAAACTCCAAGTTAGTCGGTGTTCTTCGTGAGGTGTCTACTGCATGTGTGTATCATGTTGAGTGGCATTTAAAATGGGGAAAAGGAAGGGATACCACGAGCGTGGATATGGAATGGTATAGGACAACGGAAATAATAAAGATAGGGTGGGGAAAGAGGTTGGTATCAGGTTACCCGCAAAACGCTGGCTTAGAGTGTAGGCGACGTGGAGTCAAGGTGACAGGTTAAGTTCTGGTAACTTACAGCTTTAATCAGTCGTGGTTGTTGAGGACGTTGATCCGTCCGTGAAGGTCTCGTCGTTCATTAAAGACACCACCAGTCCCCACCCTGCGAAGTCCTTGCAGGTATGGCCTTCCATCTATTTTTAATAGTCAATGAAAGTGGTTTGAGGACGTGGTTAGGTGTAATCACAGTATCATAGCGGTGCCCATAAGGTCGAGCAGGATAAAGGGAGGCAGGTCTCTTTGGGAGGGTGGTAGAATAGGTGTTGAAGAAAGTGCTTAAGAGAGATAGGTTATGTCTATGAAGCTTTAGGCTAGATAAGGTTAATGCTATGTGTAGGATCAGTTTTAGTTGCCTTTTATTTTTGTTTTTTGAAAGATTTCTGGTTGTTTTTGTCGTTTTATTTATTGTTTTCTGGTGACGATTTCAGCATCATTGCTTAGGTATATTGAGGTGGTTTTATATAACGAAGTCAACCTTGGATGGGTTGATTGGGGTGTTGATAGTTTGAATCAGGGCGGAAGTCGATGATGAATGGTGGTGTATTTAAATATTTTTCAACGTGGGAGCTTATCTCACAAAACCCTACCTACCCAGATAGCTAAGAAATACGGGACTTCAGGGCGCAAGCCGCGTGTTAGTATAGTGTATAATGTGGTATTTGTAGTTACCTAGGTAAATGTAATTCAGCCTGAACCCGCTATTATGACCTTGCTCTTGCCAGTAACTTTACCTTTGTCAGAATTGATGTCGGTCACGACCTGTTCCGTGATCTTCCAGACAGGTCTTAACATCCCAGCTAATCAAGGCCCCGTGTACCCTACTCTCTCTTTATAAGTAACTACCTAATACATATATATATATGGTGTGCTCATTTGGGAACAATTGAATGCACATCGGCAGGGGCTACGGGACGAAATATGTCATAATATACCCAATCGTAAAGTAGGGGAATGGGCATATCCATTTTATATATAATTTTTCTAATTCGACAAATATGAGTCAGAGTGTCTACACTTACTATAGGGGTTTGAAACCAGTCATACTAAGTCCCTTCTTCTTGTATACACTGATGTTCAAAACATCCCTATTAGCTTTGACATATTTGAGTTTGGCTTTACACCCATCTAGAAGCATACATGTACTACTAACTATATTAGCACAGCCTTTGTGATGCAATGGATGACTGACGTAGTGTCTATTTGTATAGGTATTTCCTGTCAATAGGAAAAGATTAAAGTGAAACTAGAGTATTACTCGGGAGATAGTTTATCCAGACGATTCCTTAGTGGTGAAGGGAAGTTATTTGATTGAGACTGAAGATATCTGTCATGATGATGAAGTACCCTTTTGATAAAAGGAAGCATGAGGATATACGATCTCAACTTCGAGAATTCAACGCAGAATTGCTTGGGTATTTGCAATTGATTAATCTGTGAGTGTTTACCAAGTTTCCGTCTTGCCTGCTTTGCTGATATAGGCTATAAAGTGATGTTTCTCGGGACATAAGAACCCAAATGGTATCTGACTCCGTCCAAGTTGCCACAGCCATTAAGGTAGTAGAAGGACTAGAAATCGGCGTTGGCCAGTTAGGAGCATCGGTGCAGCAAGGCCTTCAAAGGACGGAGGATGTGGCCAATTCTATGGCTATCGGCTTTCGTGGCCTATCGGATGAATTTCGAGACGGACAGGAACGACAATCAGCGACTCTTACGCAAAGCCTAGATTTAATTATCGGAATGTTACAAACTCGGGATTCAACAGAGAAAAACTTGCATTCGTCCAACACGAACAGTCCCAACAGGAATGGGGATGTTGGACGTCCTTCGTTAGGGGTGCCTATAAAAAGCGTGCACTGCGATTGTCCAGGAGCGCGGCATGGACGCCCAGCTATGCAACATCGTAAATGGTGCCCATATTCATTTACAAATCGGAACAAATGGGTGTTTAATTTGAACCTAGTAGCCCTCCGGCGTCAAATTACAGCCAAATGGCGACTTGAATACTCGCCGTTAGCCTGGACGCGCGACTGGAAAATCTACCCCAATCTGACAGTTCGAGCTACAGTAACAGAAGATGCCCCCGCGTTTCTGGCGTTAAATCAAATACGTTCCATTCCCGAAGATGCCACATAACAAGAGGTTGAAGCGATATTCCGAAGTATTCTAGTTGAGTTGCGAAAATTGTTCGTGAGTGGCAAAGGGTGGCCAACAGATGTTGATGATTATGGAGAAAACTTACTTCATGTATCAAATGTCCTCCCTCAATTTAATAGGCCTCGCTAACGACGTGAATTCAGAGAATAATGGACTTATACCTTCTTCATGAGCACGACTTCCAGGACGAAGATTTTAACACTCTATTTCTACAGTTCATATCTTCCATAATACGTATGGGGGTTCCGATCAATGATATCTCTTGCCGCCGAGGGTAATATCTACCCCTACGAAGGGCGCAACGTACTTCTGAACCTTAGCTAATGGCCTCTCAGGTTCCCTTTATTAACTTTGGTGAATAATAGGGCCTCTCCCTACGTAGTTCAAAACTTACTAGATATGGATGCTATTATCGAAGGTGCGGATTTTAATTGCGTAGTTGCTCCTAGTATCCTCTCTTTTAATAACCATGATTTAAACGAATGTAAGTCTGCCGGTATGATTTTCAAGCGCGATATTGATGCTGATGATTTTCCGAGACTTCGCTCACACCGAGTTCCTCCACAATGTGCTCGTCCACTCAGAGTCTGGAGTTATCCACCATTTACGCACTAATCCTTCCTCACTATACGAATGCACTCCAAATGGCCTATCTTCACTTCATCTAGCTGTTACTTGGCCCAAAGGGCTCTCAATATTAATCGAATATGCAGGGGAGACGATTGACTCTTTGATCAATAGGAAAAATCGTGGAGAATATACCGCTCTTGAATTTGCGCTAGAGCTAGAGCAATTGGAGTCTATTCGCATATTACTTGATGCTGGAGCAAGTGTTGAGAATGATATATTCTGTTACCACTTTAGAGGAGTGCCGCCTGTGATAGATAAACAGATGATTGCCTGTATGGTAGTTGATCCCCTCGTTTCACAGCGGAAGGCGTTACTGAAGCTTGCGCTCCGGAGCCTTCATCTGAAACGATCCAGCGACTTGGCTTAGAAGAAGATCTTCTTCTCGATGGCATTGCATACGACGTTGCCCAAACACTTAGACAGCAACATATCCCAGTGCCTACAACGCACGATACCCTGCAGCCTGGCTCTGTGTATCATTGGCGCGGCATCAACTCCTTCATCGCCCAGAAATTTTATGAAGCTGGGTTTCATCAAACAGAAACGAGGGTTGGTGGCTATACCCCGTTAATGGTATTCCGGTGCATATCTTTGGGTTTCGCTGGATCATTGGCGTTGGTGTCGTGGTTTGGTGGTCATGGGGCTGACTCCTACACGCCCATCCCCATTACCTGGATGTTATACCTTCACCCCGAACGCGGGGAAGCCCGAACGAGTTTTCTCAGTCATGTATAAAATATTAAACGGTCTTGGCTATTGCCTCCACGAAAAGGAGCAAAATGACGTGCCAGAAGAAAGTCTTTCTGTCTTCTCAAAATTGATGAGGGCTGAATGTAAAGATTCTTGCTGTTGCTACTGCACAATTAATGGGTGTACCCCTGCCTCAAAATATATGTGTGGGCTTACTACGAAGGCTTATGGTGATGAGCTTTATAAATGGGAGATTTTCAAAGGCATGTCCATAGGGATAAAGTTGTCTTGAACGGGCAATATCCGATAGTGAATATGGGGTATTCCTGGATCTGGTGCGTGTTGCCACGTTTACGATGCTTGGTATGAGGCATACATGTTGTAGTTATCCTTGGGTTCGGAATCTTGACGATGCCCTTAAAGGAGGAGTACTCCGTCTCATGGATCCCACAGAAGTCGAGGAAATACAAGAGGAAGAGCGATATCTTGCTCGACGGCTAGAAACTTTGATGGAGGATTTCACAAAAAAGCTTCAAGAAATGAAAATGCCTTTTAGCAAATTCATGGAAGAATATTGGTGGCCTAGGATGCAAGAGGTCAAGAAGGAGCGAGATGACATGTCGGTCGATGACTTACAAGCTATGAGGGAATCGGCGTTATCTTAGACGAATGGTGAGGGCGTTATCGGGGTGTGGAGTCTTTCGAATTAATATTATACTTGCTGCTAAATACGTCCGGCCACTCGTTATAGAGCTATTTTATTTTGACCCTGATATTGCTATGCTATTTCGACCTGCTGTGTACATTGTGACCCCGTCACTACCAGTAGCAGACGCTACCCCAAGTAACAGCACAAGTAATACCTAATAAAGTTTAACCAACAAAAAAGGTTGCATCTTGCGGCAATATATTGCCTATTCAGGCAAGCCACTAACTTCTCACTGGATAACCCGAGCACGCGGGTACGGCAGATACACGGTGCAGATGGGTTACATAGTACATGCATTACCTACGGGAAGGAATACGAGGAACAACACAAGCGACGCAATTCCCGAGTAACCACTATATGAGACAGCCGATTTATATATGAACCTATTCAACCTATCTATACCACGACGTTCACAGGTGCTGTGATACAACGCCCTTATCAAGAAATCTCTTCGCTATACCTTAGGCTATTACTCCCGGAAGTTGTATTAAACATCTGACTGAGATATTACAGCTCAAGATACATTTCGAAGAAAGGATGGATAAGACAATTACTTTGTATAGCCTATGTTTCTACGGGTCTCGAGCGATCTGCGCATATCGTATAATCATCTAATGAGAGGCTTATCAATTTCAATTTCTTCCTTCCACCTAAACATACCTGTAGAAAATGGAGATGATCAACCAAATAATATAAAGCCAAAATGAAGCCAAGACTTGAACTTGTTGAGCTGAATCGCCATGTCTTAGTATAAGCAGTAATCATATCAAAACATTTGTCTCAGCAATTCTTGAGATAGTTAGCTAATACGTGCAATTCACAATCACAACTCATCAAAAACGACGCCGTAGATCAGAACATATACAGGGTTTAATCTGAATTATAGTATGTATAGTTTGTACGATGCGAAGCACATCGCGCATCATCCTCCCGCCTCTTCTCTATGTTTTCGGCTTCTTTCATCATCATGGGTATCAACCGTTGCGAGCCAGCAGTGTCAAAGTCCGTTCGCCTGACTTTCTTCTACCTCTCCATGCGTGCCAACAATGCGGCCGTGTCCGTCTGTCTTCAGAAAATTATAAAAAAATAAACGCCCCGGGCGTATGTACGATGCACTTCGGCCGTCTGAATATTCCCATATGCCCCTGAAAATTTTCAAATGCAATCCCATAAGCCTTTGATCCTATGTACTCCAGAAAAACCCAAACACCCGCGTCGCAAAAAGGAGAGCGCTGCTGTATTTACACGAGGGATTTATGTGGAAGGTCTTGCGAAAAAGGGTGTCGAGTCTTGTTGGTATAGCGGTCGATTGTGCTTCTCGTCTATGAATAATATAGAAGTTGACTCTGAGTGGTGACTTTAGGGTTTGAAGCGATGAATTCTCGCAATAGACTCGACTCAGGGATTACCTGGCGATTTATCCAATTGCTGGTGTTCTATGCGACTCCTTGTCACCTAGAGTATTTATCATAATCGTAATGTCTAGGGTGGCCATTACCGCATCTCTATTGCGGCAACAAAGCACCCTTTTCGTCGCGTGCCAACATAACTTTGCCCACTATCTTCTCGGTCAATGTCGCACAGTAGGGGTCAACGTAGCCAGTCCAAAGCATCGCAGCACCGTAATTCAGGGGGATCCAGAACGGTAGAGCAATCATGAGGCGCCATCCGCTGGGGAACATGAGAGTACCGTGAATCGTCTCACCCTTATCATTGGTGATTGGTGGGGGCACATGGATTCCGTAAACCATCCAGCATAGTACACTTCGTAGAAGAGGGCCGTGAAGGAGGTAAACAGCGAAAGACTGCTTGCCAAACCAAAGAAGCACCTTGCTGGACATCAAATCGCGTAGGCCGGGACTGAAGTGCAATCCAAGAGTGATCAATTCTAGACCAATACCAGAAGCAAATCGGGGGTAATCGGGATCCTTAGGCAGAATGTGCTTCAGAACCGTGAACTGGTAGCGCGACCAAGTTGCCCATTCTGGATGTCCTTCAGGATACGAGGCGACATATAGACCCAAAAATAGGAAGATCGCAGCAAGCATTCGTGAAACTTTTGGTCGTCGGGTAAGCCATTCGTTGGCGGGAGGGTGGTTCTGTAGATCGCAAAGGAAAACTCCCCAGAAGAATTGCATACCAAAAGCCGCTATAACACAATTAGATCGAACGTCGAAAAATACTTCGGCAGAGGCAACTTACAGTCCGATGCTATCCAAAAGTAGGCGAACATCATTAAGCTCAAAACCATTCTGAACTGAGGTCGAATGTAGGCTGTAGCCACAATAAATGTGTACACTTCCATACTACCCTTGAGCAAGGGCAACAGAGTCCATTGATTACCATCGTAAGCATTCTGACCTCTCGTCCATGTCGAAATGATATTCTGAACCAAGTGCTTCACCGATAAAAATGCGTTGGCCTGGCGATCGGGTGCGGTTTTACCACACCACCAACAATCGCTTTGCTTCGCGACAAGGAACATTCCCAGGTTTGCCATAATCCAGATAAGAAACGTAGCAAAAGCACAAGGTATAACGAGTCGGGGAACACGGCGGAGGGCGGATTTAGCGATGGAAGTAAAAGCAGAATCTTGGTTGTTCTGTCGGTACAACTTGATGGGCTTCAGAGCACAGACGTAACCGGTAACAAAGGAGAAGATCGTAACGCCAATACGACCTTGAACGAGAATTCGGAGGAAGGGCAATTGCATAGGTCGAGGTTGCGCGCCTTCGTGGGACGCGGGGAGGAAGAGTTCGCCATCGAAAGCTCTAGCAATATGAGTTAATACTACAAGAGTAGATGCGAAACCTCGTAAGCCCTATAATGTAGAGAATACTGTTAGTTATCTAACTTATTTTGGAGTAAACGATTGATTGAAGAGAGTTCGATCTTGTATTCCTAGTTCCAACTTTGATCTCCAACTATGATGTCGATGCCATGCGAACTGTCAACTCCCGGCACTAATAATAACGTGCCGAGCGAAAACTCCAAACCTTGTTGAGCCAACCCGATAGATCGAACGAGCGTGGGTAATACTGCGCGACTAACCCTCCCACCGACACCTAGAAGTGATAATTCGGTGGAGGGTTCCACCACCATTTGCACGAGTCGCATTCTTTCCGACAACCGATATATAAACTGGACATCTCACTTACATCGACCCATTTGACATTTCCTTCTTTGCCAATAGCCATGGTGACGGGTTGTCGCGGAAGAGATCGTACGGATAGGTTGTCGATACCGTTATATCATTCCTTGGCTAGTATCCAATATGGTTGTGAAGTAGGTGTATTATTACGATACTCTAAGTCCAAAACCACGAACGCCTTCCAAAGTCCGAAGAGTCGATTTCGTCTCCTAGATTTCCGGGGTAGCTGACGGCTGACTTAGATAAAGTGGCTGAATGCCTAGGTAGACAGGTTGAGCGAGTGAATGTGGAGGAATGTTATGGCGCTGGTTTTGTTTGTTCCACGCGCGCAGTATTGTAGAATGCGGGACCGGGTTCGGCAAAAATGCGTCCTCTGAACCGATTTAAAGAGGTGGCGATTGTGATTGAGATATGGCGTTTGATGATAGGTCGGAATATCCAATGGTATTTCTCGTCCGGACTTATCGACGGTAGGGGAGAACAATACCAAGTGAATGTACTGAATTAGGGGGTGTACCGTATAAGCAATTTGGGTGGGTTGCTAATTGATACTATTCTCAAACGCACACGCACAACGTACACGCAAACATACGTCACTGCAATCCTGAACAAATGACAAAAAATAATAAGCTGTCAGGATCGAGGACTTGTAAAAAAGCTAATTAAATGAATTTCGGTCAAGTTGAAAAGAAAAAAGAATCAGGAAGGACAGGATCAGAGGTCAGTTCCCGCACATGCACATGGCAGAAGCGCAGAGTAGAAAAAGAAGGAAAAGGGAAGCGGGTGGATTTTTTATTAAGAGGATATAATAAGGGGCTTGACGATTGGAATCTTGGCATACAGGATCGATGCGACTGATTTGATGTGGATGGGTTTTGTGTGTGAATTTTCTATGGACCCCCCTCATAATGGTGAGAATAGACGGCGGCTTGGCGAAAATTGGAGAGTGTACGTACCTAAGTACCTTGCCCCAAACTTCCCTAACCAACTACGGCTATACGGCTGCGGCTGCGGCTGCTATGGTGGTGCTGTAAGGTATGTGTATGCTGGGCGTTGAAAATGTATCGAGGATCAATGCTTGCAGCAAAGCAAAAAAAGATAGGTATGTAACTGTAACTTGGAAACTTGACCAAGGAGAAGAAGCTCCACCGGTGGACTCAGCCTCTTCTAGTTTCGTACCAAGATGTAATAATATACTTTAGATGATTATGCAACTTTCATTGCGACAAGGAGTTAGGCAGGAGTTGTTTTATCCGGGTTAAACCAGCTTACAGGCAACGTCCAATGTTTTGGGAACCTATCAGACTTAACTAAACCTTAAATACATCCGATCCATTCGTCTAACGTAGAGGAATAATCAGGAAGTTGGTGCATGTGCCTACATTGGAATATATAGACTTTTATCGTACATACAAGTATGCATATACATAACTGCTTCTTTCTCTAGTTCGGTGTTTGTTACGAACGCTCATTCGCTCTTCGATACTAGGTAGGCACGTTACATACAAAATAAACCTCTCCCTAATGCACATACCTAGCACGTATCTAGCGTACAACTCGATCATCCAACTTCTCGAAAGGGCAGATGGAAAAGTCAGGAGTAATCGAATAACCCCGGAGAACCCTGGCTAAACTGAAAGCGGTAACGTTTAAGGTAGATTAATTGTCGATGTAGTGGGGGTCAATGCCGTCGATGCGCTATGATAGGTTAACTCCACATGGTCGATCATGCTTCGGTTTTTTCTTTTCCTAGTAGGTACCTAAAGCAATCAAGGTCCTGTAATGAGATTGGACCAGCCTATCAACATCCTAGAATAATCCTAGGTTTATCGGCTGACCTATAATATGTTCATGCGGCTCAGAACGGGTTATCGTCGTATACTCAAGTCTTTTTAGTAAAAAGCTTCGATTTTACTTATTGTTATGATAATAGGTTTGGAGCATCTTGGCCGAAGTTACACGATAGAATAGCTACAAAGACGTACAAAACCCGCCCTGCCGTGTTCCCGTTCCCCGGATAATCGGCATTGACAGGAGTCTTAGGGCGTCATTTTCCTTGTCCAGCGCCTCTACCAAGAGACTTGGCAGTGTAACCACAAAATGCTTGGCTCTTTCTTATTATTCCACTCGTACGAAAAATGGGCTTGACAGAATGCCCTGAACGCCTAACAGACACAGCACATACACATCCACTAATTAAAGTGGAAGCATCCGGGTTGGTTCTAAATATTATACGGAGCTTATGGTGTCATTCGGTAACCTACTATTAGTTATTATTCTATTCTATTCTCATGATGCAGCCACGCCGCTTAGCACCTAATTCACTTTCTACTAATCCACCTACCTAACCTATCTTACCTATCCACTCTCATGAGTGACGGAATGACGGAGTGACGGACTGCATCTGCATATTTTCTAACAATTCACATCATCTCAGGCGTTACTTGCCTATCAAGCCGCCCCCTCCGTTCCTACACCGAGTCCGAACATGTCGTGCCTCGGCCAAGACTTCTCACATTCCTTGTTCCTGTTTCCTGTTTCCGTTTTTCCAGCCGATCATCGTCCGTGTGTGTGCAGTGTAAACGGGTAGAGTAGAACAGCATGGCGCATCCGGTATCAGGCTGCGATCCCAACACACAGCCAAGATACGATGGTTGGAGGGACCGGAGAAGATCACGATTTTGTTTCCATTGACCTGCTGCTGCCCGCCCGTTCGCTAATACCGCCCTGTGGCCAATGAGGCAGCTGGGGGCAACTATGTGTTTTGTTTCTTCAGCACATACGGTCACTGATCGACATGGCGAATGACCATTTGCTAATCCTGGATAGGCATGTCTATATTATCTATTATTTGTTCGAAACAGTATTTCACCGAGTTTGTTGTCGACTCAAGCTTATCTCCAAAACGAGTTCTATAATATTTTATCGTCTGTGCAATTGTATAACTCGAAATCTGGAGATCGAGTGTTTCACTTATCGAATTCCGCGTCCTGACCGTTCCGGCGCATCTAGAAATCGTCTGCGGCATGAGAAGGAAAAAAGCTTAGCAGACCCTCCATTACCTAGCCACTGGTCTTGCCAACAGTCTTGGCGATTATTTTTGATGTAACCATGTGGGCAACATACACCACTAAGCTGCTAAGCTCACGGGATAATCGTTGCAAGCGTATTTTATACCTAGTACCTTGCTTGTGCCACCTGTGGCAAATCATGAACTTTATGCCTGGGTACATACTCCTTCTAACTTATCGTCTAATGGGCGCTAGCGGGTAGGCATTGTCAAAATATGTACTAAGATAGCGCCGACTCGCCTATCGCCGGAGAAGATTGGTAAATGATTTTTATAGTAAAAATAATGCACGCGACAGTTGACACTAAGACGTTAAGATTTGTACTAAAATATTAGCTTAACTACATTTACGTTGGCGTAAAGAACAGCGTGCTGACTATGGCGAACAAAATTCCCGAATTGGAATTTCGCCAATCATTAGCCCCAAAAGTGCTTACGCGGCTTCAATCTCCCAAAAACCCTCAATGATTATGTAAGTCCCCTATTTTGACATTTCGACATCAGCGCTAGACTCCTCTAGTCTTCTCTACCATTCCTACCATTAACAACTACAACCACATCATGAGTTTCAACCCCGCTGTGTCCGATCATACACTACGAAAATAGAAAACAAAAAAACAGATAAAGAAATAAACATCAGCGATAGACAACCTCGCCAAATCATTGGTTGATGAACATCCTAAACTGAGACATTTGGGGCTCGGATTCTTCAACCCGGGGAACTTGCGCGTTTCCGGGGGCGGCAGGTATCAGATTCATCCCAACTCCAGAGTCCCAGAATCGTCAAAATAGAAACTCGCACCACTCACATACATACACTTTCGATAAAAGATAATAGCATAATAATGTCATCTGATGTAGCTACGGTGATAGTGGATAACGAACAACAGCCTAGCATCGATTCAATATCAATGACGCTGATGACCACCAAGTCACTTCGTATCAATATGGAACGGGACAACAACTCCCATAAATGCCAAGTAATAAGCAAGCCCAGGGCGCTCTAGGGCACTTTATAAATCTTACAGGGACCATCCACAGCACCATCAGGCCATTCATTATTGCGGCTGTATTTTGTATTCTTCTAATCTTAAGCAGATTGCGAGCCTCAAGTTTGTCGCGTGGTAGCAAGCAAGGGATTTCATTAGGATACATTTCTAGAATTCCTTTAAAGAATCCCCACACTCAGGGAACCGATACTCGCACAATTGCGGTGATCTCGGAGATCATACAACATCTACGTAAGCGGGAGAGTTTCCGAAACTTGAAGATCGCCCCCAACCGAAGCCCGGGCGTTGATTGCCCTTGAAACATCAATTGAACAGTAACAGGCCGTGCCCATAATTGATGATTACTGACCACGTTACTGGCGGCTAAATTGCCGTTCTTGCGAGCCGGATTATGGAAACTCACGATACCTACAATTCCCAACCCAAAGCGGCCAACACAATTGTCACTTCGTCATCGTACTTACAACTTGCGTCTAAGGAGGGGTTGGTGACCCAAATCCGATCTTTAATCCCTTCTCTTATCTTGTCTGCTATGTATGGCCCTAATTATAACCCCAGGGAGGAGGATGTAACATCGCGCGCCGCCAAGATGACGCGGCAGGTTTGAATTACGGTGAGAGCCTCCGAGCCCCGTATGCCCCAGGATTTCAATCAAGTATAGCAGTTCGCATAGGATTCAATTACTTCAATAGTTTACCAATAACGACACGGGCATTACGACGACCCTAGCCAAATTAACGAATCACATACCTGGGCATCAATTGCAACTTCGCTTCCCATGGCAGCCATTCTGTCGGGTTATGATGCTTCTTCGGTACGATGCAGTATCTTCAAAGTCCACTCGACTTCTTTGGGAGTCGTCGACTTACATGATCGCATAATAGTCCACAGCCGAAGCGACTTGAGACTGCCCCTTCTTGGCTACGCTCAATGTGGTTCGTATTTTCGAGCTTGCATTCAATTACCCTTGCAAGATATAAGCCGCATTCGAAAGGCCGCATCCATTACTACCTTATGTGATTGACATTGTTCACCTGAGATTGCTCTTCAAGCTTTCATCGCGTCAATCAACTAGCCTATACTTCGTAGATCCGTCAATATTTATGCGTCGTATAGGTTCTTGGCGATACTACGAGATGCCCCAGATTACCTAATTCGTAGTCCATGTGGCTATGTACAGGTTATTACAATCCAAAATGGCTTAATCAACGACGATTAAGCATGGTTCAGTTTGCGGGCAGCAGTTAATAACAACACCTCATGAAATTAAAACTTTACAGTGCAGTTACAAAACTACTAAGCAAGAGCAATTACTCAAGCCGAGAGGCACAGTCACATACCATACGCCTCAATGATGCTGTCAGCTTGCGCGTTCTTTTTCTTTCACGACACCCCTGATGACAATTTCCCAAGTGAAGTTTTAGGGACGCTAGGTGAAGCACCAATTCTATGTTCTGGTGCCTCCTTGACACATGGGTAAGTCTGTTCGCTACGCGAGGCTACTCTAGAATACTCCAAAAGGGCTACACGAGGCAAGTCTAGCAGTATAAGCAGCAGCTTACCCAATTCTGGCCTTTTGCTTTCGCACTAACCAATTAAAAACTGCGACGTAGCCAGGGTGGTTACAGCGAGATAATGCAAGTGCCTTCGCAGAACATTCACAGAACGCCCGTCACGTAATCAGACACCGAAGAACCTATGAACACACGAGTGTCGTAAGTTAGCTCCTTACTTGGAACCAGAACCTCACTATCGCGTTTTAGTTTAGGTCGGATTCAAAAGGACACTACTATTTCCTACTTGGGAATTACGAGATAGGTCAGGCGTGCTAGTTATAGCAAACCGCATTAATTTATTTCAGCTTCGGGCCGGTCGTATCGGGCAGCGAGTAACGCCCATTTCCAGCACCCACGATTTTAGCACACGAGGTTTTTTATTTATTTATTCAGCTGAGCGCCAAGATGTCGATATTTATGTAAATGTCAGCAATTTGCGGTCTAATAACTAACTACTGAGGTACCTACTGATTTGCACATCCTTCGGATTCGGATCACTAATCGGGGCAACTCGCAGGATCGTTGGAATTTGAAAGTTCATGATATGGTGGCTATCGCCGCCATGTGCCTCCTGCACCTAATAGCGCTTTACGACCCGAGCGCCTGCTTAGGTACCTAGAGAATACTCGCTTTGGCCTCCACATCGAGAGAAGTAGATTCTTGGCGTAGCTAGCCACGTGAGGGACCTGATTGGAACCATGGAAGCCCCTTAAATAAGGGGTCATCACGTGTCAGAGACGGCAACGGATATCCGTCCATCTAGCGGTCATCATCGCGACTGTTTTTTTCCCTCGAGGCTCCGTTCTGTCTTGGCCTAATTAACAAACCTTGTACTTCTTCAACATCCATGGATCTCATCTTCGTCGTTTGCTGTCTCCTATCATAATCAGTGGCGTAGTAGGCGTTCTAACTCCCTCCCTCCCCCACGCACCCCGTAGTCGTAGTGATGCGCGATTGTATCCTGCTTGTGGAAGGTAAGAGTGTTATAGCATTGATCCTGTTAGAAAAATTTCTATCCTGGTGGCCAATCATTCCCTGCTTTGGCGTATAAGCTGCGTTGATGGGCGCTGACGCCACTGTAAAATTGGTTGCTTGGCTGCTTGGCATATCGAGCCGCAGTCTGCTAAGAGATATACTATGGTCGGCTCTCGGCACTGATGTTCAGAGGGTCGTCCCGTTGGTCTAATGCAATGTAAGGCTTAGCTCATGCTGCCAAGTCGAAGTTGAAGCACGAAGGGGTGTAGGAAGATTCGGGAGAAAGTCTTTCTGTGGACGATGAGTAGTT
Organism: Hypoxylon trugodes; assembly: GCF_022578975.1. NCBI lineage: Eukaryota > Fungi > Ascomycota > Sordariomycetes > Xylariales > Hypoxylaceae > Hypoxylon > Hypoxylon trugodes. Next base: position 1,880,839 of record NW_026250023.1, on the reverse strand, counting down.
TTTTTTTCTCCTGTGTTTGAGAAACGATGTATGGAATAGCTTGGACGCAGCTGAGTACTCTATGATCAATCAATTACTGAATAATTCGATAATATCTAATGTAAAATTAATTTAGAAGTACTTTATATGGTTAACTCAGCACTATACAGCCCAAATTCTACCTATGTAACCGCTAAACTGACCAAGATACGATTCGATAGGCCTGTCCTAAAATGACCCGTCGCAATCGGCAACAAAACCTCTATCATATTCTAGCCGCGTCGTCGGGGCCGCTCGAATAATCTACGACTAGGACGATAATGCGGATCGCCGTAAACACCACCGCGCGAAACGATACTTCTCGGCCACCAAACGGGACTATACCCCGACGCCGCCGTAGGATCTCTCTTGACTATGACGAACCGACTCATGAAATCCTGAGTTATAAGATACGGTAGCTTAAAGTTGTCGAACGGCTGGAAGCCCACCAACGCTCCTCTCACCTCCGACAGGGCGGATTGGTTATTAGGGTCCGACTCGGGCTCGTACATATGGTTCTTCGAAAGAATAATTACATAGTGTACCCACTGGTGGGTGTCTATGACTGCGATGTCTACTACGTGGTCCATTTTGCTTTGGAAGTGTTCCTTGATAACGTCCTTGTTTTCCTCGAAGTACGCTCGGAGTTCTCTGTCCCCGTGGAGGGGTTTATCCCAGCGGACTATGTCTTCCAGAACGTCTCGTGCTGAGGGAGGCATCTTGTAAGTGCTGTTGAAAGTCGATGTGATGTGAAAATGCTAGGTTGAGGATAGGTATCGAGCAGAGTTGTGCAGAGGAAGGAGAGGAAAATGATATCCTAGCCTTCGCTACTTATGGAAAAACATCTCTACCTAGGTAGGTATTCCGTAAGGAAACCGATGTATCGACTTAACGTCACGTAAATCCCTGGAGAGAGTTGACGAGACCTTACCTAGGTACTTCAATTGAACCCCCAATTCGGAGGAAAAAATTGGACACAGGTAATACTACACCTAGGTAGGTGTACTCCCCTTCTCGTCTTTGCAGGTTACATTGTTTTAGTCAATTCCCAAGTACTGTTGATGAGGAAGCCGTCGCCCGAGGAAGCTTTTTTTTTTTTCTTTTTTTTTTTAAAAAAAAAAAGAACTATTCCCAAGTCACGCTGTACGACATTGTGACGAGGAGCAAGGCGCATTCACACATATTCTAAACAGGTGCGATCGACTCGAGACCGAGGGCAAATAGAAAATATTTTCTTCTATAGATTCTATTATCATGGGGATGTAGTAGTGTCTAGTGCTTAAATTTAGCAACTGAGGGGTTTCGTGACCCAGGGATGAGTATTGTCCGTATTCTTTCGAATGATATTGTTCCACCAAGAGCCGTATATATTTAACCAACATCATCAACAGATTCTCAATGCGTCCGTACGCCTATTCCCTTTACTACAAATATTCATCGGTTTTCAAGGTTGTTGAGTAATGTTTAATTCGACAATGTCTGTCAATTTTGTTTAATTCAGCGCTATCTAACTCATGCCCTCTGAATGATTAATGGCGAGGGTAAGTAGAAAACAGTGCAAAGAAGCCCTCGGCAAGACCTGATTCACCATTTCCCCTAACCACGACTAATACCCTCTAAACATTCCCCCACATCAACATCTAGATCGGTGTCGGTGTCGGTGTCGATAGTGCGGATCGCAATACTCGCCATACCGCGATCTGGCATCTGCATCCCATAAAACCGGCGTATATACCCGCACAGGATCCGCCTTCACGACCACGAAGCCGGCGAACAGATCATGCAAGTTGTACGGGTAATTCATGAACATTTTACATGCGCGCATCGCATCGTTGACCTCGTCCCTGACAAAATCTTCGGACCAGTCTAAACAGTCCGCAGTGAGAATTACCACAAGGAACATCCCCGGATTCTCGCGCGCGCCACTGAACCAGCCGATGTCGTCGATGTGGGGAATTCGGGCCGCGAAGTTCATCTTGAGAATGTTTTTGTATTGGCGGGCGTACCGTTTGACGTCGTTGTTGTCGGGACGGGAGTTAGTGGAGAGTGCTTCGAGGATCCGGGAACGGGTAACGCGAGACATCTTGTAGGTATTTTGACGGGTGTAATTGGCGAATTGGGGGTAGATTCGTAGTACCCGGTAAGGAAAGAGAGGAGTGAAGATCAGTGTTCATTATATAGATTAGCACTTCCGGTGATTTCGCAAGAGAATGTCGAGTCAAGGGAGGAAGAGGGAATGACGATGATCATAGTTTCATCCGTTCTTACCTTCGATATAAGAAAGAGTACCTAAACCTAGGTGGTACGTTAGGTGTATCCTAACTGTGCATTCCACGTCACTTTAGTATGATGCCGAGTAGATTTGTGGATAGGCCACGGAAATCATAATTCGCCTAGGGGTATTGACTACTCCCCGAGAGCTTCACTTTCCATTTAAAAGGGGGAAGATTGCTATATCAGACCTAAAAAAGAAACCTTGGAAGGAATAGTTTAGAAGTAGGGTTGAATAAAAGTCATTGAATTTTTCCCCCGCAGAAATAGTGGTTACAGGCTGGCTTCCCGTCTCATAGATCGCATCCCATTCCCTCTTTCTCTAATAACACTCGCATTTTCCGTTGCCGGCTCTCCTCCGTACATGTCCATGCCCGCATCCCAATAAATCAGTCGTCCTGGTCCTGGTTACTTACTCTCCATATCTATCCTCTTCCTCGACGGCTTCGTCGGGCCACCAAATCTTCTCAAATCCTGAGTCGTCCTCATCGCTTCTCTTCACGATCGTAATAAGAAACATGTCGGCCAGGTTAAGGTGGGCGCGGTCCATCTCCGGGAAGGTTGGGTAGCTCTCGAGACACTCGACCATCTGCTGATGGAAATCCTCCACGTCAATGTTCTCGCAAGTGTAGTGACATTCCTTCTTTAGGATGATGACGAGGTAGGGTTCGTTATCTTCGATGGAGACGAAGATCTCAAGGTCTTCGAAGAAACCGTAATCGATATCGGGTTCAATATGGCGGCAGATCCTGTCCTTGTTGGCGTAGAAGTATTCCTCGGCCTTGTAGGTCTCGTCAGGGGGGTTTAGGTAAGGCATTGCGAAGTGCTGGATTTTGAGGTTCTGGTTGCTATTCTCAATTATTTGGCGGAGACCCCTTTAGTATTAAATACCTAGGAGATAGTCAGTCAATATTTTGAAGTTCTACTTAGAGTAAAGAAAAAACTTACTGGGCTTGAGCTTTGATTCACGATAGTGACCGTATTCACGAAACACTAGGCGCTCACAACTGGTAATAGTCTGTGGGATAATTGGTGTATCGGTGCATAGATCGATATGCCACTTTAGCATAGGGAAATATTGTTGGCTCGTGTGTCGAGTAGGTGAATCTTAGAATCGGCGCTTTCCTTCATATCTGAGCGACGATAAGTAGGAATTTCCTACTAACATTCATCATTTAATTAAGGCAACTGCGATTTGCGTCACAAACTGCAAACTCCCTGAGAATAGTCATTTCAACCATAGATGAAAAACATTTCATGGTATAATGAACGTAAGTGGCCTGTATAGACCCCCTTTTACTTTTAGGGAGGTATTTGTAGCGTGCATCATCCGTTATTGCATATACTGGATTTAGGATGAAGATTGCTTACTATACAAATATAAAGAAAAAGAATAAGAGAATGGTATAGTAGATGCTGGCGACTTCCATATATTTGTATACCGGTATCTCATTTGTTGGGTGGGTTACTCCTATTCACGGAGGGTTAAGGGGCTTAGGAATATGGAACACTGTTAACTCTCGTCGAATTTTCCACATGTTTCAGGACTTACCATAACAACATATTTATCACTATTTTGGTAAATAAAACAAAATTTAAAAAGAGATACTTCATTTTGAATTGAAATATATAAATCCTGATTTAAATACGTTACTTATGAAATACGTACTATCAAATATAACTTGGTGCTCCTTTTTTCATTTACATGTGGTTTTTGTAGGTGATAAGAGGGAATGTTATAAACATTAATAGTGAAGGTTAACCGATATCTCAAGTAAGATTCTGAAACAAGTTCCTATCAATACGGCATGTCCACTAATATTCTTCACGTTTATTAATCGTGCGATCGGTCACTGCCCTCGTTGTAAAACATGACGATGATAAAAGAAAAACTATTGACAAAAGGCCTTTAGCACTTTAGTTCACCATAACTCCACTAAAATTACAGCGAGTTGTAGCGCCTACCTTGCAAATTACCTCTAAAAATGTCGCGCAGACAACAACGGAGGTAGGGCAATCAAACCTTAATGCTCTCTCGATTTTTTTAATATAAAAAAAAGAAACCACTCAATACCTCCAGGAGAGCCATTTTGTAATAGAAACCGATGTATTTAGACTATATATTTATTTCGTGGTGGTTAGAAAGTGTCCCCGCAATTTGATCGAACGTTTTACTACCTAACAGTGGGATTCTTGCTGTAACTCAGTGAACTGGAGCGCTAAATAAAAATCATATAGCGCACCCCTATTTAAGAACGGGACATCATCTTGGCTCTTCCCGCTGCCCTTCTACTGCTCAGTTTCTCCACCATCTATCTCGCCGTGGGGTTTGCCTTCTTCATATAATCCCATAGCCGTCGAGAAGAAAGTTACATGCATTGAATATAGGTGACGAGTTGCATTGTTGCTCTTCTAGAGATATTTCTTTAGAAAATCAATTTGCGCGGATATGTTTTGTTCGAAGTATTCACCCTCATAGACTTCAAAATGTCCGCAATCTAGCTTCAGCAGTTCTTTTGGTTCCCCAGCCGTCTCAAAAGCCTTGATTTGAAGTTTTGGGCTAATAAGAGAATCGTGCAGACTAACCGCCATGAATAGGGGCTTGGGCGAAATCTGAGGTACAAATGCAGATGGCTCAGATCGAATTACGTGGAACATAGATTGGAGTGTGATTTTATTCTCCTTGTCGTCTTTGGTACGTTGGTGATAATGCTAGGATTCCTCAGTTGACATTATGGCTTTGCCTGGCTGGGCTCGGGCTTCTTCCAATGACTCCGGGAACGTAGGGATATATGTTGGGTTCAAAAATGTGGTTTCTCCCCGATCGGCGTAGATTCTAGGGAGAAGTTCTTTAGGTAGGCGACTCCGAACATGGCTACCCGATATAAAGGGCACCTGACCGATCACTGCCTTGATACGGGGATCAATCGCACCGGCGATGAGAACGATTCCTCCAGAGAAACTTGATCCCCATAATGCAATGCGCGACGGATCAACGTCATGGGTATCCTGAATCTGTTCGTTATGATTGGTATGATGCCGAGGAAGTCCATCACTTTCTCCCCAGTTCCTGTGGTCATGGGCAACTGCTGCAAATCCTGCTTGCTGGAACATTTCTGCAAAATTATCGAGAAAATGCCTTTTAATTCCAGACAGCTATATTATAACCAGAGTTAGATTTTAGTTGAATAGTGGAAATATTGTTCTTACTCCTGGAGACATGATCAAAACGGGGGCCTTAGGTCCCGCGGGGTAGAACTACGCCCGGAGGATGGTCTGATCGTGTGTCTTGATCTCGATATCTTCGCGCACGGTCGCGGTTACGGCATGAGAAATGAGAGTGAATAGTTATAGATCGGGAGACATAAATTTTAACCCTTCTAATAAATAGACAAGTCTCATCAAATAACCTCGGTAAACTAATTGTTCGAAATACCTAAACATCCAATTCCAATCCGATATGGGACCCGGCATGACCGGGAAACTCCTTTATAGGGGGACTAAGCTTTACCCTACTTACCTAGGTAGGCTATCTGCCTGCCCCAGGGGTACAGCTACGCCTCCAATGGCCCTGTTCGTCCCCTATCAGTGTGTAACCCAACAGAATTTCTGTTCCAGTGGGAAGACCGCTGATAATCAGGCGCGAACGAATGATGATAAATTTACGTCCCTAGATACGACTGTAGGTTTAGTCCTATGTGCTTTTGGTTGGTTGTAGGCCTTTTACTTTTCCATCACTATTTTCATATTATGTTCAAATCTAGCATCATCTGTCTGCACGAATGAATATATGGTCAGGGGTTTGGGCGAAACGTTATAACTTCAAATATTCTCCAGATAATTGATAGAATACCATATTCTCCCTTACACAACTGACCTAGCTACCATAAACTTCACGTATTCGACCCTTCTGACGATAGCAACCTTAATAAGGTATGGTTTTGTTCTGCTCTACCCACTGCTTCAAGGCATCAGGGTTATGTACCGGGGGAATCATTCCTTGAACCCTCCAGTTGTCAGCTGGATGCTGGTAGATGTTGTATTCCCAGTGTATATCTTTGGGATCGAAAATTGGTTTTACGGTAGAAGCGACTAGGTCGTGGAACCACAAGCGCTGTTCCTCTGATTCGAACGTCTTCGCGGCATGGTTGATCACAAAGAAGGCATGATTACCAGATTCGAGGCCAGTATAGAAGTTCTCTGGCTTGGTTTCATGAAAGAAGACGTTGACCCAAAACTGGGGAAAACCCAGGTCGGTGTAAATCTTGGTAATTGATGTGGCGAGTGTTTTTTTCTCGTCGGCGGTTAATAAGCCTAGCGTGATATCAAATGTCCAACGAGGCATGATGAAAGATGGTGGTTGATGTGAGGTGCAGAAAGTCGAAATGATGTATAGACAACTCGAATTGGGTTTCTAGAAGATGCTTGGTTAAAATATTAGTCTTATATATCTTTCGTATCAACTACAGGAGGAATGGGACTGTTTGACCAAACCCTCACCTAAACGAAGGATATGCCGCGATTGACCGTTTCTTTACATGTTTTACATAAGGATGGCTGGCTACATACTCCAATATTATCACTCGATACCGAGGTAGTTGACTAAACGCTGTAGGAATATATTATGCGAGGAAAGCTACCGCGGTTCATGTGCGTAATCCAATACCTTCTGCTAATCCTCCTAATATGAGCTACGACGAGGAGCTGATGAGGGGTATAAAATGATGTTGTTGAGGAAGGAACATGCATATAGACACGGCTTATATGCTTGGTTCGTCTAAGGGCTGGCCTATCAACGTCTCACAGCTCAAAGCGTTCAAACAGGCTAGACCTCCGAGAGTTGGCACAGGTCGTCACTACCCTTGCATACCCTTGCAGTATGGGGTAATGGTAGATTGGCTAATCGTAAGTGTTGCGCCTAGTGGATGATTCTTGAGATGTAACGGAATGAAACGATGATGAGATGTGCTTAGTTCAATGGGACGTGTTATGGAGAACAGGGGATTGACCAACTATTAACTGCCACCTGGGGCCTATTATAGATCTTCGTCGGCCCCTCCGGTGTTCTGATGATTGCCTCGGTATTGATAGTTAGACCTCACGTCATGTTGACTATTTTTGCTATGGAATGGACGTTATTATTCTAGATATGGGAGATAAGAATGACCTGATGCGACCATGTTTGAAATTCGGCCGTGAGCTTTAAGTTACACCCCCAGCTCCTTCAGAAACTCCGAAAAGTATCTCCACTCCGGGTCTACTCGTCGTACATTCTTATCCTACTTACATATATATTTGCCCAACAGTAGCATGGCTGAGTTACGCTCTGCAGTTTATATCGCTCCCCCAGTCCCTGCTCGCAGACCCCCGCCTATTTCGATCACGGCGGACTGGTCTCCAATATCTTGCACTCTAGTATATTCTCCAAGGGAGGCCGTGCTTGTGGATACTCCCATCACGATTCAGCAGACAAATGACCTCATTGCGTGGATAGAGAAGATAGCTCCAGGTCGCAAACTTTCTTATATCTATATTACTCATGGCCATGGAGATCATTTCTTCGGCTTGCCTCTTCTTCTACAACGCTTCCCTGAAGCAGTTCCTGTCGCTACTCCCGGGACAGTGAAACATATGGAGCAACAGATCGGAGAACCGTATTACAGCGAAACGTGGGAGTACCGATTCCCTGATCAAATCGCCAAGCCTTTCAAGCTAGCACAAGCACTCCCTGAAAGTCTTTCATTCAAACTAGAGAATCGATGGGTTTTTCAAGCGATTGAATGTGGCCACTCGGATACGCACGACTCCACAGCCCTATGGGTTCCGGATCTTAAAGTAGCTATTTGCGGGGACGTTGTCTACGGACAGGTGCACCAGATGCTATTCGAAGCGAATACTCGTGCCAAGCGTCAGGAGTGGATTCGGGCTATCGAAAAGATTGAAGCACTAGGTCCAGTCTATGTGGTTCCTGGACATAGGCAAGCAGAAGAGATCGACGGGGTATGGCATTTGGCGTCGACCAAGAAGTACATCGAGGATTTTGGTCGCGTATTAGCTGAGGACCCTAAAGACTCAAAAGAGGTGATTGCAAAGATGAAGAACCTGTATCCAGATCGGTACAACCCAAATGCCCTCGCTCTAAGCGCAGCGGGTGTTTTCATCGTTCCAAGGAGCGCGAGAATCTAGATTGGATTTGCTGGGTAACACTGGGCTGGAAGGAGCACATTCCCTACTTCTATAAGCATGTAGTCATGATAAGATCGTTATAACTTCAGTGCATAAGACGGTCCCGTTAGCTGATACCTATCTTCCTACGTAATGTGCCTAGAGGGATGCCAAGCCTCTCCTAATTGCGCGCATTGGTTTCCCGCTAGTAACCCGTCCTAATGGTATAGGTACCTATATTACTGTCGAGTTGTTGGATAGCGGGATACCGGCAGGGTGGGATGTACCTAGCTATAGTGCGTAAACGTTTGAATAAAGTTCAGTATAGGCCTATCACCCCACGAGTACCCCCAAAACACTAGCCTCTCATTCGCTAAATACCTCTATTACAGGCCTAAAAGGGTAAGTAATATAGGTGATAAGTAATCATACACCTCGGGACCCACAGTCTGTATGTGGGGCACCGGCTACGAGCCTCGGTATGTGTCCACTTCGATCACAACAACTAATGTTCAATCTATGTGGGAAGTGACTATTATCAGGTGTATCTAACTCGCAGGAAGTTTGAATGCATTATGTTACATTGACACAACCTGGTGGACTTTCTGGTTACTAAATCTCTTCTTCCAAAGTCGGTATTATCGAGCTGAGACTCTTCAAATTCACCAGACCTGTTGAGCAATTCGATCACATAACCAGTAGCTACTATCTACTATAGAATTATTTTTCGTACCTAGACATTTAGCTTGTTTTATATAGTTAGGCATGTTAATAAGCTTATGAAGTGGTATTCGAAGAGTTATGTTAGGCCTATAGCCTACTTAAAATGATGTAAACCAGGAATAGTCCCACTTTTGAGTAGGGGTACGTTAAAGGTATAGGGGGGTCAAAGTACTGCGACGCACTATACGTTTTACTGTTTTTACAGTGAGCTGCTGCCTGGTTGATTTCCAATTATAGAGGGTTATGCGCCGTAGCTACAACGGTTTATAGTGAGTTAGAGCCGTTATTTCTTCCCGTCCAAGTCCCTATTTAAAAGTGGGACTTCCAGCATGAGTAGACGGACGACAAATTGACTCCTATACTATCTAGGTATGTATCCAATACCATGACCACCAACATCCATTTCGATGAGTATCCCCACTATGTTATTATTAACCTCGGCTTGTTGATTAATCAACATGGAATGGTTACAACCGAAAATTATGTGATTTACGCTTCGTGTGTCTATTCGACGCGATAAAGCATGAAACTAGTCTAATCGGAAAATTGCATTTCAAATCCAAAGGTTCTATCATGGAATGAGAGAAAATTCTTTACCCGGGAAGGGGTGCTTGTACTACCAGGGCGGTAGGGGTTATACTAGGTAGACCAGCACTTACTGTCTCTCTTGGATATGTCTATTATGATAGCTCTTCAATCTTTACAGCTGATCTCTGGAGTATTCCTTGCTTCACTGTTACATTCACGATGAGCCCGCAGAATATATCACCGATCACTACCGCTAACTCCCGTACTCAGAATGATGCTGAATCGGGAGGAAAGAAGTTGGATCCATCGGATCTCGAGTCTCTCGAAGTACAGGAAACGGTGCCGATATCTTACGATGACCCCAGAGAACGCAGAAATCCAAGGAATTGGAGCATGCCTGCGCGGCTATTTCACACTATCGTTCCTGGTCTCCTCGCGTTTGAGATGTAAGGGATCTATGTGACAACGACCTTAAATATAAGTGCTGACGATGGCAGCACCTTCTCAACCTCCGTTACTGTTCCTGCGACGAATATGATCATGGAAGAGTTCAACGTATCTCGGACTGTATCCCTCCTACCCTTGACACTTTACACACTTGGTATTGCGTTAGGCCCATTGTTCATCGCACCCTTCTCTGAAGTGTTCGGGAGGAAATGGATATACGTCGTCACCAGTACTTGTCTTCTGATATTCATAGGCGGGGCGTCAGCAGCGAAAAGTTTTTCTGCACTTGTTATATGTCGTTTCTTTGCTGGAACTCTTGGGTCGGCGGGAGTTGCCACTGGCGCGGGATCGCTCTCGGATATCTGGCTGTTTGAAAAGACTGGGGCAACGGATATATCGATGTTCTACATTCTTAGTCCGTTTCTGGGACCAACACTTGGTCCTCTCGCCGCAGCCTACATCCTTCAAGATAGAGGCAACGACTGGCGCTGGACACAGTATCTACTTCTTATCGTGGGCGCGCCGATCTGGGTTGGATGTATGCTGATGAAAGAAACATCAAAAGTCTGGATTTTACGACATGAGAAGGGGAGCGACAACAAGACTAGCTGGCAGAATTTACGAAGGATAATCATAACTGCCGCGCTGCGCCCGACGAAGATGCTATTCACGGAGATTGTCGCATCATCGCTTTCTATTTATGCCGCTTTCGCCTATGCAATGATATTCAGCTACTTCGGCAGTGCTTCTTACACCCTTCAGCGCTTTTATGGGTTTAATACACGGGGGGTCGGGTTGTCTTTTATTAGCGTTATCATCGGCTACATTTTGGGTATATTAATTTTCGTGGCGATTGATCATACGATATGTGACCGCGCACGCAGAGCTAGTCCAGATGGCAAAATGGCACCCGAACATCGATTATACGCTGCGTGCATTGGTAGCGTCTTACTTCCAGCTGGTTTATTTTGGTAAGTTCCTATTTTACGAAGGAGACGAGCTCCGATTGATATAGGCGTGGACTAATTATCGTCTAGGTATGCATGGGAAGCGCATGAAGGCGGAAATTGGGCTGCCTTAGTAGCTGCCGGCATCCCTTTTGGAACTGGGGCGTTCTCTCTCTTCGTAGGTTTCTATAACGGATTAATCTCAGATATCAACAACTAACGGCGACGATAGCTTTCAATCATTTCATACTTAGTAGACTTCTATGGCTCCCAAGCCGCCGCATCAGGTTAGTCCCAATTCCACTCGCTTGGTTTTCTCAGGAGGCTGATATCCCAATCAACCTTAGCTTTGGCTGCGAACGGTATTCTTCGATATACCCTTGGTGCGGTGTTCCCGCTATTTACTATCCAAATGTTTCAAAATCTTGGTGTAAATTGGGCGGCTAGTGTGTTCGCATTTCTTTCTTTGGTGATGTTACCAATTCCTTACCTCCTCTTTAGGTATGGTGGTGCACTTCGAAAAAGGAGTCGTTTTGTTAAAGGACAAAGTTAAGGGAAAAAGGAGGAATTTTCTATAGAGGAGCTAGCATTGACGGGAGAACATATTGTACAGACCTCAGGCATAGATATAGAAAGGACATAGATAGAATGGGTTCCTCATAGCGTTGAGTTGGTAAACTGGGGAAACACACCGGTTTCTTTTAGACTATGATACACTAGAAATACAGGGAGTTTAGCACTAGATGTCGCTTTAGATATAGGGAACCGTAGCGCATGTTTACCGCTCTACCTTCCCACAATAGATGAATCGATTAAATTGCGTGTCACTTACTAGCTGCCCTACAGTAGGTGGTTTTATTGTGACAGTAGTGGGTTTATAGCGAGTTGGAACGCTAGCGGAATGCCCTGTATTTACCATGCACCCTTGTATAAAATTGGACACACACCCTTCCAGCGGGTTATCTTAGCGGGGTACATTTCCAATAATGATGATCAAATAAAGCACCTCGGCTTAATTTCATTCTGTCTAAAGTAATCTTCCTTTTTTTCTATTCTACGCCGAATTATCAAATATATACGGACTATTTGAACAAATAGAATGTGGCTATACTTTGTTATTATAGACCTGCTGCTTCTAAATTAGTTAATTGTATGTTCATACTACAAGCATCTCTAAGATGATGGCCTCCTTCGATCACCCACCAATTCGTCCAAATAATGACGAGCGCGTTACACATCACTACGCAGAACTCAATGGCTGCAGGTATCATTATCTATTGAGTTTGCCCGTAGGTGGGAAATATACTCAGACAGTATTTCTGGTAGGTCACTCCACAGCTAATATTTAATTCAGGAAATATTTAGCTAATGTGGACTTTGAATGTGGCAGATTCATGGATGGCCTGATGTCTCCATGGGATGGCGATACCAGATACCTATGCTGGTAGCGAATGACTATAGGGTCGTTGCCCCTGACATTATGGGACTTGGGGGAACGGTAGGCGGATTCTTCACTACCCTAAAGCTGCTACACGACAGTTGACACAGCGTTTGATAGGACGCTCCGGCGCCCCTCGAATTTTACGGGTACAAGAGAGCCTCAGATGACATTGCCGAGTTAGCAAGACAGCTTGGATGTAAGAGTATCATACTTGGTGGACATGATTGGTATAGTACACTGAACCGATCACATATACACTTCACTAATCGGCGGGTTAAAGGGGTGGTGCAATTGTCCATCGGACATGCCTTTGGCATCCCAAGCTTGTCTCGCACGTTTTCACGGTCTGCACTCCATTCTTCCCTCCAACGGAACAGTTCATTTCACACCAGACCCTCGTCGATGGCCCTGCTCCACAACTTGGCTATCAACTGCAATTCTCTGGACCTGATGTGGAAGCGGTCGTTAAGTCTGATAATGACATTCGATCTGTCTTGAGTGCAATGTATGGTGGAGTTACTCAAGAACAGAAGCGCATCTTCGATCCAACCAAGGGTATCGACCTTGCGAAACTGCCTCTCGTTGGAGAGAGTCGACTCTTGAATGGAGAGGTATAGTTCCCTTCAACTCACTTATATCTATAGTGAAGGCACAAATTAATTATTTAATAGGTTCTCGATTACTATGGTAAGGAGTTTTCTCGAAAAGGGCTTCATAGTGGGTGTAAGTACATGGGTGGTGTGCTTATAGCGTCTTATGCTAACAATCAGGTCGTAGTCAACTGGTATCGCAATCGCCGGGTCAATTATGAAGATGATCTAAAGTGAGTTAATCCTAGGAACCATGTCTCCATTCGTAGCTAAATCTTAAAAGATTGGAAAAAAAGACTATAGATGTACCATGTCTTTTCGTCTTTGCCACTCGTGATCTAGTTCTTACAAAGGGTCTTGCAACTGGTATGGAAAATCATGTGTCGCAGTTGACGCGCAAAGAGTTGGATGCAGGGCATTTTGCTCTGGTAGAGAAGCCCCAAGAAGTCAATTCTATTCTCAAAGAATGGCTGCAGGATGTTAACGGACCGACGTTTAGAGAGAAGAATGTGCTATAAATATAGGGCACAACAGCGCTATTTCCCATTATATGTCCGCTGTAGTTACAGTGTATTTTGGCGAATAACCCCCGCGGTGAAAATATTACTAAAAACATGGCGTTGAAGCAATAAAAACCCCCTATACTCATGGGTAGCATGCGCTATACCTCACTGTAATTACAACTAGCTTACCACAAACTGCAGCGCTAAAGTCACTACATTTACAATGCTCCCCTGTGGAATGCCGCCGGTCGCACTGAGGCGCACAGCACCAAAGATATAGGGGCTTGGTTGGGGAGCTCCTGTCTTGACGTCAGAACACAATGGGGTCTGAAGGCGGTCTTTCATCAAAATAGAAATGCTTAATATATCATTTTGTTGAGGTCGAACCTAACCTCGATACCGTACAGACCAGTACCAATGCATCCCAATATACCTCATGACCTTCATTATAGTTGACACAAGCTCTTATAGGTTTCCTTTGACCTTCCCCTCGGCCTCTTGGGCTGCACCTCTTGCTTCGCCCTTCAATTCTTCTGCTTTACCCTTCGCTTGACCACGAATTTCCTCGGCCGAGCCTTTTACCTTGCCTGTGTCGACTTCGCCCTTGACTTTCGAGGCAATGTTTGCTGCAAGAATAGGCTAGTTAGTCAAGTGTTTCTCTAACCAAGGCAAAGAAAATAGTATTGGTGTGGGGTAAAAGTCTAGATTACTTACCACCAGCATTGATACCGTCGACCAACTTGTCCGAGACCTTGCGATCTACGCTTTTTAATGTGTCCTTGGCGCTCTCTGTGACTGTCTTCTGGGCGGCGATGCTTGTGCTGAAGTGTCGCGGGACTGGAACCACAGCGACTCTGGTGGATGTGATAGCCAAGCGGCGAGCAGCAGTTTCTGTGAGGAACGACATCATGTTGTTTCGTTTATGGTGAGTGATTCGATATTGAGGTTGCTTGCAGATGTCTTCTTGTAATTGTTGATGCTTCTAAGCTTTTGAATAAAAATTGTATTGATATATGATTATTTGGGGTGCTGAAGATGAAGAATTGTGCGAAAAAATGTAATAAAATATCAAAGTCTGGTGGATAAAGACTATAAGAGGATGATGGCGGCGATGATGGTTCGTGATGTCATAATTATGTCGACCAGGGTCAGCTACCAAACACACTTCCCGAACAGGAGATAGCAGGGGCATTCTAGGTACCCCACAAGTACAATTCAGTGGGGAGTGACGTCTTGGATAGTTCTCCAGGGCTATTTCTGGGGGATCTTGTCATTTACTGTCCAATCAGAATATAGCAAAGAGTCGTAGACCATCACCCGCTACGCAACTATGGGAATGACGCCACGATGCAGCTTGAGGTTCTTCATGGGACCGTATTGCGAATGAAGTGTACCTAGTATTCATATGAGAATTAATCGTTTTTGCGGTTCCGAGTTTCTGGTTACTGATCCTTAATGGTAATGCATAAAGAAGGTACTCACACGCAAGACTTCCTCCCACTACTAGACAACACACTTGGGAACAAGTCCATTGTAGCTAACAACCATAACAGACTCCTTGGAAACTGATCATTGAGTTGATTCTCGGAGATTTATACCTTTGTCCTCGTATAGTACAGGTAGATGCGATTGTCGGCTTCATGAAGAACCTTGGGAGACCTAGATAATAATCCTGTGAGGAAAAGCTCCTTGCGCCTTTTGGCGTCTTTGTCGTAAGAATCAAACTTATCCATACTATAATTAATCCCCCGTAGCCGACCTACTTGAGTAGGTATGTAGGTATTATAATTAATATTAGTTGGTATTTTCGTTAACTATATTTGTCTAAGTAAAAGCAGCATTTATCGAGTCTTACATTTAGATTTACACCAACCATCATGTCTGGAATGACCTACATGGAAGAATGCCAATTGGCAGCCTTCCAGTTTGATCTGTATCGCAGAGCAGGCCACAGCCCATTTTGGAATAGCGAAGAAAAAAAGGCCGCCCAGGTGGTATGGGGGAATGCATGGGTGCCCACATCAGGTCATCCCCTTATATATGCTTTGCCAAGGGTCCAGTGGAATATGCACAGAACATATGGAAATAAACGGGGGGATGTAGTAAAAAAGCTGGAATCCGCATTGCGAAGTAAAGACCCTAGGATCGGCAAAATGCAGGATACGTTGAAGGAGGCCAGAGAATATTTCGATACGCCCCAAATGAAGTATCAGAAGGTGCTAGGATTCGGAGGTCGTAAGTAGGCTGCTATCTCTTTTGTTGTTATGAGTTTGCGTTCATTGGGCTACTGCTGACCTTATATACTAACAGTGGGGATGGCGCTACATTACAAATACGAAGGCAACCATCAAACGCACCGACCGGCTCGGGATTTTGTAATTAAAGTATCGGTTGGTTCTTGGGTGGACGAGGATCTTCGTGACGAAGCCCGTATGCAAAAGGCAAATCAAAACTCCAAATCTAATAGCTAATGAATGAACAGTACTAACGGGAGCAATAACATTAGAAAGTACGAGGGTCGGCACATTGCGTCCAACTTTTATTTCCAGAGGAAGTTGAGGGGCCAGAGCTATCACAATATGTGAGGAAGCCAAGGGGCGACGACTCTTCTGACGATTCAGTATCCAGCGGAGATGAAAGTATAACAGGGCCAACTCGACTTGCAAGAAATCCGCGACGGCTCATGCAACAGGCTGAAAAACAAGAAAGGTTAAGAAGATGGCACGAACGTCTAAATGAATGGATAAACCGCCCGCATGATGAGAATAGAAAGGATTATCTACTTCTCGAGTATCTTGAAGGTGGTACCGTACAGGATCTAATCGAAAAGATGAAGAGATTTCAAAAGAAGGGGTATCCTATTTGGGTACCAAATAGGATTCTCTGGCAAATTTGGCTCTGCTGTAAGTTCGAAGAACCGCACCTTATATGCCCTTTTACTAAGTATGTGTAGTGGTTCGGGCTTGCGTGGCTTTGAAATACCCGCCTCGAAAATTCCACCCAGACCGCTCTCGAGGGAATCAGTTCGCAGCCGGCCCGGAAAGTCTAATTGAGACAATTCCACCGCCTGAGAAGAGATGGCGAGCGAAGAATATAGTCCATTTTGACATTGATCCTAGTAACAGTAAGTAGTTATCTGGGTAGTATCTGGGGGTCACGTATGATTAACTAACATATTTCCAGTCTTCATCGGAAACCTCGAGCAGCGGCCCCCAGAGTTAGAGGAGATACTAGAGGGCTTCCACATCACGTCTCAAGATGAGAAGGATGATAAAGGTGGCAAGGACAAGAAAGACAAGGGTAGTAAACCCCAAAGCCAAGGTGCGTCCTCAGGACCAAAGTGGAGAAAGCTCAAGCGAAAATACGACGAGGTAGGAGACGATAGGGCACCAGGTGAACACAGCAGCGTCCCTATATTCAAGGTATGTCGTTAAATATATCTGTCTTTAGAGGGAACAATGGCTAATTGGCTAATAGCTTGCGGACTTTGGGTTGGCGAAAAATGTCGAAAGACAGAAACGAAAGTATGTGGCGTCCTCACTAATTCTTTTTGAAGGGCAAACTTGCTAATAGAAATATAGCGAATACTACTTCCGTCGAAGAAAAATAGGTAAAGCCGACTTCCTCGCGCCTGTACGTTCAGTCCCAAACTCAAAGAATTTCATACCTTGCTAACTACCTACCCACAGGAGCAATTTGCAGCAGAGTGGGATAAGATACCCCCAGTTAGGTCTGGACCTGAAGTGTCTGAGCAGGACGTAATAGGGAATTATGGCTCGCCCATGAATGTTTGGGGCATGGCGTTGGTGATGTGGCGTATAATAACTCAATTGGAGACACCTAAACCGCCCCAACCTCAGATACCGCTGGGGTCTGGCGTGTCGCCTGATGCTCTACCAAACAATCCGAATATCACTCTTGATGACGTTATAGAATCGTATAGGGAATATCAAGGCGGTCCTGGAAGTCTCGATGACAAAGTCGATACGACGAACCCTGATGTAAAGGTATCCTACTGCCCGTTCATCATGGAGGATGGGGGTTTTTTTAAGTACATCGACAAAGACTTTAGGACGATGATATATGAGTGCATGTATCACCGACCAGGCGACCGCCCGACTGTTGAGCAGTTGCTAGCACAGGCTGAGGAAGGAATTACGAGGGTGTACGAGGGTGAGGATGATGCCACTATCGCGACTTGGGTCAATGCTATCTTTTATAGCGCGCCAACCCAGGGAAATGGATAATGTTGAATGGAGGGAAAGAGAAAAGAATTGTAACTACCTAGGCAGATAATATTGTGATACACAGATAATTGTATGGAGTTTCAGGTGTTCTTGTTTTTTGTTATGTCTCAGAAGACAGCGTAATATTTCTTGGAAATCTAGTTTTGTTTTTCTGACTCCGAGCTGCGCAAGGGGAATCTGGAGCGGAGTTCGGTTTTGAATGCCATATTTGTGATACCAAATCCAAGCCACAAAAGCAAAAGTCCTTGTGTCGGAGCTCGGGCAATGAGGAAAATATTTGTGGTTTTTTTTCGTGGGTACCCGTCAGCAGCCTCGTGCCGATCGCTGATGTCGATCTCAAGGACTCACCGGCGTCAAAGGAAGGCTTGGATTTCCACATAAGCATGTACATACCTAGTCAGTGTAGTGTTTAGTATGTTTACGTTTCCAGAAAAGATCCATCATGTAATTTTGCGCTGCGAAGGGAAATAATTGGCAGGATTCTTGAGGGTTATGATGCGGATTAGAGATGATAGGATGAATAATTTGTTTAGTTCATTAGTAACTCAGGGTTGCTTATATTGAATGTGTATTCAACTCAGCTTACAGATTACTTGATGGTTCATTAGGTACCACATTGTTAATAGACCCAGGTATCCAGATAGACATCTGAGAAGTACTTGATACTTATGTTTGAGTTATATAGGTGGCATGAATTGACATCTTAACTCTCAATTAGAATCTACGATTTAAAGCCAGTTTTTAAACATTTGAGTTTGGAATAGAAGGTAACGTATTAAAGAATCATACCTAGGTAGGTAGAGTATAGTCTTAAGGTACATAGGTAGTTCCATTGCTGTTGAATCTTTAAAGAGTTTAAAGATAGAAACAAGATACAAGTGTACCTTCTCTTCCCCCACGTTAATAGTATTCAAATCGTCTGATTGGCTAAGTAGTTAAGAATACCACGCGGTCTGTGCACAATAAAGTGGAAAGGGTAATGGAGTTTTCCGTGTGGGGGCCTTTTCAGGATACAGGGGACAAAGTAGCCTCAGGGGTAGTACCAGGGTAGCTTTTCCATCTTTAAATCCTACATGTAGTCCTTTTCATCCCGATGACGCCGATTGTCCTATCGCAGTACTTATCAAATTCGAGACATCTATGATTTCTATATTAGGAGAGGGAGCCCTGTTAGCACGTGCCGGTCTGGGGATTGATAAACATCGAGGCGTTAGAGCTTGATGCACCATTACCTTCCTAGGTAGGAAATGTTGGAATCGCAAGAAAAATCTACTTTGTAGATAAAATGTTGACGATAGATTGTGTGGCTACGTAGTACATATTCGTACTCTATCGGGCTGAGCATTTGTGGCTTGATGATAGTCCTTGAGCCTGGCCAAGTGCGGCTCAGTAATGCCTCTTACGGAATGACGACGCGTCACAAGTGCCGAGTTATTCTATTCTAGCAACATAGATGGGCCGCCCAGATTCTGTTTAATCCTATGGAATAGATCCATACAGCACTCTCTCGTTGTGCTCCGAGTGAACTCGGGAATTGCATATTTGTTGCACTTTCAATAGTCCCAAATGCTGCATCGTGAAATCCAACTAAGCTGAGGAATTTGTTCTAACATGACAGCGCAATGAATATCAGCACTAATTAGGCACAAGAACCCTACGAAACGGCTGGGCATTTCTATCTTCGGTGTTGCTTATGAAAGCTCGCTACCCTGCTGCGGGAACGATCTGCGGGTTCGGATGGATTATGACAGGGGGGCGGTAATCCTCAGATGATCCTTCAACAGCACGTTGTTGACTGTGCAAACTACAGCCACCAATGTTCTACGTTATTGTATCATGTTTCTACACAGAAGCTATTACCGATGGCGCAGCGGCGATGTAAAGAAGCGGCTCCGTGGCCTGGCTTCGGTCACTCCAGACTGAATTCTATTATATATAGATCATCCATCTTCCTCGAGAGTGGTCTAATCAAATCAACATAGATCAACACCAAAACCACTATCAACGAACATCAAAGCAGGCCACAATACAACAACGCCAACACCAGAATCAATATCTAGAGTACTACCGACTACAACATTCAAAATGAAGGCTTCTCTATCTCTGGTTTCCATTTTCGTCAGCTTTTGCTTGACAGGCGTCCAGGCCGAGCTACCATACAACGTTCCTCAAATACGTACGTAGCCTAGCCAACTAACACTCAGACCATTCCACGCAAATCTAACGAGAATTCCTAATAGGACGAGACAACGGCCCTCCCGTCTTCCCGCCGAACCACGCTGGTGAATACCATCTTCCCAGCGGTTACCCTCACCACTCGCACACATCGTACCCCACACCCACAGGCCAACCCGCCCCGACAGGCGGTTACCCTCACTACCACCACCAACCTCCGCGAGACCTTCCCAAGACCTTCGTAACAGTCACCGGAACCGGCTCCGGCTACCCTCTTCCAACCGGTGGCTTCCCGTTCCCGACCGGTAGCCCCAACCAATTCCAGCCCACTCCGTGTGAGACTGTTTCCGACTGCAAGGACACATTCTGCGCTCAAGTAGGTCTGGGTGTTCAGTGCTCGCAAAAGAGCAACGGAAAGTGAGTTCTCTATGAATGTTATCTGCCTATTTGGATCTTGATCTAACCGTGTCGATTAGGTTCTGCGGCTGCACACTTCCATCATCGTCTTAAGGCGCGACACGACCGTCAATGATTTTGGCTCAATATTGTAGAATTACTCGCATGGCATAGGCGTTGGTATTGGAATTCTAATGGTGGTTTTGTTTTGTTTGGTCTAGAAAAAGTTTAGATATTTTGGGGGTTATTTATACAGGAGGGTCCAGCATATACGTATATACCAAGCTGAATTGAAGACAAATTCCCCAAAATTCCTGCTTACTATCCCTCGCAATACTTGTGTAATTTATCTTTGAATATTCGCCATATGAAGTAACCCCGGACTTCCAAACCCTCCAGCTTAAACCGAATCCGTACCGAAATCTGCCGTGAATGTGTCTCGGGGTTTAAAAACCAGGAACGGCCCATCATGGCTTGACGTAAAGATATCGTATAGACGGAATTCGCCCCTCTGGCCTAGTCCAATGTCACCGAGCTTTCCGGGCGCGGTTTCGAAGTCGAAATACCATAGAGCCTTAGCGACAGCTAGACTAAGCTCGAGATAGGCTGTTGCCTTTCCGGCGCAACCACGAGAGCCCACCGAAAAGGGACAAAAAGCATCGTACATCGCTTTCCTCTCTGATTCCCCCGCATCTATCCAGCGGTCTGGGTTATACGCGAAAGGGTCTTTGAAATACTCCTGCTTTACTTGTTAGTAACGATTAAAGGAGTTGTGCGCTAAGAAATATCAGGTGTGTACTGACTTCATTGTGATGTAACGAATAGGTGTTAACACCGACTTTCGTACCCTTAGGAATGACATTACCGTCGACTACGAAGAGTTTACCATCTTCCTCCGGCGCCAAGTGCCTCCAGAGTGTACCAGGTGCTGGTGGGGACATCCGTAAAGATTCGTCGATACACGCCCTTAGGTAATGACAACCTGCAAGTTTACTGCCACGAATTTCGTCCGCGCTCTGAAACGTAGTCCTGATTTCTGCTGCTAGCTTTTGGTATGACTTTGGGTTACGGGAGAGATAAAAGAAGGTCGCGGACATAGCTGTGGCGCTCGTATCACCTCCTATCCACATGTTAATGCCTGAATAGGGGTATAAAGTTCCCTAAAAGGGATCCGTCCACTAACCTGCTATGATGAAGAATAACGCTTCATACCAAAGGTCACTGAGACGTATGCCTCCATCTTCTTTCGTGTCAAGAGAATCTGCGAGGAAGGAATACACGTCGCGCTTTGCGTGTTTGTCTTGCTTCATACGAGTGCGAACCATCCTCTCTATCAAACGTGAAGTTCTCTCGCGCTCCTTTTTGAATAACATATTGATGTAAACCTGGAGCTTATAACGGTGGATAATGGGCATTTGCATGTAGATATTCATGCGATGGTTCGTCCGATTGAGTTGCTCGATAAGGAACTGGTTCTCTTCATTTGTCTGTAGGTTCAAAGCGTACCCAAATGAGAGAAGCGCGGCAATCTCGAAGCTCAGATAGCTACATTTCTCCTTCATATTGATTGGTTGTCGGTGACCGCGGGCTAATTGTTGGATGAAAATGTCAACCTGCTCAATCATGTCGGGCTCAAAGGCGCGCATAGAAGCATCTGTGACGGCGCGCGCAACAACCTTGCGCTTGCGCCGGTGCAAGTCCCTGTCCAACGCGTTCCATGTATTATGGACGCCCGGCTTAGCTTGAGTGATGAGATAAAGAGGTGGCTTGGTGACTCTGTCATTTTGGTATATATCTTCTCATCAATCAGTGATTCCTGTCACACAAGTGTCGCTAGAGGCTAAAGCATACCTCGCAAAGCGGTGGCGGAGTTAAAGGCGATTCTATCAGGGGCAACGCGGACCACAGGGCCTGTCGCGAGTCAACTGTCTGTCAAATCTGAGACGAGCATGCCCCGACTAACCATAATTCTGGTGATTACGCCATATTTCTAGGTGAAGATCTCGCTTGAATGCAAATAGTCCAGTATAACAGTTCGTTATCTTGGCGAGCAGAGGTCCTGGGTAGTTCCTCAAAGGATGTAGGAACAACCGGTAGCCTAGAATAAGGGTCACCTTGGATGGTGGGTCAGCATATTTTTCTTTCTAAGGAAAAGAGATCGGAGACCTCTTACCAGAGAGACGAAGCCATAGAGAAGGTATATCGCAGCACCGTCTACGGGGCTAAGGGATGTCATATTCGGAGGTAAAGCTTTGGCGACTAAATAGAAGCTATATGAATCGCCAAGCTGTATTATCCGTGTAAAGAACAAGCCGCAAGAATCGTGTGGGGAGGGCTAGCGCTGGTAGTCAAATATAAGGCCATATTGTCTATAAGGACTGAACGACAAGGGTAACAAGGTAGCACGACCAGTCAGATTCCACACGTGGCGTAGTCTAGATTTTCATATAACCTCGGTGTGAGATCCTAGATGTTTGGGGGCCGATTACTGATAATCTAGATGACGTTGTGTTTCGTACCCTGGTTGAATGATTCGCGATGAGGAAGGTTGAAGGAGCCGACTATACGCCAATCAGGGATGGTGTGATTATTTATTCATCTATGTCAGGTAGCCAAGTAAGTTTCTACATATGGAGAATGCTATGAAAACACATCTTTTGGGAGTTCCTCCATCATAACATACCTATTGCCGGCTTCATCCCACCAGCTGCCTTCGCTAACATATATTACTCAGTTGTGACGTGATGACGAATTTTGTCAATTAATTCAAGATACTTAGGTATGCATACAATTAGACCCATTACTATATATAGTAATGGACAGCGGCGTAGCAGATATGTTAAATTAGTTGTTATGGGTCTAATTGAACCCCTTGTTCGTTCTATGGGCCCTCGCGTCGCTGTACCTATTATGGTTGTTTTCCGTTGAAGTGATAATATGATGTCGAGAGACTACACAAGTAAAAGCTAGGTAATTGAAGAAATGCGCGAAGCGCGTGATATAGACCAGTCGTTATTATTGCATTCTTGGTCGATTTTGTAGTTTAAGGCTACTTACTCGATATAACACACATCAAAATCCCCTCTATATTGCATCCATTCAAGCCAACATCTCGTAAAGCGCGCCAGACTCAATAGACGTAGGACGTGGCAGTTCTACGTAACTCCAGACTTGACTTTGGCTTTCGTCGTGGCGTAGCGAAAGACTATTCAATGCGTAAGTTCGTACTATTGTGCTTCTATTAAGATATTGAAGGCTGGAAGGGACACGGACTAAATCGATGACATATTGTGTCTTTAAAAACACCCACTGGTACATGTCTTCCTGCCCTTCTATTCGCATCCGGATTATCGTTGAAGTGACTCGCTTTATTCCTGATTACACGACGATGGATGCATTGTACGAAGATATTTTTGGCTCGGAAGAGATGGGCTCTGACTCAACTGTCTGCTCGGTTGGTACTGTTTCCTGCGATCAATGCGAAAATTCAGACACCCCATGCGAAAAATGCGAGTCCAAATGGCTATTACACGCCAGCCAATGCGATAAATGCAAACTTCTAAAGAAGCCGGCCCGCAAATCACGTTTAGAACTATTATGTTCTAATAAGTCGGCGGCGCGAACCCGATCCAAGCCTCCATCGCTTCGGGGTGTAGCCGAAGAACGAGCTCCGAAAGTTGGAACACAGGCGGACGGAATACGTCAAACCAACGAAGTTTCGCAGGGTTGGCACAGAGAATGGCAGGACTGGAAAAATCGGGAGGAAGCAGAGCGATGGAGACGATTGGAACGATTAGAACGGCGTGAGCGACGGCGGGAAGAAGAAGAGATGGCCGCCAGACGTCGTCAAGATCCCACAGAGATATTAGAACCCAGTAGGCCGGTTCTCACTGATCTTCCTCCAAGAAATTTCGTCCATATTGTCTTGATGAGGAAACGCGACACGGGAATGGCGCTACCATATCTTAAGCATAACGGGATCACATGGATAGTATACACACTGTCTTATTTAAGAGGCACTGCTCATGCAGTTGGTGTTTGGGCGAATTGCGAACCCCCTCCCCCTACACTCGATGAAATTATGGAACTGGTGTTATCGATGGGGTCTGGTGGTTTTGATTGGGCTCGTTGCTGGGTGCTGCTCTCATATCGTAGAGGAGGAAAGGAGCCGTGGGTATCAACTAGAAGGACTTGGGTCGGATCTTGATGCTCGCTTGACTCTTCGCGTTAGGAGGGACGGTTCCCTGTATGTGGATGATATGCGTGCGTATCACCATAGGAAACAAGTCGGTCGTTATAGTAGCTTGCCGCTTGATTCGGCGTTCTCGCTGACCGAGGGAGATCCATGAAAAGCACCGACAGCGGAAATGAGTCTCGAAGCCAGGAATTGAAGCACTTCCTCAACTAAAATTTACAAGATACTGTGTTGTATTAAGGAGCGGGCTGAAAAACTTATACATAAACTCCGAGATATATCAAGCATTTATCTCCGAGCCGAGGTTATGATGTCACAAA
Source organism: Hypoxylon trugodes (assembly GCF_022578975.1). Classification (NCBI taxonomy): domain Eukaryota; kingdom Fungi; phylum Ascomycota; class Sordariomycetes; order Xylariales; family Hypoxylaceae; genus Hypoxylon; species Hypoxylon trugodes. Next base: position 1,855,873 of record NW_026250023.1, on the reverse strand, counting down.
ATACTCGGATACCAGTATATAAGTACCTACCTAAGTAGCTCTTCACCGCGAAATACTACGATGACCTTTACGTCCCTATTTAGCACACGATATATTACACTGACATCAAGAGCTTATCATATATTGTTGGTAACCAATGCTCCACTGGCACAGAAAGAAGACGGATATAGCAGTCGGTTGATTGGACCGGCTTTTTCAACCCCACGGGGATGCTCGCAGGCTATAATCGAGCAGACCCCACCATGGTTAATGTTGACCCAGGCGAGTTCAAAAAAAATATATTGCAGGTCAGGGTCTTCATACGCCGGCAGTTGTATGTGATATCGACGATGCCTTAGACTGGTTGATATCCGCAACGAAGTAGTGTTGAACCAGGTCTGGTCTGCGTTTGTCGCGAGCAAGAACTCCAACGCAACCGAAGACTAAGCCTCATGGGATCGACAATGCATGGAAGACCCTATTGTTCTATTATTGTGATTAAATCAAATTGCGAACCAGATAAGACCCTGGTACCAAAATGAATAAAAACACTACACCCGCCGCAATCATCGGCCTGCGGCCTTTACCTGTACCCCTATCCCCATTCTTAGGACGATCGCCGCATAGTTGACTTGAAGCCAAGGACAAAGATGCAGCTGACCTCTCTCGTCGCGCTGGCATTAGCCGCGCCTACAAGCGCGCTTATTCGTTTCTCATGCTCTCAGCTCGTCATCGATCGGATTGACCCCCTGGTCAACCCCGGAATGGTGCCATCTCCCCATCTTCACCAGATCATTGGTGGGGTAAGCCAAACTCCTCAGAGATGGAATGGCGCAATACCATGCTAATTAACACAGAACTCGTTGAACGTAACGATGGATCCTGCCAAGAACATGCCTGACGAGTCGACTTGCACTAGTTGTCAGTTTACGGAGGACACCTCCAACTACTGGACCGCCGTACTCTTCTACAAGGCTCGGAATGGTACCTTCAAGCGTGTCCCCATCCGACCCAACGCCGGCTTCGATGGAGCCGACGGTGGCATGACCGTTTACTACATGCAGAACGGTTTAGGTGACTACCAGCAGCGGTCTAAAGTCACAGCCTTCAAGCCTGTAAGGACTCAAGCACTCACGAGCGTATAACCGACAGAGCTGACTAATCCAGGGGTTCCGAATGCTTATTGGGGATGTAATGGCCCGAAATGCCGAACAGGCCGAGAAGTATAGACAGGTCACCTACACTTGCCTGCAAGACATGGGCACTCGATACCCCGAGACAAAGAATCTCCCCAACAAGCCATGCCCGGCTGGTATTATGGCAAACATCCGATTCCCAACGTGAGTCGACCACACAGAACTATCGCCGAGCCTATCGAGCGGTCATCTAACGAAGCATAGATGCTGGGACGGCAAAAACCTCGACAGTCCGGACCACATGAGCCACATGTCGTATCCGGCTAACGGTACTTTCGAATCGCAAGGTGCCTGCCCTGAGACTCATCCCGTACGTATCAAAGGCCGCACTCCTATCGCAGTCTCCCCGTTCAGAAATTCAATCGCCCTAGACTTTAAGGTCTCTGATTAATATTTGCCCGTGCAGGTTCCCGTCCCTCAACTCATGTATGAGGTTGTATGGGACACCCGTGAGTTCAACAACCCCGACGACTGGCCGGAGGATGGCACTCAGCCGTTTGTCTGGAGTATGGGTGACCAGTAAGTTCCCAAACCGTGGGGCACTTTCTGTATAATATCCCTAACACATGATTATAGAACTGGATATGGTAGCCATGGCGACTATCTATTCGGCTGGAAGGGCGACGCTCTGCAGAGGACGATGGACACCCCTTGTTATGTGACCTGCCCGACTTTGACGACCCAATCCATTGCCAACCAGAACAAGTGCAAGATTGATAGAACCGTGAAGGAGGACATCGACTCTTGTGAGTTCTTAAGGCACTTCGAGATCTATGACTCTAGAAGACTAACGACGGCCTAGGGCTAACCGAGATCCCCGGGGGTCAGCAGGTAACGAAGTAGTAGGGAGACAAGATATGGTGTACTATGTTAGAACTATTTTCAATGCGAGATATTTGCGCGACAACTTCTACTTCTTGATGTGAAGCCGAGTCAATCAGGAACGGGCCAGTTTCTCGGAACGAAGTGACTTTTGACGACCCGAAGTAACAGCTTCCCCATTTCGAGTAACCGATGCGTGACTCATATATACGATTTCGCGTGGATGAGGAAAAGAAAATAGTAATTATGCCCGGGCCACGTGAGAGCTGTGATGATTCAACATGCTAAGAATAACTCATAGCTCGTTTTAAGTGGATTCAAGCTTATTCCAGTCGGATTGTACTTCCGTGACGCTAAACAGGGAAATCGACCACTTACCCAATTGCTGACTAGCACACCGCAGCATATCATCATATTCGTTAGCTCAAACAGGGGTTGAGGAATTTTTAGAGGGCCTCGAACAAGGCACGTCGCAGGAAATCACCGTAGCGATTTGATACCGGAGCTACTCTATTAGCTACGTCGTATTCTCTTGTTCCCTACTCTGGTAAATTCGTCGGCATGCCCTCCCGTATCAGATTCGATTCGCTCTCGTGAGATTTTTCAAACCACCTTCATGGTTAAGCAATTCTTCGTATCAATCGCTTCCTTAGGTATACCTAAGTACTTCTAATCGCTAATTGATAGGTGAACTACCTACGCGGGCCAACGAGGGAACAATCTCTATTCGGCCATATTTACTTAGCTTTTGAGGCGGAGTAGACGTCTTCGGGCACAATCGGGGCGCATCGGGATAGAGATGTCTCCCGACGCCCGGTGCTGAATATCGTCCTCTTCGCTATCTCAACGGTGGATATTATATAGGCCATTAGATTGCTAACAGCCCCGGGGGAAGTTAACGTGTATTGGCGTTTAATCCATTGATGAATAGACTTTACATTACTTTGATTCTATCTTATTCCTAAGCGATCGCTCTACATATAATGGAGCTCCGGAGCTTAGCGACCACCGACGCGGTGCAACCTCTTCTACTACGAAGTCTCGGGGCCCTCATCGCTGTCTTGGTGGTGCGCATTTTGTATAAAGGCTATATCGAGCGTGGAAGAGTAGGGTCTTTGAAAGCCCAGGGAATCGTAAGTCAAACAGACCGTCAGGCGATACAAGACTAATATAACAAAGCCGGTGCTACCGCATTCTCTATTATATGGCCATCTACCTATCTTCGCAGACTTTCGTGCCGTTCATCCTCCGGATATCAATGCATATCAATTCCACAATTGGCTTGCGACAAATTCGAAGAAATATTTCCCGGACCAGGATAGGTTACCTCCGGTAGTCTATGTCGACCTCTGGCCTGTTGCAAAGTCTCTAGCGATAGTCTACGATCAAACCGCCGCGGCTCAGTTCATACAGGCCAAGAGCCTTCCCAAGGATCATGTTAATTTCGAGTTTATGAAGCCGCTGACGAATGGCCTCGATATTGTCTCTGCGAAAGGTGGGGACCTGTGGAAGAGATGGCGGTCGAGGTTCAACCCCGGCTTCAGCTCGCGAAATCTGACAGCCATGCTCCCAGAGCTCATCGAAGAGGTTCAGGTGTTTGCTGATGGGCTCAAGAACTTGGCTGGTAAGAATGGAGAGTGGGGTTCGGTCTTCCAGCTTGAAAATAGGACCACCAACTTGACCTTTGACGTCATCGTCAGAGCATCATTGTACGTCGATATCGATGGCTTCGGGTTATAAAGTCCGGTATGCTAACATGGAATAGGGATTTGCGACTCCACGAGCAATCGCGTTCATCCCCTAGTCCTTTCAAGACTGTTCTCATGAAGCAGATTGAGATGATGAATCTGATAGTTAATAGCGCAAGAGCTTTCTCGTTGGGGAAGATGCCTTGGGATCACGCGGCTATCAGACGAAACAACCAAGAGTTACGCGAAATCCTACTACCACACATAGAGAACAAAATGCATTCAGATATCAATGCTAGCCAGAAAAAGACCATCGTCGACCTTGCTTTGAAGTACATCGACAAGGACGATCCGAATGCGTCACCGGAGAAGCCCGATACCGAATTTATTGACAGGCTCATAGCAAACGTGAAGGCGTTTATATTCGCCGGCCATGACACGACATCATCAACTATTTGCTTCATGGTGAAGTTGTTGCAGGATCACCCGGAGAGCTTGGCTAGGCTTCAAGCTGAACACGACTCGGTGCTTGGCTCCGATCCGGATAAAGCAGTAGATATTCTGTCGGCCTCGCCGCATCTTCTCTACTCACTTCCGTACACGTTAGGCGTGGTCAAGGAGACATTGAGGTTGAACCCTCTTGCAGCCACAATACGCGATAGCATGAGCATTCCAGGTTTCACTATTACCGCTCCAGGGTCTCCGATCAAGTATCCCCTGAATGGATTCGGGGCTTGGGGTACGTACCGAAAATACTTTCTCGGCGCAATTGAAGCCCTTTTAATTCACGATGCACCGAAACATACTGGTCTCTTGTATTATGAACTCATTTGCTAACTTTGTTCGTAATAGTGTCTGCCCCTGGGATCATGCGCCGCTCTGACTACTGGCCCCGACCGGACGAGTTCCTGCCAGAACGCTGGGTAGCTGTCGAAGGCGATCCACTTCATGTTGATAATAAGGACACCTGGCTCCCGTTCTCACTAGGTCCGAGAAACTGTGTCGGAATGGAGTTAGCCATGATTGAACTCAGACTAGTCTGTGTTGTGATAGCACGGACTTTCGATATTAGGGAAGCGTGGGAAGAATGGGACAAGATACAGTACGTGCCCTAGATGACCATCAAGCTCCTTTAAGAGCGGTAAAAACCTTGATTGCTAACCCAAGTCTTTGCAGAGGTCCCAAGGCCACACCTACGCACCTTGTGAATGGCAAACGTCTTTATGGGATTGGAAATAGTACGGTGCATCCGAAAGACGGTATGCCGGTCCATGTGAGAATGCGGAGCTATCGATCCGCTACCAGCAGTTGAGAGAATTATTGTGTTCTTAAGAACATGTGGTTTATATGAGGTGGTTGTGAACCCCTATTAAACCCCCTATTTGTACGATTATGTAATACAGACTCACCTTTTTGTTCCCGATGCCATCAAACATGATTAAAAATAGATATTCGAACACCCCAGAAATGGATTCGTCAATGATGTATCGCATCTCGTCACCGATGCTGTTTATCACTAATTGTAGAGTAGACCGGGGGTGTTCGCTGTGCCGCGATGTTAGTATCGAGGCCCTGTAGCTCATAAGAGGTAGATCCACCAACGGCAATGAGAAAGCATGTCAATCGTAGCGCGATAAAGTGGCGAAATGATGAAAAAAACATTTGTACTTTTTTAATGTTCACTTACATTGATGCTCCTAGGTGTTTACCACAGCAAAACGTCGCTAAAGTTGGTACTCAATCACAGTCAGACCTTACGGCGTCAGAGGATCGGCGAGTTCAAATCCCATTATATGTTTGCCAAACTGAAAAGATAACGTCATCAATAAATCAAATCAATATTCCACTGAAAAGTGAGAAAGTAGTTTCGCAACTTGAATACCCAACGGCATTCGCTTACCTGGGTAGTCCGAACATTGCTGGCGACTTGTCGACATCTTCACGACCTTTGGTTCGTCTTCAGGTTTCGCCATACTCGAACGCACCTATGACGGGTACTCCCAGAAACTGAGAGAGGCCAGACTGGGATTGTTGATGTTATTGGATGAATTGAAAGGATTGTTCTACGTACAGGTGTGAAATCCATCGACTAGCATCTCGCTCCGTACGGCACGGCACTTCTGTTTAAGAATCTGACTAAGTACCATCTCATATTTGCGGGAGACTAGGGTGAAGGTGCATAGTCAATAAGTCCATAGAAGATTGGTTAAGATTATTTGTTCGTTACATGAACTCCGTACCTGCTTCTAGGTAGCTGTTCTGTACTCCAAAAACACGCGAAGCTCTACCTAAGTACATGTGCTACGAATCGTGCACGCAATCAACGAACATCTCAGCCAAAGTAGGATCTAACTCTGTTCGAGGGCGCAACATGATTCCTTACTGAACTCTTATAAGCTTTTCATTTATTCGACCATCGTATAGAGTGGACGAGAGCTCGGACTGAATGCGGCTTACATGCAGGTACAATTTTTAGTGACCACAATACCATCTGCATCTAATCTTCTGCCCTAAGTGTCAATAAATGCGATTCTCGTAAGCGGCTGACGTGATTGTGTGACAATGTGGTTCCCTCCGCCGTGCATCACGACATACACATGCCGCGAGGTCGTGTACTGCTGCTACTGTGTAAATGTTTTGTTGTTTCGGAATTATCATGAAGCTTTCGCGGCGGTTTTCCGCGGGTAGTTTGTTATGTCGCTTAACATACCTAGGTGTAGCCACGTGGAGGTCATTTGTCGTGTCTTGGTGTGATGGGTATTACCACGTGTGCGAGACTCCCTATTCTTTCGCCTCCTTTCCCTATTGAGAGCGTGCGCTATCTCTGAATTTCGACCGCAATGCTTCTAAACATATCTAGGAACACATAATATACCAGGGAGTTCAAGATCAGCGGGTGTACATAATATGGATGGCCACTGGGATACGAGCTAATTAGGAAGTGAGTAGTCAGATGTGTACTAAAACAGAAAGTCGACATTGAAGCTTTGAGCTTTAAATAGTAAGTGGATATTGTAAACTGTCGAATTCAGGCGAAATAATCATATACAGTGTATGTTGCGACAGTTGACGGGCATCGCAGACACGCCCCTATTTCATTGGTTGTGCAGGCGCGATTTTGTTAACAATACCTTGATACGCTGCTGTATTACACGATGTGCCATGTACCACCGCCATGGAAAGCGATGTAAAGGCCAAATCAACTGGCTAACTGTCAAATTGTTGCGAACGGTGTTCTTTTGCCCCTGTTGATTGAAGATTGGATCTGGATCGCCAAATCCCAGTGGACCCGTGCAGGGGGGACTACCAAATCCTCCGCACATAAGAATTGAATATATCGAATTTCAGCAAGGTTCTTCAATAATGCTGATTCCATTCTCAATGTCGATATGACATATTTGCGGATTTAACTGGGGAATAGACGATCTAGAGGAACGAGTTGACTCGCCTAAGGTACCGTCGTTTGCATTCTAAGGCACATGGATTCGTTGGACCCGATCGACTATCAATGATAGACAACTTCATTGAGGCACATTAAGTGATTGATAGGATGTTGGCAGCAACGACGGAATAGCTATCTTTGCCAATCCAGCGGCTCGGTAGCCGATTGTCGCGTCATTGTTGTACTTTGGTGAACGCTGTCGTGCCCTGTGCAACACACCTTATGTCGACTGGAGTACTCGAGCTCAAGGTGATCACCACGACCTTGATGTCAACGTGGAATCAGGGCCTGCAAACAGAGTCAGAGTGGAGATAAAGCAGCAATATTACATGCTGTCAGATACAAGTTCAGTGCAGAGTCGAGATGCATATAAGGATGTTGATTTCAGTACCATTCTGATTCCGAACTTCCTCCTCATCAACAGAAACACAACAGCAACCACTGCTACATTAAGCGTAACGACTCCAGCTGGACAGTCGATATAAACCACATTTTTTGCAGTTTACAATTATCCGCAGAACTCAAGACAACGCACATACACAGCAACCATGCGTTCATTCATCGCCGTACTAGCCGCTGCTGCCTCTATCCAGGGCAGCTTCGCGGTTCCATTCGAAAATGGGCAACAGGCCCACACGACCATCAAGACCATCACGCGCAGCGGATTTCCGCATCACCACCCGCCTCCGACCGGCGGTTTCCCTCACTATCACCCTAGCGGTGGCCACCCTCGTCCCACCGGGCACCCACACCGCCCTGGCGAGCCCCGGGGCCCTTGGAAAAGAGACGACACCATTGAGGATGTGCGTGACGGCAGTGCTTATCCTACCGGTCGTGAGGGGCGACACAGGCCGCACCACCCACACCACCCACACCACACGAAGAAGCCACCTCACATCCCTACTCCCACCGCTCCTACCACCAGTTCCCAGGCTCCTCACATAGTTCGCGATGACGCGAAGCACCCTACTACAACTCACCACCACCATCCCCACCATACTCCCCCGCACCGGAAGCCAACTGGCGTACCGGGTAGCGGACATGCGCACCCTACTGGACATCATGAGGGCCATCACCACTCAAGGAAGACCAGTGAGCATGCGAAGCCGACTGGTGGGCCCCAGCGTCCTGAGAAGCGAGATGGGAATGCGCATCCCACTGGACACCACCACTCTCATTCTAAGAAGCCGCACCCAACTGGCCACCCGCACCACGGTGGAAAGCCGAAGGTGACTACTACTACCGTCACTGTGCTGCCTACTGGTACCCATAAGCGCACTGATGAGGGTGTTGTATTCCACGAGCGCGAGGTGCTCCAGGAGATGCCGCGGGTAGTGCAGGAGGGGAATTAGGTGGGGGACGACGCCACGGCTGAACGCCTCATTCCTTGGCGTGCGATTTGGGGGGTAGATGTAGGATTATACGATCTTGATCATGTTATTTGATGGAATGGGACGGATACCTACCTAGGTACCTAGTAGGTAGCCGGTGCGATGGAGTGTTGGTTGGTTCGGGTTCGGATGGATTTTGAGGGTACTTTCTTTTGTCATGATTTGAAGCACTTGGGCTTTGGTGGCTTAGTGGCTCGAATACTGGACCTAGCTAGATAGAAATGAAGTATTGTCGATCTTTGATGCATCCATTTTCGTGGGTATTTACGATGTCACTGCGATTTCGGTTCTTGAATTACTAGGACCCTGGTGAGTAACAATGGAAGATGTAACGGTGTTTGTTTTGTTACCCCGGAGTTCATTTCTTGGCCAATTCTTAAATTTCTAGGTCAATGCGACGGTACAATTAAATTACCAGTTTGTAGTACCTGAGCTTACAAGTTGGGAACGGATGAGGTGAGACATTGACATTATGAATCCGTGCACATGCCATCATAAACAAGCTTCATATTTATCATAAGCTAAATTGGATTAGATTATTTAATATGTCATTAAGCTTTGATGGGAGCTGATGGGAAGGAATAAAGCAAACTTGAATAGTGTCAGTGATATCCAGAGCATAATGTTGATCCCAAGGACCCTTACTTCTAGACAGGTCTATTGAAGCTACCCTTGCTAGGGCGAATTAGTGGAAGACCGGCGGTAGTGTCTAACTTGAGGCCAAGTCAAAGCCAAGAGATTTAAATAAAGCCCGTCCGGTAGTGGGATATAAAGGGTGGGTGGTATGGCATATGCAGCTCGACTTTTCACATTCCAGTCAATTCAATTATCTTTGTTGCAACCAGAAGTCTCATTGACAATATACTCTATTGTTCATAATAATATCTATTTTAATTAATTAATCAACAAAAGCTTCCTTCCTCGTCATACATCGAATCTCAAACACAGAACCTGGACGGGTTTCATATATCGTAACCCGCATAAAGAAGCAATCGTGAGGGCTACGTGCGAATCACGAGAAAACACTGTAAGACGTCACCCTACATAAAGAACCCATATATACATCGAAGAGTACAGTACGTATCGGTATGGATCAACTGACCAATCCTATCCAAATATTAGAAGGATATTTCGCCACGTGAGCCACTTGGTGGATGACCGGTGCGCTTTACGACCCAATTTGTGCAAATTTATGCAAATTGTCAAGGTCTCAGGGGTCCTTGATTTATTTATTATTCCTTATTAGCTAGCTGGTTGGACACCTGGGCGTGGGCGCGGGCGTGGGCATAATAGGCCTGGGCGTGGCGTTTCAACAAACTCGGTGAGTCGTCTTCAGCTCTTTGCGACTTTACGAGTTTGCGACATTTTTCCAGGCATTTTTGACTTTTACACCGACAATAAGCAAACAATAAAAAGTGACAAGAACTGACACGGAGAGAGGAATATAGTAGCACATCTTCCTCTTTGTGAAAATCCCATCCATACCTCTATCGATATTTCATCATCGTCCCATCGCCCCCCTTTTTTATTTACTATTATTTTATTTTTCTATTCTATTTTTTATTCTTTCCTTTTTATTAGAGATACCATGCGCGGCAGCGCCGTTTCTTCGGCTGCTCTAACCGCGCTCAAACAACCCCTATCTAAGCTGGGCCGCGCCCATTTATCCACTACATCATCTCACAGCACCGCCGGAACTCGCCTCGGACGTAACATTCGCAAAGCCAGTACAATTCCGCATTTCGCGGGTCAACAATTTGAACCTGGTGTTATTTTGAAAGGTTACTCTGGTCGCGAGTACACGATCGAAAATGTTCTGCAGGACAGACAAGACCGTCAGGTCTACCTCGCTAGGTAAGAAAAATTCCGGTGGATCGCGTTTCTCTCCCTCGCTCTCTTCTTTTTTTCTGAAGAAGAGGGGGGCGACCATCGTGTGGGGGTTTCGTTCGGACTTAACACCTTGATAGAGCAAACGAGAAAATGTTTGTTTTGAAGAGTCTCTTTGAGAATGAGTACAACTATGCGCTTCCTCTGCAACTGAGGTTTAATCACTCGCCTTACTTACGGGCGCTTCGGGACACCGTCCCTGATCAAAAGATGTTCGTTAACGAATACATGACGGACCACCTCCTCAACTTCGCCTTTAAGGACCTACCGCTATCGGTGCAGAAGCGCGTACTGCGGGACACGCTGCGAGGGCTTGCTGCGTTGCACGACCAGAACATCGCTCATTTAGGTGAGATTAACCTGACATTCGGACTTAAAGCTCGGACTTTAGTTTCTAATGTTACGCTGCATTTTTTACAGACATCAAAGCCAACAATATCATGATTGACTATCGCGAAGGTCCAGAGGGATTAACAGTAGACCGGGTTCAATTATCTGATCTTGAAGATTCTACTCATATTCCGCCTGGACAGGCTCTTCGCGGACTTCAAGTCGGCAATCAATTTTGGCGCAGTCCGGAAGCGCACGTCCAAGGCGCAGTGGGTAAGCCATCGGACATTTTCTCCTTGGCGCTAGTGGTGAGTCTTCTCATTCTCATGTTCCCTTACTCATCCCATTCTCTCAATTACTAAACGCTAGGACCGCCACAGTTCATATTCATGCGTCTCAAAATGGTCATCTTCCGGATTGACAGCGCGCCAGGCGTCGATCTCACAAAAGTCATTTTGGAACGGCAAATATCGACTTTTGCCGAGTGGGATGATTTCGAATCCTTCGTCGACTATTTAGGTCGACGGCATCCCTGGGTCCCTGAACTACGTCGCATGGCCGATTCCTTTGGCGGTGCGGAGAACCCCCGGCGGCCGTTTTCGCTCTGGAAGAGCGATGCGCTCGATCCGGATTTCAAGGATCTCATCAAGAAGATGACCAACTTCGATCCCAGGAGGCGGGCTACGGCCACGGAAGCCCTCGATCACAAATGGTTCCACGATGTTGAAGGGTAATCGATGCGATGGCTAACCTAACCTTCTACCTTACCTTACCTTACCTTGGTATCTTTGTTTTAACGGTTAAGCGGGCTTCATGCGATACGTAACGTACGGTTTAGGGCAATTGATTTTAGGGCACGGGATTACTGGACAACAGGGCAAGGCATAGACTGATACAGGGAAACAATTGGGCATAGAGATCATAGACAACATCTGATCAAGACAAAAAAAAGCAGACAGAAGAAGAGAAAGAGATAGAGTATTAATCTTAATGGCACTACACTTGGCAGCCTAGTCACCTACGACTTGAGCAATTTTGGTTTTTGCGACGCGAATGTCCGACGCGAGCGCAGTCATGCTCGGAATGATTGCGATATTGGGATCTAGGCATTTCTACTAACGGATGGGCCGGATACTGATTCCACTCGGTTCGACTCATTTCATAGCGTCGAAAATGCCTCAGTATTGTTACACCTGTCGAGGAACTAGGCGCTTACGGCGTTACCTAAACGACTGGTTCCTCAAAACCAATATCAGGAGGTAGAACATCAACATACGCTAGATTGCATTGGTATGATGGCCGAATTGATGGAGCGAGACCGAAAATAACTGCCAAAAGCTCACTGGACGAATTATTCAATGAGATCTTACTTCATTACCTAGTCCCCTCGGGCTTCATTTACATACGGTTGTAAAGTAAAAGGTATGCTTTCCGCTCGGTGAGTGAAATCTGAGAATGCGAAACCTGCTTACTTAAATGAACGCGCATGTTTATTACGCGGCTATCTATAAATCGTCTGTTACCTGAGGCTTCACGGTTTTTATAATGCGACATGTTTAAGTGCGAGAGCTACAGTGATGCACCATATATATCATCTCCTAAGCATCCACGAACCGCTAGTTTGCTACCTATCCAGACACATATTTCCCAAAGTGGAAGTAGGACAAGAACCTCCCATTTTCGGACGAGATATGAGATCAAATAAAGACCCAGATCTTAAGAGCTAATATATCGGATACAGGATGTTAATGGTTTGCGCAGAGCTCGATGTAACCTATTCCGTTATCATAGATCCACTCACGTATCATCGGTCGTTCGTTGGCAGATCTTGGTGTTAATTGCCTAAAAAAGAGTAGATTTCCTGTTTACGCGATCGAAAATGTTTTTACTCTTGCAGCAGGACTTCAATCTAGTCGGTGTCAGTTTCCAGTCACTGATTGATGCCCGACGCCTAGAGCTGTGATGTTCGCGCTATCGGATCTCAATCGTGCGGCGTTCCTGTCAGCCGCCATTCATCTCTTGGCGTTCAGTACAGCGCAAGAGACGGGATTAAACACATGCACAGACGTACACATCTTCCTCTCGCGCGGCAACAACGAGCAATACCCAGGCCGACAAGGCAAGCTCGTGCAAGCGATATGTTCCGGACTCAATAGCTGCGACTACGAGGACGTTGTCTTTGACGATGCTTTAGAAACCAATTACTGCGTCGCCGTGGAGGCAGGGCGCGAGGCAGGAATCGCGCAGATAACTGCTTACAATAAGAAATGCCCCAACACGAAGCTTGTAGTTAGCGGATACTCGCAGGGCGCGCATGTGTTGGGCGATATACTAGGTGGAGGAGGAGGAGTGTTCTTTCAGGGATGCACGACGCCGACGGCGGGTGGTTTGGATCCGAAGACTGCACCGGGGAATAAGAGTGAGTCGCAATTACCATCTTCACTTTATCATACGCGATGTGCGTCGAGGTGTAAGTGAATTTCCGACTAATTAACTTAATGTAGTTGCCGCCGCGCTCCTATTCGGCGATGTCCGGCATACCGCCCACCAACCGTACAACACGCTAGGCGGCGCAGGCATCAACGGCATATTCCCAAGGCCTCTTCCACTTCTCACAGGCGTTCGTAACTTCGCTAGTGTATTGCGGGATTGGTGTCAAGTAGACGATCCTATCTGCGCGCAAGGCAACGGGAAGCGGGCGTATAACGTCCAAGACCACTTAAATTACTTCGATAGATACTCCGGCGCTGCGGCGGAGTGGGTTAAGTCGAAACTAGGTGAAGCCGGGACGTCTACCTCTAGTTCTGCGACGGCTACGTGGACGGAAAGTAGTAGTAGTGCTGGTGCGACGGCAACTAGCTCTGCAGATACAAGTTCGACGCCGACGACTTTGACGGGGTCTACGATGCTTCCAGAACCTACGGCGTCACCGTCCCCTTCCCAGGGGGGGGGTGCTGGTGTAGTTGAGTATTTGTGGGTCTCCGTCTATTTAGCAGCATTGGTCTCTTTGGTATCGATGATGGTGTAGTCACGTCTTCGGCCTTTATATAGACGATAGAACAATAAATGTCTAAGCATGTATGATTATGAATTACATATCGGTAGTGGGGAATAAATCTCATTGATATTGTTGCTTGGCACACCATGGACTCTTCTAATATCAGATGTTTCCATATACCTAGGTACTTAGCATGTGAGCGCTATTTTTGTTGTCATTATCTAATAAAATGCCGTGGCATATTATTTCCCCATGTAAAAAGACTATTTTAAAATTGTAAGCGGGTCGCTAAACTTCAGGTTCGACTCCATGGTTGGTCGTTCCGCTCGATACGGCGTCTTGGCCCGGGGTATCATCCTGTTCAGACACATGGTATATCATTCCGGCTGCTATTCTGCTAAGCAACAGAGTACAGGCTGTGGCGGCCTTCTCGTTATGCTGTCTTGATATATAGAGGTATGTGACGTCGCCGAAGTGCTTTGCCTGGCTTTCTAGGTTGTCGGCTTCCTCGATAAGATCACGGTTGACGACGTCGTTTCCTTTTGCGGTTTTCCAACCACTGCGAACCCAGCCATGGACCCATTCCGAAACACACGAGATAGCGTATTTTGAGTCGGACCAAATTGTAACTTCCATGTTAGGACGTGGAGGGAGCACATTGTATTTTTGCAATGCCCATTTGAGTGCTATGATGATGGCCTGAAGTTCAGCTCGTTGGTGAGTAGCGGGGTATATGCTATCGTCTAGAGGTTCTGATGTGACCCAAGAAGAAAAAGAAGAAGAAAAAGGGGAATCCAAATCCTTCAGGACAGCGGCAGCGGCCCCGATGGTACCAGACTGGCCGTTACGTCGAGAAGCGCCGTTAACGAAAAATTCCATAATGTAAACCGCCCTACGGATTATGAACCTATGTGGGCGAGTAACCTTGGCTTAATTGACGTACGCCAATTGCAGAGGTGAAAAGCACGAATAATTTCAAGTACTAAGCGTAGAGGGAAATGAGAGTAACGTTCGATGTAGATTGTTGAGTGGAAATCTATCTTCATGAGTGATGGATGGTTAAGGGTTGAAATAGGCCAGCAAAATTAAATAACTTCACCCTTCAGCCCAAGATGCAATTCCCATTGTCCAGTCCGCCTAAAAGGAAGGCCCCCATGCTGACAGTTGATGAAGCCAATATCGTGTAAATGCCTTGGAAACTGCATACACGCAAGTTAAGAAGCTAGGGATGAATTGGTATATATTGAAATGTGAAACAACCGCTGATATAAATATGGGCTCGCATATTTCTCTTTGTTAAGTTGTCATTTACGCGCAGAATATATATTGTACTTAGTGATCTGTTCTTTGTTGTAGTAATTGGGAAGAGACAATTATTGGACCTAAATAGATGTATCAATTTTATAAATACGTGGAGTGTAACATGATATGTATGATTACATAATACGTCGGCATCGAAGTAAATGTAACTACGTACCTATGTATCTAAGTATCTGGTGCATCGCGTCATTTTTCAGGTACAGCACGATTCAAGGACCCCTAATCTCAGCTCATCTCAGGCTGTTCGTACAGCAGGTTCCACCATTGATAAGGAACTCCATACGCCAGTGGCTTGGGTTACTGACTCGCTGATAAGGATACCTATACCGGGTATCGATAGGTAACTTCAGGTAATATATCTTAAATTCTTCACCGTTGGTCAATCTCCTATATCGGCCAATTTTATCCACGAACATACATCTCATCACATACATGAGGTAGTATCTCATACTAAATCAAAATCCTTCAGAGTGACCTAATTCAAAATATCAATTGGAATTATCGGCCTGAGAATTGCATACTGTTAAGCTCATACGAGATCCGATCACTTTTTGGGGCCGATTGAATTGCGCGGGGCAGGATGGGCGACGCAGCCCAGGATCTCGACGCCAAAGGTGGTGCTCTTGATACGGCCAAGGATTTGTTTGCTGGAGCTGCTGGAGGAATCGCGCAGGTTTTGATAGGTAAGGAGATATCTATTCATTTTTGATTCTCAGTGCGACAGTAGAAATATTTATGTTTGATGAGTGAAAAGTCACTCACCCGTAATAATGAGAGACCAAGCTTGAGCTACAGCTTCAACATCCCACCAAATATATTACTAACACACCCAGGCCAACCCTTCGACATAGTCAAAGTCCGCCTCCAAACAAGCACAGCATATACATCCGCCCTCGACGCCGCAACCACAATCTACGCCAAAGAAGGACCCCTAGCATTCTACAAAGGCACCCTAACGCCCCTCCTAGGGATAGGCGCGTGCGTATCAATCCAATTCGGCGCCTTCGGTTTCGCACGGCGGTATTTCGAAAACGCAAACCTGTCCTCTTCCTCCCGGAGCAAGGACCTATCCTATGGCCAATACTACGCAGCAGGCGCCTTCGCCGGCGTCGCGAACTCCGTGATCTCAGGACCGATCGAGCACGTGCGTATCCGTCTACAAGCACAACCCCACGGTGCCAATCGTTTGTACACGGGCCCCCTAGACTGCGTGCGAAAACTTGGCGCCGCACATAACGGAAGTATACTCCGCGGCCTCTACCGCGGGGAAGCCGTAACCATAATCCGCGAAGCGACCGCCTACGGCGCATGGTTCCTCGCTTTCGAGTATCTCATGAACGCCGATGTATCACGTAACAAGCTCCGTTCCCGCGCCGAGGTCCCCGCGTACAAAGTAGCGTTATACGGTGGACTCGCGGGTGAAGCGTTATGGTTAGCTAGTTACCCGTTTGATGTTGTGAAGAGTAAGATGCAGACGGATGGTTTCGGGGCGCAGACTAAATATAAAAGCATGCGGGATTGCTTTGGACAGGTCTGGAGGGCGGAGGGTGCTAGGGGCTTTTGGAAGGGTATTGGTCCGACGCTTTTGAGGGCTATGCCGGTTAGTGCGGGGACGTTTGCTGTTGTTGAGGCTACGATGCGTGCTATTAGTTAAGGGGAAAAGTGAAGGGTTTATGGATGAGGGTGGGAAAGTAAATACGAATGGGTGATGATATACGGAAGATATAAAGGCGTTGTTGGGTTTCAACCAAAGATGCTTGAGATCAAATAGGGGGACTATGGGGATAGGACTATTGTGGTTGATAGATCGAGGAGCAATTCAACACATCAAATGTGGGTTGGCGCAAATTGCAATAGATTTAGGTGCCTATTGTAGGGTAGGCAAAAATTCGAAGATTTTTATTCACTATTTTCGACTCGCCTCTGTAGAATCTTTCGAGCAACAACCGGGGTAAGCGATTCCAACCCTAGCTCTGCTAACAGTTTCTTGGCTTCGGCGTTATCTGTGAATACACGGTCGCTTGCTTGTTGGAGAGTTACTCCTCCATTCTCGGCTTCTAGTGGCAAGTTTAGTAGTTGTATGCCGTCCTGTAATGTGCCCAGTGCTATTGAACCATCCGGAATGTTTCGGTCTATGAGGGAACCGATAGCTTCTAAATCTCTTGCAAATTGGGCCGCTCCGAGTGTTGTAAAACTCTGCGTCAAGAGTACATTCGTCCAAAGCATATCTTGCAGCTTTTCAAGCGATTCGCGCCATACTCGGCGATAAACTGCAGTACTTAGAGTGGTAGCGAGGAAAGCGAGGTTTCGCTTGAGTATCTATATATCTACGTCAACAATGGTTGAAATAATGGGATTTGAAAATGGAAATTACCGTTAAAGGTTCATCCAATTCGGGAGTCACCGAAAGTTGGGAGGTTTCAACTATATGATGTTAGAAGTCTGCGAAGGTGAGAGTGGATTCGGTTGGGTGAAGCTTACCATGTGTGTTATCGCTAATAGTGACCCATTGAGCCTTTGCGATGTATGGGCGAAATGCTTTTTGGTGCGAATCAACCAAGGCTGTGACCAGATATTCTTCGGCAGTCTTGCGACGGCGAGTATACGCCGCGATCGTCTCGTCAAACAAAATGCCACCATCGCCGTCGGAACCAACATCAGCCGAGGTCTTGTCTTTAACATCCTCATAACTCATCCCGCTAGCGATATTACCATCACCGTTGGTTCGTCTAGCCCTTGTCTGAAGTTGCTCCCACAAGCTAACGAAGAACTGCGTACAATTAGCAGTGGTTTTTGACAAATGGCTAGTTTCTCGAGCCTTACCTCTTCATTACTCCAATCCTTCAATGTGGCAATAATATGATCGGAACTACCCAATACCTTGCATAGAGTCTCAAACGCGCCTGTTCCTTCTAGAGCCACAGCTTGTTCCTTGGTCAAACCGTGAAGAGTGCGGCCCAGAGTAGAAGTAATCGTGTAATAAGTATCTAAAGAATCTTTAAAGCGATCGTGATAATCATCCAAGATTTCAAGTTGGATATCAATAAGGAATCGGAGTTTATGGGAGAATCTCCGAACTCGCTCATATTGGGACGTGACGGATTTCAGTAAATCCGTTACTCTCACTGCACCGAAGGTGGGCTTCATTTTACCGTTGCCGCTGTAGTCGTAGTCAATGTTGCGAGCGTCGAGTGAATTCGTAATGGCGTGGTAACGCTCAAGAGCAAAGTCTTTTTCCGCCTTGAACCAATCTTCAAAATGTTTCTCCAGTACTTGAGATGTTAATCCAGCCCAGCCCTGATCCGAGTCACCGCCGTCATAATCGAATCTAGAGCGAATCTCGTCATCAAGATCCATAAGTTGAACCATGAGGCTGCTGAAAAATTGCGGATTCTTTAGCCCATGCTGGACCATAGTATTAATCTTCTCGCTCATCACGGGTAACAACGCTGTGACGAGGGCACAGGCCGGATCCATGTACGCCGATAAATCCCGTACTTTTGTTTCGTGGAATCGAGATGCTAGTACATAGCCTACGTTTTCTCTAAAGAAGCTTTCCCATTTATCAACGAGCGATAGAAATTGGGGGATGCAAAATGTCCCAAATGACTGAGGACCGCTGGTCGCGTTGTTGCTCATAAATTGGAATCGAAACCACTGGACGAAGGGTTTTGCCATGACTTCGAAAGGCAGCAATGTCACGACCTTCTCGGATAGGAGAACCTCGGGTACTTGGAGATCGATCAACTTCTCGAAGCATTGCAGCCACTCATCGTCCATTTCGGCGCCCGTATCAACTCCCTGTGGCCAATTGCGCTTCTGTAGAATATTTTCCAGCTCTTTGGACATAGTGTCTTTCATCTCATTCCATAGATCTTCTGTCACCTTTTCGACATAATCCACTAAATGCGTAGCCGCCTCGTCTGCTCTAGCTTGTAGCTCTCTTAACCGTACACCTAGCTTCTTGAGTGTCGAGTAAGGTTGTAATGCTGCTTTCGGGCTCTGGGGTAGGTGAGATCGGGCTTCCAATCGTAGGTTCTCAACATCTTGCAACAGCGACACATATTGGTAGGCAAGTTCGACTTTATGCAGCTGCTTCATAGGTTGTTCGAGACGTCGTATTGCTTCATCGGGTGCGTTAGACTCGGCAACTATCTTCAAACGCATGTCAATGCTTTCTTGTAGCTTGTGGAACTCTTCGATCGACCATGTAAGCCCTCCTTGTCGATCTTGGGCGGCGCGTCGAGCATCTTCGAGCTCTTTGGTGGCATCGTCGAGTTGCGTCTGGAGCTGGTTACGTTGGACTTCGACGCTTGCTAGTAAGCTATCGAGGCTTTCGAGGTCGGTGGTGGACTGGAGCTTGTCGTCTAGATAGTCCTCAAGCCGAATGTCTGGCTCGGTCGAGTAGTGATGTGCCGACGCATTTATAGCCATGGTTGTTGTCGGCGCATTGAGGTTCGTGATGTAGGTGACGAAGGAAAATACCCAAAGCTGTCAACAATTAGGTGGGACATGCATCTATAAAAGCATTCATCTAGCGGATAAGTTCCTTCTCGTATATGGGTATTGAGACCAAAGACGGGGCTTACATAAGAGACGGACACATTTACGTAATAGACCCCACAGTGAGCTTATATAGTTGACTTACATAATAAGCCCAGCTATTTGCTTACATAAGCAGCATAAGTAATTCAAATGCCCCTCCATTTAATTCTTCTTCCCTCATTCCTTTCCTTTTCAACCCCTTCATCTCTCAGCATGCTGCATTTTCTACTATGACGCTCTTTTTTCGGACGAGACACCGCATAGATTGGTGTTGAATATTTGCGAAAGGATTAACAGTTGATATGCTACCTAATTTGAAATAACAGAATTGATCCAACTCGAAACTAGAAGCCCCCAAGTCTACAGCCATTAAATTGAAACGTCGTCTACAATCCATTATACAACGCGAACATGTATATATGTACAGACATACAGTCAAGCCGTCCAACTAATTACCACAGTTCATAACACATTTCTAAGTAGTCGCATCTTATACAAATAGAGCAGCGTTTGCCATCGCACCACCGGCCACGGCTACCCAAGGAGCCCACGGCGCAGCAGTGATCATCGCGGGGGCCGCATTGTCAGTCGGGAGGATCTGACCCGTCATAGTCGCCGTAGCCTGCGATACCCGATTCGAAAAGTCGTTAGCTGTTGCGGGTACTGCCGTCACACAGGTAGCCGTCTTGCTGTCTTCGACATCACAGTTGTCCGAACTACCAATGCAAATTTTTCTTTTCTTGTTGTCATTATCGTCCTTATTCCCCACACAGCAGTATGCGACATTGTCGACCTCGACCGATTTTCCGGGACAGCATACGTCGAATGTACCTCCGATAAGTGCGAGCCCGGCCATGTGAGTGAAACCGGATGGGCAAGAGTCGCGTTCCTACGGTTATAGATTAGCTACTCATCATACGCGAATTTCGCTGTGTTGGAACATACCTCGATTTGACTAGCTGAGATGCCAGTGGTAAGGCTGAGAGCCGCGACAAACTGCATTGCGCGAACCATTGTTGCCGTTGATATCGAAACCTCGGCGTATAGTTGGATGAATTAACTGTTGGTTTAAATGTACAAGTGACTCGGAAGGTTGGATTTGGGTAGAAAAAGCTGATATATTCTATTTTGCTTGAATATCTAATTCCGTGCAACAACATGGACTTCCATACTCATATTTATACTTAGCTTCTTCCACAACTTCTAGAAGTTCGCATCATGATAACCTTTCGCAATTCGTCCTAATTCAGTATATATCTAGGTAAGGCGAGGCATGAGGCTAAAACCAACCCTTGCGAGCTGAAATACGCACCCTCATTTGACGTTCTCACATCTTGCTTACGAGGGGCCAAGATTGGCAATGCGCATTGCCACTTTACCTAAAATGGGTCGAAATGCGAGCACTCTGACGTGAAAACCAGAGGGCACCGCCATCCTGGCCAATAGATAATTTACCCAGCTCGCATTTCCATTTCCATTCAGACATCCATAGCGACTTTATCTTATCACGAAAATGGTGGGCGCGCAGAAAAGCAATCGCTGCGATACCTGTAGGAAGAGGAAGATTAAGGTGAGCGACGATCACCCTCCTTCTAGATCGTACATATTGATGTGTTAGTGTGATGAGGATTGGCCAGTATGTGGACAATGCAAACGCTCCAATCGTACCTGTCCCCCGAGATCCGCGCTCAAGGTTGTTGACGAAGGGGTTAAACTACGATCTACTGGATCCAGTAGTGACGGTGAAGATGGAAGCTCCAATACCTCCCTTGTCGTCCCCCACGTCAACCGAAGGGGTAAAAGCCCTCGTGTTAACAGCCCCATATCACTACCACTTACTCCAGCCGAACAGCTGGCATTCGACCTCGTCGATTCCCTAAAGGCGGATGACAAATCTTATAGTTTGAATGTCATTGGTGAATTTGTACGTGATGTCCCCCGGCATATTGGTAGAAGCGAGGCATTAGACTCGGTTACGGCCTGTATGCTTGTTACCCATAAGCATATCCTCTCTGGCCGACCCAATAACTGGCAGATACACCCACGACTCTATAGCACCGCACTGCAGAATGTCAGATGCGCTCTTGTCGATCCTCAAAACTGGGCTTCTGCGGTCACTTTATGCGCTACCGTTCTGCTACATCGCATTGAGGTATGTACTTTACTCTTACAATTTACCGTCCAACCAAGTAGTACGTCTTCCAAAAAACTTTCGTTGCTTATTGCTCTAAATAGGCTTTGTATGGAATTCTTCCCAACACAAATATCGAAGTACACGCAGCCGGGCTAGCGGCTCTACACCGTAAAAGAGGACCCCCTAAATCAGGGGATAGGCTAGATATACAAGCTACAGTAGACAGTCACATTTCTATTGTAAGTCCCCTCTCTAGTATTGTATTACACTCATCTTACACTTAGGCTACAGATTCAACATGCTATCAACGAACATGAAGACTGTTTCCTCGCCTCCCCGAAATGGGCCGTAGTGCTCGACGAGCGAAACGGGCGGTCGGATGTCCAAATGATATACTACAGACTCGTCCGATTAATGACTCTCTGGCCTACCTTAGTTCGCGAAAACTCCGCACTTCGGAAAGGAGACTTAACGATTGATCGCGAGGTAGCCTTAGAAAAATGTCTTCATGTTCTCGAAGAACTATCTCACATCGGCTGCGAGGTAGACGATCTTCTCGACAGCGAGAAATTCATCAAAGTCAAACCCACGACAAACAAACTCGATTTCGTACCCATGATGTTCGATGTTAAGGATAGGTTGGCGGCTATGCTAGTAGCTCACTATGCGATGTATAGTGTCATAGTACATCGCCTTGTACTGTCGCATCTTCGGGTACTTAGGAGGAGGCACGACACTGGTTTAATGGAACAAGAGCTCTTGCGACAGTGTCGCCGCATTTGGATGCTTACGGAGTACAGTCTTGCGTATAAGCCAATGGGGCTACCGATTATGTCGGCGATTCTACTGTTGACGTATGATCTGGCCGAGGGACCGGCTGCGCAGGATCGCATTATTGGGATTGTGCATGAGTTAGATGATTTCCGCTCCATGGAACGGTTCATTGATGCGGATAAGATTAGGCGGGGTATTGCGCCGTTGATTGGGATGTGATATAACGGGATTCGGTGTTGGTATGATGGATATGGTAATGGATGTATGAACGGTGGCGAATACCTAAACACTGTCGGGGATAAGTTCTGAGGTTGTGATATGCTTTGGGAGGCTTACTGCAGGAAATAGGGGGAGCATATTATAGGTTGTCTCATCCGCCCACCCTCGGCCGTACTCATACGGGCGAAGGTTGCCAGCAAGATTTCATCTTCGTCCTACGCGAGTTAGCCACTCGCTGAGTCCTTAAAGACATGAGACATCCTATTCAGACATGCACTTTGGGCGTGTGGGGGAATCGAACTAAAGGTCGAGAAGAAGTTGAATGCAAGGGGTGGGACGCACCCCCATTGATGGATGCGCGATGGGACTATCCTAGTACTGGGATGGTAAACCGATGAATGACGGAGAAGCGATCATGAAAATGGATCAAGGGAATGTTAGCGGACGGATCAACACGTCGAACCGTGGTCATGAAAACTATACGCGCCTATCATTAAAGCTTTATTTCCAATCCCCAACGAATCGAACGGTTCACTTTATTAAGCGTCAATGGATTCAGAATTCTAAATACTCGTGTATTAACAGTGAAATATACCAGCGCAGACTTCCTATGTCCTAGTAGTGTAATATACTCCATCCCAGCCAGCAGGTTGATATCGACAGCTCCCCATTCTTACCTAGGTAGCTCAAAGTGTGTACGTGAACCCTTCCAATCCTTCCAAGATAACCAAGCCCCTCCTTGCTTTCTTATTAGCGTACCAAAAATGCACCGACATACCAGCGGCGCAGATCAGTACGCAAATATTGCACGCCATCGAGGCGTAAATTCCCGGGATATACCTCGGCGAGTCCTGGCTCCTAAATACCAACGCTCCCGCGACTCCTCCTATTCCTCCAGCCCCGATCTGTGTAGCACTGGAAAACGCGCGTTTCCACTGCCCACGGATATTGTTGGCTTGGTAAGTTAGTACGGGAGGAATGTTCCCACTACCTCCTGCTATGACGATGAATACACCGAAGAAGCGGACCCCGGGGGATGGATGGAAGGCCATGAGCGCGAGTCCGATACAGGCCAATATCGCGTTGAATGCGATGATGGGGGCGCGAAGACGGTAGCGGTCGCTGATCCAGGCTTGGATGTACATGAATATGAATGTGAATGCCCATGGTGGCACGACGAGGATTTGGGATAGAGCGACGTTGAATCCTGGGTAGGGGAGTTAGATTGAGGGTATAAAAGGGAAGTAAAGTAAGGAAAAGGAGAAGGGGCTTACCCATGCCAAGGAAAATAATAGGGAGAAAATAATTAATCGAATACCCCACGGTCGTAACGCAGAAGAACATGAAAGCATAAACCCATATCTTCCAGTCCGTAGCGGCTCCAAAGAAAGCGCGCATAGAGAAGGGCTCGATAATAGCGTCCCCCCTGTCACGGTTGACGCGGCGGATGATGAACTCGCGCTCCTTTCTGTTTAAGAATTTCCACGACCACTCATCGTCTTCAGGGAAGCCTATTAGGAATACATATGCGGAAAGGGCGATTATGCAAGAGATGATTCCTTCGATGATGAAGATCCACCTCCAGCCGCGTAGGCCCGCAATACCCTCCATTTGTGAAAGACTGTAGGCCATGACGCCTCCGAAGGCGCCTGCTAGGCAGCCCGTGCCGTACATTGCCACGTAACGCTTCTGCATGTCGAAGCGGGTGTACCAAGTACTCATAAGGTAGACCGCGCCGGGGAAATAACCGGCCTCGAGGATACTGATGGCACGGTTAGTGAGTTAAATGATGCATATTGTTGTAGACCTACCCCATCAATACCCGCAACCCCACGAGACCCTCCCACGATTTAATGAAGCCATTCCCGATCATGCAGACGCCCCAAGTCATGCACAGAGATGATAGAAACCATCTCGGTCCGAATTTCCTCGTTACGATGGTGCCGAGGGGTTGGAAAAGGGTGTAGGTTATGAAGAAGATCAGGATTACAATAGAGTAGCGAGAGCCCACTTGGAGTTGGAGGTCGTCGTCTAACCCATCGATAGCTGCTGATGATATGTTCACTCGGTCTATGAGTGAGTTGACGTAGAGGGAACCGAGTACGGGGATCAGCCTATTGTCACTGGGAAATATCAGCTTTCGTATAAGAAGGGGGTTATGGGGCTGAATTGAAACGTCGCCTTGTGATTTCAGGGGTGGCTTCGGGGGTGATTTCGGGGGAACACTTACACACGACGAATGATTTTCCGCTGCTCTTCACGCGAATAGACTTCGTCAAAGTCGACATCAGGTTGGACTGGTTGGCTCTCCACGACTGTTGCGCCATCAAGCCCGGAGGACTTTTCGTTGATGTTTTTCGACGACTCAGACATGTTGCCTTGTTGTTGGGAATACTATCTTGGGAGATGCTTAGGTAGATAGTAACGAGGAGCAAAGGTAACCTTATACAACATACTTCGCAGCCATAGCATTGCTAGAAGTAACACCCCGGTATGGTTTCCGACGTTCGTTAAGCTCATCTGGGAACACAAGTGGCGGTGGGTGAGAGGCCAGATGTGATCGGCCATGGAAGTATGCAAGGTCCATGCATAGATGTCTTTCAGTCTTTCCATTTTTTCCTTTAGGTAGCTATCTCATATGCGCTCAATCTCAACACTTCCGATGAGTTGTTGTCACCATACCTATGTCGGTTTTCAGCTCCTCCATTCTGCAGCAGGTGGGCCGGCTGTAGAGTAGCAGACGCCGTTACCAAATAAGGGAATTAATATTGAACGCTCTATCTGCGGGCGGCTCATAATTCTGCACCTATTATGCTTAACTTGCCTCTCAAGGTTCTATTCGAAAATGTCTCTTCCGAGGTCGCGCGAGGAGGATTGGTGGTGTACGAAAAAGTGTTGAACTCGCTATTACACCCAGACCGGGATCTGTATAGGGAGATAAGGCGAACCGGGTTGCCGGAGAGGGAGATCGTAGGGCATTCTGTATCGCGGTAGAGAGACCCGGGACACACACCCGGGTGAACGGGTACGGGTGGGACGTGACTAATCTGGCTTGCGTGCTAACCATATCATGGTTCTCGCTGAGACACGTATTGCAGTACTCTGCGTGCAACTGAGACTTCCCTATCAAAAAGCAATTACGGCAAAACAATGATTAAAAAGCATGTCTCCGTTTCAGATCTTCCACCTTGCTTCGAGGCTTGTAATTCCTCCAATAGGGAAAGCAGGCGACACACATCGCGACAACAATACACCCACTACCAGCCAGCCACACTTCCTCTCCCCTAACGAAGTTGTATACCGGATCGGCTTGCTTCCGGCCATTATCGTCGACCACGTACGTTTTTCCTTCTAGATTCACGGTCACCAGCATGTACCCCACTTACAACAACAAGCCACAATGAAGTACCAACATGATTCTGAGGCGATATGTGCATGAGCGAAACGGGAAAGCCAGTGAAGACGGTATCTCCCTGATAACATACATGATCGGGGGCCATTGAAGGTGACCAGAATCATGTCACGGAGAATAATATGCCCCCGAGACGGCCGAGTCGAGATATTGTATAACGGTAACCAGGTTTTCCACATTATCGTATCACGCGGTGCGATTTTACTCGTACGTAGAATGGATCAGGTACAGATAGAAGTGGATTCGTCGGACCGCGACCACAGCATATGAGAGAGCGAGGAAAAGACGGAAGAGACCCGATAAAGATATCTCTTGAAGAATGACAGCTTCGTAACCGATTGGGAGTAAAATCTGAGATTTCTATGGTGCCATATGATCCCCCCCACTCTGTTGTTACTCAAGTAACGATGCCAATCTGTTAAGCAGGTACTTATGAAACAAAACATCAATGAGTAAGTGGCTTTTTGTAGCACCGTCCTCACCTTGAAATTTGCGTCTTACACACCAACTATTCATTCACCGGACGACACCGGTGCGTCGCCGTCATGATATTACTCTCGCCGATTATCGCTCGGTGCCGAGTACCCACGTGTGCCACCACCCGTTTACCAACTCAGACAGTATCCGGATGGCCTGCCGCATTCGTTTAATTGACGGTGACACGGTGAGCGCCTCGACGGGATTCGGGTTTCCATACGATGCCGGCTTGGACCAATCCAATGCGATGCATCTCAGGAAAGTTATCTTATAATCAAGACTGACCTATGATGCGAATCTTGAATGCTAAGTTGCCATCATGATATTTCGTATGATTTCTTCTTGGCTAGCATATAACCCTGTAACCTCATACAGTTGGATCGTCATTTCTCGTATTTCCGATCAAGCTAGAGAGATATCGCCTGGATGCTATCTTTGGCCAATGCAACTCTCAAAAGCAACTATATCGAATCCGCATAGTGGTTGATGCAACTCACACGTTTTCGTTCTCGGCTGTGAACGAGGCGATTGACATCCTAGGTAGTATTCGATCCCTCTGAACCAATTGAACAATATAGATACGAATAACTATATCAACTACTATACTTAGATGAGTATAAGAGTATAGATTCGTCTATAAGAAATCTCGCCAAGGTGAGCAGGGAGTTGTATTGGATTAAAATTCACCACAAGGGTGATGTTCCCGAGAGAGAATAGAGGGCAATCTAGAAGAGCCATGCTAAAAATCACTGGTCAAGAGCTTGATCGAATTGAACAAGTGTGGCCATGTCAAATATTGGAGCCCTCCTACTTCTTAAAGTAAGTCAAATATGAGCCACTAACTTGGCGATCGCATTTCAACCCGTTTTAGGAAATATTTTTGTGCCCCAAGTGCACTAAGGTCATGGGGCAAGGGCGCTATAGGACTGTGCTTTAGAATAGAAATTAAGGGAAAATTTAGGGTCTTTTAACTCGCTATCAGCCACGGGGTAGGGGGTTTGATCGGAAGAATTAGGGGAAATTTAAGTCGCAAAGTGAATAGTAAATAGCAATGTGGCTCAGAATGACCCTTAGCTTTTCTATTCAGCTGAGGCTTAGGTACCTAACTCAGAGCTCGCTTTCGGTCGACGCGATGCTTACTACGGTCTTGAGGCGGCCAATGGGATCCGCATTTCCAGAGCCGTACAGAGTGAACCCTGTGATATTAACTAAGTCGCGACGTAGGAGTCGAGATATCAAAATATCACATCTCGCATTCCACCCTCTTTAGGTCTACTCTTATTATAGTCTCACGATGAGCCTCCAACGACGTCATGTCCATGCGCAATTTGACGCGCCAGTGCCCATAGGCAAGGCGAACACGGGTCAACCACGGGGTTAGACGAAATGAAGACTACTTAATAGGAATAGATTCAGATATATAGGAAGCCGATCGTCTAGAGGAAGGTGGATATAGAAACCGATTATACTCGTTAATAATACTCTATATATCTAACATCCACTCATGTCTTTTCTTTGCCCGATCTTTCTCTTCCCATCCCCCTTCTCTGAGCACGACGCCGCTATCCTTGGTTATGAAGTACCGGAAGACACCCAACATGAAGACCAACGCGAAGACATACCTATTGAGTATCCTGTACCTTACCCACCAAGTGGCTGCAGCATACCCAACTGCACCGGGCAACAGCACTTCTTTCAAAATTGATTGGAAGAGCTGTGGTGATGATGTGCCGTCTGGTGCCGATTGCGGACAAATAGAGGTCCCGCTCGACTGGTCTCAACCACAAGGGCAACAGATTACCTTGGGGATTATGAGGATCAAAGCAACAAACGCGTCCACCAGACTCGGGAGCCTGATATATAATCCCGGTGGTCCGGGTGGAGCGGCTACAGCATTCTGCGGATATCAACTTCAAGGAAAGCCCATATTTGGCGAGGCCCTTACGTCTCATTTCGACATTATATGCCCAGACCCACGAGGCATTGGCACCAGCAGTCCTATATCATGCGATCCCGACCTATGGAACCAACGACAGACACTCTTCCCTGAGGATAGCGCCTCATTCCAGCAGATGATCGAACATAACCGGGCTTTTGGCCAAAGCTGCCTAGACCGGAGCGGCGACATCGTCAAACACGTCGACACTATCAGCGTAGCGCGAGACATGGAAGCAATCCGCATCGCTCTAAATGACGGAAAACTCAATTGGCTCGGTATATCCTACGGAACGATGATCGGGGCGCAATATGCAGAGCTCTTCCCCGAGAACATCCGCGTCATGGCTTTAGACGGCAACGTCGACCACTCCGCCCCTGAGATATATACGACGATGGGCGAAGCCTTGACTTATGAGGATGAACTAAACCGATTCTTCAATTGGTGCACTAAGAATGAGACCTGTGCGCTCCACGGACAAGATGTGGCGCGCTTGTACGATGAATTAGTGCAACAAGCCGACTCAACCCCCATCCCGGCACCAGGTTGCGAGCCCAGAGTGTGCTTCCCGAACGTCACAGACGAAGACATCCGTTTCAACATCCAGGGGAAAGGCCTACTAACCTACAAAAAAGACATTCCGATCGCCCTAGGGTGGGGCCGACTCGGCGCACGCCTCAACGAAGCCATAAACGGCAACGCGACTTTCCTCTCCTCCTCCATGGCCGAGAGTGAGAACTCGGCAATATGGCAGGGTCTGGCTGTGGGGTGTCTCGACTGGAACCACGACACTGCTACTTTTGAGGATTACATGTATCGACGGTACCTCGCGAATGCGACGACACCGCGGACGTTAGGTGCGAGCCAGTCGTATATGTACAACGTGCAATGTCTAGGCTGGCCAGCTCCAATGCGAAATCCTCAGCGCGCGTTGAATCAGAGCTCTATGCGATTAGCGCCGCCGATTCTTATGGTTAATTCGGAACATGATCCGGAGAGTTCGTATTTATGGGCGCAGGGACTGCGGTCGCAGATACCTAGTGCAGTGTTTCTTACGAGGCGTGGTGACGGGCATAGTAGTTATAATAATGTGGGAGAGGCTACGAGGTTGATTGAGGCGTATTTGATAAATGGGACACTTCCGGAGCAAAATGTTATGGTAGAGTCGTAATTTGGTTTTGGCTGGGTAACATGTTGTCTTGCGCTTTGGCTTGGGCGTTTGTGACGGAGACTTTAATCGGAGCGGAGTTTCGTGGCGGACTATACTCTTCCTTTGGATAGCATAAATACCTAGCGTCTCCTCTTGAATCCTTTGTAGTAATTGAATCGGCTGTGATCGTTACTAACCTCATCAATGGGTAACTGGAGCTACCTACTTGTGACGACGTAACCGATTGAGGATGCTGGGATGTCCCAGGGGATCGAAAACCCTAACAATAAATATCTAGCTGAAAAGCGTTAGATGATATCATTATTCAGCGATTCCAAGCCAGTGAAACTCCGTCCCACTATCTCCAATGTCGATCAATTGTCACATGAATCGGTTAAGCTCCATGGAATATGACGACATGGCTACCGATGAGAGACTGGTTCTAGATATGCGAACGCCAAAGTCATCCGTGGGGGACCAATAAGAGCCATCTAGGTTATCGTCGAGACAGGAAATGAGTCGCAAGTAAGACGGGATAAAAAGATCGGATCATGCCACTCGAAACATAGATACACGCGATCATCTCTACATTAAAACTTCGCCTATTCCGACAAATGGTACCGGACGTTCAAATTCTACATTTTCGCATGTAGGTGTACTGACAGTACGGAGAGCGACTGCTCTATGCATTCTCACACGACATAGCCGTCTTGTAAAATTGTTGAGCACACTACAAGCTCAAAATTCTCAGTATGGCCGGTAGTGATAGTCGTAGGTCATTTGGAATTGGTGGCGCTGGCAACATCCGTATGGATCCCCCCCTATATTTGCATTATTTCGTCAATTGACCAATTGCTCTACGTCATTAGGAACGTGGGAAGAATCCATCATACACGATTCGGTATCCGCGAGCGACGCCGTAAAACGACGAAAAAGCAGTCTTATGAGCGCGGAGTCAAGCTCTGGGAAGAGTGCGGAGTCGAAGTCATCGAGACTATCAGGGCGATTCAAGAGCATATTCAATTACCGCCCCAAGTCGATACCAGAAGTTACGAAGTAAACGATCGAAAAGAGATATCCACGCGACGGCGTTAGACGAGTTGGTTTCACGCGATACGAAGATTTTATGTCGGCACGTCAAAAGTTTGGTATCATTAATTAGCCTGCCGAATTTGGGCCTACATAACATATCTGAAATAGGGGTTTTCCTTGTCTGTGAGATCTTGGAAGGCGAGCTTGGCTCTCTCGGTTTCGTCTTCTATAATGGCGGACTCTTTCTTCTGGTTCTCGTATCGCAGAATGACGAAGAGTGTTGCTGAGGCCAAGATTGTGATACAGTAACTAAGGCAACAGAATTAGTACACGAGTTGGGCAAAATTGCAGGACGACACGAACCATATGACGAGACCAAGCCACAGCTCAGGATAATGGGAGGCCTTGGTCTGGCTCTTGATTAACTGCGGGCCAATGATATTACCTACAAAATTTTATGTTAATGATGATGTAGGGGTCTCGAGGGGTGGGAAGATACTTACCAACGCAATACGCAACAAATATGGTCGCCGATGTGAAACTCTTTTTGGTGTTTCCAGCGACATTTGACATCCCAATTGTGATGATCAAACTTACCACTCCACCAAAGGTTCCCGTAATAGTGTACCCAACAACGGGTGCCGCGGCGTGGAAGGTCCACTGGCTCTTCCAGATGATAGCACATCCTACAATAACCGGAAGACAGCAAATTATCAACATCAAGATGCGAATGTTCGGGTAACGTGAGCCAAGCCATCCTGTGAGTAAAATGACGATCAAGCATAAACCTCCAAGAGGAAACTGGAATACGATAGATTCCAGAGTGCTCCAACCGAACGTCGAGACAATTAGCGGACCGAAGCCAGATACTGCGCCATTGACAGTGTAAGCCGAGGCCATCATAATAGCTATGAGCCATATCTTGATATCAAGTACAGCTTCTCTTAATTGCGACCACTTGAACTTGGTACAACGAACGCCAGTTTGACCGTACCGCAATCGCTCCACAGCCGCAAACTTCTCTTCCTTAGTCAAAAACCAAGCAGACACGGGCGAGCTTGGCATTGTGAAGCAGAATAATCCGAATATGAAGGTAAGACACCCGGCTAAGAGGTATATGTACTGCCAACGACGAAGTCCACCACCTGTTATTTGGGCGAAGCCATAATTGAGAGCCCCACCTATGATGGTCCATAATCCGGTTGAAGAGAACCACCAACTCTGTCGCAGCGACTGTTCCTGCTGTGTGTAGTAACCGCTTATGATACACATAAACCCCGTTGGAATAACACTTTCGACGAAGCCAAGGAAGAATCGTTGCGCGTAGAGTCCTTGATGAGATGTGACGGCGGCTGTGAGCATGCAGATCAAGGACCAAAGCACTACCACTGCTCCGAGCACTCGTCCCGTCTCAAAGCGCTGTAAGGCGTAAGACATCGGGTAAAGCCCGCCTAACATGCCGAAGTAAAAGATGGATGTAGCCCAGCTGAGACGTGACGTATTGACTGCAGCGGGATTGTGGGGATCCGGAACGCTGAGCTTCAGGTCAGAAGTCATGCCGAACAAGGCCGCAGACCCTAGAATTGCCTATGAAAACTTAGCCGTCGCATTATATGAAGTACGGTATATAAAATCACCTTGTCATAATACACAAGTCCATCTCAATATCGGTGTTAGCTTCGTACATTTCACTCAGAGTAATTGAAACTCACAGCCGACCGTCATAGCAGGAATCAAAAACCAGTCAATCTTGCGCACGGCGCGTTGTACAACAGCAGGATCGACAGCATGACCTTCCTCTCCGACCATCGCGATCGCGACATCTTTATCGCCGACGGATTCCGAGCTCACCGGTCGCGACCCATCGGCGTTTACTTCTTGAGGCTGTGTTCCCTTCTCCATGGTCGCACCGCGCGGGGTCGAGTTGTGTTGTTTCCTAAAAGAACGAGAGGAGCGTCGCGAGATGCGATAAAAATTTGCCAAATTTTCATCTCGACCGTTATAAGTATTCAAACCAAATGCGCTCGTCGCTTACCTAGATAGGTACACTAGTACGGTAGTGGGAAGGCCAAGACAGCTAGAGTCCACCAGATCGATCGTGAAGCTGTTAAATGCCCCCACGTCGAGTATTGCCTCATCATTTACAGAGCTGTTCTAGACCCCGGCGGGCGGTCACTTAGGTACCTAGGTACCGACCTCATACAGAATAACCCACTTTATTAATAGGTATGATTTAAATATCAGAATATGATCGTTGTAAAAAAAGAAGAGAAGTTAGAAAAATACCAAAGGAAGGGGGGAAACGGGAGGAGGGAGTTGGAGGAGTAGGAGCGAAAAAGAAAAGAAAAATGTAAAAGTATCGAGATATATCGATGATTTCTTTTGCTCGTATCCTAATACATTTATGTCTCATGAGGCATTGCGGCAGAACTGTCGCATCGATAAACTACAGCAAAATACTGCCTTCCGGATGGCTCATCGTTGACCCCATACATTGCAACACGGATAATTACATCCTGAGACTCCCGGAGATCCCATACGATTTGCTGAACGTTGTTAACAAAGCCTTCCCCTTCTCTGTCCCAATATCGATGATAGCCCCGTCTAGTCTCGCCGTCTGAATTTCTGACCTTTAATAGTAGTACGTTCCTGATCATAGGCCCTTCCGGGTCCATCCACACAAGAGTTACCTTCAGCGTACCAGGCCCGACACGGACCGTTCTTAAGAAAGCGCCATCCCGCCCATCTCGGAGGCCACTCTCCCAAAAGCCAGTTTCAATCATCCCACAGGCAATCTGGAGCGATTTCGTAACGTTAACGCGACCGAATCCTGACTCGACGTTTGCCTCACGTTGCCTTCGCCAATCAGCGCCGTTAATGAGTAGGGCTTTAATTAGAGCCGCACTCGGCCGCCCCGTTCTATTTGCAATCAGAGCCTCTCGGACAGCGGCCGCGCAACCGGCGACGAGCGGAGTCGCCATACTAGTCCCATTCATATAGCACCAATACAGGTCACGGTCGCGTTCCGCTGATGGAGGCTGGGAAAATTGCGAACGCGCCGAGAGGATATCCGTCCCCGGAGCAACGAGGTCAGGTTTAATACGGCAAGTATTCCGATACCCATGATTGCTAAACGTAGCTACCCGGTAAAGGCTAGTATTATCCCGCCGTGAACGAATCAGAGGTATATTGGTGTTCTCGTACATGATCCTATCCCCATTGCTTAGTCGACTGCTTTCACTGGCACCAATTGTGATACAATTCTTCTCATATGCCTCATCACTTAAAAGCAAGGGGACGTTGCCGGTAGCCGAATTATTTCCAATGCTGAAGCAAATGACCATGTCGGGATTTTTACGAACGAACTTGTCAATCACCTCCGCATTAAACGTCCCCTGGTCAGTCTGATTATTTTCCACGGTGGTCCCCCACGAATTCGAATGTACCCGCGCACCTAAATTATAAGCATCCGGAAGCATATTTTCCAGATGGCCGTATTCGCTTTCGTTTCCCATGCATTGAACGAGTAACTCTGCCTGTGAAGCGCTCCCCATGGGCCTATCGCCTCCGAGGTGGTTGCCGACTGCTAGGGCGCAAACATGAGTTCCGTGGCCGGATTTATCTTCTATTTGGTCAGGTCCCAACGAAACAACTTCACGTATACGACCAGTGAAAGCTGGATGGGTTGTGTCAACCCCCGTATCCGCAACGGCAATCAATTGGCCTGCTCCTCTATAAGCACCTCTTTCTGTTACATCGAGCCCATGCGGGACACTAACTCCCAATATCTCTAGCGCGCGACGAGCGGCGGGCACGCGCTTGCCGACTTGTTCAATACGGCGGACTTCGTCAATCGAGACTAGGCGTTCTAAGAACTTCCCCCGGACCGCAAGTCGGACCTTTCCGCCTAGAAGGAGAATAAGATCCTCGGGGCCGAGCTCCGCCGCTTCCCGAATCTGTTTCTGGGGAGTTTTGAATTCGGCCTCGTCAACGCTGATATTATTGTGTAACCGTATGGAAACTTCGTAGAGATTTTCTGCCTCGGCGTATCTCGAACCACGAGGGAGTTTGCATTCGGTGCTGTACTCGTCAACGTGGCTGACGAATGGAAAATCGAGAATCTTTGGAATCCCCACGTCTTTTTTATTGTAGCAGAGATATGTGTTTTTCGCAATGTATTCACGAAAATCCAGACCTAACGCGGATAGTCGCTCTTTTTGACCAGCGTCTAGGCGTCTTAAACACTGCACTAAAATGTACTTAGACTCAATATCCAAGTCTTGCTCTCTTCTGAAGTTAACGGTGTCGTTGTAAATCGTAAGAGTTCGTGCCTGTCGATTTAAATACTTAGTGAGGATTCAGATACCAGCAACTCATCAAGTCAAGGATATACTTGACTTATTGGGTTAAAAAAAGGGCAATCGCGATGAGATACGAATTCCCGGGGGAAGGCATAGATACCTGAACTCCTCTAGTGAGAGCTTCTACTACAGCAAAATTCGCTGCTACATGGAGAGCAGTATTTCCTTCCTCGTCCTGAAAGTCTGGATTGGCGCCACGGCGCAATAATTCCGTAATCCGAGTCACATTCCCATTTTGGCTTGCTTGCAACAGCTGTGTTCCCAATTCTATAGGCGGTTAGATCGTTCACTTATATTCTATAGTATCTCCGAGGAGGAACTGGGTATAAATACCTTGAAAGGATGACATTTCTAATGGGATCGGACTCCTCTGTCGCACATCAAGGAGCTTGAGAATGAAAAGGTGAAAATAAAAGCGTTGCTAGTTGAAAAGCCCCTTATTTGCAGAGTTGTTTGCAGCGTTTGCTAACTATTTAGTGTAATGAATAAAACAAATAAAAAAATAAAAAATAAAACCCTTTTAAAATATTTTTTAGCAGGAAATTGGCCAATAGTCTGTGAATAAGAGGTTTTTACACACTATATTTAGTATAGCTCTAAAATACCGTTATTTCTTTAGTACATTATATTTGCAAATAAACGGCCAGTTCTATTCGACCCTTTATCCCCCTAGGTACCTAGGTATAGGTATGTAGAATCGATGTCAACGTCAGAGGACGGGTGATACACGAGAACCACTTCGTGATTGGGATCGAACGCCAGAATTGCTGGAATTGCCTGTGTACCAAAGAACTACCGTAAGAACCTGCAGAATATTAAGGTAGTCTAGAACCAAGATACTGAAAGTTATTAGTTTGATGACAAGCTACGTGAGATTGACAACTACATAAACCTCAAGGACCAAGAAGGGCAGACGGCCTTGCATCTAGCAACGAGGAATGGCCATGAATCGGTCGTCAAAATACTACTCGAGCATAAAGCTGAAACGAACATAATAGACCGATATAAAAATACCGCGCTCCATTTGGCCGCGATTAATACTCAAGATGGGATTGCAAAGCTGTTGGTGGGTGCAATGATATCTGCAACTGGCCAGTCGACAGCTGCTGTGGAGAGCGACATCCGCGATAAACCCAAGGAAAACCGCCATGCGATTAATGAAAATAATCACAATAAGCAAATCGCATTGCACGTAGCTGTAAAATACAGGCACCGTAAGGTTGTGTTGGTGTTATTGGGAGTCCGAAATCCCGAAGCGGAACCAGACCGTGTCCGCATTGCGAAAGAGGTAATCGCCGAGGGTGTAAATGAGCTGGACAAGAACGACCAAACGGCGCTGCATTTAGCAGTAGAAAGAAAAGACAAAGACATTCTGCAAAACCTGTTAAAGGCGGGCGCACGGGCTGATATAAGTGGCAAAACAAACTTAACTGCACTTGGAATGGCGGCAGAGAGGAACCTGGACAACATTGTTGAAATCCTTTTGAAAAACAATGTGCAAATCGACGCCGTCGCGGATGAGAAGGTGTTGGATCTAGTCTACCGCCGGTTAAGCAACACAGGGGACCCACAAAGACTGAAAGACATACAAGATATATTATGCTTACTGCTTACAAAGAGTACTGCCGCCGTAGGTGGCTCCGCACTTAGGGTTCTCTACCAGGTGATGGAACTTCATAGTACGGGGGACCCAGTGGACACAATTGCCCAGCTGAGGATAGTCCAATGTTTCCTGAATAAGGGGGCCAACATGAACTCCCGCGTCCCTAATAGGAGCGACAACTGCACATTCATAGAGTTAGCTGAACTCAGGGGACATACGAAGTTGGTCAAGCTAATGCGTGGATACCGCAGCCAAGGCACATGAGAGTTACTGATTGAGGCCCATAAAGCATCGAACCGCAGAGTTGCACCACCATTGACTGATAATCAGGTTTACATCTGGCGCTCCCCTAGCCCCAGCTCGCAGGACCACCGCCTACCCACATATTGGATGTTAGGAAGACTGATTTAGAGAGAAATTTAGAGGGTGTCGTTTAGAGGCGTGGCTTAATCGAGGAGGGAAATATTGTACGTAGATTCCAATGCATCATTGAACAATTAATGTATTTTCATAAGTACCTGCGTGGAAGTCTTACGGACCGAATTCGAAATAGTCGAATGTGTCTACAGGCGCCGCCCCTCCAGCGATACCGCCTCCTGGAATATAGATCCGGTCTTCCACAGTAGCAGCCACATTACCATGTCTAGGATGTGGCATAGCTGGTAACTTAAACCAAGAGTCCTCTTTAACATCATATATCTCCGACGAGTTGAAGACACCATTCGAACCAGGATCCTCGTTCCCTAGACCGCCGAACGTCCCTAGGTAATCCCCAATAACTCCCATCGCGAAACCACCGCGGGCCGTAGGCATTTCGGCTTTGACGGCCCACCCATCTGAAGGCGAGTCGAGATCTAAAGTCCAAGTCGTGTTTCGCAAGTTAGCTGCCCCGCGATCCCGGCCACCGATAACATAGAATGTTCGGTTTATGACCGCACCTCCGACATGATCTCGCGGCGCAGGAAGGCTTGGAAGTGTTGTCCACGTCCCCGCTTTTGTGTCATAAGCTGTCACCATGTCAAGCGACTCTTGCGTACCGTTGGGAAATAGTTCGAGACGCCAGAGCCCCCCAGCGAGGTAAACGATGCTACCGGACACGCCAACGGCTGAAGCCCCGCGTCCTTGCTTTTCCGGCATGGAAGGTAGAGTCTCCCAGGCCCCCGTCGCGGGGTCATAAACGAAGCAGTCCGCCGCCGGATACCAGGTTAACCCCTCTCCATCTCCTGTGAGCCCGCCTAACACATAGATCTTCCCATCGACAGCGGCGGCGTTAATATGAGTAAACGCCTTGGGTATCGGAGTGAGACTCTTCCAGACTTTCTCCTCAAATGAGTAAGCTTCGAACGTGTTGGTTGATGGAACTGCGGTTGCATTATTATTCGCATCAGGGGGCATGCCCCCTAAAAGATACAGATGAGAATCTGTAGCAGCTGCACTATGTTCCTGGATGGGGCCACCACCGACTCTTGGAAGATCGGTCCAACGAGAACTGAGCCGTCGATTTAGCGGAGTAGGGGATGTCGTCGCGGTGACAACCCAGGATGTCATCAACAATACTTTGAATAACTCCATCTCTCCTGATCGTTCAATTTTCTTGGCATCGGACACCACCTAGGGAAAATGTCGAGAATACGCAGGCGAATCAATCCATTTTATATGCGTACCAAGAAGATTGGGGTCCTGAAGCGGCGCAGCATTTCGGCCGAGCAGGGTCTCTACTATACGAACTTCGCATGAGAATGGAGGCTCTAGATCACTGATTCTTTCTGTGTTCTTGGCGGCGACCCATGTGTTTGCGCTAACTCAACTTCCTTTTTTACCCTTTTCGTCCGGCTGCTCCGCTTCGGATGGACCGTAGCTTACCCAATTTGGGCGAAAGGATTCAGCTGAATCGCATTGAATCGTGAATAACATCAAGTCCTACCCTTCAATTATTTGTACATATTGTGTAGAGTACCTAGGTAGTTGAAAAATGTGAATGATCGGATCGTGGTGCTTAGTCATCAATACATTAACATCAGGAAATAGGGGGGAGGATTACCGTGTATATCTCTGCTAAATTTACAGGGCTATAGACGCTATGATTACGGGGTACTTTAGTGGGGTGCTAATATGCGCTGTATTTATAAGGGGGTTAGCGCTATGAATATGACCACTAATCTTCCAGCAGGGTATGCGCTGAAGTCCCCTATGGATACAGCTGCCTACAGCGCATACCCCTCTATAATTATAGTGGTATAGTGAAGTATGCCATCACACTGTATACTCGCACGGTGTTTTGGCGTAATGGTTAGGTAATTTTGTGCTTATTGGACCGTCGTAAGGGGGTAATGGGTTCTACAACATCAAAACTGCGGCGCGAGTCTCGAGGTGAAGGGTTTCTGATGACTTGGTCGCTCAAGAGATGACTCTCAGAAACAGCATCGCTCAACACGGATTACATAATGGTCGTACGTTTGCTTCCGTGGAAATTAGGGTTGACTGGATATTGCATGTCGTATCACATTGGTGAACGATAACACTTAATATAAATACTTCGATTGGTGTATCAACGTGGGCAGTAACTACCCGTGGAGGGAGCAATGGGTTGTTATAGGTCTACCATAGGATGGCGCCTATTCGCTCAATAGATTAATGTTCCGGGGGTCGCCAAGTATGGCTCATACCCTCCAATCACCCTTGGGCCCTGAACTCACCAACTAAGGTAACGTCTTATACGAGCCCTTTCGAATCAATCCGCCCACTGCTGCATATTTTCAGCTACTAAGTATGTTAAACTATAGCCATTATATGAGAAGATCTGTTACTGATTTTGATATGTCCGCATGAGAACCAGTGAATGCTGATTCTGGTGTTGACCTAGCTCTCTATAACCATTTCAGCCGCAATCATCGATCCTATGCATCACCTTTTGAGACGAACCCCCTCAAACTCCAGGTTCTAGTTACGCTGCATTTGGATGCCCTGTACCAACGTGATAATTAATTGGCTGCTCTTCACTGCTAGCTGCATGATCCCGATGCTTGTCAGCTAATATGCAGGCTGTGCTTCGCTGTCCCAATAAATGACGTTACCCGCAGAAAGCTGAAGAACTGACCTACCCAAACCCCCTTGTAATCATGTATTACTGGATTATTATGGTCGCCGTCTTGTCGTTCATGTAACCGAGGCTCGGTCGCCTAAGGTCGTATTACACCAAAGATTTTTTCGCCTCTATCCCAGAACAGAACGAGCAGAGCCTCCAAGGAGTAGGTGAGCAAATCCCGTGGAATCGGGTTTCGGTCACAATTTTCGCCCCCAAACGCCTTTGTGATTTATAAGTGTCTTATTGCCCCTAGCTCCTTGCTATCCCCCGTCGCCTACATCCATGCGTTCGCTAAACTCCTTTACTGATATTCAATATGGAAAATCACAGTGCGGATAATCGTTCCTTGAACGCGACGTGTCTAAGTGCGGAGCCTCATGGCTGCGATATCAAAGATCACTTAGTTCACTATCTTGGGTGCATTAAAATACAAGACCAGGAAAGATTTTTTGAAGATGACCATGACATTTGGGAGGAGGAAATCGAACACCAAATCAAAAATCTCGGCAATACCCCTGAAAAGGCTAGGGAGCTAACGGGGCGAAAGCGGAAATCTTGGAAAGAGGATTGCGAGAGCGAGTTAAGGCGTATTGAATTCCTTCGCAATACTCTTTTTCAAGATGAAGAAGACAAGCATTTAGTAGACAACCTGAACCGGAGCCTTGGGGTCTGGCGGAAGCATAAAGGCCAAAGGCCTCGGAGGCGGGTCAGTGTCGCGGCTGCAGATTATATACCGGAAAAAGATATTCGAGTACCCCTTATTCAATTTGAAAACGGCGAGGGGGTAGACTTGAAGGAGAAACGCAACTGGGTATGGAGCAAGTTTCCAAATCAGAAAACATCCCTGAGCGACTTGCTCGACCAGGAGGACAATCTCCTCCTTGAACAACATACATCCGATGGCCGTTTGGGATATTACCATATCCCTTCAAATAATATGATCGTGAGTGAGGCCTTGTTTGTACACTATGAGTCACCGACTAACTTGAGTGCAGTGGGCCGAGGTAAGAATTCTATCTGTTACGACAGACTCAATGCTGACATCCCGGACGCTAGCGCGTTATTGGTCGATACTTTGGCGAAGGGAGACCGGACTATCGAGGAATTCAACGTGAATTGAAGCGGCAGAATAAGACTCAAACTTATATGATACTCCGAGAACGATACTGGTATAGTCAGTTGGACGGAAGCCAGGAACATAGCCCACCACATGCAAGGCACATGAGACCACTATGCGAAACCGTATCATCAGGTAAGTTGTACATCCAAGCTCGGGTTAGGCTCTAGGCTAACGGCTACAGATCCGAAAGACGCGGACTATTTCCCGAAGAATATGGTAACATTCGTAAGTCCATTCGTAACGGGCGCACGAGGTTCTCTTGGCTGATAAAAATTCAAATCTAGATGCCATATCTCCATTGGGATACCTCAAGGAAAAGAGAACAATTTGCGACTGAAAT
The DNA here is from genome assembly GCF_022578975.1 of Hypoxylon trugodes. Classification (NCBI taxonomy): domain Eukaryota; kingdom Fungi; phylum Ascomycota; class Sordariomycetes; order Xylariales; family Hypoxylaceae; genus Hypoxylon; species Hypoxylon trugodes. The sequence continues at coordinate 1,814,632 of NW_026250023.1, read as the reverse complement.
CCACAATTGCCATAAAGCGGGAAAAGACAGGATATCCACGATGAAGGGTCTCCTCAAGGAAATGAATTTAGCTCGAGAGAAACCTCCAATGGACGATAGGGGTCGCGTGATTGTCGTTCATCCCCTAGCCCAGTTGCTCCTCGATGCCGCAAGGCTCTTTGAAGGAATGTCAAACTACAGGGATAAGAGGCTGGTTCGCGACTATCTTGGCAAGGACCCTCCATTGCATCCACGTCGGACTCTAGACCAGGCTTACCACTGGACGCTCAACTCGACTAGGAAGCGCGATAGAGACCAAGTCGTATATCGCGGAACCACGACTAAGCCCGAAGACTTTCATAAGTACCATCTTCAAAATGGATGGGAAGATCACAAGGAATTTAAGCCTGGAGAACGATGCCAAGAGTGTGATAGAAACATCAAGAAGCTATCGCGCGTGGTTATGGTCGATCAACTCTGGATGTGGATTCTTGACGGGAAAACCATCATTACCTGCTTCCCAAAGCGATATGGGGCTAACAAACAGGACACATCGGCTATTCACAAGTCAATCAGAGTTCGTCTTCAGAATAGTGGCCCCGACCAGATACGCACCGTCTTCGATCTAGCTCTAATTATCATTAACGAATGTTCCAATACATTCTTCGACCGGACGAAGGCGGTAGATCGCCAGCCGCAGGTAATTGATGCGTTTTCGAAGGCTATTGGCAATATCGTAAGTATCATTTGAATGTTCGAGCCATAATGGAGGCCTAATGCGTTTAATAGATGCACAAACAAACTGCCGCATTCGAGAGACTATGGCGTTGGACCGACGACGCTAGCAAGGTATACCGTTCCACGGCAAACGGCGATACCTCCGAACTTCATGTGCCCCTCCTCGACATCTACCCAGAAGGTAGGATCGAGCGAGAGATCAAGGATATCATAGAGGAGCTAGATATCATGTTGCACATCACAAAGACCCAAAAGAAGATACTCACAAAATTCATCGCTAATGCCGAGAATATCCTGGATCCATTTGGAAAGTTCGGCGATAGCAAGAAGCGAGAGATGACAGGTCGGCACTTGTGGAACAAAGCCAAGGATAAGCCAAAAGATCTCGAAGTCCTATATAATAATGAAGTCGAGAACCCTATTCTGAATAATAGGCGGGATGATTATGACTGGTTCAAGCATAATGCTGATGAGCGGTTGGACGAGGTTGTGGGTCGGATTGAAGAACTTGAGGAGTTGCGCGCTAGCGCTATTGATACTGCTCAAAGCGTAAGTGCCCGTACAAAAGTCGCTGAGGGTATGAGAAGCTGACCAAAAAATCCAGGTTAAGGACTTACTCGAATTGAAACAGCAGCAGGCTAGTGTCGTCCAGGCATGGCAGGCTGTGAAGCAGTCGGAAGAGACCATACGGCAAGGCCGGTCAATTATGATGTTCACACTCGTGACGATAGTTTTCGTAAGATTTATCCCATATTTTCCGGTTTGCGTATTAACGATGGTTAGCTTCCACTCTCGTTCATGTCGAGTGTCTTCGGAATGAACAACATTGAAATCACTAGCGACACCTGGTCTATTAACACGGAGTTCGTGTACATGTGTAAGAAAGTCCTGTTCTAACATAATATTCAATCGTTAATATCGTCTCTGCAGTCTCGATATCTGCTGGTGTGATTATCTTTAGTTTGGTCATTGCCTTTGGTAGTTGGATTCGTGCCGGCCTATTCTACCTCTCGAAGTGGATGATGACGGAATTCTTGGTACGATTTGGCCTTTATAATATGTGGCTCGATAGTGGCCTATCAAGCAAGGTGCTCTATCGCAACATAATCGACTGGTCCGACCGACGAAAGCGGAACTCCAGAAATGCACACCTCGAGCACAAGCGCGAAAAGGCGCAGTGTAAAAATGGTTCGGATACATCCGAAAAAGTGCATAATAATAGTAGTGGCGACTCGGACAATTCGTCGGGATTCATGCCGACCAACGGGAGTCTACCCGTTAGGGAGCCGAGGGCTGCAAGCAGCAATGGAGATACTAACGGCCATTCCCAAGCTGCCAAAATGCAAGAAGTTTGGCAATCTTGGATGCATCGGATGAAATCTAGGCGTCGCCCGGGTATTGCGATAAATGGAGACAGCGTATAAACTGGAAATCAATGATTGCATTGCAAGGAAAGGAGGCGAGCTGTAATGGTATCAATTTTCATTGCCAACATATACACTAAACTAGCATCAATTCCAAAAGTAATTTCCTAGAGCTCATCTATAGGGTCGAATGGGCGATTGCAATTTTGGGGCCTCGCCTCCTTTAATCGTATCCGAGGATCTTCAGTTTCTTGGTCCTTATCATCTACAATAGGGATACCTAGTTCATCTCTCATATAGTCGCGTATGTTCTCGTCCGCAATTAGTCGCGCGACGTTCATACCCATTAGCGCGCTTGTCTCCATCGTGGAGATGAAGCTTTCGATGCCGGATGTGTAGTACAGCCCGTCACCGAGAATAGGGTCTTGGAACGTGACGCGTGGGAACTTTTGCGGGTAGGGGTGGAAGACAGTGGGGTGGTACCACGATATTGGATCGACGACGGTCTTCTCATTCGCGTTGGTATCCTTGCCTTCAGTGGAAGGGTCTGATCGAGTAAATGTTTCCGGTATTTGTACACCAAGTAGTCGGGACAGGAACTCAGGAGTCACCTTATCCGGAGAGAAGATTTTGTAGACGTATTCGGTATTGTTCGTTTTTGAGTTCGTTACTACTTTTACCAGTGTCGCGGAGAAGAAACCCGCGTTACCAGCCCCCTCGGATCCCGGTTTGGCTTCTTCATCCTCTCCTAACGTCGTGAGCACGGAAATGGGTACCTTGGAGGTAGGCTCAAGGCCGAAGAATTCCGGACTAAAGCGATATGGGCTGGCGAAGAGTGTTACGTGAAGAGTAACGTAGGGAATTGAATCAACAGGGTGTGCGATGACATCGTCGTCGTGGCTGATGCCGCTGAATTGGTACGGTGCTGCGATGACGACCTTGTCAAAAGTCACGGGATACGTTTCGTCCTCATCTGCAGTGGAACCGGTTGCTTTGGTTTTGATTTGGTACTTTGGAGACTTTGACTCTGAGCCTGGGCTTGATTCCTTGGTGATTGCAGTTACGGTAGTATTCAATGAGACATGAGCCTGGGAATCTGCGACCATCTTCGAGAATATCTGCCAATTACCACCGGCCACGGCAACGGCGCCTTCGGGAGCCATAGCAACCTAAAATGGATATTAGTACCGTTCGGTTAAGATTGGTATTATCAGGACTGACCATAGTTCCTAGGCCATGTATGTACTGCAAATTTGACGCATAATTGACACGCGTACTAGCTTGTACAATGTCATGAGCAAACGGACCGTCCAACTTGTTTTCCGCTAGGAACTGTTGCCCAGTCAAGCCAGTTACCCTAACAAGGCCAAGCTCAAAAGCCCTAGTGGAGAGTGACCTGAAGGGGAAATATGGGGCCTGGTAGAGCTTGAGAAACGTCCCAACGGTGTCCTGGACAAGCCGATGTGTATAATACGGTGCAGATCCGTATTTCCAAAAGAGTTTGGCAAGATTCCACCAACCCCATGACTCCGAGTCTTGCGTATAGACGAAGTTCTCGCCATCCCATACACCAAGCAAACCATTTTCATCCGTGCCCGGGTCGGTGAGAGGCAAGTTGAAATCTCTGGTCGCGTTGTAGAGGATGTAATTGACCTCGACGAATATTGAGGCGCCTAATTCGACTGGGTTGAGAGGATCATCATAGACGTCTACCGTGAGAGTTCGACCGCCGATATGGTTGGTCTTCTCGAATATGGTGATGTTGACATCTGCAACACCGTCCTGTGCGGCATACTTGCGTAGATGGTAAGCTGTAGAAGAACCAGCGGCTCCAGCGCCTATTTAACTCATTAGAATAATTTGTAATATTCGGCATATATGAAGTTGTGTCATTGGATTATGCGTTTGGAGTTATACAAGATCTGTGTTAAGATGGTATTATAACGTGAGGCATGAGTTAAGCATCTCATTTCGGATCTATCCGAAAGTGTATGTAGTGAATTCAACTAACCAATGATGGCAACTTGCTTGACTTTCGGCGTCTCTTCAAGAAAATCACATTGTGCGATAGGAAATACTGATAAAAACCATGCCAACTGAGATGCCCGCATCAAATACATTGTTGATATTTTATGTAGTTGACATATTAATGATGAAGAGAATAGAAACGGGAATAGGAAGCAGGCTGACGGATTGACGTGACGAGATGAGCTGATGAGTTAAGCACAAGCCACATTCTTATATCATATATAGGACCCCGGCCGAGACATAACACCATTTCATGCATACTAATGTCGGACATGTACTAAGGCGTATCGGACTTTAGACTTCCTCCCCATCCCCATCCTCTCAATTATTTCCAACTCTCTCCTTCATTTTTAAACTTTCACATATTTTTTTCAACTTCATCCGTAATCTCTCATTCGTCTCTTTCAATCCTTGGAGATGACACTCCGAAGTTAATATAAGCATATTAATACGATGTTCAGTGTTTCAATCACCTAGAGATTGCGAGGTTTAAAACGAAAATGTTCAATAATACCTACTCAGGTAAGTAAAGACCGTTTCCAGGCTCGCAATGCATCGGACTTCAAATTCGCTATGGGTAGCGAATAACCCATGACTACCCAAAGGGAAGTATCCAATGGGAGAGAAAAAATCGAATCATTGAATTCACACCATTAGACGAACACGGATACTCCTTTCCTCCACGACCCCTGCCGTGCTTACACGACAGCGGATTTTCGGATAGATCCGACGGGGTTCTCAACTCTCTTAACGTAGGTCCCATCCGCAATTATTCCCCCAACACCGCCCAATAAACCGTTTGCGCAAAACCCCAGCATCCTCTTCACTCGGTCCGACATTTTAGCTTTAATCTCAGACCGCGGCTGTAAGAAGATATTATCTTCCTGTCTAACAAAACTACGTATGAGGAAGAATATGATGACAGGATTCTCGCTCGCAAGGTCTGAGTAAGGTCCCGTAGCGTGCCACAGCCTACCGTCCGAGATAAAGACTGTTCCGGCTGGGCCTTCGACGGGGACGGTGCTCTCGGGGCTGTAAATGTCGGGCGACGTGGCTGATACGACTGCCGGGGAATGCTCAGATTTCGTTATTCTCATCCGTTGCGTCTACCAGATATCATAGAATATTGAGCCCAAATGCAACTTGGCGTACGAATAGTCGATTCGAAAATTAGTCGTCGTACAAGTGCATAGGAGGTACTTTGCCGGGTCTACTGATATTAATACTCATCAATTAGTGCAAGTCAAGAAATTCATCTTCCTTGTTCACCAATACCCGAATACGGTTATTCGGCCTAGCGAGGCCTCGGTCCATTATGGCGACGCCTGTTTCTTTTTCGATGGACTACGAGGTGAAGCAGCCTATAACCTTCAGGACTACGATGATATAATTGATAAACCCACCCCTTTTCCGGGCACGTACCTACACTTATACGGCAAGATGCAGCTGCCCGTGGCCCTCCATTCAACTGTGGGGCTTAACTGACATGTCAATTATTTTATTATTTTATTCATCCAGTGAGTCCGGTGAACGGTCCTGTACCTGTCTACGACTGTGATGACTGGCTATGGGAGTCCTGCAGTGTCACCACAAGATGCACCCAATATATATCGACGACAGTACAGCCCCTAACGTCAGTGCCTTATCCCCGCACCTTCAATACTAATATAAAAATTTAGTTCCAGTAACCTACACAATTGGCGGTGATCCCGAGTCTCTGGCATTGTCACTATGCGACATCATGGCTGAACAGAGGATGAATCCAGCGGCTTTTAGCTTTGCGCCGACTAGGGGACAACATGGATATGGCGGGGAATTTTTGCTGAAGCCCAACGACTCCCGATCTCGAGTAAAGTGCCGATTTTTCGAACGCGGCTTATGTCGGAATGGTAATGCTTGCCCATACCTTCACGAGAATGATCCTGCGTCTAAGACTCTAATCCCAAGCGAACCCAATGTACGAGTTCCAAGAAACTACTTGCTTTGGTTTCGTCGCTAAACATTGTTGTAGCTCGCCAAGTCTCCCATGCAAGAGAATGCTACTCGTACCATAAATGGCGCTTTGGTTCATTTCGAAGCCGGTGCAGCTGTCAAATCAATTACTTTATCATCTGATTCCCTAACTATCCAAATCAATCATCTACCCCCTAATAGTACGCGGGATTCTGTGTTAGCTCTTCTTCATTCTCATGGCCTTCGCACATCGGCCGAGCTCGAGGTTCGGGTTACTAACGCACAAGGCCTTTGGAGCGCTCATGTGAAAGTTAACGACCCTGAATTTGTCAAGCTAGTTGGCCAAAAGCTTGGCCCCCAGAACCAAACGCAAGGATCACGGCCAACAGCTACTGTAGTGGAGACACCTATATCGTCAGATTCGAATACTCTTCGCGTGGATTGCAGAAAAGTACACCTCTCCTGGCATAAACCCACCAGAACAGTTTGGCTAAATTTTGGAAATCGTGAGATTTCTGAACGTGTGGCAAAACGATTTAAAGATGGTACATATACATTATTGAAACAAAAGGTACAATGTGGCTCTCCAAGTGGGAGAGAAGGGCGTTTTAACCCACTTCCTTGGACTGTATGTTTGACAGAAGTGCCGGCATCCGTCGCAGAATCCGATATCTCACAGTCGATATATAAACAAGCAGATAAACCACGTCACATAGAGCTCGGAAAACCCTCGTATACTGCTGACACTGAGACGTGTTCTGCCACGATTCAGTCACTTTTTACCTCGGTCGGCCCCGTTGAATGGTCGGAGTTTACCCTTGATACCACTGGTAAACGTGCGAAAGCAAGCGCACGATTTCACAATGAGGAAGACGCTAGGACGGCAGCTCGAACCCTCAATTACTCAGCACTTCCCTTCCACAAGGCCGCTAAGCTTACCGTCCAGTTGGTTTATACGGCGAAGTTCAAGGTCCACGCAAACATTTGCGAAGCCGTCCAACCTCAGATCAAGGCTAGAATTAGGGCCTGGAAGGATTCGCACTTATATTTCACTCTATACGAGAATTCCATCCCGCCGAAGTGGTATCGCGTTATGAAGGTAGAGGGAGAGGACGTTAAGGGAGTCGTGGGTGCGAAGGATGATATCTCGAGAATTTTATCCGGCATAGTCGCCAGGGATGGATCTACCGTACTTTGGCATCCGGCCTTGCGTGGAAATGGGATCCTCTTGGAGCGACTAAAGCAGCTAGAACAACAGCTCGGAATACTCATCATTCGGAGTAAGGCCAAATCACAACTTCGACTATACGGAACCCAGAAAAAATGCGAGGAGGGCCAAGCCGCAATTGCCAACCTCCTCAAGGATGAGGGTTCCGAGACGTTCAGCATTGATCTCGGCGCTGATGAATTGTCTTGGGCGCTCCGGGGCGGATTCGCGAGGATCAAAAACGGGGTTGGTTCTAATAAGGCCAATCTTGAGATCGCGCCGACTTATAAACGCATTCTTATCATTGGCAGTCTCGTAGACTATGAGATGGCATTATCTATAATGAAAGACAGAAACGCACCGCGGAAAGAATCGATTAAGAGCTCGGAAAAGCAGGATTGTTCGTTCTGCTACATTGAAGCGGAGGATCCGATTGAGACGCATTGTAGTCACGTCTATTGTCTGGACTGCTTCGAAAACTACTGCGTGTCAGCTATCGCACAGAACGAGACCACCAGACTTGAATGCATTGGAGAATCCGGAATCTGTGGCGAAGCGCTCCGTCTCTCGGAAATACAGGAGCATCTTCCATCGGCGGCGTTTGAAGAGCTACTAGAGCAATCCCTCGCTTCTTACATCCGAACTCATCCGCAGTCATTTAAGCAATGCCCATCGGTTGATTGCGGATATATCTATCGCACCGGCCCAACCCCCAGAATGCATACCTGTCCTAACTGCCTTACACCTGTCTGTATCGCATGCCATGCTCAGCACGGAGAAATGACTTGCGCGGAATATAAAGACGTGTCTAGCGGCGGATACGAAGCTCTGAATCGATACAAGAAGGAACAGAACATTAAAGATTGCCCCAAGTGTTCTACGCCTCTCGACAAGATCGCCGGATGCAATCATATGGTTTGTCACTGCGGTGCGCATATTTGCTGGGCGTGCTTAGAGACTTTTAAGGTCTCTGATGATTGCTATGACCACATGAACAAGGTGCATAGGGATATCGGGTTGAACTATCTTCGGGATAGGTTTGGGGACTTAAGATTCCGATGATGTGAGCCTCACGAGTTTTCCGGTGTTGAAGTTGGCTCACATAAGGATTACCCCCTAACTTCACGGCGCTTTGATTATTTCCTTGACGACGGATACTTATGCTTTACCCATAAAAATACTCGATCTGAATTATTTAAAAGCAAGTTCTTATTAAGTGTCAGTTGATATTCCTACTTCCTTGAGGTACGCGATAAGGTTATTGCGCAAAACTTGAGATTTCGAGTAGTACATATGTAGTTATGTGTGTAGCCGAGATACTTACCCAACAGGCGAGAACCGATCACAAAACATATTTAAATAGAACTCTCTTAGTCGCGAGAGCTATTATTACTTGGATATATCATCGAGTTTAGAAGGGAAGTTACATTGAAGAGGTTCTTATACATGAGCAAAATGAATTAAGTTATGCATACATAATTCCCGTGATGAGATCCACTTAAATACATTATATAATGATAAATGTACACAATGCTTTCATAAAATGCATAACGATGTGTAAGGCTGCAGAAAAAAAAGTTCAAGATGGATAGTGGGGCCCCAGGTTAAAGCTCTCCATCTCTTTAGTGCTTCTAATTTGTGCCCCTCGATACCATCAACAACTATTTTGACCCGACACCTACCTTTTCCTTTTGCAGCAAATTGTTCTCTGTTAGATCGTAATGTCTGCTGCACAGCTCCTTAACCCTAAGGCCGAATCTCGGGTATGTTTTTATACCAATATTCTCTTCATGGAAACAATAATATTGACATCTAGGCAAGCGGCGGGGTGAAGCTCTTCGAGTCAACATCAGTGCTGGTGAAGGTCTACAAGATGTTCTCAAGTCCAACCTAGGTCCCTTAGGGACTATTAAGATGTATGTATATATACTCACCGTACATATCGTTTGTTAGAAGAGTCGCTAATATTTATTTTTCAGGTTGGTAGACGGTTCTGGACAGGTACAAACGCCCACGATACGATTTGATATATACGACTTCCAACTGACCGACTCTTACTAAATAGATCAAACTTACAAAAGATGGAAACGTCCTATTGCGAGAAATGCAAATACAGAACCCTACAGCCGTCATGATTGCCCGAGCTGCTACCGCGCAGGACGATATTTGCGGTGATGGAACGACGTCAGTTGTTTTGTTAGTGGGAGAACTTCTAAAGCAGGCAGACAGATACATCGCAGAAGGATTACACCCTCGTATTATAACAGAAGGTTTTGAGATTGCGAAGAACGAATCCTTAAAGGTATACATCATTCTCATTTTAAATATTGGGATTGATATTCTGACCTGTTTCTATAGTTCCTAGACGAATTCAAGCTACCGAAAGAAGTCGATCGAGAACTCCTCCTATCCGTCGCCCGAACGTCGTTATCCACTAAGCTCAACGCGACACTCGCCCAAAAGCTAATGTCCGATATTGTCGACGCCGTCCTTGCCATCTACCAAGCTCCCGCCAAACCTGATTTACACATGGTCGAGATTATGAAGATGCAGCACCGTACCGCCTCAGATACCCAGCTCATTCGTGGTCTGGCTCTAGACCACGGTGCTCGACACCCCGATATGCCTAAGCGACTTGAGAATGCCTTCATCTTGACGATGAACGTCAGTTTGGAATACGAGAAGTCGGAAATTAACTCGGGCTTCTTCTACTCCAGTGCCGAGCAACGCGATAAACTAGTCGAGAGCGAGCGCCGATTCGTCGATGCCAAGTTGAAGAAGATCGTTGAGCTAAAGAAGGAAGTATGCGGAAACGACCCCAAGAAGAGCTTCGTCGTCATCAACCAAAAGGGTATCGATCCCCTCTCTTTGGACGTACTGGCCAAGAATGGTATCTTTGCTCTTCGAAGAGCTAAGAGGAGGAACATGGAGAGACTTCAACTTATTTGCGGCGGTATCGCACAGAATAGTGTAGAGGATCTTTCTCCTGATATTCTTGGCTGGGCTGGTCTAGTATACGAGCAACAGTTAGGTGAAGAGAAGTACACGTTCATCGAGGAAGTTAAGGACCCCAAGTCCGTTACCTTGATGATTAAGGGCCCGAACGCACACACCATTACACAGATTACGGATGCCGTTCGAGATGGTCTACGCAGTGTATACAACATGATTGTAGACAAGAGCGTGGTTCCTGGTGGTGGTGCTTTCCAGGTCGCTTGCGCAGCTCACCTAAAGAGCGATGCGTTCAAGAAGACGGTCAAGGGCAAGGCTAAGTGGGGTGTCGATGCGTTTGCTGATGCCCTTCTGATTATTCCGAAGACACTGGCGGCTAACGCCGGTCACGATATCCAAGACGCACGTAAGTATTATTTCTGCTTCCTCTCCAATCGTAGCCGATATTAACATTATCCCAGTTGCTTTACTTCAAGATGAACACGCGGATGGTAACGTCGTCGGACTGGATCTAGTACTTGGTCAACCCATGGACCCGACATTAGAAGGTGTCTACGATTCATTCAGGGTGTTGAGAAACTGCATCGCATCCTCTTCGAGTATTGCATCGAATCTTCTACTCTGCGATGAGATGTTGAAGGCACGCCAGATGGGCAGACAAGGTGGTCCGGGACCAGGAATGGATGGCCCTGAGGAGTAAATTAAGAAAATGTGAATGGATGCGGACACGGCTAACTGAACTGATACCACTGTACGTTAGACGCAAAAAAAAGGCGTTGCTAATAGACGTGGAATGAATCACAGTGGTAGTGAAAAGTACCTGTTGGGACATATGCTCTGGTTCTTGTGTGCGTAAGAATGTGTTACGTGATCAATTCTTGAGCGACTAACTGTCGAGGATATAATTTTACAACCATTAAACTGTATGCCAGGTATCTCGAAGGTTCAACAACACAATCGCTACCATTGGAAAACTTCGTGTATTATTCCTAGGTATTGAGAGTAAACTGATCCCTCCTACATACAAGACACATTATTTCCAAACCTAGTTCCTCTTCAACTCGATGACTATATCAGCATCAGCCGAAAGCGGGATCTTCCATCCCAATCGTTCTTGTGTGACCTTCGGGCTCAAAACGGTATACTTCACCTTACTATCATTAGTCTCGACCCATAGCACCACAGCCGCCGCCTTCGGGCCGCCAGTAAGTTGCGTGAGAACAACCGAAATAGCACCCGAATCACCCGCGTAACTAAAACTCCTCACACTCCCCGCGTCCAAGGTAACCGTCACACCCAATGGCCCAATAAACAAACGCCTCCCAACCGCCCCATTAACCTGCACCTCAACCCTTCCATCCCCCACCATATCCTCCACCGTCCCACCATAAACCAACAATCCAAACTTCTCATGTTCAGCAACATACGTCCCAGACCCCAACACCAAACCCAAAAACCCAGGTCCGTAATCCCCGCTATAACCATCCCATTTCAGGGTATCAGGCCAAGAGTGAAAAGACGCGGATGCGAAACCGGCTTCGTTGATACTGGATAGCGGACCACTTGTCCCGCCGAAGCCGATGTGGAGGAGGTGGGTGTCGGAGGGGTTGGAGCGGAAGGCGGAGAGGAGAACTAGGGCGTTTAGGGCGGAGCCGTAGTGGTGGATTTGGCGTTCTATGCGTTTGAGTTTCCCGCCGTAGCTGGGGAGGGGGTTAGATGGGTGGATGGTACGGTAGGGGGTAGGGGGGAAGGGAGAGGGAGTCTTACATGTTGTCCCAGTATCGACGAGCGTTGCCGTTCCAGCCCCAGTGTGGGACCGTGGGTGTGTAGCCGAGTACGCTGTTTACTGTTTTGGTCGCTGTATTTGTGAGTCCGAAATATCTGAAAAAATCTCATTAGCAATTAATGGTCTCGGGTGGATGTAGGGTACTCACTTCGCCCAATAGTAAACACCCTCTTGACCAGTGGAATCCCACGCCTGTTCACTTCCATAAGGGACTTCTTCCGAATCCCATTGCGTAGCTCGCGATTTCATGGCCTTCGTCAGTGCGCTAGCCTCCGTTGTGAGGCTTTCCCCTGTCAAATCCGTCAGGACCTCCCCAAATACCGTCTCGCCCATGAGTCCAAGTCGGTTATACCCGACGTCGGTCTGCATGCCGCGGATAATGGTGCGGTAGGCCTGGTTGAGATACCATTTCCAATCATGGCTTTTAACTAGAGCGGGATAAGCTCGTGCGACGCGATACAAAGACCAGTATGCCGCCGCAACATGAACATAGTCATACGCGCGATCAATTGCGTAAGCGGATTCCTGGTTCCAGGATGTCCAGCTCGTCCAGTCGATATTCGAATTATACTTATACTTCGGAACAGCTGTGGGGTCGTAGTAAAAGACGCTCTTGCGAACCGCGAAGTCACTTGTCTGGATAGTTCCCCAGAGGACTTTATCAACAAATAACTCCAACTTCGCTACCTCATCGGCATTGGGCTGAATGGCCTGCTTAGCCGTTGCAGCAAGATACGCGCCGACACCTCCTTCATCGCTAAGTCCAGCGATCCATACGCGTGGGTCTTGCGTTACGATGGCGCGTGTCTCATAATCGTAACTCATGACCGAAGGGGCTCGGCCGAAGGGGTCTGAAGTATCATTATACCATTGCTCAGTAGTGAGGAATTTCCCTAGATCTGCTATAGCTTCTGCCCCGGGCTTCGTGACATAGTAGTGGATAGTCTGCGTCTTCCCGTCCGCGTAATCGATAGTTAATCTTGAGCGGCCCCAAAATGTGGGTGATGGCGTAATACCGTACAAATTAGGGCTCAGCTCGCTGAAGGCTAGGGATTCTACGGGCTCGCTGGAGAACGAAATTGCGCTGGAATTGGCTTGCAGGAAAAGTTGTGATGTCGAGCCTCGCGGGATGATATATCCTGGGACGCCGAAGGCTACTGGAGTGCCTGTTTTCCTGACAGTATCATCGATGTCGCGAACACCGCCTTTAGCCACTGAGAAACGTACACCGAATTGTAACGATTGACCAGGCTGGAGTGCCCTCGATGAGGGTGCATTCCACGGCTTGACACCCGCCCATTCCAAGTCAGCCCAGGCCTGGGTTAAAACTTGCCATTCATAGAACCCTTCAAACGTCTGGCTACCATATGCTGTAGCTTGGTAAGAAGGTTCATTTAGGTTGCGGTACGCCTCGAAAGGAGTGTCACCTAGCGGCGTTACGACAAGGGCCGCACCCGTTCCGCGCACGGGGCTCACGCGGATGTAGCCGGCGTGCATACCAATGTACGGATCCGATAACGAACACAATCGCTGCGTATCCGTTGCGGCGCGGTTGGTAAAGATGCTATTGAACTCGGCCGGAAAACCCAGACTGCCTATTTCCAAGGCAGTTTTTCCCGTGTTTCCAATCGTGAAGCGTAGGCCCAAATCGCCCTCTACGTCTAGCCATTCACGTGTGACGTTCAGTGTATCCGTAGCAGGAAGGGTGGCATTCAAATTTGAACTCGCTAGAGATCCTGGACTTGTCTTGAGAGCGGCCACTGGCTTCCGTGCTGCTGCTGAGTCGCCGTCGATCCATGTCTTCTTGCCTTGTTCACGGTATCGGAATGTGATATCGCCCCAATGGTATTGGCCATTACCGGCGCGATCCGATATTAGATCGAAGGGCAGGAAATCGAACGTGTCACCATTCGGACTCAACGATGCAAGCACTTGTGCGTCGCGGACGATCTTGGCGTTGAAATTTGCCGTTTTCACTGTAAGGTAGCCATTCTTAAGCCCTAGATTATCACTTTGGCACGAAACACAAGAAAACAATAAGGTGAAAAGGCCGATAGCCAGCACCCTATCGTGACGAAACATGGTGCTTCAATGAGTGAGAGTCATCACGATTAGCTAACATGAACGCGCACGAAAAAAATAAAGGGCTTGAGATTGTAAATAAATTGTAAATAGCCGGATCTATGCGGCGTGTCATCTTGACCAGGTTCCGGGTAGTCATGGCTATTCAGATTATTGTCACATCGCAGCGTCGCTAGTTATTCTCGTATATTGCACCCGCCGTCCACGATGAGACCTTCCAGGGTTGACATCATGGTGTGCGGGGTATTTACGGTATGCCATCGTGAGGATTGGGAGATGATAGATGGGAAATCTTGGGATAGATTGGTGGTCAGGGTAGCATTGGATCTCTAATCCGACGTAATTCGTACCGAGGTTTGACTTCCTTTTCCGTTCAATCATTGATACCTTAAAATTATTATAAGTCACCCATATCCCGGGCGGGTATTGAATGAAGCCATTGTGATGAGAAAAAAAGATGTATGAGGGAAGTTCAAGACGAGACGATGGAGATCGTCGGGGTAGTCCCTTAGCCCGTTTAGCTACCTGGGTACCTCTCTAGAGCTCCCTAGGCGGGGACTTGTCGTCCCTATAATAATGCGCTAATAAAGTTGGTATGGCGTCAGATAAGCGAGAGGGTGTGCTGCAAGTAGATCATCCTCGGTACTTTTAGGTCTCTATCCGGGTATCTAGGCGAATGAGTGAAGGGCTTATAGGTACAGGTACCCACCTGAAATACCTATAAGTTACTACCCAAACCCACCCCTTTTCCTTTACCAGCTATTAAGACTGAGCGGCAATTTGAAATCAATAACGTTAAAACTGGTGATATCCATACATCGGTAATAATGGCTTCGTCTTCGCTGGAACCTAATAATCTCTTCGACGTTAAGGGCCTTATCGTCGTTGTAACAGGAGGAGGAACAGGTATGTCAATTCGGCCCCATAAATAAATAACTTGTTAATGAAACGTCGTTTAGGAATTGGTTTAATGATCACTCAGGCATTGGAAAGCAATGGTGCTATCGTTTATATAGTCGGTCGTCGAAAGGATGTCCTAGAGAAAGCTATTAGCACCGCCGTATGTGAATTTGCTTGGCGACTTTGCGTCCTACTACTAACCAGATAAATCTTGTAGAAACATGGAAATATTCGCGCAATCCAAGGTGACGTGACCAGCAAAGTAGACCTTGAGAAAATTACGGCAGAAATCAAGTCGGCGGTGGGCTATGTCAATGTGGTAATAGCGAATTCGGGCGTAGGGGGTCCTACGATGGCGGGCTTGCCACCTCAAGCTAGTCTTTCGCAATTTCGCGATCATCTTCTAGGTTTTGACGCTGCCGAGGTTTCTAATACGTTTACTGTGAACTCCGTGGGTGTATTTAATACCGTCGTCGCCTTTCTCGAACTTCTCGACGAGGGCAACAAGCGCGGTGGGCTTAAACAGAAAAGTCAAGTCATTGCGACATCAAGTATTGGCGCCTATAACCGAAGCCCTTTCGCCAGTTACGCGTACTCGAGTTCCAAGGCCGCTGTTATTCATATGATGAAGCAATTCGCAACTTCATTAGTGCCATATGACATCCGAGCTAACGTTATCGCGCCCGGAAGTAAGTTCATCTCGAACCAACTACTCTTTTTCTACCTTGTCCACTAATCAGGGGAATACTTAGTTTACCCTAGCGAAATGACAGAGGGAATACAACAGAGATTCCAACAAGATGAGATCCCGAAGAATCTCATTCCCGAACAACGGTTTGGCGACGCTGAGGATTTTGCTGGCGCGGTCTTGTTCCTAGTTAGCCGAGCTGGCGCCTACATCAATGGCAATGTACTAGTAACCGATGGAGGACGGTTGGGAGTGGTACCGTCCGCTTATTAGCTGATATGCCGAATTTCACGATGCAATTATTAGGATGTTGTGGAGGCGAATTTGCGTCCGAAAGATACCGCAAATTAGGCGTATTTTCAAAGTCTCCACGATTCATACTCGATCAAAATATTTTAATTTTTTTCCAAAATGCAATTGATCTACCAGCTTCAACTATCTGGATTGTCTAACCAAGTAGCTAGCTTTTCACCTTCCCTTGGAACGAATCTTGCCCGCCAACCCCGCGGTGTCCCAACAAACGTCATCCCTTTCAACCCCTTGAGCGGATCAATCGCCTCCACTGTTTCCTCCTCAGCGGGCAAAATGCGGAAATGCGCGATTAGATGTAAAAAGACAGTATATAGCGCATTGTGGGCAAGATGCGACGCCACACACATGCGTCCGCCTATTCCGAAGGCATATTGGTGGGCATGTGGGCTCGGAGCATTAGGTAACCAGCGCTCAGGGGCGAACGTGTCTGGCTCGGTGAAGAGTTCCGGATCTACAGTGGGGGAAGTCAGCGTAAGATGGCACACCCAATCCGGATTCCGAATTACCGGTTGAAGTTAGAATTGTAACGTACCTCGGTTGCAAGCCCATGAATTCAAGAATACAAGTGTATTCGCAGGTATCGTGGCACCCTCCCAGGCTACGTCAGTGTAGGTGGCTTTGGGAAGAGCTAGTTTCAACACTACGAAGTAACGCGAAATTTCCTTCGTCAGAGCGTCGATATACTCGACTTTCGTCGAAGCGTAAGCGTTAGAAGATAATCCGAGGACACCGGCGTCTCGGATCGCGGAATAAGCTTTTCCTTGTATATCCGGTCGGTGCGCAAGGAGGAGACAAGCCCAAGAGAGGGTGGGTTGGTTCGAATCGGCGCCCTATTGCACATTAAAGTATTAGACATTGCGGAACTCATCCGAAATTCAAAACATGTTGTGGAAAAAGGACATACCGCCATCATGCTCAAGCTAACACTTATAAGTTCTTCCCTCGTCAACGTCGCGGACTCAGGGTCCCGCAACACCGCCCCCTGAATACAGGGCTTGTCTTCGCCCCTCTGCACCTCCTCCTTCAACTTCTCTAGAAGAATATTATTGTATTCTAACCGGCGACGGCCAATATCCGCAGCATGATTTTTCGGTTGTGCTTCCAAGCCTAGAAATTGGGCTATGGGCTCCCAATACCGGAGTAAGGGGATGTAATTAGCGTAATTTTTGCCGGTGTCCCGGAACTTCGAAATTTCGCCTTCGACATAGATGATCTCAGAGAGAAGCGGATCATCAGTCAGTGACTTGACGCTCGAGACTCGGGTCCCGTAATTCAGCGTCAAGCTCAAGTTCAATGAGAAACGCTTGACAGCGGGGCGGAAGTCGATCTCGACGGCGCCATCGCGGCACGCCGAATACAGATCCTTCAAAAACTCGCGAGCTTCGAGATTGAGGATCGGTGTATAAGCTGAGACTCGGTTTCGGTTGAGTGCGCCCGCGGCTAACTTTCGTCGCCGCTTGCAGCTATCGTCCCAAGGGCTGGTGCCAATACTGGTTACGGCCTTGCTGACTTTCTTATGGAAGACGTAAAATGTCGGTCGCGAGTTCATCGCATGGCTTTGGCCCAGAAATAGTTGTTTGGCCGCCCGTGTTGAGTTAACCACGACGGCCGTCGTGTTACCAAGCTGGACTTGGAAAACTGGTCCGTATTTGAAAGACCATTTTCGATACGTTTCCGCCGGGATGACTTCACGGTGCTATAAACTCTATTAGATACAGTGCGTTGCGGATTGGCGTTCTTTGTCTTATTACCTGAAAGAGGTTCCCGACGACGGGCCACCCGCGGGGGCCGGGAAGATTCTTTATCCTACTTCGATATCGAGTGAACTCATTTTGGATAAGGTAAACGAGAATGCCTAGTACCAGTGCGACAATACTATACAAAAGGGATCTCAGAGAATATGAAATCGCCGCTTCTAATGCTGACATCTTGATGAAGCTCATTCGTCGACCATATAACTGAGCAAACTCACGTGGGTATGTTGTATAAAGCGATGTGATAGTCGGAGAGATGTACCCCTCCTGAGTGGTGATATCTTATCAACACGGTAACATTGGATACCTATGCTATACTGCCCCCCTAAACCATTCTTGGAGATGAATTGCGTAGTATAGCTCCGTTATCACGACATCTCCAGGGTTTTCCATATCATACCACCGCCCTTCCGATACTCTCGCCTAGAACATATCGAGCCCTCGCCTTATCTTCGCGCTTTCATTAGTAAACCAACCCCTCAAGTTCGCGGGCGACAGAAGTCCGGAGCATGTGCACGCATGTAGGATAGCGCTAACCGACTTCGGGCCACCCCCTGCCGAGGAGCGGGAGGTCTAAGCCGGCAGTAGACCGGGTATCCAGACTGGCGGGTTAAATATCATACGTTCACGGTGTTAGCGGGATAACGCCATTGTGGAGAATGATGATAACTTCAGGAGTCATGAACCCGATGGTAGGGATCCTGCCGGTAGAGACCTAACACACGGCACCTATACCACGTGGAATTTATTTGCTATTGAGAATTCTCGTGTGCGAGATGGCGGCGAGGTAGGGGTTTTCGGCTTAAGCCGATGGTTGCATTGGTCTATAGTCTATTGGCTGCGACGGGATGCACGACCTAAACATGCTTCAACTCGACGAAATACGAGGTATTAAACTACTTAGGTAGTTTCATTATAGTTCTAGGGCTACCTACCTAGTCTACACGTTTTTGACTGCTGGATTGTGTTTTCCATCGCCGTCGACGTTGAACATGTATGGCTTGTCCTTGGCACCAGATTCAACAGCTCTCTGTCTACTGCCCCTGAGCATCCATGGCGAATCCTTAAGCCCCTTGTGCCAATCTCTGCCATCATATTCTTCCTCCGAAGGTTTCTCTCCAGTAGCTTGTATCTCGCGCGCCCTCTTCTCGATGTTGGACCATACGCGGAGAATATTCTCACCAGCGAACAGGCGTATCTGTTCGTCAGTTACACCGCGCTCCATCAATAACTGAACTAAGTCCGGAAACTTGGAAACATCTTCCAACCCAATTGGCACGTACGGTGTTCCAGAGAAGTCACTTCCCACGCCAACGCAATCCCATCCACAGACCTCGGCGATATGTATAATGTGATCTACAACATCATGAATTGTCGATTGGTCGGGATCCTTCATCCGCAAGAACCTGTTGACAAAAACTGCCATAACAATACCTCTGTTGCGCTTGACAGTGCGAAGAACGTCATCGGGTACGTTCCGAAGATGTGGTGTTACACTATAAGCCCCTGAATGCGAAAAAATGACAGGTGCGCGCGCAACGCTCAGTACATCTCGCATTGTCTGGTGCGAAACATGAGATAAATCGACTATCATCCCTAGTCGATTCATTTCCTTGATAGCTTCGTATCCCAATTTGAATAGACCCTCATCGGGTCCACCCGCCGCGACAGTGGAAGCTGAAGTCGCAAATGAGTTGTCGCAATTGTGAGTTAAGGTGATGTAGCGCGCTCCGAGATTATACATCTGCCGTATGCTAGCAATGCTCCCGCCTACTTGGTGACCGCCTTCAATACCAAGCATGCTGGAAATCCTGCCAGACTTAAAGGCTTTACGGGCGCAAGCCGCGGTGTCACAGTACTGAAGATGCTGGGGGTGCTCATCAATAAATCGCCGAGCGACGTCAATCTGCTCTAACGTATCCCTCACAATCCACTATTAATCTTGGTCAGAATTGCATTTCCTGTTGGTGCACTGATAACTTACGGAAGGGTCTTCGAAATGCTGCTGCTGAGTATCACAGTCCACGTAAATACTCCAGAATTGGCCACCCACCATCCCGGTTCTCATCCTTTGGATATCAGTATGGCCTAGAAGCCTCTTGGTGAAATCTACCTTGCCATCGTAAATGCGATTATGCAATTCTATGCGTAATTGCCAGGGTAGATCATTGTGTCCGTCAATTAAGCTATCAATTCTTTAGTAGAAGCTCATATCCCAGGTTTGTGACTACTTACGGGGTCGACTTGAGCACTCTTCGTGTACGTTCTGCGTAATTGGTTGGGTCAATGGGCGATTGACCTGGCCATATGAACGCAAGAGGACTTAGTAGGAATGCGAAGCCAGCGGCAAAGATGTGATAGCGAAACCTGGAAAAAAATCCGGAGTTTTGCGTCTGGGAATGAACAACGAGAGACCTATCGGGAGTACCCGAATTCACTGTCTGCGATGGTGCATGCTCGTCGCTGGCTGGCGATATGCCCTCTGTCGTAGGTTGCTGCTCGGCCATGACGCTCACTCAATCCGTATACCTTTAAGTGAAAACTGCAAATTTCATCTTGAACAGCATCAAGAAACTATTCTCAAAATTTAAACCGTGATATCAAATTATCCCCCCGCGGCCGGAGTGGGGAATAGTGTATAGACAGCTCAAGGCGGGCTTGGTAGCATTAGTCTCCCCCACCGTCACAATCTGCATGGTTTCCTGGTCCCGATCCCTGAATGAATAGCGCGATGGCGTGCTTCCATACTCCGATGCCGTATGATAAGAAGCATGTTTATGAGAGGTCCTCAGCAACCAGTCCGGTTCCACATTCGGAACTTATAGATAATAATGGTAATGGCGCGTAGGAGGTTATCTAACTTGAGGTAGGCTTTGTTCTGTGTAATCCAGCTGCGTAACTCTAGTAGTTCTATACTATTAGAAAAAGTTCTGGGCGAGGCCGGCGACTAGTCTTTTGTCTGTAGAGTCTAGAATAAGAGCTGGGAATGACAAATCAAGTATACTCTTTGGAACTTGATTTTCACGTGGCGGTGGCTAGGATCTAGGGCCCTTGCATTCCTAGGGGTTTGGCCGAAGCACTCATGTATACCTGCCTAGGGTCTTTATAACCTACATAGCCGACGCGCTGTCCTTGTGTTACCAAGAATTTCCTGATCAGTCGTCGTTCATCCAATACTACCTTATCGGTGACCTTCCGTATCTCAGTCTTACGAAGTAAGAAGGTAGCCATGACAGACGAGGAAAAGCAGCTCGACTCCAACGTCGTGGCCGTCGGGTCCGACTCCGGCAGCCAGAAATCTCGCGATAAGGCACTCGAGAGGAAGCTCGTCTGGAAGACGGACCTAATCTTGATGCCAGCTTTGGGTAAGCAGCAACCCCCTTTCCTGTTACACACATTATGGGCAGTCAGCTAATAATGAGAATAGCTCTGGCCTATCTCACGCATACACTGGATCGAGCGAATCTCGGAAATGCTAAGACCGATACACTCGAGAAGGATCTCGGACTGGTCGGAAACCAGTTTTCGCTGCTCCTCATATTGTTCTATGTGCCATATGCCCTTATGAACGTGCCATTCACACTCCTGTCAAAGCGTTTCAATGCGGCGGTGGTAATCCCGACCATTATGACGTGCTGGGGTGCTATGGCTATGTGTTCGGCCGCGGCGAAGAACTTCGGTGGGATATTGGCGACTCGTATACTTATGGGAGCTGTCGAAGCGGCTTTTCTACCTTGCGCCATCTTCTATTGTAGTTTGTTCTACACTAGACGAGAATTGAGCTTCCGAACGAGTGTTTTCGGTTGCATGGGGTTTATCGCGGGTGCTATCTCGGGACTCATCGCTTGGTCCGTCTTTCAATGGGATAAGGCTCTAAAGGGTTGGCAATGGTAAGTCACCGGCATTCGCCTCCGATTCTATACGAATGAGAGCTAACAGACTCATAGTAAGTTACACGAAACTTCGGATAACTCCGAAAGACACCAATTTAAATCCACATATCCTCGGGGTTACGACCTATTATACGAGTCGATTTACTAATAGTTAGCAGATCTGTTCATAATAGAAGGAGCACTTACTGTCGGTGTTGGCTTACTACTATTCATCATCCTTCCCCATAGCGTCGAAAAGTCACGATGGTTTTCGGAAGAGGAAAAGCGCATGTCAAGATTACGTCTCGAAGAAGATTCGCAGGACTTAGATAAGCACTTCCGGTGGGAAGACGCGAAGAAAGAAACCAAGGACTGGACAACTTGGATCTTCACTCTGATGCCCCTCCTTTATGGCGTAGGCGTGGCCAGTAGTTCGAATTTCTTGCCGGTATGTTCAACTGTATCAAACCAAAATTGGATGGAAGTACTGACGTCTGAATAGACCATCGTAAAGCGCATCGCCGTCGAACCGGCTAAGTCGAACCTTTATACTGTTGGTCCTAACTTAGTGGCTGCGGCCGTTCAATTGGCAACTACCTGGATATCCGACAAGCTCCAGCAACGTGCCACTATCGCCTGTGGAACGCTGTTCGTTTCCTTCCTAGCATGGATCCTTCTCGCAACTCTTGACCTCGTCAAGCATGTCGAAGTTGGGTACTTCCTCACTTATCTCTTGATCTTCGGGAACTTTACCCCTGGTATCCTCGTTCCCGTCTGGTTGGCATCAAACACCACGACAACAACTGGAAGAGCATTCCGATTAGGCCTTAACTTTATGGCGCAGAATCTCGCAGGTATCATCAGCTCCGCCGTTTTCAGAGCACAGGACGCGCCCGTGTATAAGCCCGCGCTTATTACGGTAGCCTGCTGCCAAGCTGTGTTCATGGTCTTGTGTCTTGGCTTAAGGGAACACTTCCGAAGGCTTAATAAGAAGCTTGAGAGTGGGGAGGTGGTTCACGTTAGCGGAGGCAAGGAGAGACCAGAGTATCGGTACGCCTTGTGAAGCATGTCTCGTGTATTTATCGCTTAATAGACGTAGTTCTTTTTAATAAATCTCGCATCTTCACGGGACAGCCCGCGTATAAAACATTACTTTAATCATGAATACCCAGTGAGCGACTCCATGGCTAGTGTGAGATGTAAACGTCGATATAAAAGTCACAGCGTTTCATAAGATTGGAGCCCCTCGTATCAACCTAGGTGCAAATTCAGTAAGAAAAATGGCTACTAGCGGAACCAGGCGACTCTGCGTCACCGGTCATATCTATCGTGGCGGTGGCATCGTCTATAATTTCTGCGGAGCGTTGGGCAAGGCGAATGGTGGGAGTAGCTTGCAGTGCGGTAGGCGGTTCGGGTTCGGGGTCTGGATCGGCTCCTTGGCCGACGTTTTGAAGCGCGACCCCTCCAGCTTCAAGATCATGCTGACTTTTTGCTTCTGTGTCGGACATGGACAAACCACCTGATAGAAGAAATATGCCGAGAAGATTGCTGTTCGATTCATATTCTAGTGCATTGAACTGGCTGTAGAGCTCGCCAACAATTGCGCGGCTCCTTTCTCTCTCTCAAAGCTGTCGGTATAACCACCTATATCCTGGTCTGGTGACTGGTCATATTGAAAGGATTTTCTGCAAGCTGAATCCGGGAGTTAATCAAGTAATACTTGCGAGTATGATATCAACAGCGTCGCGTAAAATCTCTCCAAATGGCTACATCCACTCACGTTACGTACCCCTTGCTATCGAATATGCATGATTTATTACTTATCCGGGCCTTCGTTATTGTGCTCTCCATAACTCTCGCCATAACGTTTCCGTAGATGGGCTTCTACGGTCACTGGCTCATGTAAGGGCGCTTCACCAGGTTTGAGACATGTCGGAATGCACTCGATGACTTGGTCCAGCAGACCTTCGTTGAAGAAAACCACGCTATATCTGTCCTTGTCCGAGACTGGCGAGATTACGCGATGAAGAGTTGACATATATCGGCCGTTCGTCCATTGTTCCATCATATCGCCAATATTGACGACATAGGCATCTTCGACGTATGGAACGGCATGCCATGTACTACTGGGCCGATGGAAAACTTCAAGACCGCCGACTAGGGTATCATTAATATTAAAATGGGAACAGCGCAAGATATCGCTTACTATCGTCCTGGAGTAGTAGGGTCATAGCGCCGAAGTCTGTGTGGGCGCCCGTTCCACGAGACTTCTTAGACGACTCAACACTAGCCTTCGGATATCTATGTGCGCGGCACATCGAAATAGCTAGTATAGTAGGAAGGTTAGCATTCGTCATGGCTAAACATATATGCATGATTATTTACAGTCGCGACTATCCACGAAAGTGTCGAAGTAATTTTCCTCGAGGCGCAGACTTAGCGCTAAGAGGCGGAACATCTTCACGCTTAGACTTCGCACGGCGATGAAATATTCTTCCATCGTAGACCGAAAGCCGGCGCATTCACTTTCATCAGGCCACAGATTCGGCCCTTGAAGGAGTCTTCCAGGTGGTAGTTCGGGGCCTATCATGAAGCCCTCTTTCTGGTCCTGGAAGTCGCCCTCCATAATTTCGGTTCCGATAGCTTCGTAACCCCGCGCACCATTAGCAGAAAGACCACGGCTTAGAGCCGATTTTGCGGATTGCGGTAGATCGTAAAACTGAGCGACCTTGGCAAATAAGCGATTCCGTAGTTCGGCGGGGACGTCATGTCCAACTATCTGGAAGAAACCAGGGGTACAACACGCGGAACCCAACTCCTTCACGATTTCGGATGTCCGAGATAAATCACCATTGACGTATCCCGATATATCGATCACAGGGATCGTTAGATGTGGTGATTGTTCAACTGTCATTTTAAGCAACTTAGACGAAAAATCATTGTAGAATCCAGAGATAAGAATTGGAGGGGTTTATCGTCGAATTCCTAAGAGGCGGATTTATCGTGCTTAGTCATCCTCATGGTGAGGTATCTTGATCATCAGCTAACTTCCGATCAGGAAAGCAAGGACCAATGGTGGAAACATCTTGAATGCCCAATTTCCTAGAAGGGGATAAAAGGATTCCCTTCTAAAATTAAAGGGAATCGGAAATACCCGAGCACTTTTAGGTATGTCTAATCAGTTCAACATCTCAGATGTGAAAATGGTGGATGGGGAAAGAGGTCGGAAAGACAGTGATTATATAATGAAGAAGTGGCATGAATTATGGAAGGCAGAGAAGTACGAGGTGACATAAGCAGTTGATGACATAATGACATATTTACGTCAGAGCTTCATTATGTAATATTTTGCTTACATAAAATAGGGGTAATACTTCTGCTTTTTCTTCAATTCTCTTCTTAAACATCAACCTATTCATCACATCGATCATCCATTATTTCTTCATATTGGAAATTTAATCCTAAAATTGATATTCACATCGCCTGACAACCTCTTGCATAGTGTTGTTGACTAATAAGACCACCAATATCTATAAACTCCGACAGATCACACGCGGAATCCGAGCAACCTCCAGAGGAATTCGAGAGCCGAAAAATGAGGGTCCGCCTCATCGATATTATCCCTCATTTTTAATCTCTAAAAATACGATTATGACGATCATTCAGCACGCCAACTTTCTGAAAACCCTCGGAAAGTTGGGACTCCATCCGTCCCCGCCAAGAATTGCCTAAAATGGGAATTGTCAAGGGGGTTGCAGAATCAACGTCACTCCGCCTTACGCACTTAAGTTCTAGATGGCCTATTTTATTCAATATATCTAGATCTATCTTGACATCTATTTTGTACGACACAACACCTCGTGCTCAGGTCCTTAGCTTTCCCCGGAAGACGATCCCCATACGTAATAAGCATTTCCTCGTGCAATCCGTCCTGCCGGCAAGTATAATGCTACTAAAAACGCGGAGAGGATATTGATTACAGCGGGATCATCTAATGAATCTAAAATCTGCCAAATCATCCCACCATTAGCTTGAGCACGGCAGCTCTAACCCACCTATTGGGTTTGAAGCATCTTGATTCTTTTCTAAAAATGGCAGTCACTTAAACAAAGTTGCGAAGACGATATGAGGAAAAAAGGCTTCAAGGCACCCCAATATTCAAGTATAAGATGTCTTCATGATGGTTGTCCTTGTACAACAGCAGGATTTACAAGCACCATCCAGTGTCAATTTTCTTTACAAAGACGGGATGATGTGATCAAACAGGAAACTTTTATTAATTCGACGGCCAACTGACCGTCAAAACCAAATCAAGTACAGGCCAAAGCCATCCCCGTGCCAACAGCGACAGAAATAATTCCAGGGGCTGTCTTGGTTCTGCCATAGTGATACGATACCGGAAAGCACCATGGAAGACGTCAAGGTTGAAGTCGAAACCCGGGAATACTGTGAGTCTCTTGGGAAGGGTGATGCCGTGGTTCATGTTTCCGAGCCTGGTGGAGGTGACGGTCGCCAGAAGGACACCATTACCAAGAAGTTTCTGCGCATCATCTGGGACTCACTTGACAAGTCTCCTGAAGAGCGAAGATTCATCCGTAAGGTAGATTGTTGGATCATGACGTACGTCTGCACAGCATACTGCGTGAAGAACCTTGATCAGACGAATGTGAGCAATAGCTTGTATCTCAAACAAGACCGGCTTACTAATAAGTAGTAGGTCATCAATGCTTATGTCTCAGGCATGAAGGAAGACTTGAACATGGTTGGGCAAGAGTACAACCTCCTTCAAACCATGTTCACTATCGGATACTGCCTTGGCAATCTCCCTTCTCAGCTTGCCATGACACAAGTTCGTCCATCGATCTGGCTACCTTCTCTTGAGCTCATTTGGGGATTTCTCGTCATGGCCATGGCTGGTGCGAAAGATATTCGGGTCTTGTACGCCCTTCGTTTTGTCATCGGTTTCTTGGAGGCGTCTACGTACCCTGGTGTTCTTACGCTACTTGGTAACTGGTACACACCTCAAGAGCTCGGCAAGAGATCTGCAATTTTCATCGCCAGTTCAGCCGCCGCGAAGATATTCTCCGGCTACCTTCAAGCGGGCCTCTATTCTAGTATGAATGGAGTAAATGGCCTTGCTGCCTGGCAGTGGCTGTTCATCTTCGATGGTATCATCACCATACCCGTAACAGTTTTCGGATACCTTGCTATTCCCGACAGCCCGGTCAATTCCAAAGCGAAGTGGCTAAAACCAGAAGAGAAAGCCATGGCTATCGCTCGCATGGATAAGGTGGGCCGCAAACCCCCTGCCAAGCTCCGCAAGAAGATAGCGGGCGAGATTTTCAAGATGTGGCCGGTATACCTATTCTCAATTGTCTTCGCCTCGCAGCTACTGGGCCAACGGGTAAACAATTACTTCACGATTTACTTGAAGGGCACGGGTCTCTACACAGTCGAGCAAGTGAATCTCATCCCCACCGGGGCATATGGTTTACAAATTGCGTTGACATTGATATACGCATGGCTGAGCGACGGCATTGGGAAGCGCACTCCTTCCATCGTTATTGCCGCAGGGATATCCGTGATAGGCTGCATCATTCTCAGTATATACCCTGAGAAGAACCACATCGCAATGATGGTAGGGTGGTTTTTGGCTCACGGTCAATTGGGCGCTTCGGCATTGATCTTGACCTACATCAATGAAACCCTTTCCTTTTCAAACGAACATCGACTTATAGTTATCGGCATAGTCGAAACGTTTGGATTTATTATGGTTTCGTGGGGAATACTTCTTGCATACCCCAGCGGTGAGGCCCCTAAGTTTGCTATAGGTTATGAGATGGCTGCCATGTTCTTCTGTCTGGAGATTGTCGGAATCACGGCTGTTTGGTTCTGCAATAAGAAGTGGAAGCCATCTATTTCGAGTTAAGCCGAGTCAAATCCCCTTACTGTGCTTCCTCATATTCCCCCGACGTTTACGACCCCCCTTTTCCTTTTTGCCTTTCTGTGTCACTCATAGCATTTATGAATTTCCACGCGATGTTTACCTAGGTATGATCCTCATGAATTCAAAGCAAAATAAATGCATTCCAAGTTTTCCATTAGAAGAATGATAATATTCTTTAATGTATAAAATAGTATGGCTCACATTTATTAAGAAAGCGACAACGATGGTGGATACAGCGCGAAAGCATCAGTGCTTCAGTTACCTAACTTTTAAGCATTTTCAGCGCAGTGTTTTAGCATTATAGGGGCACTAATAACTTGGAATATGGAGGGGAGTGCGCTAACAATGCGCTGTAGCGAAACCACTTTTAGCGGGTTACTAACTGCGATGATAGTGGCTATTTCAAGCGCTGTAACCACGAGAGGGAGGGATGGCCTAAATTTAGCGCTCAGCACCCTGTAGTTACAGTGGATTATAGTGCCGTTAGTGCCGAAATCCAAATCGATTAGCGATTTAGCGGGCAACTATGAATTTCGCCAAAGGATTTCAGCATAAAAGATGTATAAAGATAGCTAGAATTTCGAAATAGACACAAATAAAAATTTCGCAAACTTACCTAGGTATCTATACACTTTTTGATCCATTTTCAAGACTCAAAATCGTGAACTACGTCGCCTTTCTACGAAACCAGTGTTTATATAAGCGTCTTACTGAATCCACCGAGATATCTTATGTAAGGGATTATGTAAAGCGGCTTTCTTAGATAATACAATTCGATCGGACGATCCCGATTCTCTGCATGAAAATGATCAAAAATTAGAACCACTTCTTCTCCTTCCGAAATTTGCCGAAACAGACAATGTAACTATTCACAGCACGATATATTGAGCTGCCGTGCGGTACTGCGACCTCTTCCTCATATTGGCTGTTTGGGTGTCAACCTTCGCATTCACTCAGATTCCCGAGCCCGAAATCTTGCTCTTCTAAGGACCCCTAGAAACCCTGCTTCCAGAGTTACGAAATGTTGGAGCCTCACATAGTGAGGGGTAGCGAGTATTAGTCATCCGTGCCGAACCAGCGTTCGATGTAGTCCAGATCCAAGAGTTCATCAGCAGATGTTCTCTTCAACTGCAACCCATATAACACTAACTCCTATATAGCGTAGATTAACCCCATTGTTAACTTTACCCAAACAAAAAAGGTTGGTCAAAAAGAAAACCGAATATTGACTTTAATGGCTTATCAAGTACGAGTCTTGCGTAGGGTGGTGATGCTCAAGGCTATCACGTGACGAGGTGAGTAAGGCACCTAGGCATTTACAGATACTTCCCCTAAAACATGTTGAAAACGCATATAGTGATACCCTACTGCCTTATAATTCAAACCAACGGTACCTTAAGTGCTTTACAATTAGCCGACTCGTGTTTCTCCCAAATAGGGGTCGGTTAAATGCTGACCGAGTATCTAACAGAATCTCCGGCTACATCCGTCTCGTCCAATCTTGTATCAATTGAGGACAAGCCCATTCGATCGCTTCTCATAGATAAGCTTAGATCTCGAGAATGGGGCCATCATGCGTCCATCGATTTCTCCGCATATTCCGATCTGGGAAGGTGACAAGGTGAAGAAAAAGGGGCACGATACCCCGACGACGGTGTAGATAACAATCCGGCTGAAATAAACAAGCGCGCTACATATAAGCAAGATGTGTGTACGCCCACATTAATATTCCTATTTAGCAATCACGACCGTATTCCAATCAGATCAGAATGTCTGATCCCGTGCGATCACTCCGGGCTTGGGTGCGGGAGTTAGCATGCTACGCAACCATAGCATCCGTTTCAGTGGCAGCAACCCCAATCATTCCAAGAGCAGATGCATCAGCTTGTAAAGTAGCCGCAGTCAACAACATCGACCTAAGCGCCGGCTTCGGATTCGAACAGAACTGCGCTCCAAGCGTCGGCACATTAAATGCCTTCATGATATTCGTGGATTTCAGCGACCAACCGGCGATCGAGACCACTCAGAGTCTACACGATTTCTTCCTACCAGCAGCCGCAGAATGGTACACGACGTCTTCGTATGGTGCGCTAAGCCTTAACGTCACCGCCGACACCTCGCGCTTCTACCGGATGCCAGTCACCGCGGCGAGCTACAAGTGGGACCGCGGTCTGACGTATCAAGTTCACCAGAAGTATATCCAAGATGCGCTGGATGCATACGGGAAGACTATCCCGCCGACTGATGTCTTTTACGTGGTGCCAACGGCAAACGCCGCCGCGATTTCGTTTTCTCCAACTTTCATGGGTGATGTTAAGACCCGTGCCGGAACACATGTCGCTAAAAGCTCGGTGACGTTCGGTTATGATGCGTACGAAGCGTGGAAGTATCTTGTGTTGAACCATGAGACGGGGCATACAATGTGCTTGCCCGATTACTACCCCCTTGACGGTAGGGCGACGGGCTTGTTTATTGGTGGCTGGGATCTGATGGGATTGATTAGGTGAGAACCACGAATGACCTAAATGAGTGAAATAAAGCTGAGTATCACCGATATAGTGGACCAAGTCCCGATTATTTCGCGTGGGATAAGTGGCGATTGGGTTGGTTATTGGATGAGCAAATCG
Source organism: Hypoxylon trugodes (assembly GCF_022578975.1). Classification (NCBI taxonomy): domain Eukaryota; kingdom Fungi; phylum Ascomycota; class Sordariomycetes; order Xylariales; family Hypoxylaceae; genus Hypoxylon; species Hypoxylon trugodes. The sequence continues at coordinate 1,784,443 of NW_026250023.1, read as the reverse complement.
ATTGTGTCGCGCAGACGGGCTCGACCACGCATACATTAACCCCTTTAGAGAAAAAGGGCGGCTCGAAAGCCGTAGTTATCAAGCATAATGCCACGAATGTGTTGGTAGCGGAAGTACGCTCAACGAGTGGGCTTGACGCGGCGTCCTGTGCGACTGGTGTCCTCCTTTATACAGTCTCTACAAACGTCAACTCAGGGGAAGGCCCTGTTCGTGTATTGGACGCCACGCCGAGATCGAACGGGTGCTCTGGGGATAAGTTAAACGATGCTGTATTGAGTCTTAAAGGAACGAGTTCCTATACTGCATCAGAATGGGGTGTTAAAGTTACTGTTGTAAGCGAGTCTAATGATGGTGTCAAGATTAAGGTGGACGTCTCATAACCTCTACGATCCCCTAAGGTCCCGTTGAATATAACAATATCAGTGCGAATAAAAAGCACGAAGCCGTGGGGTTACCTTTCATGATACAGTTCATGTGTATTTAAGTGTATACCTGCTTGAAGCAGGGGAATGGGTGGGTGTAAGCACCTGCATTGCTGCCTTTCTCAACCAACTCCCAACACGATCGGAAATCGAGATGAGTTATCACTCGATCGGATGTTGGTTCAACATTACCCAAAAGGGGTATGACTGTAGAACATTATTGGCTATCTCAGGTCGTATGTGGCACGGTTCTCAGATGCGGCGCAGTTGCAGTAAATCGAAGAGTTTATGCGCACTTCATGAGATGGTGGCATACAAGAAGTCATCGAAGAGTCTAGACGTTATACAAATACCAAGTTAGAGTAAGCGTGATTATACCACGCTGTGCGCCATTCTCATATTAAAATCTCACATTCAAGTTACTCGTGTATTCCTTCGCAGGGGTTCAGGGGTCATATATGTATTCACCATCAGTCCCGTCAGATGCAGTATAAGACACCTGGATACACATTGTCTATAAAATTTGCGGTATTTATATTGCAGTGGACAAAAATCATCGGCAATTTTACTCTCCGGATTCTAAAAATGAATGAACATGGAATGGAGCACGTGCTCCCCAAAAATATAGGAGAGCTAGCCAGGGGAGTCCTTCACTGATTATTATCAATCAATTATGGGATTTTTATACGGTAATAAGAGCCTTTTTATTATCTCGATCAGCATATTAATAGCTACTAGCGGGCCGTTCATTATTTAATTCACCCGAACCGTGCTAATGTCCATCCACATAGCGCCCACTAGTATACTACTAAGTTGCCTTGGGGATAGTCGCAGGTTACTCAACTAGATACCTACCTACCTAAGGTAATCACTGCTATATATATATTAGCATCACACCAGCCACTACACGGCCTGATATCTCCTTGTTGATGATAGGCCACTACGGGTCTTTTGGAAGCGCCTCTAGGCTTTGGTACGGTGAATAATCTGTTACACACATTACGTCGCTAGGACCTAGTACTTAATCTATGCATTATTGAGACTCTTAGCCTGCGAATCCTTCGAGGCACTCCGCCCTATAATCTTTATTCAGCTAGTGCTACAATGGAATAGTTACGGGATCTTGGCGTCAAGGAATCCCAGCACAGCCCAACAACTGGCGAACCGCTAGCATGGTATCGCTACCCACATGTAAATACTTGCCTATTTTAGTCCGTCGACAGGGTCAATCCGTAGCCAGGCTGAGTTTCCATTCGCCGAAAACACGACGGCCGAGAATGTGGTGCTTTGGTGCTTATTAGCATGGCACGAGCAGACCACTTTTACTATTCGCAAGTTTCACCTAGAATTCTTTCGTTCTTTTCCTTTCTCTTTTTCTGTTTTGTTGTACCTAAACTGCGCCCTATCGGTTTTGTTATTATTCCTGGTTGCGACAGATGAGGGCTGTCGTCCGCCTAAGCAGTCATGACTTCCTCGACGGATAGATACGAGTATAGCACTCTAGAGGTGGATACCGAAGCGCAAACTCGAAACAACTACGCAGAAACGACACAATTACCAGAAGTAAACCATCAGGCGACTGAACACTACAACTACCCCGAAGTCGTCGGCAGCTATGCTCCCAAAAAGGATGGTGCGGTAATAGATACTACGCTTCCCGAGCCGGTCTACGTGCCTGGCGCCGAGGCAGCGACAGGAGAGAAAGCGGTCGCCGCAGCCGGTGCGGAAAGGAGGATATGTGGAATAAAAAGAAAAATATTCTTTGGCATAATCGCAGCGGCTGTGGTGATTATTGTGGGGGTAGTAGCGGGCGTTGCCGCAGGTGTGGTAGTGGGAAGACGGAATTCCTCGAGCTCTAATTCGAGCGATGGCGATGGAGATGCGGCGGGTTCAACGAGTGACGATACTTCTCTATACGCGAACACAAAGCTCGCAACCGCCAACTTCACGGACGGTTTGGGAAATGAGAATTACCTGGTGGCCTACCAGTTAAACAACAAAGCCATCTACCTTTCGGCATGGAACTCATCTAATAAGCAATGGGTTGTGTCGCCAATAGTAGACGGCACAACAAACAATCTGGGTTTGGATAGCGTAAGACAAGGAACTTCGTTGGCGCTAGACGTATTTGCGTATAGTAACTCGGTAAGGAATTACTCCATGATGATGAAGGAGTTGAACGGAATGCTAATGTTTACCAGCGCCGTGATATCCACATATACTGGCAACTACCAGACAGCGGTGGTCTTTCCACCATCAAGGCCATGACTTACAACGGCGATAAGGGTATATCAACACAGACGGCTCTCCCAGCTGCGAACTGGGTGGACTCGGCAGCCGGAAACAGTTATATTTCTACTGCTGGATCCTCGCTCGTCTCGTACGGAAAGCAATGCGATCTATGTAACCAATACACATACCTCTACTGGCAGACGGCGAACGGCGTAAGGCAAGCTAGTTATCAAAATGCCAGCGACGGATGGACGAGCGACAACGATGTCATCCAGAACGGCCTATCAGGTCCTTCCGACAACAGCTCCCTAGCACAAGCGCATGTAGCCGCCGCTACCACCAACGGTCACAGGAGCATGAACGTCTTCTACCGAGCGACGACCAGCGCCTTAGCGCAGATGATAAATGGCGATGGTCAATTTAACGGACAATATGTCGGCCGCGATATCGGACCTAATACCGCAATTGCGGCCTTTTCGACCGGATTCAATGAGACAAGCACCAATTGGCCCGAGCCCCTAGGTTTCCAGGTTCTTACGATTGATCCAGCTACGAGTGATGGTGTTCAGTTGACGTATTATAAGGGAGATACTTGGACTTTGGCCAAGAACAAGGTTGCCTCGCTGGCGGATTGCAAGAACCGCTCGACAATTGTGGCCAGCCACGCTCGAAGAGTGTACTGCTTAGTCGGGAAGGGAGATAACACACGCATAGTCGAGTACGCCTGGACGGGCGATCCAAGCGACGTATCAACATATTCTAATTACGATAGAATTGGGGAGGTGGTTACTACTGTATAATAATAGCAAAGAAAAAGATTGCATCTAGAAGCATTGAAATAATAGTTAAATTAGACCAAGAGGCAGCGATAAGGGGATACACGATATCCACCCCATCTCGCGATACTCGAGCTTGAGTCCATGTGTCTTCTAAACCGACCAGGACGTAATATTCTACAAAAACAACCTCCCATTGCCAGCTTGCGCCTTTGTGTAACAGAACCCCTTTTACTTTACATCTCTCATTTCACGTTTTCATTTTTGTTCACCTGCTAGCGGGCGTACCGACACCTCCGACTATTCAATATCAACATCAACGGTATAATCAGTACGTATAACACATGTGCCAACGCTAGAGTCATCATCTAGTCGTTCCCAATCCCGAGAAGGATGGCTCGCGTGTACTGTTACCATGCTAAAGCCGGTGTCGGTCGGGTTGTTGAAGCCCCCTACGTGACGGCGCGTCTTGACCGGAGTGCTTCCGAAAGTCACCAAGTCTACAGGAATCGGTGAGTGGGGTATTTTCTGCTTCTTCATTCGGCTCATGATCAATCTTTGCAGGACTGGGATGGAGCCCGCGATGAGGCCGACGCCGATTTCGATGTTCGACCACAGTATGACGATCGCGACATAATCTACGAGTTTGTCGCATTAGTACCACACGGCTGCCGATTGACTCTCTTGAGGGATAGACTTACATAGTAGCTGTGGATCCCCGTAGTATTTAATGAGCGGCATACGAACTATCGCGCAGACGGAAGCACTAGAGGTCGGATGTCATTAGATAGAGAATGACGAAGGGTGGGTATAAGTATCAACTCACAAGGAACCAAAAGACAGGAGGATGCAAACCAATGCCTTGGTTCTCAATCTTAGTTGTGTCTTCCATAGAATTATAGCAGGCAATATAGCACACGCTATATCAGTAATAATTGTTATGACCGTAGTAGTATAAGCAATGCCATAGACCGCATCCCAGGATGAACATGTTCCATCAGTCGAACCAGGACGACATTGGGTGATACCCCCTATAATAGAGATCAAGGAAGCCGAGACACATAACGCTAGTAAGGCGTAGATCGAGAATCGGACGTATTTCAGTGTCTCGCTGAGCCGCAATACGGTTATACAGATGGAGCTCTTGACCGAGAGCAGGCAGACCGAGTATAGTAGCATCCATATCGTCAAGTATTTGTTGGCGTGTGCACGTTTATAATCGGTAAGATCCTCGATTCGATAGCCGACACCGAAGTAAACACTCCTGCAACTGATAGCGACCTGGGCGACAAAGACAATCTAGTGCATTGTTGTCAGTAAGGCTAAGACGTCGTTTCGACCTGGGTAAAAACTGACCAGTCCTAAAAGCATCAATCCGTCATCCCACCAAAGTAACTTCTCAGACCACCGCACGTAGGTTCTAAGACCTACAGTCGCAACCGAAAAAGCCACAAATATCAGCGATATGAGATAAATCGCCACTCCCATACCATGCATCGGCGGAAGGTTAGCATTGTCCATAATGTCCGGTATGTCAATTCGAGTCAAGATGCTAGCTCGAAAGCTCCTAGCTCAAGCATGTAGGAGGGGTGGTACAAGTAGCATAAGAGCGAACAAAGGAAAGTAAATATCGATTATGAAAAGAGGGGGGGTCTTTGAGCTGAAATGAGGGCAGAATAACCTCCGCAGTTGATAATTATCCTCCAGGAGCAGGAAGACGCGCAGATTTTCGAGGATGGTACGGCATTGAGGCAACAATCCGTTAATATTCGAGGAAATTCATCCAACGCTTCTTGTGAAGACGCCTTGAAACTCAATGAATTAAAAAAAATTATGACATGTTCGACCCAGGAACGAAGATCGTGGCTCCCTGCATAAACGTTTCCTGCATCCGATTCAGAGCCCAGAAAGTAGGATTCGGAATTCGAGGGGTCATCGTAGTTGCGCGAGTGTGAGAGACGTCTTTGTTATGAAGCGGGTGGGCCTCTAGTTTTGACAAAGAGACCCGGAACCTCCCCGTCCTTCCCAAATAGGATCTAGGGATAGTGAAAAGTTATAGCTCATATATGATTACCGTCAGCAAAGCATAATACGAATCGGAAACCAATCCCATAGGTGAGCAAAGCTTCTGACAACTCGGCCGGGACTTAGACCGGATCTAAAATCCTCGCTTCCGAGTAATCGGATCCTAGGAAGATAGTACTAATATGAGACATGAAGTACCGACAGTCTGGTACACGATCATATAGGATACTAACTTGTACAACCGGAACAAGAGCTAGTCAACCCTAGTGCTGCATCATTACCCTATCGGATGCAAATACGCTGCCACGCGTGGACAAGGTCATGGTGTTATGCTGTACTATGTTATTACAAACATCAATATTCCCCATCAAGTAAAGTGCTATGTTTTAATTTTTAAAGGATTTTCTTTCTCTCTACTCTACCGACCTTGGGTGCCGGTATTACGAGATAGACAAATTAGTCCCATGCTAATAATTTGAGGAATGTGGTTGCTAGGGTCAATGCTAATAGAGGCCAAATCGAGCCAGATGTCGTAAGTCTCAGTGGAACGTTTCCTGATCAGGACTTCAAAGGGAGAAAATGTTTAACGTCAGCTATCGTGCCATTGATGAACTAAACGCGAATCCGACATAGAGCCAATAGCATTGAAATAGTTAGTAAAATTGTGACCACTCATCGACGATTCCCACTCTCTTTTCTAGCTCTACCTAGGTAGTCTTTCCCTTTCTCTTCGTCCTCTTATAAAGCAACAAGACTTCTATCAGGTATCACATATCATAAAAATGTCTTTCCAACAATTCATTTAGGTCATACATGGTGTAGCACCCTATAACAGGACAATCTCCTGCTTAGTAGCTTGCCTAAAGTAAGTTTGGCTCCCAACGTAGATGAATCCGACTCTGTAATATGAATTCGGCTTACTCTTGTGCGCTACAAGCAATAAGCCACAGTACATGTACTTTTCATATATGTCGGTCGAAAATCTGAGTTCCTGTAGCATGAAAGCCGCGGCTAGGGGCAGATACCCATAAGCTTTCTCGTGAAACCAGGATACATCTTCCACGAATACGAAGCCCACCGTTTCGTCCTTGTCATTAACGACCACGAAGTTCCCCTCCAGTTCTTGAAGCTCCGGTGAAATTCTCCATGGCCATATATTGTTTGTATTGTTTATATAATTGGAATCTTTTACGCGCGAAAGCTTTTCTACTATGACTCCTGTATGAACAGGGCAGTTAATACCGAGACCCGTTGGAGGATGTGGCTGAAAAGAGCCGCAAAGAACGACGATCGAATTTACTCGATCGCCCGCAAACCATCTCTTCCTCATTTGGGTTGATGCCCAAGACCATGAAGGTCTAGTTCGCAATTCTGGTAGTCTAGGCACTTTTCCGTACCATAAGAGCTGATATGGGGAATGACTCAGCCAACAACCATGATAGAAATCTCCTATTTGTTTTGGGGACCATCGCGCTATGCGTGTAGCTATACCGTGTATAGCCGCAAGATTGTCCGTTGGCACAGTCAGGGAACATTCGAGATAATTTCGGAGCAAACGTAACCAACCCTCTTCTTCCCAAAGGTTTCCACCAAATCCTCCCCAGTAAGCACCGGTAAGACTACCGTCATGCCTGAACCCTCAGGTTTTTATTGTTGCGGCACTCCCACCAGACTCCTGAAGAAGTATAAACGACCGTCCTTCGCGCAAGAGCTCGTTCCTGAAGCGCCCATGCCCTGCCAATAAGGGGGGCAAACGCGCTTGATCCGCCATAATCCAGTGCTTTGGAGGCGAAGAATCGTCCTAGCTGGACATTATTTTTGATGTACGGTAGTTCTACCATTGATCCTTGATGACCCATGTTGACGAAACATCCCTGATTTGCGTTTTCAGCGCATTCATACACATATCCCATTCGAGCCGACTCTCTGTTCCAATCCTCAGGGTCGTCTTGGATGATACAAAGCATATCAATCCAGAGGTACTCTAGTCCTAAAGCTCGGGCGACTTTGACAGCATCGCAAAATGTTTGAGGGAGCTCTGAGAGTGCTATTCCCTCTCTGTGGCTCTGCAGTGTTGCGTGGGTGGTAGATATTGGCATCTTACCGCCCCAGCAATGGCTCAAAGCTGCCCATTGCTCCTCTTTCCTAGACCAATTCCAAGTCTCTACCAATTTCACGATATTATCATCCGAAGACCCAACATAGAGGATCCGGGTTGGGAGCAGTAGCGCATTATCTAGGCGCTGCCCCCCCAGTGTTGAACAGCAACCATCATGGTCTCGCCGACAAGAATCGAACCAACCGACAACAAGCCCTAACGATTCAATGGATCCTGTGTTCTCGAGAAGTGCCCCGGTTATATCGCCACTTTTAAAAGCTTCGCTACTTGGTTCGGCTAGGAATTGAAGCGAATCCATATAAGAACCCGCAGACGAAAACCCAAACGCAATAGCCACACCGCTGTGGCCTCGTGCGAGTAGTGAAGCCAGAGCGTCACATATATCTGGTTTTATATCCCGATGCTGGCCACTCCGATGAGAAGGGAAAAGGTTACATAATTCACAAGACTCGTCCAACCATGATCTGTGTAACCTTTTCCGAAACTGCCAGTCCTTAGGATAGAACAACTGCCCTACCAAAAATTCGCATTCGATACAAAGTGGCATTTTGTTTATTTTACGGGTAGAAAGCAAGTAGTTGTAAGAAATTCAGAGAAGAGATAGACGAGTGCAATGTGGCAACATCAGGCTTTACCGTGTGATTTGCGCCCGCTCTCCGTACCTAGGTATTTACAGTACCGCGACCAATAGCGGACAATAACCAGCGTGAAAACGAGACATATCGATGTAGCCAATACGCATCATCCATCTGGCAATTACGTCCTTATCAACCTCCAATCGTGTGGATTATAGCTTTACAGAATGCTGCGAAACTGACAGCTTAGGAAGACTACTTGAAGCCCTTGAAAGTTAGCATTCTCCATGAGCCAAGATCATCTCGCGCCGAAGATCAACATGGACTTAGTAGCCTCGTAGAGTACTTCATATAGAATTGTATTTGGCACCGTACCAGTCCAAGAGCCAGAATTATCCACATAGGCCAACATCACCCCAGAACACTACGTATGTACAGCACCAGGAAGCACGTCCAGAAAAGGGGGGACTGGATGACAAGCTCCATTCGTATTTAACAATAATAGGTAATTAGGGTAACTCATTTCTTCTTCCCGCCTCCTATAAACGAGCCCTCGAACCCAGCCCGACTCTTGGTCTTCTTGGCCCCCTTTTTCTTACCCGACTTGCCCATTATCTTATCTTCTCGTCGCTTCCTGATATTCTCCTCTCGCTTCTTTTGTCGGTCCTTCATAGCCTTGGCGACGCCCTCTTTCCTTGCAGTCCAGTCCTTCTCACTCTTCTTCTTGGCGACTTCTTTTCGCTTGACAGCCTTCTTGAGCATCTTCTCGTCATCTCGAATCTTCTCGCCTTCGGCGCGCCGCCTCGCGGTAAGCCAGAGCTCCTTGTCTTCGACGTCCTTGCGCTTCTCTCCGTCCATCTCTTGCAGCCGCTTCTTTTGGTTCTCCAACTTTTGAAGTGCTGTCTTCGGATCTGAAGGGCCCTTTTTCTTGCCGCTATTAAGAACATGGCTGAGGTCATGCGAGAGTTGAGAGCCGTCTCCAAAGCCAACGCGACCGAAGGAGAAATTGTTATCTTGTAGATCAATTGCTGGGCTGAGCATGCTGCTAGGCGAGTTTCGTACGGACGCTAGAGCCTCTTCACGCTTTAAGTCTTCTTCTACCTTGGTCTGACGTCTTAATTCCTTTTTGTGTGCTTTTCGTTCTGCTTGCTTCTGACGTCGTGCTTCAATAAGTTCTTGCCGTGTACGTATGGGTTTTCCATCGACGTCGGCCTTTCGCGCATCTCGAAGGGCTTGTATCCTCGCGGCAAGGCGGGCTCGGAGGGCGGATGTGTCGGTGGGTATCTTAATGTGTTTCGGCTTTTCGGGTGCGGCTGTAGATGATACGGATGTTGTGGTACTAGGGGCTTGGCCTGTTGAGTCGGCAGGTGTGCCGTTTGTGTCGAAAACGGGAGACTGAGGTTCTGACGGGGGTGAGGGGGCGAGTTCAGGGTTATGCTCTTCAACAGCGTCGGCGAGACCAGTAACATCAATATTTCGAACCTCTCCGGGCGCGACGTCCTCCTCGGGGTTCTCTTGGTCGTTAGCCTTGTATGATCCATTGCTAGATTCGGCAGATTTGGTATCACCATTAGGTAACGAGTCGGTTTTCGTTTCTCTCTGTCCTAATTTTATCTTGTTGACGCCCTTGATTGTTTGCCTTTGGAAAGCCGCCTCTTCTTCCCTAAGTTGTTGTCGCTCTGCCTTGCGCTCTTTCCTGGCAGCCTTCTTCTCTTCTTTGCGTTGTTCTTTTTCGTCAAGCTCAGCTTGTTCCTCATCTAACTTCTTTTGCTTCTTGGATTCTTTTGGTGTCTTCTTCTTTAAACCCTCACCGGGCTTCTCGGCCTCAACTCCCTCGACATCGGACCATTCATCATCGTCATCTTGCATCTGGTCACGCTTTCGTTTCTTCTGGGCTTGTTCATCCATAACTTCCTTAACGCTCCGATTTAATGCGCTGTCGGGGTCTAACTTATTACGTCTGGCTTCGGCAGCCTCGGCCTTGGTCTGTTTTTTCCGTTTCCATTGATCCTGTAACAGAGGGCATGGTGGTTAACATTCTGTTCGCAACTTAACCAGAGGGGTTTGTATCGTGACTTACACCTGTGTCTTCTCCATAGTACATCTTCGCAGGTATCAAGGAAAGAAGTCCATCGAAGGATTTCTGGGAATTAAGGAGCCGCTCCTGTGATTTTTGAAGTGTTAATTATCATTCTCCGAGAGCGTAGAGCATGCGACACTCGATTCATAACACGAGTTGGGCTATTGGATAAACCCACCTTTAACGTTGAGTCCTCCATGGTGCCCATTCGAACAGGAATGTACTGGCAATAATTTTAACAATGCTTCCTGAAAATCAATTCCCCAGGCTTGCTACTAGTGAAGGTCTAAATGATTGGCCTCGTTCACCAAGCAAGATCAAGATCGCGAAGATCAGTGGAGGAAAAAAAAAAAAATCGAAGTTGAAAAAAGTCGGTCGCCCGCCAACGTCGCAGCAAGCGCTACAAAGTGGGCTAGAGCTTTTGCTTTTCTTAGGCTGCATTAACTAAAGTAATGGCGGGTGCTGATTGGATGAAATTTAACCATAATTTTTGCTGGTTGAACTTTTTTTTGGTGCGGAGCAAGTCGCTTACCTGATCGAACGCGAAATCTTGGCGCTTATGTAACCAACCACCCAAGCCTTCCATATGTACAGTCAGCAGCAACCTTAAAGCTAAATTAGGTAAGTGCCGAGATAGCTAAGTACCTACCTATTCACCGAGCGTACTATGGGGCCGGGTATGCGGAGATGGTATGCGGGGCCGGTTCCGCCCTTATCGGTAGTGGTGGTCCCAGTTTTATCCGTCCCTCCCTTTTCACTTTTTCATACAAGTCTTCAAGTTGTAATAGCCTACCTATTATTGGTGCACCTAAATAACCAATAATCTGAGCCTGTGTAACCGTAGGGGTAGGAAACGATACGACCCCATGGTCAATTAATTCCTCTTCATGTGGGGGCCTCACAGCCTTGGTAAGATCCGACATTCGGAATCCCGCCCGGGTTATTGATCGAGTCGCACGTCTCAATTTATGTCCAGTCCCACGCATCCAGGACACTTTGTACTCTTCATATGGCCTCAGGTGTGGCTTACCCGCGTTATGTTACAATATTCCAGCCAGACAGCTTACATCTATTAAGAAAAACCTTACACCAAGAGGGTCGCAACATAAGTGCCGCCGAAGACGTCTGACAATCCCACATGATTTGTATGTAGGCTTTGGAGAACGACTCACTAAGAATCCCTCCTATAGTCGCATCGTAAGCGGCCACTATCCAAAAAGGAAAAAAAAACTACCCTTACAACTATCCACCTAACAATTGTGTAACTAGAATTCTGATTGATTTTCACCAACCGCCCCCAATTTCCAATACTCACACACATTGTTAAGTAATATTGATAGCTTCAAGTGTATAGTACCAAATTTAGTCTTATTACTTACCTACTTGTGTGAACTTCGAGCACCAACCTTCCTAAAACCACGTTTATATAACAGTGCACCAATCCGTACTATATCAACGGCAACCTGACGTCCTAAACTCATCTAACAAATCTCCATGGAGAATATCCACCATGGAATCAATTAAACCTCATCCCACCGGCACTCCTCATTTGACCAGCCCCGAGAACTTTTTGAATAGACCAGCCGGTCATCCTCCAAATGGCACGGCATCTCATCTCATAGATCTACCCAGCACTGATATAGTAGGTCTCGTATCAGTAATCGTTGCCGCAAGCCTGGTAGCAATTTTCTACTCGATTCGAATTTATACAAGAGTGCGTTACGTAAAAAGATTCAGAGTCGAAGACTGTGGGTGTTGCTATTCCCTCCTCGCCTTTTTCATTCGTTATCTACTAGTGATTAACGTCCTTTAAACCTCTAGATATCGGGCTTCTCGCATTGGTACGACTGTCATTTCACACCGAAACAATTATAACATCGCACATGGCATTATGTTAACATATGTTAGCCGTTCTTCATCTCTGGCACATGGATATTAGGTGAAATGTGTCGAGGTGGCCTTCGTGCCCACACGTGGGATCTACAGATGGGGGAATTTTTAAAGCTCAGTCGAGTTAGTTTACACCATTCCATGTACTTAAGGAATAATAACTCACATCAGACAGTTTTACGTCCTCGTGACTATCTTATACTGTGTCACGCTCATGATAACCAAAGTGGCGATCCTCCTGGAATGGACTCATCTCTTCGTTATAAGATCTTCTCACAATACCTTCTTTTGGCTATGTCGCGCCCTAATTTTAGCTAATTGTTGTATATACATCGCGACAATCTTTCTCGTCTCTTTCAACTGTTCTCCTCTTCGAAAACAACGGGGCCCGGATACCCTTCTAGGAACATGCATGGGTCTAACCGACATCAATATCATCATAACTGTTCTTCATCTAGCCTTCGACCTTCTAATCTTTATACTCCCACATACGATAATATGGAGGTTATCCCTGGCAGGCCGGTCAAGAATTATTATTTCCATTGTTTTTTCTGTGGGTAGCCTGTACGTTGCTCCTTTATTTCAAACTCCTCGACTAGACACGCTTCTAATTGATCAACTAGGACTTGTTTATGTGCTGCTGGTCGAGTGGCCGGTGCAGTCGATATTAAGCGGTTTTTTCGTGATCCATCCGCAAAATATTCTAGCTTTGTTCTCTGGGATCTAGCCGAAACATCAACCGCAATGTTGATATTCTGCGTTCCAGGTATCCCTAGCGTGTTCCGCGGCAAAAATCCGATCCCTAGGCTCGGCGCCCTAGTACGATCAAAAATGAAAGACTTTTCGCTTCCACTATACCTCACTCCGAACGGCAAGCATAGATATATGAGATCCGAGATAGCACGAGATGAGCCTCGCCCTGACGACATCCCCTGGACAGATGAAACCAGTGACATACACCTTACAGCAGTAGCACCCGCTAGGACTCGAGATGGGAGCCCGCAAGATCGGACAGAAGGACAACCTATAAACTACGACGGAAGGATACTCAGGGTTACCGAAATTACCATTAGCACGAGCGAGAACCCAGACATACAACCAAAAAGGGACATCCGGCAAGAACATCGAACTGCCTGGTTGGATTGCGAATCTGATTAGGAATAGTTTCTTGTGGTGCTATAAGATGGATCTCGACGAGATACGAAAGAATTTCCATCAAGAAATAATACAGTTCTCTCAAATTTCTTAATTGAACGGTGATGGTCTCCTCATATCCACATTCTTTTATGTTTAACATGTCATCTTTACTCCTTGACTTAGCTAGAGATTTTAGGGCGATCAGGTTAAGCTATACACATCATGATCCGCTACTTAGCGTACCTGTACATGTACTCGGAATTGGTTCAGCGTGGATCGCCAATGCTACGCGGAGGCTCAATTCGCGAGGGACCCCAGCAAGGCGGTTCCACGACTTCCGGTTGCCGAAAAGGGAAATACCCGAAATAGGGAAAGGGGATCGCGACGACATAAATATGACGAACCACAGACTTTTCACAATGGACTTTCTCTTCTAATCGAGTAAATTGTCAAGATGTTACTCACATTATCCTATCTTCTATCTCTTAGTCTGCTGGCAAGCGGGAGCCACGCTAGCCCTTTACATAGGTCAAAATGTCGGGCTGTTCCCGAAGGCTTTGTCGCTGTCGATGAGGGAAAGTTCCGACTTGATGGGGGGGACTTCAATTTCGCTGGGAGCAATGCGTATTACTTTCCCTTTAATAGTGTACGTATAAGTTGTCTACTCTGATTCAATTAATCATCAACGCTTACCATGGTCTCAGAACGCGACTGATGTCGAACTCGGACTTGCCGCCGCTAAAGATGCAGGCTTAAAAGTCTTCCGCACGTGGGGTTTCAATGACAAAAACGTTACCTTCAATCCCGAAGGCTTACCCCAGTACGGCGGCGAAGGCGCGGGTGCGACAGAAACCGTATTCCAATGGTGGGCAAATAGCACCTCCACTGTCAACATCACCGACTTCGATAAAGTAGTTGACGCTGCTACCAAAGTTGGCATCAAGCTCATTGTCACCTTTACTAATAACTGGGCCGACTACGGTGGAATGGACGTTTTTACTATCAACCTAGGCGGAAAGTACCATGACGATGTAAGTCAGCTCCACACCTTCAACATTTAAAATGTTGATTAAAGTCCAGTTCTATCGCCTACCACAAATCAAAGACGCCTACAAGCGCTACATCGAGCAATTCGTCACCCGCTACAAGGACTCACCAGCAATCATGGCATGGGAACTCGCCAACGAACCACGCTGCGGCGCCGACGCAAAGCGTAACCGTACATATCCCTCTCATCCCCCCTCCCCCTATTCCCCTTCGTACTCACTAACATCGACAACAGTCCCCGTAAGCAACAACTGCACCACTGCAACCCTAACATTCTGGATCGACGAAATGAGTACCTTCATCAAGTCCCTCGATGCCAACCACTTAGTAACCTGGGGCGGAGAAGGCGGTTTCAGCCACGCCAACGCCTCCGACTCACTCTACAACGGATCTGATGGCGGAGACTTCGACGCGAACATTGCGTTACCGAATATCGATTTCGGAGTCTTTCACACATACCCAGATTGGTGGACCCGAACGCCCGCCTGGGCGTCTCAATGGATTCGGGACCACGCCGCGGCAGGCCGGGCGGCAGGTAAGCCCGTCGTGCATGAGGAGTACGGGTGGATGACCCCCGAAGCGCGCGCTCAGAATGGCATTCCGGCAGTTAATGAGACTAGGGTTGCGGTGGAGGGAGAGTGGCAGAAGATAATGTTAGAGGAGGGCGTGCCGGATATGTATTGGCAATTCGGCTTTTCGGGGTACTCGTATGGACGGAATCATGATGATGGATTTACGATTTTCCTGGATGATGAGGAGGCAAAGACGTTGGTGTATGAGCACGCGAAGGCTGTAAATAGTCTTTGAAGACAGATAGATGGATTTAGAAGATTGGGTTGACTGGATGCCGAAATTTGGCCAGCTTCCCTTCGCCGAACAGGCAGGTCTTTTCTTTTGCGATTAAATCCCGCATTATTGGGGATGGTGCAAGCAATTTATGTCGAGGTTGACAAGAATAAACAAGGCTTTCGGATCTTTCCGGGCATGACGACATCGAATATCTCGCCCAGAGTCTTAATAAGCCTCTATCTGGGATTGGTGACTGGATGAGGGAACCGGGGAACGCGGTGTGTGAGGTTTCCAGCAATTGGTGCCAGAGACCGACAGCGGAGTACTTTGGGTGTATATTTAATAGGTCTCCTTCATAATTTTTTAATTGGCTAAGTTAGGAACAAGGCTTAAGCACCAGGACACGCGCACTCAGGAGGCCAATGATGTTAAATTTATGTTTTTACCTTACGGGTGTATACTAAAAAACTCACGGGTGTATACTAAATAAAAATCCAACAGGCCAGGTTCCACCGCGATACTGAAAAAATGGAATTATGTTGCCAGGGTTACACAGCAGATATCCAAGAAAAATCCACACACACGGGGTGTACGGATATACTTATATGATAGGAAACTTGGGGTGTCCTCCCATCACCTACCTAGGTACATATCACTACTGAACTGGAATGACTAGGGTAAATTATTTAAATACCTGCCTCCGGGTCAAGTTGATTTCACTATGCCTGTATATTCTTTTCCAAGTTATACAGCTAGCCAGCTAACTGTCCCTGCTGATCAAAGCATTGTCACACAATATACTAAAGTTCTTCGCAGCGCAAGTGGATAAGATTCTTCCAAGATTTTGTGATTCCAAGCCTGTCCACATTCATAATTTCTTCAACTATTCTCTAGCTATCCCCCATCTACTCACTTCACTCTTGTTTCAT
Source organism: Hypoxylon trugodes (assembly GCF_022578975.1). Lineage (NCBI taxonomy): Eukaryota > Fungi > Ascomycota > Sordariomycetes > Xylariales > Hypoxylaceae > Hypoxylon > Hypoxylon trugodes. The sequence goes on along the minus strand of NW_026250023.1, from coordinate 1,768,422 downwards.
TCTGATTTCACAGACGAAGCCAACAATGACTTTCAACACTTCTACTGATACCGATAAGGCATTCTCTGAGTAAGTATTGCATTGATATGGGCCTTAAGATTCGTTGAAATCGCAATAGCTAACAGTCTTCGAGACCAGCACCCCAATCAAGGTCATCAGCAGTATCCAAAGAAGCCAACGGTAGCCTTCATCACACCCATGGCACTTCACCGGGCCATACCACCTCTATATCACTGTCGTTGTCACCTGTGATATCGTCTGAACACAACCATACCGCACGCCTCGATTCGGTCGACCGACTCTTCCCTAGGCAAAACCAGACTGGTGCTCAGGTAGCCTCACTATCGGCCCAGAGCACAGCTGCTCTTGGATCCCTACCGGGCCGCTCTTCATCAGAGATTGAGCAAGACCTTAAATTTGTCGGGACTCGTTTCCCAGGGTGTAGGTAGGCGTCGTCAATTTAGAAATATGGTAAGCTACTAAGCCTTTTTTAATGTCACGTCACCTCACGTCCATGCAACTCGACTTCATTCTTGTCGCAGAAGGCCTAATATAACACTAGGTGTGAGGGGATTGTCGTCTTTATACCTAAGAACTAAGTTAATATCGTCGTGACCGAGGGGATAGGTTGATGGGACAAATGATTTTATGTCCCTATCTCACTTTCTTCAGTTCCTTATTTTCTTAAGTCATATTTCGCTTTTGGTTTCTCCTCTGCTGTTTGCGCGGCATGGTGCTTCCCTTCATTTAATATGGTTTCTTCGAAGATATCTTTCGCTGGGAGTCTAGATGGCCCAAGCCAAAACCTTCATTGCCGTTAGGTGTCGATAGGCCTTAGAATGGCAGTCCTGGCATATGGTTAGGTACATGTGCTTTTTTTATTTTTATTTTTTCTTAATTCGGTGGTCTTTGGAACGGTAGCGAATAGTCTTGATTATGGTAACGATATTGAAATTTTATGAATAGTTGCTTTATTTTTTGTGATGTCAGTGAGGCTCCATGGCCTCCTTGCCAAACCAGGTATCCCAGCATCACATCTTCTCTTTCAATACGCCCGGTGATGGAGAGTCACCAGGTGTAGGAACGTCCGTGGCACAGGTTGGACTCAGCTAAGAGATAGCTGCTTATTTCATAAGAAATAAATCAACATGGCTCGATTGTACTTAAGCTAGTGACTATAAGGATCGCGGGCTAAATAAGGGATTCGCTCTGTCAGAATAAAAAAAAAAGCGAGAGAAGTTGGCAGAGCCATATATAGGCCTGAGGAAAATGCATGGTAATTCCTAGGCCACCCTATAGCAATTGAGGAGTAGAATGCTGCTGAATTGATAATCGAGGGTGAGAAGAGGGGTTGGGAGTTAGGGGGAAACGTTCAAAGTACTACAGATTGATATATGAAGAAGGAAATGTAATCGTACCTTGCAGTCTTATTACTAAGGGACCAAATACTCACTGGGACATTTAACTATAGTGGAAGAAAACTAGCTGACCCGACCCGCCCTTTAAGGGGCGGAGGAGAAGGGAGGGAATGTATACAGCGCCACAGTCAACTATGGATTCTGATTGGCTAGCCACACCTCTGCGCACGTCCGACGAATTCTTTATAGAATCAATCAATCTTTACCAATATCACGTAAATCTATTGATAATTGGTATGGGTGAATAGAGCCCGTTTTGCATGACCTTTTGATACTAATTGCATCATTAGGAAACGTCATGGGAAAGAATGCGAAAGCGAAAAGTCGAAAAGTGCGGGGCGATTCTGGGGATCTTATTGGCTGCCGAAATGTGGCAGTGGTTTGTAAAATAAAGAAGAGTAGATTAAGAGTAGCTTTCAAAAGATTCCTCCTCTTTTTTTTTTTTTTACAAATGACAAAGCTGACTAATCGGACTTAGCAAGGATACGCTAGTAAGTCGGGACGTGACCGTGTGCCAGGGGGTAACAAAGCGGTAACATTAATTATAGCCCACGCCACGCTCATGTATAGCACTAATTGAAAACCGTGAAGCCAAAGTTTGAGAGTTGAACCCGAAGACTCCACTAGCGACGTCGGATGACCCTTGGCTGCAATGTGGTACCAAAGGGTCAGGTCACCCGTTTTGTTGGTTTCGCGATCGCCTAGGGGGTTTAATAACTCGGTGAAAACTCAGCATATGATTACCATCCAAAAGACGTCACCAAACCTGGTCTGCAAAGTAGCAAGAGTCGAAGTGAAGTGTTCATTTTCATCGTAGGTTGCAATTTAATCCAATCCGTGATTTGTCCATAGGGTTACTAAGACGCTACCTAAGGAGCTTAATACTCTTATTTGATACTAGAAGAGTAAAAGAAAGCTACTTTGAATATGCAAGAGGGCAAAGAATTCGGTTTAGATTTCCTGAGTATAGGAATAGGGGTAACTCCAAATTCCACGTGTAACATGAGAATAACCGAGTTGCCCCCTAACACCCAATTGACAAGAGCAATCATTGCCCTACATATTCCCAGGCAGAGTTAGAACAAAGCCTCCATCAACAATCGATATAGTACCCCACATGAACTCGTTCGTAACGACCGTCAACAAGATCTAACAAACCAGTCAATTAGTTAGCAGGTTACACAAGCCTAACTAGCCTAACCGCATGTCGTGTCTGCGCAACATGCGCGTTCGGTGGAATAACGACCAACTTACACTAGCAGCCTCCTGTGGAGTCCCAAAGCGATTGACCTTCGTACATCCCATGTTAGCCAGGAAACCTGCGAATTTCTCGTCGTCGGGTGTGCTCTCGTTCTCGGTGTTGGACTCTCCTGTTGTCATTTCGGTCGCGAAATATCCTAATGCATATTAACACAATTGACAGTTCCTCCAAGGCGTAAAAAGGGGTCGTTGGTTGTGAGAATTAACGTTGCGATCGTAGTAAAGGGGTCGATAGATTGAAAGGGCGGGAAAAGGGGGGTAAGGTTACACACCGAGAGCAAGCCCATTGACGCGAACATTGATCTCCTTGTGGCTGAATTCATACGCCATCTGTCGGGTCAAATGACTGACTGCAGCTTTAGTGACCTGTTATTTATTTTCCATTAGTCCGATATGCTCGGTTGCTTAACAGGCGTTCAAAATATCACGACTCACATTATACGAAAACTGGCAACCTTGCGACCTACTCAGTCAATCAGCCCCTATTCCCCAAACCCATACAAACAAGGAATCGATTATACTAACATGCGCATAAAACCCGCCATCGAACTATTATTAACCACATTCCCAATCTTCCCTGTCGGGCCCGACACCGCCTTAGCAAGAAGCGGGAGAAACGCAGCAGTAACGAAGTAAGCAGCGAGGCAATTGACATCGAATGCTGTGCGACCGTAACATCAATTAGTCAGCGGCCTATACTCCCACCCAATAAACGGGCATCATGCATGTAAGACCATGTCTATCAGCCAGGAAAACATACCTCTATGCCAATTCTCCACCTTCTCATCTTGCAGAATGGCTTCGCTAAAAGCCTCGGGGCCATCCTGTGGCTTTTTCTCGGGCCGACCAGCCCAGATCCCCGCGTTATTAACCAGCCTACAAAAATCCAGCAAGCATTAGAACACGCCATCGGAGTATACCAGGCGTAGGTGGGGGGTGAGGGTGAATTAGGAGTTCGGACTTACACATTAACATAATTCTCCTTGTCCGAGATCTCCGCGACGGCCTTCCGAATGCTATCCTTAGACGTAACATCCATCACAAGTGGCACCATGCTCCCCCCATCGGGCCCAAGTCTCTCTTTCGACCCATGAACACGCGCGCTCGTCTCCAGGACATCGGCGCGACGGCCGGTAATATACACTTTAGCGCCGTTGGCAGCCAGTGTCTGCGCGATCACTACCACCGATGGTGTCAGGGGTAAATAGGGGTAAGAATATTTAGATCCTGGGTCTTACTCAATCCGAGGCCAGTTCCACCGCCCGTAACTGTGGACAACGTGTATTAGCGAAAAGAGGGGAACATCAGAAAAAAAGGGGTTTGGTGAAAAACTTACCGACGGCGACGTAATCCTTAAGGGAAAAAAGCGAGGCAGCGGAAAGGGGGTGAGGAGAAGTCATCTTGTGAAAGTCGGAAATTTCTTAGCGGGAGTAAGCAGTGCTAATAAGCTAAAGGCGAGGTGATCAAAATGGCGAGAAAAGAATTGGTGTGGGAGGGAAAAGAGAGGAGACGAGAAAAGGGGTCAATAGAAGAGAAGGGCAGGAGGGTCGAGTCTTATAAATGAGAGCCAGTCTTGGTAAAGCCTGTAAGCAGCCAATAATGCAAAAGGCCCATAAGCGAGGGCTCCCTATTCTGACTACTCTATGTCAAGCCATGGCACAGAGATAGCCCACAACAGTTGGAGGTCCATGTCCTATGTAGCTGGTGCGTGATTCAGTACTTTGATCCTAAGGGGATTGATCTCCATAATGGGGAATCAAGAGCGGGGCGGGCTTATGCTTGACGAATCAAATGAGACCTATATGACCAGGTTAGCCTTTTAGCATCTGAAATGTTACCTAGCCATTTACGCACAAATTCGTACGCGTATTATTAAAACGGATTTACTACTCACATTCACTCCTTTATTGACACATCGTTGGGTAGTTAGCCCAACGGACAGTTTTAAAAGCATGAATAATAGCTCGCTATTCGCATAAGTACAATATGTGCTTGTCTAAAGCCAAAGCAGATCTACCGTAGCCGCGAAGAGCCCCCCCTGAATATGTAGGTAAACAATGTACGCCGTATCCGCCGGTTCCCTAACACGTGTCCGACGCGTTATGATGTAAAGACTTCGAAGTCAAGGCTCTAGCTTCGCCCCTGGCGCGAGTCCCGTTTAAATACCACATTCCGCTGTGAAACGGCCGCCAAATCAAAGTCGCTTTACACCCCATATTATGTGTGCACATTATTACATACCGTTGGGTGGTGCTCCAACGCCAACCATCCTTAATTGCCTTGCCCCCTGAAGATGCTTGCATTACAAGCCCGCAAATTGCGGACTTCCCGGGTGCAGGACATTATAGGATCCACCGTTCGTCGCCGTCGATTTTATAAATGCAGCCTCGCGCTCGGCCTTTTCGCGATCCATCTGAGCTTTGTCGGCCTTCGTCATTCGAGGCTTTCGCACTGCTCCGCCTCGAGAACCAGGGCCACCTCCACGACTTCGTCCTGTGCCTGCCGTAGCGCCTCGTGCACCGCCACGGCCACCACGAGAACCTCGTCCACGTTTGGGTTGACCCTCTCCACTGTAAGGAATTAGTATATGAATCCAAATAGATAAGAAAACATAGCATGTACGTACCGTCCAGCTTCAGGCTTTTCGACCTCCGGCACCAAAGGTCCGGAGTAGACAAAAAAGCCATCTCGACTAGCCGCTGCCTGCTCTTCCCAGAGCATTTCAGAGTCGTCCACAAAATCGTCGTCCTTGTCGTATTCGTCCTCTTTGAAGTGCCTCTTCTTCTTTGCGGGCTTCCCATCAGCGGGTTTGTCCGGTCCACTCATACCGCCCATCTCAACATTGGAATCCTCATTATCTGATTCGTCAACCGACATTTCGTCACCTTCACGGCTTGAATCGTTCTGGGCCAAGGCGGCGGACGCGGCGGCGATGCGGGCTTTTCGCGCTTTCTGTTCAGCCTGACGGGGATGAAGGGCGTCCCAACCATATTGTTCCTCGGCCATTCGCATAAAGTTGATATATTTATTTGTTTCGCCATTAAGAGGGATGTTGAGGATAATGGAGGGAGTGACAAGCTCGGAATCGACTTTGCCAAAGTCTAGAATAGAGCGCTCAGGCCCACCAGGAAGAGGGGCAAGGGCATCCTTCGTCGCATTGATACCAGGGGATGATGACGTTGCGCTTTGGTTCTTAGATGTTGCCTTCTTGGTGGCGCCGCCACCAATCGTGGTAATCGATGTTGGCCGAATTTCGATCTTAGAAGCGGCGGTTGCTGTCAGGGTTGACGCGGACTTTCTGGTCTCTTTGACTACCTTAGCCTCTTTGGGTTCCTTGACTTCCTTAACTTCCTTTACCTCCTTGGGCTCTCTAGTTTCTTTAGCCTCGATAGCGGGTGGCTTAGGCGCCGGGGGAGGCACGAACTCCTTGCGCAAAGGATTCGGCGACTCTGGCATCGTGCTAGTTTCCTTGTGAGGTCGGGACTGGGAATGTTGCGAATTTTGTACAAAAGAAGTATGCGACGGAACTGGTGAAATAATACTTGGTACGGGAGGGTCAATTAGACTCGTGATAGACGGAGAAGCACTCGCGCGGTTGATGATGCCTGGGGCAGTCGTTGAGGGGCCACGAGGAGATCCCATCGGGTTAGAATAGCTTTGCGTAACCACGCTTTCTCGGATAGGATCATAATTAGACGACCGAACGGGGTCATAACTATAACCACTCGTCCTCGAAGGGGCACTTGGGCGTACTGGTGGTTGTTGCTGCTGTTGCGGCGGAGGCGGCGATTGTTGCGGTTGGCGATTGAATTGCTGGGGGGGTTCAGGGTCGACATTCAAGATGCTGGACATTGAGCCGATATTCTCACGTTTGACTTCTCTTTGAGGAGCAGGTTCTGCTCGGGCTTGGGAAGCCGTAGCCATCTCGGTAATTTTTGCTTGCCGCGATCCAGTGGAGGCTCCAGCACTCGCATTACCGCTAACACTAGCAGCTCGTGATCTCGATTCGCCAGCCTCACCGTCGGCAGACGACGCCACCTTACGTCTTCTAGAAGTAGGTGGAGCGTTGGGATCCTTCTGCTTCCTTACTCGCTTGGCCTTCTCACCGTCCTCGGTATTTGTGCTACTTCGCTTGTTAATCCTTGTGCCGGGTTTTGGGCCAGGTTTCCTTCTCGGTAAGCCGTCCTTGGTTAACATGGGTTGGCCAGATTCGTCGTATCTTATAGTGGTAGGATCTACCACAATCTCATCGCCCTCTCCTCCGTTCTTTGTTCGATTGTATCCAGATGGTGACGTGGGTGCCGATAACATAGAAGGAGGATCTGATAGTTCTGGTGAAGAACTAAGTCTTGTCGGGGCATTGTTGTTACCCGCCGCCATTGCCACTACTCCTTTCGTTTCTCCGTTATTGATCCAGGTTCTCTTTGGTTCTTAAAGAACCTGAATACCGACGGGTATCTTATAAACACTTTGCAGTTTCTTGTAATAGACTAACAATGGTGTCCTGATTTGTTATGTTTCTTTTGTGTGAGTGAATGAAAGTGCGAGTAGGATGATATGAGATGGGACGAAACGAGACGAAAAAAATCAAGATCAAAACAACCCCAAATTATTGAATGATTATGAATTAGGAAAGTTTACAGTCAAGTTTGACTCTGACTTGTAAAATGTACCTATAAAACTATTTCTCGAATCGGATTGGCAATTGACCAATTAAGAAATAGTTTTAATGTACTGTACCGATTCGCGACAATTGATGCAGCGAGTCTAACGGTGTTGAGAGAGGTCCACGGGTATAGCTATTGAATGGGTGCACGTGGACCCAGGTATACCTAAATGATTATGTAGGTACGCGGAGGTGACGGTGATTGGTTGCCGATTCGTCCAGATTGAAATGTAAAAATTGAAAGTTATCGGTGGAGCGCGTTGTACAGGCTGGGGGGTACCTAGGTACACGGTGTATGTATTAGGTAACGTGACCTTAAAATCGTGTGGTCGGTGCGCCGTTGGAGTTGCGAAGGTTCCAGTCCCAGTCCCAGTTCCAGTTTCTGAATAACTTCACGAGAATTGGTTCGGTGATGCGCGAGTAGAGCGACGAACCAAACTTTTGTCCGATTGAAAAAGTTGTAATTGCAAGGGTATTAGGTCCTCATAAATAATCGAATCGGATGCACTAGATCTAGGTGCATATCATGACGTAAAAAAGAAAATGAAAAGTCGCAAAGAAGTAATGGAATTAGATGGATTTATTTCGAGGAGTTAATTCCATCTATGTGTTGTGTGAAGGTGAAGGGGAGAAAAAAGTAGGAGAAAAGGAGGAAGAATGGGTGAAGTTTTGGGAGGAAGATTGCAGATTGCGGGAAAGATGGGAGAGAGACGGGGACGGGGATGGCTACTATTTTTCTCTTAAAAAAATTGAAAACGGGAAATGGGAATTATTCTCCAACGAGGCGAGAAAAATCGGGGCAATCTAACTAGCTAGAAATGAGAGAGTTGCGCGCGTGGGAAATTTTATTATTAAAATAATCGAGTTAGAAAAGATCGGAACTAGGTAAGCCTGGGGGGTGGTAAGAGGTGGTAGAGGTGGACGGGGTTGACCACTGGAACAGCTAGGAACCTACTAATTTTTCAAGGGGAAAAGAGGGAAGGGGGGGAAAGAATGGAATCATGGAAACATGGAACTGTGACGGGATATACTATACGATACGGTACGTACGGTACGGGGGAAAAGGAACAAGTAAAAAGGTACCAAAAAGACACCGTGAACCGTGAATGAATGAATTAGGCGCATAGGCATCAGATCGCGAAAAAAGTCATCCGACTAGGGTAACCTACTAGCTAAAGCTAAAAGACCAGGTAGGGGTGTGTGCGAGTATGTGATAGACGATGACTACCTATGGTTGGTCTGAGCTTTGGGGGGATGGGGATGACGATGGAGCCTAATAATTGTACCAAAGGGGGAAAAGTACATTACAACTTCAAGGGAAAAATAAATAATAATAAAAATAATAAAAACAAGTTAGGTAGGGAGTTAGGGGAGGGGCGTATGACACTTCACACAGTGATGAGGTGGCCCTAGATTAGGTTTCCTTGACGGGGAACGGGGAATAGAGATTAGTCGTGATAGGACAATAGGTACATAAGGCAGGCGATGAAAAGGATAAAAAATACATAAATAATAACAAGATTGAACCTTGCCGGGGGGGGGGGGGGTAAAATGCTAATATCACTGGAACTTTCCCTAGAAAGGGACAACCGGGACAACAAAGTTAAGAAGGATCGGATCGCATAGCCATCAAAGCTACCTCCCCAGCTAGTCCTGCTAGTATTGGAAAGAGTAAGGTTGGCTAATGTGGGAGGTCGTCAATTGGCAGGAAGTTACCAGTTGGTTGCTTTCTGACCGCCGAGCGGTACATAAGCTAAAATTTCCGGATGTGGCTGGCCATGCGAGGTACGTACAGCCTTGAAGTACCTTCCAAAGTACCCCCTTTTCAATTAGGTACTCTCAATAATGCACCCCGTTGACACTGGGCTATATACTGTATTGGGCAAATTACTCCATCAGGTAAAGCGTGCTAATATTTTTTTTTTCTTAGGACGATGATCTGTCGTACGTGCTTAACTTCTGAAAGGGCGAAATACATCATGTAGGTAAGGTAGTAACGTAGGTTAGATGACAGAGTTGGAGGGATCTGAGTCCCATCGCTTGTAACCATTCGTGAACCAGTCTCATTCAAGATACAACGGATACTTCATGTATGTATGCGGTCAGGTACAGATGCAGAGGTACTTTCCTTGAATAGGTAGGGTCGGGTTGGATGAGCCGAACGGTCGGCAAACTTAAAAAAGGCAGGGTAAGTGGGGAACTGTTCAATTTCATGCAGCTTGAGCCTCCAGTCTTTGCCCCGAACTGTGGATGGTGGAAAAAGATACCGCGGGGTACGTATCTTTTTGTTTCATAATCCCACGTCTTCGTATGACCCACTATGACGGACTAACGCAAGATAGCCGCGATAAATTGACAAGGGCCTATTGGGTTGTAAGGAATTCAGAATTCTTTACAAAATAGCTTAGTAAGACAGGCATGAACGACAGGGGTTAAAGATTTAGCAACACGACCACTATTATTAGGCTATACATGCGATATGTGTATATGACCAGCGTTTCTTCTATGAGTAACTTATACTATAGCTTTGCATATTAGTGGCCTTTTATTGAAACTCTTCTCTATACGAACCAGTCCAATCCTTTAATTTTTGTAATATGACATAGTATGCATTCAATGTTATGATGCACCTGAAGCAGGGTTGCATTGATAACACCTTTGCCCTATTGGTAGGACTATTTGCTTGTAGGTTTTTATTCTCCAATGTGTTTTATGCGCAACACAGTTCTTTGATTAAAAATTGATGTCTGCGCATGCAGACATAGTTTCATCCCTCCATTATTGCAACTTTCATTTGTACGTTTTGTCAAATACGTCGATTCATTAACTATCTAAGCTATATTCACTTCTAATATCCTAGCTTAATGTGATTAAGTTTTGTTAATTCTAGATGAATCAAAATATGAATGAATTGACATGGCTTCTAAACTACTTATGTATAAGATGCACATTACATACGTAGCAATTCTGAATTGTGATATGTAATTCCTACCTGACGTTACGTATACTAGGTACCTAAGTACTTAGGTACGTAGTCGTGATTAATTGAGTACCGGTACATGTGATGGATTTTAAGTTCCGTACCTTGCCAGTACGTACCGCTTTCCAATGGATCTCAATTCCCGCTGTGCTGAGACGCGGGCCGATGAGGTTTTATTGGTTTGACAAGCGAAGATGCGCGCTTAAGTTTTCTAGAATAAGGTTACAAATAGAATATAGCCGCGCTAGCGTCGCCTTATCAGCGTATCAGCTACGGCTAGATGGATCCACTTAGAGGGACCTAGTGGCTGTTACGTCAGCTTTCAGAAAAGTTCCATTTTAATCTTTCTATATCCAATTCATCGGCAAGAATCAATACTAATCAATCAATAATTCACAACAAAAACACCACTCTCCTCGCTGACGGATCCGAACAATAACCTGCGTAATTCGAGCCTTCGATCGGTGAAACCGCCACCCTGCACAACAATTATGGATTTCTTAATCACGGATATTCAAGAGAAAGAGGTGGCTGCGCCCAAGGCTCCGAGTTTCCCTCAGGTCAAGTCCACCACGACCGGTTTCCCAGAGCACAAGAAGCGCACACGCATATCGGCTTTCAAACAGAAGCGACAGAATGCGAAGCTTGATAATGAAAACCCGAAAACGCCTGCAGCCAATGAATCTATTCCGAATGCCGATCAAGATGCATGGCGAACGATACCGTCTACAGCTGATTCCAGATTGGATGAAAAGCAAAGAATAGATCAAGAGAACAACGAAAGACTAGCGTCTATGTCCCCCGAGGAAATAGAAACAGCGCGACAAGAGCTTTTTAGTGGTTTGGATTCGTCTCTACTAGAAAGACTCCTCAAACGTGCCAACTTAGACGACACTATGAACAACGCTATCTTCGATACACCGAACTCCTCATCGCAAGATCCCGCCGCCCCCTCTAGCAACATACAACCCGTCCAGAACACTCCCGAAATACGGATCGAGGACACGTCTGCATCGCCACTCAATAACAAACCCGACGTTAAACCTACCGAGCAAAAAGAAGCAAACCCAACAACCAACAATTCCAAACGCGTGCGCTGGGCATCAGTAGCAGACGAAGACGAGGAAGAAGCAACCACGATACCCAAGCCTAAACCTAGTCTTCCGCAACCTACCACCACAACCACCACCGCCGACAACAATACCACCTCCGACATCCCCCCCTCAAAACCGCACTGGCCCCAACCCGCACAACCCGCAGACCTCGACCCGCACGACCCGAACTTCCTCGAAAACCTACACAACAAATTCTTCCCACACCTCCCCTCCGACCCGTCAAAACTAGCCTGGATGGCGCCCATCCCAACCCCAAACTCACCCGCAGACTACGATTCCCCATACCACCCCTCGCAATCCTATCTCGCGATCTCCTCCCTCCGTTTCGATTTCCGAGGCATGCTCCTCCCGCCCAAGATCTCGCGCGCTGTACCCGTAACCAAGGGTTTGCACCACCATGGCGAAGCCCCCGAGGCCGCCGGGTATACGATTAAAGAATTGGCGCGGTTATGTCGGAGTGCGGTTCCCGGACAGCGGTGTATGGCATACCAGACCCTAGGTCGAGTTTTATACCGACTTGGTATTGGAGAGTTTGGCGGCCCGGCGGATGATGTGGCGAAAGGTATTTGGGGCGATGTGGAAGAAGGCGCTGTGATGCGGAGTTTGTATGAAGAAGCTGGTACGGAGGAGGGGACGGGACATCGGAGTGCGAGGGCGCTTGCTATGGAGGCGATTTGGTTGTTGGAGAAGGGGGGTTGGAAGGAGAGGGTGAGGAGGGGGAAATAGGAGAAGATTGATGGAGTAACTTGGTGGAGGGGGGTGAAGGCATTAAGAAATGAAGAATGAAGAAATGAAATGCCAAATAGCCAAGGAAGAGCAGCTAAAGCGCTATGCGACATAATACAGTAAAATAACAAAAACACCACCAATCCCTATTGCGTGACGGAAACATAACAAGTCATACAAATATATAAATCACCATCCATATCGCGAATCGCGAAGGGAGAGTTAAGTAACAAGGTATCTATCATGCGCGAGGGACAACACCAAAAAAAAAGCAAGAGAAAAAAAAGAATCCATGATTTTTAGACTATTACAACACGGTCGAGAAATGACATGATGTGGGAACCTTTCCTTGCCTGTTGGTACCGTAAGTTTCGTTTCGTTCCGTTCGCTTCTACACACCTCTACTCTCCTCTTCTCCTATATCTCCTTTTTCTCTCTCCCCCCTTTCTCATAAGATTCCCGTCTGAATCCCCAGAAAGAAGTAATTGGTAGCAATAGTAGCACATCCGAGCGCCACATATACTCTTCTCGTCATTCCGCTGCTTAAATTGTCCCGTGAGATGAACCCCATGGGAACATGTTCCTATATCTCAAACCCCCTTTTATAATCCAGTACCAACGCTCTCGTTCGTTTCAACATGATCGGGGAAATGTCGGATGGAATTCGGGTTTGTCGTAATAGGAAGTCAAGTGTGAAGGAAGAAAGAGTAGCTAGGTCATAAGGTCGATTTGATTGGATGCCAGCTCTATCGAGGTTCGTACAAATAAGGGGTCTTGGTTGAATTTCAAGTTTATAGAAGTGAATCGAGACGGGTAAAGACGCTTAGACACGCAGCAACAACTTCGAGTTGAAGCTCCTTGTCCTTAGCAGTGTTGACCTCCTGCAAGCCATCATAATTAGTACGCTACAATTCAAGCAAACTATTACTAAGAATGCATGGATAAAAAAGCTTACCTCGGATATAACTTGCGCCAAGTTGGCACCAATACCAGTAGAGCTCGCCTTCTTCCCGAAAGGCCACTGGGAGTATTCAGCGAGTAACTCGTCCGTCTGTGTGAAGGCGCGTTCCCGAGCCTCGTGGCCTAGCGTGCTCAAGGCGTTTTCCAGGACGTTAGCAGCATACGCGGCGCACACCATGGAGATAGTTCGGATGTAGCGGAACTCGAGGTTCTCGGGAAGAAACTGGGAGGCGGGTAGGACGACAGTACGCTGGGTCAATACGTTTCTAACGCGCCGTCGGATTTCGTCTTTGGCGCCACCATCGGCGACCGGGTGGGTAGCCATGTCGAACAATAAGAAGTTACGTTTCTCGGTGCGGAGGATACCCTTGTCGACGAGGCCTTTACATAGACGCTCTCGGACTTGCTTGAGTTGGTAACCAATTTTCATGAGGTTCCAGGTTTCACCTATTGACACGGAGTCGCGGTCAGTAAGCCGGGATAATATGTTCCGCAGGGTTAGAAGTTCGTAGGTAGTGGCATACCGCTCATCAAATCAATCCAGGCACTAACGCTCATTTTCTCGCTTTGCTTCATCATTTTCAATGCTTCGTCTAGTAGTACCTCGCCCGTAAGTGTATCATCGATAACCTCAATTGTCCGATCCGCTAGGGGAAATCGCCGTCGAGAAGGATCCTTTTGCATGCTGATACGACCGCGGAATGCCAATTCGAGGACGATACAACCACGTAGCGCGTAACTGATGTTATCGTTCCAAAACGAGAGGTAGCCCTAATTTTGTGTCGCCATTAGAATTTTGTCTTCCCATGAGTCGGTCTATCTTTTGTATTCGCGGTGTTGTTGTTTCGGGGATATGCGGACGGGTAATATGAAGGTAGTATTTGGAAGAACCTCGTATTCATCATCACATACCTGCTTGTCCTTAAGTCCTAGCAATATGATCTCCTCCATCAATGTCAACTTTGGTTGCTTGCTCCTTTCTGCGCTTTCGCTAATATCGCGCGGGTCGAATGCAATCTTGTGGCCATTCTCGCTATTCTCGTAACTCGTTTCGGGGGCGCTATCGCGTACATTCTGGGAAGAGTTGGACCGATTGATTCCATTAGCCTCGTCGGTAGGAGTAGCAGTACCACCGCCACCACCAGCTCCGCGGCGCCTCGTCAATCCCGACGACATATTATTGTTGTGATTTGATGTGTATCCTTCCCCCTTCAATGGTAGCTATGATGCGAGGAAATAGGCAACAGGAATCCGGGATTGTCGCGTGAGATTAGAGGTTCCTCGAACAAACGAACCAAATACTCGGGGTTAGAATAATATCGGTAGTAGTAATTATCGATCTCGACCTGAAGGGAAATAATTTGTTGGTGCTGTGGTTGTTACAATTGGTAAGCATCGATGACGGTGTAGTGTTGTAGTGTGATGATGTACAATGGGACAGGTTGTTTTTTTCGTAGAATATTATTTTTTTTCTCGAACCTGTCTCCCCTTTCTTCACGATCCCTGGCAGAGACTTACAGTAGTAGCAGGTAACAAGAGGCTGACTTAAAGGTGGAACCCTTCTTTTGGCGTTAATCAATACTATGAATTCGCTCGTTCGGTCTCCCAAGCCACGCGCCTTTTCTGTATTAAGAGAAATAAGAGCCCGAAATTATCCCTTGTTTAAATTTATCGTCGGGGCGGTAACTGGGGCCGGGATAAAGGTACTACCAGGTGAATGGACCAACTTGCGACTGCGACCTTTTTTATGTCGATCTTCGATGTTGTTGGTAATGACCGAACGTGTCGAAAGAAAGAAAAATAAATACAATAGTAATAATAATAATAAGGATTGGGAAAATTGGAAAAAAAATCAAATGGAAGGAAGTTGGTCGTGTGAGCGAACGACTAAACTTCTCTACTTTCTCACTGCCTCACTCCTCTTTGGCTTAGGTACTGTACTTAGGTAAGGTAGTGAGTGTTATGTATTTCGTAGTGTAGGGTAGATTATTAACAACAAGTTACAACACTCTTTGGTGAGGTCTGACAAACCAACGGTAGTGTAAAGAGAATAATAGTAGAGAGTAATAAGAGTGGTAGTGGTGGTAGTGAGTAGTAGCGTAGTAGGCAAATCGGTGGATTGAAATTGGTGCATTGGTGCATTTGGTGCATCATTATTTTCTTTCTTTAGAGGATACCCCTACAATTTTGACTCTGATCCCTGTCCACGCTAAGAAGACGCTAGGACGTCTAGGATTCCTGAAACATTATCGCACCGCCACAAGTTTCTCTACTCAGCCTCATCAGATATGCCTCGACTTGCTTTAAGAAAGATACTTCTCTTTTAGGTAATCCATTCGGTCCCCACCGAAGATCCGGATCTATCAACAACAGCAACTATCTTCTAGCTATCACAATTAGACGATCAGAACGATCAAATCTAATAAATAAACCAACATAGTTTTATTCTTTTGCTTTTGTTAACTTATAATATCATAAATAAATCGGATATGCCGCCCCCAATAAGGCCCAACTCATTACAATATAATCATTCGGAATTCCTCATCGGATACTTGCCGAAAGCCACCATCGTCATCTCTGACCATGTGAGCCCGCCACGTTTTAGATAGACGTAGAATCGGATAGGTCCGAAACTCCTATCTGATTCAGGATGAACTGTTGTGGGTGAAGATTTATAGAACAGTTTCGCCCTAATCATTGATCAACACATTTAACTATTTCATTATGATCCTTCCAAGTACTTAACATACGACAGTATCCCACATCAAAACCACCTAGGTAACACCTTACGTCCCACATCAACCACCAAAAGCCTTATCATAATCCACAAGTGTAAACCGATAATGCACTTCATTCTTCTTCACCCTCTCCACAGCCTCAGCACACCCCTTCTCTCCAACCGGCAAAGTCTCCACCATAGGAAACAACTTCTTCTCCGCGGCCAACTTCAACATATCCAAACACTCCGGGCGCGACCCGATATGACTCCCTCCAATACTCGACCCATTCGCCATGAACTGTTTCGGACTCACATTCTTCAACGGCTGGTCCGGGATCCCAACTTGGTGGAACCGACACCCGACTTTCAGAGTCGAGAGGTACTCATCAATATCGAATTCATTCGTCATATCCGCCGTGTTAAGCACGAAATCAAATTTAAACGTCAACGGCTTAGCCCAGTTTTTGGAAGCACTAGAGACGAAATGCTTCGCGCCTAGTTTGGTTGCGTCTTGGTTTTTGTCCGGCGAGTGTGAGATTACAGTGACTTCGGCGCCGAGAGCCGAGGCCCAGAGAACTGCGAAGTGGCCTAACCCCCCGAGCCCGACAATTGCTACTTTTTTCCCCGGGCCGACGCCTGCGCGTACGAGGGGCGACCACACGGTTAGTCCGGCACAGAGCATAGGCGCTGCGAGATGCGAGGGTATCGCGTCAGGGATCGGGAAGACGAAGTACTCATGCGCTCTGATATGTGAGGCATAACCACCTTGACTAATCGTCTCGTTAGGATCGGCTTCTTTTGGGTAGGGAGCACCGTAAGTATCTGTCATCTCGTTAACTTCTATTCATCTTCAATTTCCCAAGATGTAGATAAGCGATTCTACTCACCGACCAGGTTGGGGCAATAATTTTCATTATCGCCTTTACACTGTTCGCACTTCAAACAAGACCAAACCTGCGCACCCACGCCTACTCTATCCCCAATCTTAACATCTTTCACTTTCGATCCTACTTTTACGGCTTTACCCACGACTTCATGGCCAACACACAGTGGCGTCGGGGCATCACCCCATCCACCAGTTACGGTATGCACATCCGATCCGCATACACCACAGCACTCGATTTTGATATCGATGTCGTTGTCGCCGAAGACTTTGGGTTTGAACTGTAGAACCAGGCATTAGGTAGGTCGGTAAAGATGGGTAGGGTCGCGGACGTACGGTTTGTTTCTTGAAATCCTTATAGTTCCCCAGCTCATTGATCATAAATCCTTCGAATTCGTCTGGGTAAGGCATTTTCGCGGTATTATTTTAGTAAGATCTTGTAGATATGCTTGTGGCTGGTTTGGCGAATTTCTTCTATACCTAACATAACATTTCCACTCGAAGAACAAAGCAATGTTCGGTATTTATACCACATGTATAATATCAGAGACGCGTAAAACCCCTAGCTCCAAATGACGGCATAGACAAGTAACCGTAACACCTAATTCTGAGAATTGCTTTATGCACCGGATGGTGACGTAGAGACTAAGAGTTAGCTCGGCGAGCTCGAACGCGCAATTGTCTTAGATGTCTATGACGATAAGAATACTTTGAGGTAGCACAATAAGCAGTCAATTCTTCCAACTCATCGTATTCCAATTCAAATCATAGACTCCTACATCCCTAAATTCTAGCTAGGTAGGTAGAGCGGGCCGGAAATGAAGCCGTCCGAAACCGCCTGGAATAACATCATCGGAACGATTCGAATCATTGAACAAAATTTCAAGTATCACAATACTATCGCTTGCATGTGGAAGAGTTAAAGAGCAATGAAGTAATCGCATGATCGCGTATCATATTAAGTGTAACACACCGGCCTCATGCCTTCATCGTATACCATCTAAACCTACATTAATAATGAATGCACAAGATCGGTGATGATTATATATTTACACAATTCGCTGAGCCTAGGAATAAAACCAAGCCGGTTTATTTTCGTTGATTGACTCCTTCCCTTCCACTGTATAGACACGTTTGAATCTGCATACTTTGTCCTAGCAACTCGCAAGAGTCGCCCGCGTACCAGTTGACCGTGAGTGCCTCGTTATTCCGCAAGGGGCATGAATATGTCATTGAGACATATGAATGGGGGAATGCGGTGTTAACCATGCCACTAGGGCCCTGGTAGTGTGTGAATAGGAAAAAACGTTGAGTGGATAGCCTCCCGGGTCGGAATCATATCTCTAATAGCCGTCCCCGGGAAATCCACCACTCGCAGTGAACTGGAGTTGATAGTCTCTAAGACTAGACCAACCCCGAAGTTCTTCTTCCTCGTCTTGAGATGTCATAGTCTCGGCTCTAGGAGCCGCTCCAATTTTCTCCAGCTTCATAAGAATATCTAAGAACCCGCTGAGATATTCTTCCGCTTTGGCCGCTGCTTGTTCCTTGCGTTCCGTGGTAGTATTTAAAAGTGTACTGGCCACCTGTCGGATCTTGTTGATGAATGAGCTACCATTAGGTTCCATGTTACGCTGGTTAATGGATGCGAGGACCGTAACGAGACTTTGCACAATGAATTCCCACTCATTTTCCATCATCGCATCACGATCGTCTTTGTCATCCTTTGATCTATCTGCGAAATTAGGATCCGCCAAGTGTGCATCGCGGAGGTTAAGGTATCGTTCGACGAAATATGATCGTGTAGCAAGCTGGGATAGTTGGATATTTGCTTTCTGTATTTCAAATTGGAGATGGCGTCGGCGCAGGGGCTGTTCGGCAAATGCGCGTCGCAGATCATTTGCGGGTTGCGTAGTGGGGAGAGCAGGTGGGTAATACTCCAAATTCGAGTCATCAAGACCCATGTTATGATTTTGAAGCTGCTGTAGGTTATCAGCCTTGACCTGAAGCTCCGGAGGTAGATCTTCGGCGGACTGCTTGGCACTTGCCAGGCCATTGCTTAGAATGTTTTTCTGCGCAGTCCAATCGAAGAAATTGATTCCATAGCACATGTCCACGCCAACTAGTTCGTTCATAGTCATATAAATGCGAATATTCCGATTAAATCCTGCAAGTAGAGAAAGAGTACCTTCCGGCTGGGCGAGTATTTGTTCAGGGAATATATATGCATCATCAACTTCGACTGGTTGCTCTGGATATGGTTCTTGGGAAGTGGGTGGAGGTAAGGGTATTTCATTAATAGATCCGCCCAATTGGGTCATTGTTCTTTGTTCGGGTTAGCTTAGATTCATGAAATAATAGAAGATAAGAAGGGGATATTACCTCACGCTCGCAACCATAACCCAAAAGATACGTTTGCCGATTTGATCCTTAACATGATCAATGACCTCATTGGATGTTTCATTAAGGGTCTGTGCATGTTCTCTTGAAGATGCGCTTCCTTGGCGATGATTACTGAGTTCCTTGCAGAATGTCATCGTTTCGGCAAAGAAACGTTTGCAAAGCTTCCACTGCATGGTATAGTCAGCAGCAATCGCTAGGAAATAGCTAGTTGCCGCATCGTCGATAGTCATTTCCTCCTTCAACGTGAAGCGAGGGCCTCGAGCTTCTAATGCGATAGAACGGCAGTGGTTGACCATGGTAACTGCCGAGGGAAACAGGCTCGTGCTACGCTGGGCCTTGAGATGCGATCTTGCGCTTCGTGGAAACGAGGCGACAAGCGCGCCTATCATGCTTGCAAGTAATGCTAGAAACTCAGTACTATTTCTATCCATACGACTGGTAAATGCAGCGCGAAAGGTCGGTTCGTGCGGGAAGGGCATTAACGGGTGAATGTAAGTGAAGAAGTCGTCAACTAGTAATTCCAATATGGGCCACGGCGCAATAGTTTCGGCGTCTAATGCGCCTGTTGGATTGTGAGCAGCGATAGAAACCAATGTCTCCGCGGCATGGTGAGGAGCTGGGGATACTTCGTCGTCGGTGTGACGAGATCGCTTCGCGGCTCTTGCAGCTTCGGCATGTTTATTCGGGGGACCACGTCGTTTCATGGCTCTATTAAAGGTACACTCGACCTGGAGATCGGAACATGGTTTACAAGGCGGACCGGATTCGTCGCACTGATTATTTGAACATTGTTAGATTCTTTCGTGAAGTGCTTAAAGAAAGCGCGTAGGGAATAATGGGTGGTCACATACCTTGACTTTGCGCTGACTGCACATGTCGCAAGCGCGTCTTAGACGAGTGACTTTTTGATGCGCCATAGTGGTTGGAGGGCCAATCAAGGGAGTGTCAAGATGCGGAGGGTTAAGGGGATCTTCCATTTGAAGAGTCGCAGATTGCGCGTAATGTTGAGCTAAGTTGGCTGCTTCTCCATTCGCAGCGATGGCAGATGCAGATGCAGCTTGCAGCACCTGCAGGCCATGATGCGCGACGGTGGTGGCAGGTAAGTGAGGGAGGGCATCGTATCCTTGTGGTGTAGGTGGTGCTGGTAGTTGTTGATGATGTTGATGAGGCGACGGTGTTGTTGTTGATGGAGGCGCGGGTGCGGATTGAGGTGGTGATGCAGATGTTGAAGTGGGCTCGTCGGCTCCGGTTGGTTCTGGGTATGATGCCATCTAAGATCGTCAGCGTTTCCGAATTGAAAGAGGCGTCTCGGACAAGGACTAACGACGGCAAGTTGTCGGCGGATGTCCGGGGAATCTTCGTGAGAAGAGAAATGCGGCGTGTACGATGAGTGGATGTGGATTTTTTTTAGGATTGCGCGCTGCCAGGCTGCCCAACCGGAAGGGGGAAAAAAAGAAAAAGAGGGAAATTTAGTGAGTCTCCACTGATCATCAATAGTCTTTACTGTTTATGGTATAGCTACAGATGTACTGTGGCTTGCATTAGGATGCGCCTCGCAGCTTACATAATAGGTTATTTCTTATCTAACCCCGCACCTCCGTGCATATACTTGGGTACATCTTCCCCCTATTCTCAACACAAGATTCATGCTAAATAATTTAACTCATCAATCGGTACGCCCTTGTGTTGTTTTCGCACCAATTCCAAAACTTCTCAGACGAGCCAGTGCCCTCTTCCTCCTCAGATCTCAAACCTTCCATCATATGTTCCGGTACCGATCCTAGACGACCCCAAGGAATGATGTATCTGCCATTCTCTCTACTCGTAATATCCGACGAGAATCCAGCATATAACTCAGTATACGCGCCATATATAGGCCCTTTAAAGACCGTGCCCTGATAGGAAGTTAGAAGATCAATAAGTGGGAATGAATACTAAGTTTGAGCCGTTGTCATACCATAACAGCACGTACTGGTGCTGGCATATGTCTTTGAAGTTCAGTCTTCATCATACCGGGATGCAAAGACTATCCTCAAGCCGTTAGCGTCAACAGTCCTCTCATGATATTAGGTGGAATTTTACCGTTGAGATGATCCCCTTTTTACCAAATCTCTTCGCATATTCATGGCCGAGGAAGGTAATCCCAGCTTTGGATTGCATATAATTCGACATCATGTCCGGGTGGATTGTTAGCTCGTCTGTTTCTAGATCCCACACCACTCCACCCTTTGGAGTCCCTATATCCAACATGGAACTAACCCAGACCACCCGTATACTACCGGCCGAGGAATTTTGATGCGCTGCAGTATTAAGGAGGATTGGTTCAAGAAGCCTGGTTAGTAGGAACGGTCCAAGCGCGTTTGTCCCCATGTGCAACTCATAGCCCTAACGAAAATTATTAACGAATCATGCGTAGCAAATGAAAATAGATTTCTTCACCTGTACGGATCTCTCATCCGGGTTCGTTCCCATAACTCCAGCATTGTTAAACAACACATCAAGCCTCTGCTCTTTGGACATGAAGTTCTCTACCGCGGGCTTGATAGTAGCAAGATCCTCTAAATCGAGTATCAACGCTTCTAGCTTTCCATGACTGGTTTGGTACTGTTCCTTGATTCTTCCTATAGCAGCTTCGATTTTGGACGCAGTTCTCGTTGCGATGTAGACGGTCGCGTTCTTCTCATACAAGATTCTCGACACTTCAAACCCAACCCCTGATGCACCTCCCGTCACGATAAAAACCCTCCCGCTTTGGTCCGGAATGTCTTTATCTGTGAACTTGGGGCACGGCGGGAATAGTTGACTGAGCTGAGACATAGTTGATGCACTCAATAATCAAGAAATAAGAGATTGTTGAAGTTAAGATTTTTGGCTTAGTTGAACCCGGTGCAGTACCTAGGGTCGGCAAATTGTTTGCATCACATTTATTTGAATATGGACTAAGAAATGGATTCCCTGATGGACACATCATTATATATAATTCCTCATGTAAAGGCTACCCCCTGTAACTTATGATGCTAGGTCTTCATAGAGTTAGCAGCTCAGCCTTAGGTACACGTTCTAGGCAGCATTTTGAAACGAAGCTGAATTCGTAGCTGACTCATTTAGGGATATATTTTTCTAGATGATGACGAATGTTGCGTCGGATTTGATAGCGAAGAGAAAATCCAGGCTTACGTTAGTCGGATTTATAGGCCTTTTGGAGGGTTGTAAATCCGATCCAAAACGTACAGGGTATCTGTCGACAGGAGGCCATCCCAATTCTCACTCTAGTGAATTCCTTCGCTTAAAGTAGCGTTGATAATCGTCTTTTTGAAATCATCCGAAAGTATTTATGATTCGCAATAAGGTATGTCGTTATGACAATTTTGAATATCACTATGTATACGTGGCTAAATATGTACAGTCTCGAATCGAATTAAGTTCTTAGCACGGAAGCGTTGAGTATCCTAATTTTGCCAGTTATTTTGGATAAAAACCCCTTAGCAAGCAGTCTGTCCATTGCCCTCGAAAGTTCCCTCCTTGTAAGCGCCGTTGGCATCATCAAGGCATTCGGCTAACATAAAATCAGTCACCATCTCGACCAAAAACATCTTTTCGAGGAATACATACCAACAGTAACAATCTTCAAGTTGTTAGTCTTAGCCCAATCAATCAACCAATTCGTCAAAGTCGTAACGGTGCCCTGGTACGTCTCGTGCATCAGGGGAATGTGTCCATTGCCGCTAGCTCCGGCCTGGGAGAACTTGGACTCGCTCTGCTGCGGAGATTGGTTGTTCCAGTCGCCAGCATCGACGTCGTCGGTGATGACGGTGTAGTTCATCTGCTTCATGACGCTCAGGAATTGACCGCCGGTCTCGAGGTAAGGCGGACGCATGTATTGCGGTTTCTTGCCGAAGATGTTGACGAATGCTTGCTCGACCTTCTCCATCTCGCTCTGGATTTGAGCAGCGCCCATGCTTCCCATGTGAGGGTGCGTCCTTCGCGCGCGTTAGTCAACCTAGTCCACTTTAGACGGTATAATTGGCTGTCCTACCATGTGTGAGATGCAACCTGGTGTCCAGAATCGTATGCCTTCTTAACCGCAGCCTTTTGGTTGTAGATGCAGCCTGATCCTATCAGCATATGTCTGTATATATCATGGAGGTATTCGTACCATATAGAGTACCCGTGTAGAAAAAGGTACCCTTCACACCCGCCTTGTCAAGGGTGTCCACAAGCGAGGAAGTGTATTGGTACGGGCCATCATCATAGGCCAATGCGAGGACGCCTGGTTTGGAGCACTTGTTGATAACAGTACCAGCAGTGTGTGCTCGCTTGAAAACCTCAACAGGGTTTGGTACGGCTCTTCCAGAAGCGCAAAGCGCGAACGCCAAAGTCGTGATTACAGATTCGAATAACATCTTGTACGCGATGAGCAGTTACTTTCTAGCAAAGAAGGGTCGAAAAATACATTAAATTCTGATAAATTTTTGACAGCTACCAAGTTATATACACTTTGTAGGCAAAGACGGCTAGGTCGTCCGGAATCTGGTAAAATACTAAGTTGTAATACTTAAAGTAGTAATGCAACATCTCGCCTCAAGGTCGACTTCCAGACCATATTGTGGGGTACCACTTGGCAACATTTCCGGAATTACCACGCACTAGAGCATGAAAACAGCTGTTTACTAGCACCTTTAAAGGTTCCAATGCCCCGGCTCGGCGTTGAGGGGTCAAATTTCACCCCTTGTAGAGATATGATCTAAAGTTACATTGGCCTTTAGCCGGGAGACTGTCTCCCGGAGCTAGTTCAGGAACGACAATCGGACTTTGGTTTCGCCATATTTGGAACGGGTAAATAGATGACTTACGAAGTAACTGGGCTGACAAGAAAATCAAGTTCTTGGCACTTTACTGGAGTCCACTTGAAACGTGCTCTAGCTAGGATCTTGAAGGGAAGTTTACTCGGGTACCAATAATCAGTGGAGGTTTTGGCAAATGAGTACTCAGATATTCTAAAAACAGTATCACGATGATATAATGGAACTGAGGATAGTGTTAAGGATGCTAAAGAGTGTTGAAAACGAGAGTATCACTACCTATCTACCAAGCCGTTGACTCTATATGTTCCTTTAGTGTCCAATGCTGCTCGCCATAACCACAACGAAATAAAAATTCCATCTAGGTCCATCTAGGTCTATCCGAAATACCCATGTTTATGTCTACATACGAGAAGTTCCTTTTGTGTCAGACATCTTGTTGTACAAAGGTGCCGTCTTCTCCCGCATCTTCTTCCCCCAAATGATGAACGGTATATGTAGGCACGCGATGACCAACGACGCAGCGCAAATTACAATAAAACGGCCTTGGAGGTTCTGAGCCGACATCCAGGGGCCATTTGCGAAGTATATGGCGATGCCTAGGCAGCTGCGGATGAGTGCCACTCCGACGAAGGCTTCGCCGGTAACCTAGCACTATGTTAGCAAGATGCGGGATTGAAATAGAGGTATACCGTCCAGCTTACAGTTCTATAACTATCGATCAAGACGGTGAGAGCAAGGTCGCAGATACCTACGAAGCCAAAGCCGAAAAGTGTACCCCCGATGCTAGGGTATATCCAATGCATGCCCTATTGTTATCAGCGTCAACCCCCAATAAATATCATGCAATGAGTGGGTTAGGGCTTCTACTAAGACTCACCTTACTTGTAGTCAACCCAAACATCAAAAGACCGCCGCTAATACAAATAGCAGGGAGATGAACAAGCTGCAATCGCATCTCGGGTTCGTAGTATCCATAGTTGCGTCGGGCAAGCCACAATATAGATCGATCGGAAAGTAAGCCGCCGTAAAGAGATCCAAGTATAGCTCCAACAAATGGTCCAAGGTTCATGGTAGCAATTCCCGAAGTCGTGAAATTGTAGGGAGGATGTGTGTATACAATCGAGACCGTAGATGATATAAGCGCAACCCAGCATAGGCAGAAGCCGTATTGAAGTGCTGTGTACATAATGACAGGGAATCGGAAAACCACGACAACGGGGATATATGCGGTCTTTATTAAGTCGTCGTCCGTTTTCGTGATGAAGCGAAGCCGTTGCCTCCACGTGAGAGGAGGGATACTAGGGTTAACCCGAGCGGTTTCTGTGTCTGAAGACTCCGAATGTGAGGCTATATGTTTCTCATCGTTGCTGCTAGACTTTGATGCCAAGTCATCGGCAGATGTCCGAATGATAGAGGCCTGGGCTTCTATACGCGGTATGTACTTGCTTTCCTCGTAGAACAGAATGAAGTAGATCCACAATGCTGCCTCGAATCCGAATAAAATCCAGAAGCATTGACGCCAATTGCCATTATTGGCCATGTATCCGGCAGGTATGGGAGTGAGATAAGACTGTATATGTTAAGTAGATGTTCTTATTTTCTCATAGTAATAGGGGGCTTACACCGATCATAATCATTGCCAAGAAAAGTCCATTGGCGGTGCTGCGCTGATGGACGAAGAACAAATCGGCAATCTAGAGGGTTAGTACTACATTATACTCTTGGGGAGGTTGTTACGGGGTACTTACACTCATTTGGGCCAGAGTCTCATTCGTAGAACCAGCTAATCCTACTATCAAGGATGTGATGTATAATTCGGTAACGCGCTTCATGCAAGCTTGCCAGACGACCATTGCAGTCATCACAGTAAGCGACCCGATATAAACAGGGCGGCGTCCATATTTGATGGCCATAGGTATCAGGAAAATACCACCGAGAGCTGCACCAGTATGCATAAATGCTGCGGAGGTGTTGAGTTGGGTGTAGGTACATTGAAAGTCACGGAGCCATAGTGTCCAGAACACAAAAGGTATACAGAACCTAAACGAGTTTTAGCAACGGATGTGAGTTCTACGTATTACCGGGAGTCTCACTGTGTGAACATGACTACCATGTGGGCTAGAATCGGGATGAAGTTCATAGCCTTTCGAATAATAGTCCAATTCTGCATGCAACTCTTAGCGATCCATTCTAGTTTAAATTAGATAACATATCAGACGATACATACCAAGGGATCATTGGGGTCATCTGTTGGTGTCGGCTGTAGCAATATCTCTGTCTTCTCAAACTCCCCATTTTCTGTAGCACATTAGTAACACATTGATAGTTTGCCGTTGAGTCGCGAAGTACTAACCGCTAATAAGCCGAACTGTGCCAGGAGGCATCAAGAAACCGTGCGGAGGGTTCCCAATGTTTGGAGCCATCGTGAACTCGTCACAAAAGTGTACTTAGTGAAACTCAACTGAAGTGAAAGCAAATGGACAGGTAGAATGGGTTGTTCTCATCTCGACATTAAGAAAGTGACCATGTCTGTCTTTAATATACATGATATATAGCACCCAAAAGTGTTATCTTTATTCCAGTATCACAGGTAGGAGCATTCTTAATTGCTGTTCTACTGGTCGGCCTCTACGCCGCGCCTGTCCCACGTACCTAGATGGGAAGGCTTGCTGGGGTTGAACAACATTATCGTCAGTTTATTATTAGTGGAAATGGATAGAGCGAAAAGGAGATCATCTCACCTGATAAAGAGGTTTTCTTCTTACAACTTACACCGTCATAAACACTTAATATCGATTATTTAATTCTCTTCCATCTATCTTGCACACGGGATGACATACGATCTTCTTTTCGAAGAGAACTCCGCGTAAAATGGATACCCCTGAATCCGATTGGAGCCGTCTATAAGAATCTCGATGTCCGTTATCTATATTGTCCAGTTGCGACCCCTATTCTCCACACTAGTTCATCAAATCTCGAAAACATATCCGTTTCCCAAATAACTCCTCAAAGATAGGAACCGACCCGGATGGTTCCTGACACCTCTCAGAATCATCCACGTTCACGATCACAAAATCCGATCCTGCACACACAGGTGCACTGCTGGTATCTATGAATTCTAGCTGCAGTACGTGGCTTTGTCCTGATCCGTCTCCGTGATACGTTCGCTAATAGAGGTACAGTGTGACTATCGCTGTCTCAAAAAGGTAACTCGAGATAGATCTACAACGTCTGATTTATATATACCGAGTATCACCATGTCTCTACTACATCTATTCTCTATTTGATTTCAGGTCAAACGAATGCGACATGAGATCATGAAGCAGCCTCCCCTAAGTTGTGCCTAGGTGGCTTGATGGGCTCGCGGCTTCTCTCGGCCGGTTCGTTACCAGTCGAGTGGTTCACTCCAGAAGTGGCTCGATTTTAGGATGGAAGTCTTGGCTTACAGACTTGTTTTAAATGAAGACCCGAAGCGATATTTGGGTATCTTTGTGGCATTCGATTGATTCTTAAGGGCCAATTTTGAAGTGGTCGAGGGGGTGCGGTTCGGGTTCCTCGGGGACCGTGAACCTACCCTTGTTACGGCTGCACGAAGACTTAGCATAGCAAACTAGAGCAATCGACTATTTCATTCATCTACCTAGATACTCATATACAGTTCCCACACATCATAGTTTAACGGTCACCTAGGTAGACGGGAATTTACCTAGGTTAGGTAGTTCTATGATCGTGTGTCGCACAACGACTCTAAGCATTCGAGTGTCAAATAATAAAGTTAGCCTTGGCTTTCGTATGGACAATATCTATAATAATAAACTAACCAATGAAATGCTAGTGCTGTATTTGATCTGACTATACCACCCCGTATACTCTTATTGAGTCATCAGCGCTGGTGCTTTGCCACATCACTAGTCTAAAAACGCTTCTAAACTGTCGGGTTTATAACCTCTTAGGGTGGGCCTTATAAGGCTGTCATAGCGTCAGCTTAATAAAGTAGCTGATATAGTCATTAGCAGGGCAAATGTGGCTCGTATCGCGTTTTGTTACCTAGTTCGCGATCGTTCGGTTTTAGTTCCTGCCTCGCCTATGATGTAACCATGGATGGTTGTGGCTATAGAAGAACGAGATAATCATACGGCGTTGGAATCTGTCTAGGCCTAGAACGTTATAAATACCCAGATCTGATCATGGGGTCTGCTTCAATTGGGATGAAAGCCCCCTGTCATGGAACAATACCAGGGCGAAGCCAAGATCCTAGGGTATTCTATTGGTCGGAATGACAACGTGCTCGTTGAGCTGAAGTCTATGGAGTTTCCCCTTTTGAAAAAAATAAAATAAAAATATGGACAACTTCCCTTCCGTATACTTTTTTCGGTTGTCGCTGATGGAACATACATTCGTTTAGTTATAGTTCTTATTATTTAATCATGTTCGACTCTCGTTATCAATCGCGACGTCTTCTGACAGTGTGCGCTGTTCTAGGCTTAATATCGCGATGTTGGGCAGCGGCGCAAGCAATCGAATTTCCAGCGACGGTGGAAGCGCACCTGATATTTCCGCGCAACGAAACATATGCGCCTTCGCGATTTTTCCCCATTATTTTCGCCATCAAGGGCTCGCAGCTCGCCGCGCCACTTGATATAAACTTCGATTATACCATTTTTGAAATGAGCCCCAACAAGAGTGCCCCCGGTTCCGATGGAATTTTAGATCTGAGATGGATTAATTGGGCTAACACGAGCGATCCTTACTACCCGTGGAGCTATACGGTCGATCTTGGCGACGGCGATGCCGACGATGCACAGTGGTATCTGCTCTGGACCGTGAGCTCGGGTAACTGCACGAACAATGAATCGGTGGCCGATAAAACACAATTCTTCAACCAAGGCAATGGTATCGAGTTCTCCACCAAGAAAGGCGGGAAGCAACCCGATTTCAATGCCGTTGCGGCGGAAGACGATCCGAGTTGTTCCAGTATACTAGAAGGCTACTTCAGCTGGAACGTGACAGGGATCCTAGATACGCCACGTCCGGACAAATACGACAGCCATGATAAGTGCGCGGTCCTCGAGCCATCCCGCCTCGGAAGACAAAATTCAACCACCTGTGGACCCAGGCCAGACGCATCGGCCGTGTCGAGTCTCGAAGCTGTCATGACGTCTAGGGCATGTTCCGCTCTTCACCCGGTTATAAGCTGTCCACCCGATGAACCGAATGGTGCCGCGCCGTTCAGGGGAACGCAATTTGTGGTTGGTGGAATGATTTGGATGATAATCGCGGCCTTTGGCGGGTTCATGTATATTCTTGTGCTATGATAATTCATGGGGCATCAATCGCATTGGGTTGTATCTATTGAGGAATGTTGCATGTCGTGTATGAGCGAAGCATTAATAGCGATCAAAACTTACATAATAGTAATACGAAATCAATTGAAGTAGTTGACGAGACTATGTTCAACATGGTGTACGAAGGAGTTCCAGTGCGGAGAAGTGAAATTGGTGGCTTTCGGTGGCTTTTTGGGATCGGCGGACATCGTGTTGATCAACTGCCGAGGCTTCTCCAGTTGGAGATGGGTAAATAATGGTTAGTCTACGACGGCAAGCTACTATATCTATGTGCACTGACCCCTCTTTCGTGCCCGATCAAAGGTTCATAGACGTTTCGCAAGCTCGTGAAAGACCTCACTTTCCCAGGTACGAAAAAAACTAGGTACGACCACATAGTAGATTGAGATCTTCAGCGCCTATTAGAAGAGAGACAATGGCTGGACACGGGACCGAAACCGATACCGAGGCCAAGCCACTGGCGGTGCGGTGTCAATGTGGCAACGCCTCGTTTCCGACGCCAACAGCAAAACCGAAAATTCTGTTTTATTGTCACTGCACGGAGTGCCAAAAGCAGACATCGTCAGCTTTCGGGACATCCGCCATATACACGTCTGACGGACTACTACCCCTCTCTCCCGACCTAGCGGGTCGTATGAAAGTCTTTCATCGGCAGACTGAAAAGGGACGAAGCATGGAGTGTTACTTCTGTTCCGAGTGTGGATCACGTATGTTCCACCGCATCATCAGCGCGGACGGGAAGCCCCGCAACACTGTCAGCATCAAGGGTGGCTGCATCGAGGGCTTGGAGTGGAACTGGAGCGGCAGCATGCATATATTTATGCGGTCGGCCGTCATCGATATCCCTGCTGAATTCGAGCAATATGAGACTCTTCCGCCATGGATGAAGATGGACTAGGCCGGCACACGGCATCGGAAGATAAGGACGAAGAGGAAAACGGCGATGAAAGAAGGTGGACGCCATAACGATTCTAGAGAAGTGAAATGTATTATACAAACCCCTAAATCAGAACTACCCACAGATACATACGGTAACGAATGCAACTCCAGTATTACACAGCAGCACTTTCAAAAACGCCACCATCACACTTCCTCCCTCACCGCTCTATCTCTTACGCCTCAGACCCCAGCCACCCCTTAATAACCTCCAACTCGGCCCGTCTCGCATCCTTCACACCCTCACGATCGAACTTTGTCTCCCTCAACAAATCCGCAATATGCGCAGCCCTCGAGACGAAGAAAGGTTTCGTATCATTAAACGCCGGGCCCGGCGCCCAACGGGGGAACGTAGCGCCCGTCGCACTATCATACTCGCCCGTACTAACAACCAGACGCTGGCCGTTAACCACATCCTCTAAACTAGTCTTGAGCTTCTGCTGATGCGCGAGTCCGCCATCCGTCGCGTCGATGCTGAAGTCGGACTGGCAGCGCGCGTCCAGGGCGTTCTTGGCACTCTTATCCGGGGGTAGGTAGCCGAAGATACTGCCCTCCGACGTAAACGCGTCCGGGTGCTTGAGGTAATGGCATCGGATCCAGGAGTACGGCACACTGCCGTCGCCGCGGATTGTGGTCTCCCAGTCAAGGCATTTGGCGCCGTTGGCTTGGCCCCAGTATTTCACGCCGATGCGGATAGGCTCCGAATCTTCGAAGGGTGCTTCGAGGGCCGCGATCTCGTTGATTGCGGCCTCGGCGGGGTACGCGATGGTGATGCTCGGGTCAAACACCGCGGGTGGCCAGTTGAATTCCGCTATGAAGCTAAAGGCGTTGAGGAAGCCCTCTAAGACATACGTAGCATTTGCAAGAGTGCGGGGTGCCGTGCAGAGGTTATATTTTTCTTTCATGTCGGATATATCGTCTTTGAGTCACGTTAGTGTTACTCAAATAGTTCTCGAGTGTAGACTTACTTTGAGCAATGCGACGACGAACGCCATCAAATGACTTCTGGATCCGAAAGGCACCCTCTGCGGATAGTTGGCCGTAGATGCTGCTGGCCTATAAATTGCTGTTAGCATAGAACAGGCAGGTAGTCTCCTTGTTCATTCCAACGCAAGATGCTTACCTGGTTTCCGATGCCGTTAATGAGAGGATCATTCGGGTCGCTGACTTGTCCAATAATCGGTGGAGACGATGCAAGCGCACCGAAGAAATCCGAGTAGGTATTCTTGTTATGAACAGTCAAGAATCCCGCGTACGACCCTTCAACACCATCAGTGAGGGGTATATCACCATTAGATATGAATCAACTGGGGTCTTACCACCGAAGAGAATGGCCTTACTATCCTCAGCACCAGGGACAGTCTTCTTGACCCAACGAAGTAGAGAAATCGTATCGAGGGAGACGTTTTCGATTGTAAGAGGATCGAGGGACTCAGTTGGCCACTTCAGACGCTCAAAGTTAGCAACTATTGTGAAGGTGATTGAGGATTCGGGCGGTACCCACAACTGGATTCTCTTCCCACTTGAGTCCGTATGGTATGCTTATTCCAAAGTATCGGTGTTCGATGGATACCACGAGAGCACCAAGCGTCTTCGCGAAGTCGAAGATTGAAATTTGCTCAGCACAAATGAAGGCCGCAGTCTCCGCTCCTTGATAGAACAGGATTGGCCCCCCTGGGCGGTAGAAGTCGGTGATAAGCTGGTATTGCTGGAGGAATGTTTTGTTGGAAGAGCTATTCCCTGTATGGTAGAGCTTCTGTGGGAAGAAGTGCGTGGTATGATTACACCCTGACGGATTCCCCGTGGGCTGGTTCGATGCAGGTGGGATTTCGATTGACGAGTTGCTACAAGTCGAAGTAGGTGCGCCGTAGGTGGTAGTCGCCCCGAGAAGCGGTATTAGGGTGCCAACGATGGCAGATTTGAAGTACATGATGAAAACTGGCCTTCCGAAGAAGTAAGAACGAGTGTATACGAATGAGTGAATGGTTGCAGATAGACTCGTCTAGAAAGAAGGGATTCATCGCTCTTTTATACTTGACTATCACGTTTTTTGCAGGTTTTCTTGGAACAGTCGAGAGTAAGAACAATATCTTGGCCTTCGACATTCATATCCCCTGGCACCATATTGGATTCCTGCATTGGTGCCATATTGCGAACTGAGCTGCTCTTCACCTCCTATCCACAAGGTGAATTGGTTAGAAAATATTAGATTGCATGACGTGAATGCTTCGTTAGTCTATCATACCCACAGGCGCATGGTCATTAGAGCATATTCAAACTCGGCACATTCTATTAGGTGATCCTATCTATAGTTACATTGCGTCGTGCTGAAGAGGTCGTGATTTAGACTAGACCTTTTTCAGGGTGAATTGCGAGCTGAGCTTACAGGGGTATAGCAAAATAAGGGGAGTTCCAAGCAGAAGATACCACGCCAATTGAGGCTTATCGTATTAGCTAATGTTCTATAGGGCTTCTATGCAGAAGGTGGTGGACATGCTACGATGCGACTGTCTGCTATTGGTTGTTGGTGAAGACCTCGTTGGCACCGTCACATACCTAAGTAGGACTCAGCCCGCAACCACCGCAATCCAACTCATAAAGGGTTATGATAATCATTTCAAATATACTGTTAACTGCTTTCTAAATTAGATAGAAAATAACCACTGTATGCTTAGTTTAATGCCGAGTCATAGATTTCCGTATTCGCATCGTGGACCTCCGACGTTGCCAAGACCCGTCGACTTGGGCCAAACTGAATCTCAAGTCGAACACTTAGAAAAAACTTCACTTTTAAAACATCATAATAAGTAAATATTTGACTAAAACTTCATCAGATAGTAAGATCCTACTATGACGACCCATACCATTCCATTAGCTACTATAAGTGGCTATCACACAAGTTATGAGGTCATCGATCTGCAGGAACAAGCAAAACGAATAACACCCAAGCATCGAGGCTCAATTTTCTCTCTACAACTACATCTCATTAAAAAGAATGTAAAAAATAAGATAAAGTATATAACTCAATTTTCATATTACTGTCTTTATTTCAAACATCTACTATTACCAAGAATAAACCACCATGCCCTCCAAACCACCCCTCCTCCTCTCCCAACGCTCCAACACGCTCTTCAACCTCACCACCGTCGCAATCGGTCTTTTCACCGACCTCTTCCTCTACGGCCTAATCGTGCCCGTCCTGCCCTTCATGCTACACAACCGTCTTTCAATCCCCTCCACAGAAATCCAATCCTACGTCTCCAACCTGCTCGCCGCATACGCCGGTGCGTCCGTCATATCCTCCGTACCCGCGGGTTGGATCGCAGACCGCAGTTCATCGAGGCAGACACCGTTTTTGAGCGGATTGGCTGCGTTGATGGCTGCGACCGTGATGCTAGCGTTTGGCCGGAGTGTAGCGGTGTTATTTGTCGCGCGCGTGTTGCAGGGTGTGAGTGCGGCTGTGGTTTGGACTATTGGGCTTGCGATGGTATTGGATACCGTCGGACCCCAGAATTTGGGGAAAGTGGTTGGATCTATATTTTCATTTATTTCGGTGGGTGAGTTGATGGCACCGGTGATTGGGGGCGTGCTGTATGAGAAGACCGGATACGGCGGGGTTTTTGGTGTTGCCGCTGGAGTGTTGGGATTGGATTTCGTGATGCGACTTTTGGTCGTGGAAAAGAAGACTGCGGCGAAGTACGGTGTTGGTGTCGCACCAGAAAGACGGGATGAGGGGAATGGAGTGGAGAGAGGAGATGATGATGATGGTGGGAGAGAAGAAGGTCCTGTCGAGACGGACTCATTATTACCTAATAAGAAACGCCAAGATGACGAGGATTTCTACAAGATCCGCCATGAACCAAACCGCATCATCCGAGCTCTACCCGTCCTAATATGTTTCCGAAGTCCCAGGCTCCTCGTCGGCCTCACTCTAGCCTTCGTTCAAGCAGCATTACTCGCCATGTTCGACGCCACAATCCCGACCGAAGCGCAAAGTCTCTTCGGTTTCACATCACTCCAAGCTGGTCTTCTATTCATCGCTCTAGACATTCCGTATCTCATCCTCGGACCCGTCGCAGGGTGGGCGGTAGATCGATACGGCACGAAGCCCGCAGCAGTCCTCGGCTTCGGCTACCTAGTTCCCACCCTGATTCTCTTGCGCCTACCATCGGACCATCTCATTTCCGGAAAGAACAACGTGGTGCTATACTGCGCTCTACTAGCACTCAACGGCGTAGGCCTCGCCATCATCGGATCGCCCAGTGTAGTCGAAGCGAGCGATGTAGTCCAAAAATTTGAAAAGGCCAATCCAGGCTTCTTCGGTGCGAACGGCCCATACGCTCAGCTATACGGCTTTAATTCGCTTTTCTTTTGCGCGGGGCTGACTGTGGGCCCTGTGGTCGCTGGTGCCCTTCGTGATGGTGTTGGCTACGGTAATATGAACCTCGTGTTTGCCATCGTGTCAGCAATAACGGCTACTGTATCTTTCTTCGTCGTTGGTGGAAAGCCTCATAACCATATCTTCCAACGGCTTAAAGGGTTAATAAGATAGGTGAAAAGGATAGACGTAAAGTGGAAAATTATAGGAATATAGGTAGATAATAATTAGAATTAAGTCGCAAGACACTGGGAGTTGTCCAACTGTATCTGCGCAATTGGCGTAGTACGTCGTGTTCACTAATGACCATGCCCTGATTGAAACCTTTCATCATATTCAGCTAGATCATTGTAAGATTTTAAACGAGAGCTGCGATTATCTAGGTATGTAAGCCGCAAGTCCTCAACCCCCATGGTGTCGTCGCCATCATACGAGTATATTCGAAAGCATGTACTAGAATGAAAATGAAGGGAAAAGACAAGACCAGTTATATCCTTCAAAAACTTTGGGTATCAATCCCACGATACGCGGCTTTCCAGACGTCTTGCAACCCATGAATAAAAATTAAAAGTCTCTGCTCTTGTCTAATTGGTGGGGCAACAGACTGCGAAGCTCCTAAGAGAAGCTTCATGCTCGCTGCCACCCAAAAAGATATGCAAAAGACCAAACATTAGTTCCCCCGTCTTGCGATTACCCTCATCTTAAAATGAATGGGTATCTGGATCATGTCGTGAATCATCAGCTAGGAAAATGGAAACATAAAACATCGCTACAGCCCAAATCTTGTGTAAATCAATAGAGGCCAGCCCACCTAAGACGCAATAAGAGCGAGGGGATATCCGAGGGAAATTCGTTTCATAGGGCGGGGACGGTATGTGACCAAATGAAAAATGGAGACACCCCATCTTCCCTCTGATCGTAAACAACTCCTCCACCCGTGACGCCGACCGTGCCACCATAGTATAATCCAAGCCAATGGTAGATGCAGAAACATAAGTAGGAGATGGTATATTCGTAAGCCGATTAACGATCGTATATCATGCATATATGCTCTTCTAGATAAAATAAGGGAAATCGTAAGTCTCGTGAGTCCGCTATGGGTAGTGTATCATAGCGATTTGTGTGTACTAAGTTTCGTAATAGGCAGGCGTTGTGTAGGTAGATGATGTAGTTGTGGTATCGATATGAAGTAATATCGGGAGTGCTGTGGATATCGCGGGCTTGATTAGCCCGTGGTTTAATATGCGGTTGTCGCGTTTCCTTCACTTGTAGCGACCGCTACTAAAGCCTGTAAGCGGAGCATGTTGTCTCGCTCCCCTGGATTGTTATCTCTCGGCGGGGGGTTCACAACATTCTCTCTCACCGGGAACCCGGGGAACTCGTTAATGTTTGGGTGTACCATGCGTTCTACCCGCGCCATCTTCTCGGGAGGCGCATCGGCATGCACAGTTACAGGGCCATTATACCATCCTCGTCGTTTCCCTTCCCTCGAAGTCGACGGCGCTGACATCGTGTGTTGGTGGAACGTCCTTGGAAGACTTGCTGGGCCGGGTGGCCGGCTTTCGACAACGATGGGTTCATTGAATCGTACAGTCGGAGGGTTGATTCTCATTCGTTCTGGCTCGGCCTCAACGGGTTGATGTACTTCACGAGTCCAAGCACTGGTAGTCTCCTGGGGCGGTGGGTTGTTAGAAGTAATATCAAGTCGAGTCAAGCCTCGATGCAAACCCATGTCCCAGTTGGCAGTATTGCGCCTTTCATCCGAGTCTCCAGAATGAGCAGCAGGAAGCAGCGCTGGCGGGTGAGAAACTTCGGAATCAACGATCATGGGAGAGGGATTTCGCCTCGGGGGTGATGCAGGACGGTGCGGAATAGGACCGAACGACTCTATTCCAGGGAGTCGAAGTGTAGTTGGCTGCTGTTGCGGGGTAGCCAAAGGTAAAGGGGTTGCTGTTGGACTCTGCAATTGGGACGGAGTCATCATATTGCTTAAGCGGCTGCTACTGAAATTGGTTGAGTCAGGATGCCATGTGCGACGGCGCCAATCCTCGGTCTGTGATGTGGATTCGCGCCTGGAAGAAAATACAGAGGACGTCGGTGATCCTATTACGCTACTGGATGGCGAGAAGGCACCAGGATTTGAAGTATTAACCGGCCCCTGACCAAAGAGAGGTCGACCTAAGGTGGCTCCATGGGGAGACTGAAAAGGTATTCCACCGCCAGAGGGAACGCTCAACCGTCTGCCTGGGGTTCGGTGGCCTGCCGCATACATGCTTTGCGGACGTTGGTGCGAAGAACTCGGCGATGCGATAGCGGATCCCCATCTAGGACTATTCTGGCCAGTTGAGAAGGTTGCGGACGTGGGTGTGCTAAAGTCACTTGGAGATGGCGGCCGGTACGAATATGCATTTTCAGGGGGGGTATGGTGATATGTCTCGATAGAAAGCCGAGACCTCGGATCTGCCATAACTAAGGGAGGCGGGCGCCGGCGTACATCCTCACGAGTGCTGAAGTTGGAACCAACAGAGCTAATGCTTGAAGTAGACAGGGATTTCGCATGGCCACGAGTTGGAGTACCCATGCTTCCCGCTGTAGAAGCCCGTGCCCTTCCGGGTTGGCGCACTCGATCGGTTCGGATCTGTCTTTGGAATCTTGTACCTGTAGCTGCGAGAGAATCGATCGGAATGTCTTCGTTAACATGCACGGTCTGTGCGTGCTGTCGCAAATTGTCCAGTCGCGAAAATCGTCTTGAGCAATGACATTGGAACGGGCGTTCTCCGGTATGTTTCCTAGTATTATTAGTATCAATAACCATTCACCAAACGATAAGGGACGTTGAGCAGTACCGTATATGTCTTGCCAAATGTTCGCTTCTCGTAAAACTCAGATTACAGGGCGGATAGTCCGTGCAGTAAAAACGTTGCGATTTCTTTTTCTTATTTGACTTCGATCCATCCCCATTTACGCTATCATCATCTGATCCATCATCGCCGTGAGTCTCTCCATCCGAATCATCCATATCAACGTCTTCTGAACCTCCTCGAGATTTTCTTGAATGTTGCGAATTTTCTCGCTTGGGAATTTGTTTGGGGGTCTGCTTCGGTGTTTGCTTTTCTTCGATACTCTCGGGAATTTGGACCGCTTGTGGGAATGGGGATGTTGGTAATGGTCGTTGGCCAAAGGTGGCCTTCGTCGGGGTAGGAGTGGTGGGCGACCGCGCGACCCCATCATCTTTCTTCACATCGATCGCCATGGGGGTATTGACAGGCCGAAAAGTCGCCGCCATGGTAGTTTCAAATATCCGCACGGGCGGGGGAGTCACGGAAGATAATCGCCGGACCTTAGCGAACGAATCGGTAATTTCCAGATTGTTTCTAGAATGGTTAACTTCGTCGGGCTTAGGAATGCAAAGCAATGCCCTTAGGGATAGGTGACGGAAGCGGCGGGAGTTGGTTGCGATAGACTAAAATGACGGAAGAAGCACAAAGGAGGGATATTTAGCGAAGGAAGGGGGAGGGGAGAAAGGGAATGATGATGAAAGGTCGATATAATTCATTCGTAGACTTTTTTTTTTTCCTTGGAAGACCAACAGGTTATTGAGAATATGAGAATGGGGATTGTTTTTTTTTCTATGGATGGGGGTGTTTCCAGCTTCCGGGAATTCTCGGTGGGGAGTTGGATTCGTTCGAGTCAGGTCGAGCGGGCAGCGGCTGAAACTGAGACAGATGGGTGTAAGATGGGATAGACCCAGTAGTGACAAATGTCCGTCCTTTGATGGTCGCGACCGGTAACAAGGGGTAGAGGTATTCGAATAATATCGTCAGGTTGAATGCGAGAGAAATAACATCAGTCAGGAAGGATGATGCAAACCTTCTACGTTTTTCTAACCAGTTATCGTGCTTGGACCGAGAGCGCATTCATCCCGAACGGCGAGTGAGAGGAGAGTACCCGAGGGAGTCTAGGCCAGGAACTAACCAACCACCGAGGAGGTTGGATCCAGAAGCGGGAGTTGGGGTCGATCAAGCTGAAAGCAAACGATTGAGGGCCAAATATTTTTTAGAAAATAATTCATGCGGGTCTCCGAGTCGAGAACCAACCGAGTTAATTCGTAGTAATATCCCTGAATTTAGGTAAAAATCATTAAAATGATGATTTGTTAAAATGGTGAGAATATTATTGCGAAAAGGGGAGAGGGAAAAATAGGTTGGCAAGTGGCAAGAAGGGATGAGGCGAGGAGAGAAGGGATCTAGGACGGGGGGAGAAAATATTGGAGGGGTTAATGAAGCAAGATGATGAGATAGGTAGGTAGGTAAAGAAGAGGGAGGGTTGGGATGGTCGGCTTGTCAATGATGACTTGTGATGGGTTATAGCCCAGTTAGATGGGGATCCCTAGTCGAAGCCGGGAAAGACACATGTATGCGTAAGTAGTGTATTTAGTTGTTTTTGGTAGTAGGCAGTAATAGTTAGGTTAGGTAGTCTGGTAGTTAGGCAATATGTATTAAGATGTATTTTGTGTGCGCTCGCGTGTGTGTATGTAGAGAATAATAATATTAATGATGATAAAAAAGAGGAATGGATGTATTAGGCTTGTATGTGTGTAGGTAACCCCTAACTATGTCCTCTGTTACGAAGCGCTATATTCCCGCTATGAATTGTTTTGTCATACGGTAATATTGTCTGCAATGCTGTCATATTGTTTTGTATTGCAAGGTAAGAAAGTACTTTGTCGCAAGAGACCTGAGAGACCTAAAGAGACCTAGGCCACCCAACTCCTTTGACAGGGACAAGTTGACACTTTGGGGGGGAAAGAAGGCTTGGCAGTATGAAAATATGCACGAATGAAGAGCTATACGAAGTGTATGCGTGTGTGTGTGCCTGGTAAAGTGGATAGATGGACGGACCAGACGTACAGGAGTGGATATCTGATGTGGTGATTATCGCAGCCGTTAATTCGTTAGAAGCCGTTGAAAGCGTAAGAATAGCCATCAACTTGATAAGAACGGCACGCTAGTGAGGTCATCGAAAGACAAGCAGCTTTTTTTTTTTTTTGTCTTTTTTCAGCTGTAACGTGTACCTATGTAGAGTTGAGTTGAATTGAATTCGCCGTTTTTTTGTCTTTGTTCCCATCCGTTTATTTGGTCCGTGCTATTCTCTCATGTCGGGTTTCTCAGATGGCACCAAGAGAAGAGATGGATGTTTTGGAAAATGGAACATATAATCCTAACGAATAAATTAAGAGAAAGAGATAAGCGAGGTGGCGAAGGTAACAAGAGGGGAAAGCCGACTCGGTCTTGAACAAAGAAGAAGAGGGCTGCGGACTTTGTTCGTGGAGGATTCCCACCGCACAGATGTCATATCAGAAGGGAAAAGACAGAAAAAAAGAATGTGAACGAGTTTTCCTTTTCTCAGCGCTACCTTGCGTTGGTGGGATAGCCAAAAAAAGAGGGGCAGAACAGCAACTGCAACAGCAACGGACGGAGGGGTTTTTGCGTGTGAGTTTATTCCACTGTTGGTGCGAGGGCGAGGGGTTGGGGTCGCTGCTACTTGCTACTTGCTACATCTTTCTACCTTTTACTTGTTACAGGGCAGGGCAGCTTCCCTGCATAACGAACCTTACAGGGGTAAGGGGGGTATGGATGCATATGGGTTCAAATGTACATGCATAGGTTGTATGTATGTACGTATGTACCTAAGCGGTAGGGGTACCCGCCCGTCTTCTTTCCCCTCGTTCCTCTTTCCGTCCCCTCGCACTAGGGAGCTAAGGAAGGCTGGGAAGTCTAGTTGCTGGCATACATATTAAGGTCAGGGCAAGGACAGGACTTGCCAAGGGCAGCCAGGTACAGATGTATGGATGTATGGATGTATGTACATGGATACTTAGGTACGTAGCTAAGTAGCGATAGGCTGACAGGGGTTCGCACATTCTATAAAAAACCACGCCACGATCCAATTGGTACTTACTTTAGCGTATTCATATGTTCCAGAGAACCTTGGAAATCACCCCCCGGACTCGGGTGCGATGGAGGAAGGGATCATGGGATCAAAAAGTTGTCGATTCCAGGTCGATTGTTCTTCTTGCATAATACATTCCATTTTGTACACTTCCAAGTTGGAAACTACATAGTACATACTCAAGCGACTAAACTAAAAGACTAAAACGATTAGACTAACTTAAACGTGTGCATCCAGTTTTGATCCATCTATCCATCCACCCATGGATCGCATCTTATCCTTCCCCGACCCCACAACTAGCCGCCATCACAGACATAATACCTTACATACCACATACATCCAACCATCTACAACTCATCTACATACTACTATTTCTCAGCCTACATATACACATACATCATGGATCGCGACCATCTCGAAACTAGGCGTTAGTTAGCTGCACAGACTAGTATAAAAGTCTTGGTTGTAAGCGCCCTCCAGCGCCTCAGCTCCTCAGCTCCTCAAGGCATGAGGAAGATCTGTCTCCAGTTCCACTCTAATCAATACAAACTACTACGACCACCATACACTATAACCACTCTAACACCACTAGCCGCATGCACCTCATCGACACCAGCATCATCACAAGGAATAGAATATTAAGACAATTAAGACAAAAAAAAAGAAAAGAAAGAATGGTCCCTTTTTTTCTCGTCCCTGAACGTCCCGAACATTCGTCACCTCCGTGGCGGCGTGGTCATCTGTCGTGCCACACGGTCTGACTGCTTACCTACCTTCTTACGGATTGGATCCTGTCTTTCCGTTCTCCTGGATTGGGTATCACCAAGTTACAATGAGTACAACTGGTGACAAGCGCGCTTCTTTTCCGGTTCCCTTATGTACGACGAAACGAATTGTCTGGGCCCTCTTACTTGTATCATGATAAAATAGGCAACATTGACAACATTGACAACAAATACCAAAGTTTCTTAATTCCTCTTACGAGCTTGAACTTACCTATTAAACTCCGAAATTCCGCGTTGGTAATGTTTTACTTTATATGCCCTCCCCCCTGTTCCAACAAAAACTCAGGTACACTGAGCTCAAAAGTAAGCTTGTTTAGAACCACCCGAGTATAGTACAGATATATAGTACGATACATACATGTACGTGTACGTGTTCGTTCGAACCGACGAAGTTAGCACTGGGCCTTTTTTTCCGCCGACCACTTTTTTTCCTTTTTTTCCCTGGTACCTTACGTACGTCCCAAGTCTCACGAAAGCATCAATGCTCTTTTTCGCCCAACGTATCGGCGCTACGGATGGATAGTTCGCCTTCTTCCACTGAACGCAATCTAATCAGTCAAGGGAAGATGCATTGTTTTAATAATGTGTGTTTCTGAAAACGATCTCTTGTTCGTCCGTCAAATCTATGCAACCCTGAGGAGAAGCCTGCCTTAGACTAGGCTTCATCGGGCTGCGATCTGCGTCATGTCGACCCTCTCTGACGCAACGCCTGCCTATCCAGTATGTACGTTCGACGACCATCCTCCAGTTTTTATTGCCGGGGGAGATGTCCATCCAACGAACGACGGGCGCATTGACTCGGTCAATATGTATCCTCGAGCCTCGATTACATTATTTTTATCATGTGCCTACTTGTGTGCCTACATAAGCACCCTCAGGGGAGCATCGCATCCCGTCAAGGGTTGTCCTTATACCGGAATATCGTGTCGAGATGCCCTCGGATTCCCGGAGATCTTTCTGGTTTCGCCGCATTCCTGCCAGTTCATCGCATCCGGATCCTATGGCCATAAATAATACACAGGTAAGCAATTCAGCTGACTTTTACTACAACAAATACGGACTACCGTACCCCGTACAATACTGTACACATACACCACCCCATCCATCCTTCCACACACCATCAGCTTTTCTCCACTTGATTCTCGCTTCTCTCGGGGCCTTTTTTTAACACTCCCTTACCTGCCTGCCTACCTGCCTGCCTACAGGCGTATTTTATGCACCCGTCAGAACTCGGACCAAGCCCTAGAGTCCTAAAGCCTTCCCACTACGAGATACGCGAATATGCCATCACACTTTCACCGCCTGCCCTACGCAATACAGGACATGTGTACAACGTATGTACGGTATCCCCATAATCCATTATCGTGGTTTTGTACCTGATGATCCACCACCTGGCTACCACGTATGCAGTAGTATTATCTGCATTAGTCATACATAAAGAAACACACATTTCGCCCTGTCTGCCTCTAATTGTAAGACGTGTAAGATGTTCCCAACTGCTAATTAGCGGTTATTCCTATTCACCGAAATTGGAATAGTCGTCCGGGACGAAAACTCTTATCCCAATTCGGCTCCTTACCCCCAAATGCCGAGGCGTGCCTTGAAATCATTCGGGCATATTCGTTGGCGCTACACCCGAGCCATTCACTCGTCAGCCTTCTTTGGTGTTTCATGTATACACCACCACGATTCCCAGAAACACAAAAAATTTGAAAATATATGGCGGGCTCATTTCGAAAAATAAAAATGAGAATGAAAATCGAGACGCGCAGATACTAATACGAAAGATGAAGATAGGCATTTACCTATTCGGACACATTTAAGATATGAGAGACTTGCAGTCAACATCCTTGAATTATTCTTTGAGTTATTTGGTTAAGGGTTGAAGGTGACAATAAGCACCAAAGCCAAGGCCCCTGACGCCCCGGCCAGCCGGTCTTTTCCTCTATTAATCAACCCCTCTTTCTACCGTCCCGCCCTGGTCTCTTTTTTTCCCCTCCCCCGCCTTGAAAGCGATGATCTGACGCAACACTGTCGCTTATCGATATGCCCTACCAGGAGACGGGATACATGTAAGTTGTTGCCAGATGCAGGTGGCGCGTCATACCTCACCTGCTACTAATCCCGATTCAACTGTTGCAGCCAGGGGGCTATATTACCTGGTGTTAATTATCTCGACTATTGCTGATTACTTCCCGTTTTCTGCCTGGATTGGTTGCCTGGTTGGGATAATTGCAGGAGCATAATTAACTCAAGCAGGGCTGGTTATCAGATGACTATCCAGTCCAGACATTCAAGGTCTAGGCCGTCCGTTATCACCGGGCACCGTGTCGTGCGTAAGCAGAGAATTGGAAAAGTCAGCCCATCCGGATTCCGCAGCACAGACAGGTACATAATAGTACTTCCATACCTGGCGGGCGAATCCATCGATCCTAGGGACCCTGCCAAGGTACAGGGCTGAGACGCAAACACTATCTACAACTACTTTATTGTATATGCTAGCCTTTTTGTATCGCAAAGGACAGACAAGGCATCGGCACCACATAAATAGTGAGGCAGATACAGATTAAGAAGGATCAAGATGTGACGCGGACGGACATCACGCCCCTTCATTCCTTCCGTACAATTACTCTCGTCGACTAAGATTTGTTAAAGATGAGCATGTGGACGGAAGGTGAATTACTCCTGGATCGATTTATTTACTATGTTTGTAATGCCCCAGCGATCCGGGTCGTTCCAGAGTCACAAGGCACAGGGACCGACTTCGAACCCATCCATCCATGATGACAGCATATGGGAGGGAATATCTGGGTAAGTTATTATACGTGCATGGTAGGTATTTCTTACATCGATTACACGCCGTTCATTAGCCACATGTTCGCATCTATACCCGCTACGAGGTACCTACTTACATGTAAGGTATTAAGCGCGTACCTTACTCTTCCTTGCCCTACCCATTAAACTACGGACGGTCTTGAGTTACATACCATCCTTTTTAACAATCCAACCTGCAGGATGCAAGGCACAATACATCCGTAGGTGCCGTAGCTAAATTCAATTCTTATTAAAAAAAGA
The DNA here is from genome assembly GCF_022578975.1 of Hypoxylon trugodes. Taxonomy (NCBI): domain Eukaryota; kingdom Fungi; phylum Ascomycota; class Sordariomycetes; order Xylariales; family Hypoxylaceae; genus Hypoxylon; species Hypoxylon trugodes. Next base: position 1,724,019 of record NW_026250023.1, on the reverse strand, counting down.
AATAAAGACATCCGCACATACAATAGTTTGCCTTCACCCACTTTATCCGCCCCGGTTATCAGCGGCTACATAAGTACCTACATATATTACTTAGGTCTCTGTCTGAAGTCATTGCTTATCCTTGTCCTGATCATTCCTATCCAGTTGTTTTCAGGTGACAAAAAACGCCTCTTTTTCCCCACTATCATCACAATCACCATCGTCACCAACCACGCAAGCACCTACAATTGTGCCTACCTAGGTGTAAGCTTCATATTTAAATCCTCCATATTTCTTTACTCCACTCCCCCTTGGCATTGATTCATGTCACCGTTGAAGCTAAGGAAGTCTAAGTCTCACTGTTATAATAAAGTTCTAAGAGAACGTCCGTCGAAGCCGGGTTATAATAGATTTCGTACCCCTTTTTTCCCCTTGACCGCCACTTGGGGATGACTCAAAAAAGCAACCATCCCGATTTTATGTGTGTGCCTCATCTACCCATCTACCCCCCCTTTTTAGGTCTGCAAGTTTGACCATTGTAACCCTCATCCCGCGACCCGGACTTAGGCCTGACGCGTGCCTGAATGATGTAAGTAGTAATTCCGCGCGACGTGCGAGTGCGAGTTCGAGTTCGAGGTTAAGTTCCACCGTTACATATAATCGCCCAACGAACCGAACCGCATTATATGCCGTAGCCGTACCGCACCGCATCAAGTTCGATATTGCTCGCATATGACGATGTTCTGCTTCTAATTACTACTACGTAACCATCTATCTCCTTATACGACATATATATGTCTTTCATCCCCCCTTCGACGAAAGCGTATGGTGGGACCCCCGCGGGCGCACACAAAGCTGCTGCAAGTCTAGGAAAATATTGATTGGTATTACTATCCATCCTGTTCTCGTTCACAAGCTAGACAAGCTGCTTTAAGCTATAACCCTAGACAGGGGCGTAGGTAGGCTGTATTATGTAGGCTTCACCCCTGTATTTCATAGATTACTACATACTGCGGTGCGATCTGGATCTAGCCCTCCTGTTGATGATAGTATAATACTCACGTATCAATCACCCCATTCCATATTTTGCAACTGGTTTCTATAGGTGTGGCGTGGTACACACAAATTAGCGTTGGTCGGCATGCAAATGCATTCCATCCTGATCGGCGACCAATGCGATCGTTACCATGGCCCCATCACACACCTTCCCGTCAGCAATTTTTTTTTTCATCTCTGGTCTGCCTTATTATGTAGGTATGTATATTACGTGTTTTAATATTATTTTTCTTGATATTCCTCTTAACTTTTGCTTTTTTTCTTTTCCCCTCTTGTTATAAGTAAGCTAGGGTCGGATCCCATGCGACCTTCGGGGTCTTCGGCCGAGTCCGATTTTTATTGTCCACATTAATTCTACGTAGATAGGGACGCCGCGAGACATCTCGCCTGCTCCGTTTGGCGCGGCGTATTTTTTTTGTGTTGTTGTGTTGTTCGATGTGCTGTTCTATTTCTATTTTTCGATTTCTTCTTTTTACTTTTCCCACGTATTACGTCCTGTACATATATGCGAGGTAGGTTGGTACCTAGCATGCAAGTAGATCGGTACCGATCTTTGATAGGTTACCTCGTTCGTTATTATTGTGCCCGTAACCGGTTTCTCGATGCGACTCGAGGGGGTTGCGGCCGGCGGCTCTCCGGAGGTTTAAAGTTTGCGCCGCTGGAGGGAAGGCTGGTGGTGATGCGGAATAAGTGAAGCCGGCGAAGTTAGATAGTTAATTGATAATGTACTTAACCTTTAAATATTGCGTAGGTTTAGTTTAAGAATATTATCACTTTGATATGGTAAATGTTAAAGCCAACTCTTTGCTTATTGTAAATCTACATCAATACCTTAACGATAAAATACCTACCTGGGTATAGACCTGCACTCATTCTAGAGGCAAAGTGAGGACTCATGCCTAGGTTAATACTCGCATGAATGGGTTATGCGGCAGTCACTTGTCGCACTCTCCTTTAGAGAAATTCGCGGTGCCTAAGAGGTCATCGTAGTAGTTGAGATTTAAACGTCTTCTGTTTCGTTGTTGGTTAGGCGTCGGAGTAAATTAAGGGGGAAAGCATAATCTATGAATTTACCTATATACTTTAACAAAACTCTCAGGACTTGACTCAATGTTAAATCTCACAATTTACTCGAGTCTATAACCAGGTACGACTGAGTTACTTGTGAGAGCAACACATACCCTATCATTCGCGGTTTAGTGAAAATGTCATTTGGGTCGGGGCTTTTAAATAGCTGTAAAATGAATATATTGACTTAGCCTCTATCAAAAAGGGACTTCGTTTAACTGTATACTACCTGCCTTATAAGTGGAAGTTAGATATCGCTTAGCGAAGTACTCTTTTGGCAGGCTGCTGTAGTTATACTTCACGTGCTAATTTGAGATACGACGGGCGCTTAGGTGCTTAGATGACAGCGTGTAAGTAACGATCATTCGTCTTAGCATTAAGGTTTTGCTCACTTTTTTTATGATTTAACTGTCATTTGAACACTTCAGCTGATCGCCCTCACTTCGCCTGGTGTAACTAGACAGAAGAAAATCCGTCAGTTTCGGGCCTTTCCTCCGATTTCTCAGGCCCAATGGTTGAAGCTAGCTTTGAAATAAACATGTGAAAACACAAGAACTTCTCATTCCGCCTTACTGCTATATTTTGAGATAATACGCCAGTTACTTAGAAAAGCTCGGTTCCTAGCACGGTAACCTCGCTCTGTTAAACAATCTGAAAGGCGCATCTTTCTTTAGAGTTGATCAATTTCACCATGTCAAACCCATAACTTATAGCCGCGCGAGAAACAATCCTTCGCGTTCTTGGGCTGCCATTCTCATCTTTCACATCCCTAAGGATAATATATACCCGGGCAGTGTCTATATAGCAGAGAGAATCGCCCGGTTCAATGGGGGCTGTAGATAGACCGACGAGCCCCTCTTTCGTGATAAAACATAGTTGGTCGGCGAGTTCATAGTTTAAAAACCCGAGATCGGCCATCGTTGTGCCTTTTAGCAAGGGACGTTCGAACTTAGGAGAGAGAAGTTCCATATAGAACTTGAGTTTGTCAAGGGTTTCTTCGTCGTCCGCTTGTATGATGTCTATGGGATTCTGGAAATCAACTTGTCCTAATAGTTTGCCGCGTGCCATATATATGGCATAAGGGAGTTTAAATATATTCAGCGGATACCCTTCTTTTGAAAATAGTTCGGATATGTCAGATGGCAACGGAAAATCGTGTGGATTTGCGACTTTGCCGATGTGACAGACTTCATCTATGCGGCATCCCGCACAGAATAGAGATTTAGGAGTGGCGTAGATTCTTCCAAACGGCGCCTTCCTAACTTTAGGAGGACCATGATCGTACATGAATGTGTTTGGTGTTACACCATCTATCCAGTCTCTTGGTGAATTGCTCCTGGAAAACTGAGCGTCGGAATAGGTGAAATCGAGAACCCAAGAGGGGCCGGTAGGTGTTTTGCCTTCACGCAGGCTCGACTCAAAGAGGAAATTAAAACTGCTCGTTAAACCGAGTCCATATCCATTAATGGATCGAGCCGTTGCGCGCTTGAATGTCTCCTCACACTCTTCGCTGTAATCAATCTGTATGAGTTTGCCAAGGGGCTTGGAGAGCAGCGAGGCCAGTGCGAAAATTTTATCTTTGGGTTCTGTAGCCTGGCAAATGCATGTGTGAAGGAGTAAACTGGGGAGTGTTTTGAATAAAGGTTTACGAGTTTTCTCTAGACGCTCTAGGCCATGTCGGTAAATAAGCAATAATCTGCTACGAGCCAAAGATTCGCCCGGCACTTTTCCAAGCGCCAATATAATTTTCTCTACCTCTGCGGTTGGGTCAGCAAGATAATTCCATTGATGGCTGAGCGAGTATACTCACCGTTCCCTACCACATTGCACATATTACCTAATTGCTTTTCCACCAACGGGTCCAACTTATGTATGAGGTTTTGAGCGTCCACCAGTTCATCGAACGAGAAGTTATGGCCCTGAAAGAAAAAAAGGGGCGCCTTTGGCGGAAGGGCGGCTTCTTGAAGCGTCCATACCCTCTCCCACCAGTCCCGAAAAACAATTCGAGCGAAGCAACGACGGAGCATGGCGTAAAGAATCCATTGTCGTTTGCTCCACTCTCCTTCTTCAAACGAATATTTTTTAGCTTCCCTTAAAATTGCAATGAGATCGTATTCGTTTATCGTAAGGCCCTTAGCTCCATCAGGGAATGGGGGACACCATGAGGCCATGTCGAAGGCACATTCATTTGCATCATTGTCATCACCTAGCCAAATGATGGTGTTTTCAGCCTTGGAGTAGATATCCCCCATCATGCGAACTTGGTGTGTCTTCTCTTGGGCATCTGATTGATTAATGCATACTGCATCAATCCAGATAGCCCTGATACGGTCTGAATACCGTATGTTTCGAAGTATTTCATACAGATTCTTTGTGACATGAAAATCTTGCCCATCAACTTGAATAGAAGTTTGCGACATATCTTTACCCCAAACGTACGATAGAGCTTCTGGAATTCCGTCGCGCAAGTCACACTTGACCAGACGACAAATAATACGGTCATCCCTAACACCAGGGAGTATTTCAAGGATTCGAAGTTGGTCAGTCTTGTAGTCGAGGCTGTTTGAATATTGGAAGCCACCCGTGGACCTCTCGGAATTGGGCTCAGCGGCAGCCCGTATTTCCGGTCTTAAGCTGATGCTTTTGGATAGTATACGCTGACACAGGTCACTGTATAAGTTGAAATGAGTGGCAACGTCGGCCTCGGCCAGTATCTCGTTTGGTATGGGGTTAATACGAAACGTATTGAGAAGTTCAAAAATTGCCGAATCGACGATCTCACGAAGGATAATCCTGTATTCTAGGGGCTCTAGTGGGCCTCGGTTTTGCAATGATTTGCCCACCGTTACGACCAAATTTATCGCCTGTACTTCGACTTCTATGTCCGAATCTTTCTCTCCATCCAGGTTGATTAATTCGACTGCACTGAGATATTCTAACATTGGGATTATGCCTCCATGTCCGTTCAATATTTCGTCAAGAGCGGCACGTATGCAGTCAAAGCGACCAGCTTCTTTGAAAAATAATTCCGTGATTTCTTGAATTCCATTTGCTAATTTTCGCAATTTCTCGAGCATTGGCATATGTGCTAGGGATTGATTCTTACATTCTTCAAAATTAAGTCGCAATTCGTCCCAAGGCTTAAGTATCTCGGCGCCGTTGAATGACGTCTCGTCTGTCATCACGGCAGTCAGATCCATATCCGATTGAATAGCTAAGTAATAGGTCTGGAGAGCGGCCCTGAACTGATCGTCTATTATCATCTAAATGCTAAGAGCACGCGGTTTTCGTGGAAAATAGCAGTTATAGAAATTAGGTATGAGTATAAGGCGAGAGGGATTTATAAAGGGGAGAGGAAACGAAACAATGAACTTGTGGTTATATACATGGGTGTTAGTAAGAATACCAAATGAACTACACTCGTTGGGAACTCTACCTGAACAAATAATGTATCTCGCACCTGAGGCTGGGATATCAAGCTTCGCCACGGTTGGGCCGATGCGATTGCGTCGTAATATTGGCATCTCCAAGTTGATCTGTAGGACGATTTCGACTCCTAAAGTAACTCATTGGGTACCTTAATTCACCTGAAATTGGATATAAGGAACAGTGACTGCATAATGTATCGAGGTAGGGGGCTTTTCTACTTGAACATCGAATGATATATTAGCACGGGACGTTCCGCATTATTTAGGACTCGATTCAGCTCGGTGTTGGGTAGACATGCGCATGTACTTAGATAGGTATTGTTAAGCCGCTGAAGCCTTTTGATGCTTCACTGTGTTTAGTGGACCGGTGTTATGAACAAGCTAGGTATCTGTCAACAGTATCATATAAAGGGCTAAATATCGCGTCTGGAAGTCTTTCTCATTAGGCACACCTAAGCTCAATCGCTCAAATCCTGATAGGGTTTAATTCGTGGATATACATACTTAAAAGGAGCGGGATATCAACAGCACATCTACCTAATTCTTGAATTTTACGAAATCTAAAGGGTAATGCTGACTCATATTTCTAGGTATTAGCTACCTAAGTGTTAATAGATGAAATATCCTTCTCAATTTGTATTACCTTAGGTAGGTACTTGTGGCTGCCTGTTGGTGCTCGCGTATGACTGAGCAGGTAAAGCGTAACTCGGCGTTAGTGTCGATCATCTGTTCACTGATGACAAACCTGATTTGAACCGTTGGATCATAGCCTACCTAGGTACACCTTCATTAAATAGCTGCCTAGGACATTGGCATCTCTTTTTCCTATGTAGATTTATGTAGATTTCGATAAATACGACTTTCAGTCGAGCCCAACATGGCATCTCAGAGTACGAGTAAGGCCGACGGTCGTATCGGTGAGTCTAGGTTCTTCCGTTGCCACACAAAGGATCCCTACAGCGATCATTTCAGTCGTTTTCAATCCCTCTGAGCTCCTACATCTAACCTACCATCATACGCATCAACACGATCGCCTCCGTCGTCTACCTCTTGTTTACCTAACGCACCGTGTCAACCCCCGCATATTGTCATGCCTAAGCTGATCTAAAGACAAGCTCCCGGCGACGATGACGACAGGCACGGCCAAGGTGGCACCGCACTTGCGCAGGATAGCCAGTGCGCTAAGGTAGAAGAAAAGGGGCTCTCCGATGGAAACGACAAGGACGCGAATGAGGACTACACCGATAACTATGAAAGCTCAAGTGATGATGAAGAGATGTATGAACGGGGTGGAAATACCACGAGGAGTCCTTCCCCGCCAAAAGAGAAGAAAGACAAGCCGACCAAGCGATTGGTGAACGGACAGTGGACAGGCTATGCGTACCGGACCCCTACGACTGTTTATAAACTGTACCGCGATTCACCTCTTATCGACGAATTTAAAAGCCTGGCGAACGAAGATGACCAAAAAGAGTTCATCAAGAAGCACGGTATCGCCCAGCCTCGTCGCTAATAACGTGTTTCTTTATAACCAAATAGTAGTACATCGGAAATGGGAGCGGATCGTTCACGGGGACGGGAGTATTCGATTTATGGCTTTCGTCCGGGGGGGCTCGATATTCGGTCGCTCGGGGGTGTAGCATTGGTATCGTTTCTTATTTAACAGTGAGGATGAGAAAAGATATTAGGTACTAGGGGATAACTATGTGATGTAGAATCTGAGACGGTATCTTTACAGGCAAAAGCAGATTTAATTGTAAATGATGCGTGCCCGGACCCCATCCCCCCACGCTATCCGACGCCACCCCCTCACGACCCCCACCATACCAAACGCTTAGCTGCTAAGGTATCTTCAACCTCACTGTCGCTTTCAAAACAACTTATTTAGAAGGTCGTATAGAGCCCTTATAACATCTGGTAATGCGTAAGATGGTAATTATATGATCATTGTTAAGATACCCTATACCGATATCTAAGGTAGTTACTATTTCACCAACCATCAAGCCATAGGCTGCAACACGATATTCTCTTTTGGTAGTGGCCTTGCCCCTCTCCACGGCTTCGCACCTGCTTTCCCGGGCTGTTTTCCAACCTGCATATTCCTCGAGTCTTGCACTGCTACCCAGCATCTCTGGAGCATCTCGGAATTGTACTCGGCAATAGCAGTCTTGATTCCCTCCACCCCATTGCCTACCTCACTAGCATTGAGTTGACCCAGCACCTTAGACAATTTTAACGCGTCGATAAATGCATGGAAGCCGCCTTCGCCCCTGAAAGGAGTCATAGCATGAGCAGCATCGCCCAAAAGCACGACGCGACCAGCCGGCAAGCTAGATTGTTCTAGTTGAAGGTCGCGCCAGATATAAGGCTTCTCAGTAATTCCACTCGCGGGAGTTTGCTCAAAAATCTCACGAAACTGGGGCGGGAGAGGAGCCACTGACTTCAGCACATGGTCTAGTTTCTCCTGCTGGCTGGCATTTTGAAGCCAATGATCGGGCTCGGCAACATTGGGATCGGGTGTCATCCACATCCAGTAATGCTTGCCGGAGACCCCATCGGGGTTTGTTTCATGCAGACCGCAGAAGTTGAAGAAGCCCAATTCCTGGCTTCTCACCAAGTACCCGCTGTGTCCAAGCTCAAGCTGCCTTTTGAAGGCGTCCCCGGATAGCTCCAGCTGCCCGACAATGGCGGCGAGGGGGACTAGACTCAGGAGATCACTGTTGGGCTTTTCTAACAAATATTCTCTCACTTTTCAAGTCAGCGCACATGCCATAGAAGCATATAAGTTGAAGGGGCAAGACCCACCAACACTCTTAACGCCATCGGCACCAACTACAATGTCCCCTTTGGCACTTGTGCCGTCTTCGAAATAAACCGAAACCCCATCATCGCCTTGTTCGATGCGTGTAAGACGTTTCCCCCATTGAATGGAGAGATTGGTTGCAAGCCAGTTTCTCAACCTTAGGCGCTCTGCGCGGATCAATGGGATCTCAGACGAGTCCTATTGATTTCAAGATGGCTCCTGTTAGCATTTTTGTTCCTACGCGCGACGTAACAAGCCACATACCTCGACGCCAATACGGCCGTCTTTGTCGGGGGCGTACATGCAGAGCTGAGCGGGAATACTCAGCGGCTGCAGATGGTTCGTAGACTCTCTCAGGTCAGGCACATCAGACGGAAAAGATGAGGCAAGGTCCTCCACGGTCGAGCTAATTCGTATGTATTAGCGCGATGGTATAATCAGACTATTCTATAACAGCCTAGGTGGGTAGTGGCGATATCCTACTTACCCATAAAGAGCGATAGCCCACCCCTGGAAACGAGCTTTTGGAGTAACGTCGCGCTCGAAGATCTCAAATGAGATACCTTGCTTTCGGAGACACTGAGCTAGGCTAAGCCCTCCGAGGCCTGCTCCGATGATTATAACGTGCATCGTGGATGGTATAAACTAAAATACTTGGCGACTTAGCAGGCTCTAAGAACACAGATATGCGAATGAAGGTGGTTAATATATCGTGAACCTGACCAGGTAGGTACCTAATGCAGCTAGGAAGGTACACTACCAACCTGGGTGTCTAGGACTCTGTGTTTTCTATTATAGGGATGAAGGGGGCGATGACTGATGTCTCGCTTAGGTACGTACCTAGGTAGGATTGGATGTACATATACGTCGGAGTAACTAAAAGATACAAGTACACGTATGCTGCATCAATGAGGCGTCCTCATAAATATACATACCCAAGTATATACCAATAAATAAAACGACAGTCGTGTGATGAGTACCTACCTAGGTAACTACCTAGGTAGGTAGGTATATAATAGTCCGAGAATCAACTTTCTCTATACCTTTTAGGCGATCTACCTCGCATCTTAAACGTATTGCAGATCAATATGTCCACCAATAATCTGGTACTGCCACTTGTTGACCTGACCGGCTATACCAGGCCAGGTTCTCCAGGAGACAAGGAAAGGGTTATAGCACAGGTTTGCGATGCCTGTCGTCAATATGGATTCCTTCAAGTCAAAGGTCATGGTGTGCCTCTAGGAGCTCAACAGAGCTTGCTTAAAAGTATCGACAAATTCTTCAAATTGCCTGAAGAAGAGAAAATCAAACTCTCATTTCTACAAAACCCATGCCGTCGTGGATATGAGGCTTCTGGAATGTCAATTCGAGATGGCGATGCTCTTCCTGACTCAAAAGAGGTGAATAAATTCAATCTTATAAATCTTTCTTCGCTAACTGTTCCTGGGCCTTTTACGTCGGCCGTGAAGACTCAGTCGTTGAGCTCCCGGGATTTTACGGTCCTAACGTCTGGCCTGATTTGCCAAATGAAGACTTTCGTGATCCGGTCTGGGAGTATTACAACAAGACAGAGCAGCTAGGAAGAACAATCTGGGAGATCCTACTTCAGGGTCTTGGACATCCACCAAGTGTACTAAATAAATTCGCCCAGAGACCCATGGTCATGATGAAGATGATCCGGTACCCGCCCGCAAGCGCAACACTCCCCAGTCAATTTGGTGTCGGCGCTCACACAGACTTCGGCGGCATAACCGCTCTGCTCCAGCAACCTGACCGAGAAGGCTTGGAAGTTTGGCATGAGGAACAAGAGGCATGGCTTCCGGTGCCATCGAGGGAAGATGTGTTTATCATTAACTGCGGCGATATAGTACAAAGATGGTCAGGTGATGTATATAAGAGCGCGAGACACCGTGTTATCAACAAAGCCGAAGCAGAAAGGTTGTCATGTGCTACGTTTTGGCATGGCGATGCGGGAGCGACTAACCCGCTCGACCCCCAAGAACCGGACGACGCAACTGTCGGTCAGCTCTTGGTGAAACGTTTTCGCAATCAGTTTTCTCTTGGCAAGGTGTAGTGTATTTTGTGGTTTGTCGTCTGTTGTTGAAGTAGAGTTAATGAACTGCTTTAAAGTACTGTATATGGTACGAATATTTTATGTTTGGCTCAGGATTTCAGTTTTACAATGTCACCAAAGGTTGAATTATGATTTTTAAAATTTGAATTTCATATTTACACGCCGCTAAAGGCCATCTTGCCCCTGACATAAAACGTTCCGAGCGCATCGCCGTGCGCTGTTTTTCGTTACATGTGGCTTAGAGTGAAATCATTTTCCACTCGAATCGACTGTAGTTGAATGTTATTATTTTCAGTTGCGCCGCCACCCCAGACTTGTACTCGTGAAGTGTGAAGTTTATCCGCCTCACGGAGGTGCAGAAATTTGCTCTGGTCCCTGAGATCGACGGAGTCTGCACCGCTCGGCTCTATCGGGACGTATGGCCCACTCTTCCTAACGCTTCTTTCCGAGTATTGAGTTGAACCATCTAGGGTCAGGTTCCTCGACCTGCTCCCAAACGTGCGGCTAGAGCCTAGAGTTGTCTGTACCTTACTTACCACTGGCTCGAAAATCATACTCTGTACGCGACGTCCTAGCGGCACCATGGCTGGGACGCAGACGCCGAATAAGGTGATTGGGGCCTCTAAAATACCCCACCAAAAAGACGATATACCGTTATCTATGGAGCGAACAGTGTTAAATTTCATTCTTTATAGTTGTTGTAAAAGTTTAGGAGTGGGATAGCGATGACCGGGAATGGGGCATAATTCTTACAGGTCACGTCTTCGTCTATTTTATGATGAAACACGAGAGCAACCACCAGGCGCCCAACGGAAACTACCACAACGCTAGAGGACAGTTAGAAGGCGTTCCATTCAGATAGTTTGACTTCGCAAATATAGAATCAAACTTACCCATATCCTAGGGCGAAGACGACAAAGAGACCAACTTTGCGGGTTCGAGTAGTATGCAGACCCCAAAGACGAGGTACCGGCAATAGAAGAATGGTGATATCGAGTATAACGCTAGGAATAGAGGCCCCGATATATATATTGCTTTGGCTTAAGCAAGTGCCATCCACATTTGTATCCCAAAACCTGGAAATAGGTCGGCATTGTAGAGCTTCCACGATGGTGTAAGCAATAAGCCATGCGATGTTAGCCGCGTGGGTTATCCATAATGCTGTATTCCACCACCACGGTGTCGCGAAGCTCGGGAAGATTCGACTGAAGAATAGAAGTGCGGATGCTTTGGTCGCCGTTAGAGCGAAGCCGTATACGAGGTATGTAACCAGAAGCAGCTTCAGGATGGTTGTGATGTTTTCCGACGATACAAACCAGACGTGGTGTCCGACGCCCAAGCCGACTAAGACGAGAGACAATATTAATTGGGCAAGTATAAGAAACTAAGAGGTTGTTGAAAGTAAGCGAAGTGACCATGGAACTAATTTGAATAGGGTGAACGCACCACAGAGATGACAGCTACCCAGTCATCCCACCAGAAGCGCCCTTTGTGGCTATCTGGCGATCTTAGAAGCGCTCGGGACCATAACCTTAGACAGATCGAGGCTATTGTTAGGGAAATCAAGAAGATGACATAGCTTCGAAATCTAGGACCGAGATTATCCTTCTCCGATCCAGGGGGGATCTCAAAGGAACCAGATGACATGTTTGGGGGTGATATTGGGAAGTGGTCTGATCAGAACGTTTGTAGACGATTTTTGAAAAGAGTTGGCCCGAACGAAGATCAAAAAACCAGTATTCTAATATTCTGTACCTAGGTAATTAACTCATGTAGATGTTGTCATTCCGTCATCGCACTTAGTAGAGAGCAATGTGCACCTTTCGGCATAGAATTACCGTTAGAAGGTGATGCTGGTAAAGACACCGCCACCCTATTGCGTTGGGTATCTACCCAAGGTATCAATTATAGCACACTATAAACTGTCAAGCCATCAAGATTAACATGGTGGTCAGCATGTCTCGGCGTGTCGGGGATTGTATGAGCGCCAGTCATACTAACTCACCATACAGCCTTTTACCATCACAAATATGCCGTCCGTGGAGATGAAACTTGGTATATCTAGACCCAAGCCAAGGACTAGAGGAGTAGGTAGGTAGGTTAGGGTTCCACATGCAAGTGGGACGGGAGCGGGAATGTTACGCAGAAAAGCTCCCCGTAAGCCTGCATGCAGGACTCCAGATCTACGCGTTACACCGGAAGGATCACCGTCACATCAGATTGACCTTGGTACCAAGATAATTCGACAGTCTGAAGCGCGGCCTCGTTCAATCAACCCCAAATTGATATGAGAGACCTACCTACGTACCCCAAAGATGTAACAAATCAAAGTGCAAATACCAAGACTGCAACGCTATTGCATTGAAACTCTCCGCTGATGTCGGTGTTCCCAAAATCGTTACAAATTGCGAGCAGAACCTTGGAACTCGAAATTTCTACACTGAAAATCCGGTGACACAACATGCGACCAATAGCACACAAGCACAACGCCCAGTCTAGGTATATAGGTCTATAGGTACATGTAACTCCAATTGCAGATCATATCATCTAGGCCTACCTAGGTAGGTACGCCAGTACTACTCTGTTTGTAACGAAATACCCAGTGTGCTATACTTAGTAGCTGCAGCGCTTGTACCTACCTACAGCACGTACAACTTTCGTTCTCGATTTATGCTTGGTTGAATTTGCACCAATGAAGCACCGTGCTTACTTTAGGTGCCTATAGGTAGGTAGGTAGGTACGTGGCATTGAACCGACATCCGGTTGCCTGCCTGCAGGGAGGCAGGAGTGAGCTACAACATAGAAAGCGGAGGAAAAATATGGCGATATTGAGATTGTTCACAAAAGGCTGGCGCTAATAAGCTACTTGTAGGTAATTACAGATGAAGGCAAATTGAGGATTTCCTGGCTCGACCGAACGTACACTTCAAGCCCACTCTAAGGCTTGTTTGCGGCCGCCTCAGCAGCTGTCTTCAAGTCCTTATTGAGCGTCTCGAAATTGTGAATACTAGTTTTCCCGAAACTCCATTTCGGGCCTGTCAGAAAAGCAAGAAGCCCTGTGAAATCTTCCTTTTGGATAAGCGTGGTTCCCCCAGGCGTTTCTTGACTTTGGGAGAAGTAAAACTCATGCTTTCCACCTAGTAGAAGAGGGACGCTTCCAAGCCATTGGAATGTGCCGGGAGAGTTTTCCTAATACGTCAACGGTTAACAGGCTCTCGAGATGCCTCGAATCTACTGTTACTTACTATGATTGTAGGTTGAAATTGGAATTTGAAGGGGTAGCCCTTGATATCAACATCGAGCTTATCGCCGGGCTTGAGGTTGACCGGCTGAATGGAGGGGTCTAGGGATTTGATGGTAAAAATGTGATGGAATTCCTTGTGTTGCTGGAAATCGAGGAACTATTATCTATTCATTAGATTTTAATACTCCATATGGTTTTCTTGATAAAAAATACCACTGATCGGACGACCTCTGGTGGCGCCGCGATCTCCGTTTGCGCGGAGAGACCCATTGTGAAGATTGTGACCCCTCAGAGGTACTTAGTTATGCGGATGTGATGCACTGGATTATTGCCGACAGCGTCCTATGTCGGATGTTGAGGATTGAAAATGTCAATGAGATCAGGGAGGAAAAAGAGGCCTTCTTTATTGTGTTGGTTGGATATAAATTTACTTGCCTTGTTGGTTCCTTTCATTGGGTACCAAAGTACCTATGGCAGGCCTCTGAGTACATCCCTACCTTCGCTGGCTGGGGGCTATGTAGTTTTACTGGATGTCTTTTGGCTCTTTGTCAACAGTCAGAAAGTACATATGTAGCTACATGTGGACGGGTATCATTGCACGATGCATGTGCAGGCCTGTCTTGCTTTTGATAGTTCATTTAATGTTATCTGCCTACTTGTCTGCTTGTTTACCAGGTACCTCCTATCGTAGGTGATCGCCAAGATGGTGTATTCGTAATGGCCCGTGCCTGTTCTTATCCTCTTATGCTGTGCGACTCAGATCCTATTATTTCCTTGTGATACCTTTCAGCTTTTCGGGGTCAAACAGGGCCCCAGAAAAAATCGGTTGTGTAGATCTCTCATCTAACACTATCCTATCCTGAAATCCCGGAAATAACTTCATAATTTCATCAACATACTACCTAGCTACGTAATTACACAACAGGCAGTATCATTAATATTTACGGTTAATATTTAATAGCTCCACCTATCTGACCCGCATTTTACGACCCCTTTTCTCGATCTATGTGGATACCTGGGTATCTGAATAGCTCAGATTCATCACAAACGCGCTATGTTTTCCCCAGGGTCCTTTCGATTAGAGATCTCACATCATCCACGTTAACACGATTTTAAGATGACTAAGCTACGAAATCACATTTGGCGATGGGATCTATGGTGGTTAAACATACGATCATGGTATTGAATAGACCAATTTATATCCAGAAGGGTTCTGTGTCTGCAGCATCTCAACTCCCTCTATAACCCCTTCCCATCCTCCAGGCATAAGCTTAATGGGGTGCGTGTCGATAAGGCCTCGGTCTAGAAGATCTTGAACAATAGCAAATACCTGCTTTCCTAGCTGGCGATCTTGAGGACGAGCCTCTCGGCCATAATCACCCTCCAGGGCTACCTCACGACCGAATATCGTTAAAGCTAAGACCCATGAAGGGTCGATAGTTAGTGGCCTAGTGCGGACTACAGCCTTTTGAAAGGGATCGAGGGAGACATATCGTCCACCAGCTCGACCTATAGCAGCGTAACATAGCTGTGTAGTATCGGCTTGAGTAACACAATCGAGAGCGCTTGCTAGCTCATTTCGGGTGTACGCGCGAATGTCGGCGGCGCATGTAGGGCTATGATAATCAAAAATCTTGTCGGCGCCAAAACGAAGGGCCAATTCGAAGTTCGCTGGCGAGCATGTTGCTATGGGACTGAATCCGGCGCTGATAGATATATGTTCTCAATCAGCTTCATCTTCACGGGACTTGGTTGTTTTTAGGTCATGTTGGGAATTTTTTATTGATTTGGTGGTTTAACATACTGCTTTAACAATTGAATAGCCCGTGTGCCGCTCGCGGTGCTCCCTCCTGCTACTAGGACGTATTGCCTCGGGTCCTCCTCATGTTCAGTAAGCTCTGGCTTTTCTACAGGAACAATCGGCATAGGAATTCCTAGCTCGCCAAAGATAGCTAGAGCCGCCGTCGCGACACCAACGCCTAAGCTTGCCGCATCCTCGAAGCTCATGTGGTCCGGAATCTTCAAGACTAAGTCGGCATGCGCGCCGACGTACTCCGCGAATGCCCCAATTTCGGGTTGTAGTTTGTTCATACCATGAACGAGACCCGCGACACGGTCGCCGAGCGCTAGGCGCCCAGCTGCCTCCGCGTCGGCACCCAACGCTACAATCGTACCCGCAAAATCATGTCCGATAACAGCTCCAGAAGTTGCGCTGTAGTCGAGCAACTTAGTATCGACTGGGTTAACTGCCACAGCGGCCGTCTTCACCAATATCATGTCGGGTGATAAGGACGGCACTGGGGCATCAAGTTTTATCGCAGGACGCCCGACATCTTGTGCAACAATAGCTACCTGACGCAGAGGTATCGACATCGTCATGCGTATCAAGCTTGATCTGGGAATTGAAGTCTATTAGGAGTGACTCCTACCCTGTCCCATCTTAAATGCCGGCTATGCACAGGATTGATGCTGCCCTAGCCGCCGCTATTCATTCACAATATGATACTTACCAACGATATGCCCAGGCTAGGTAGGCAGTGTGACTATTTTTGCTTCTCATGCATTCTCTTGTCGAGTATGCCTCATCTATACGGTGCCGTTGCCCCGTACGTTGAGACAAACACTTTGACCTTTATCGACATCGTTCGCCGACAAGTGTAACCGTGAGCATGAGTACCTACCTAACCAGGTGGTATCAAGCCCCACTACCTAGGTACCTAGGTGCATTCCGCGACGGTGGTGCGTTGCATTGGCGATAAAGTGCCAAGCAGGTGTGTTGCACAAGGACTACTACAACACTGTCAACCCGGACTGACCTACCAAGCTGTATTACACTGCCATGCCGCGTGCAATTTATTGTCAGAGAATCTAATAGCTTCCAAGTTTTCGATTACTACTGTTCGGTCCGAATTTAGGTCAACCTTTTGCCAACTGCCTGATGCAAGCTTCCATAGGCGTCACCTTCTTGGCCCTCAGCCACCTATCTAGATTCCTAGTTAGGTATGAATCTTCAAGCCATAGAGTCCTACCCAGACCCACAGATGTGTGGCGTATCTATCGGCAAAGATCTACCTAGCGCCGGTTATGTATATACCTTCGTCAGGAATAGCTAGCATGGGCCGGCGAGTCGGAGCCAAGCCGACCGAAGCTACCATATGCCGGATCTTAACGAGTGGGATCCATGCTCACTCCGGTCGTTTGTACTGGGTACGTATCGGTACTCTCCATTACATCTAGGGAACATTCAACTAGGTATCCAAGTCTCTGAGTGCATATCTTATTCCTACAGACTTCGCTCTTACTTGGTGCTCTAACCAAAGCAATTCGAATGGGGGCTTACACGCGATGGCTTCCTCTAATTCACCAGAGCCTATAGCCATTGTAGGCAGTGGCTGCCGTTTCCCTGGGGGTACGAACTCACCCGCAGCTTTATGGGAGCTCCTCGAGAATCCTCGCGATGTGTGTCAAGATATCCCACCAGATCGGTTCGACACGAGGAGCTTTTACCATGCTAATGGTGGCCATCATGGCACCACCAATGTCCAACAAGCATACTTGCTACAACAGGATATACGCGTGTTCGACGCGCCTTTCTTCAATATCAGTCCTCATGAAGCCGACTCCATAGACCCACAGCAACGGTTGTTACTGGAAACAGTCTATGAAGCTCTCGAATCTGGTGGGCACACGCTGGAATCGTTGCGTGTGTCCGACACAGCGGTCTATGTGGGCACTATGGGTGTTGACTACAACGATATGCTTATGAGGGACTTGGATTCTTTGCCAAAGTACGCTGCGACAGGAACCAACCGAGCGATAATCTCGAATCGAATATCGTACTTTTATGACTGGCATGGCCCTTCGAGTAAGTAACACGGACAATCAAACATCGCATCCGTTAAATTCCCAGACACCCCCTGTACTCTACTCTCATAACCCCCTGTCTTTCTCATATCCGGGCGCATTCGAATCCAAAGATGGCACATAATGACTCTGAAGTGTACAGTGACCATTGACACGGCTTGCTCGTCTAGCCTCATCGCAGTACATCAAGGGGTACAGACACTGCGCGCCAGAGAATCGCGTGTGGCGGTAGCGTGTGGTACACAGGTCATCCTAGGACCAGAAGTTTTCATATCGGAAAGTAATATGCAAATGCTTTCTCCCTCGGGCCGATCGCGCATGTGGGATGCGGATGCGGATGGCTATGGTCGTGGGGAAGGTGTCGCTGCTATCGTACTAAAGAGGCTTAGCGATGCCATTGCCGACGGCGACCATATAGAATGCATAATTCGCGGGACAAGTGCTAATCAAGATGGACGCCGCTCAAACGGCCTCACGGTGCCCAGCTCAGAAGCCCAGGCGGAGCTAATTCGCCGGGCCTATGCGAATGCCGGGCTGAACCCGGAAAAGGAGCCTTGGGACCGACCGCAGTTCTTTGAGGCGCATGGAACCGGCACGCCAGCGGGTGACCCAAAAGAGGCCGCTGCTATCAGCGCCTGTTTTGGCCAGCGGCCGGAGAGTCACGACGAGCCTTTATATGTAGGATCTATTAAGACCGTCATCGGCCACACGGAAGGTGCTGCGGGTTTAGCAGGCCTTCTTAAGGGCTCCGGCATGATCCAGAAAGGGGTTATCCTCCCAAACCTCCTGTTAAATCGGCTAAATCCAGCCATCGAGCCTTACTACGGAGACATGCACATTCCGACAAGCCAACAGGCTTGGCCGAGGGTTCCTGACGGTGTTCCTCGGCGGGTGAGCGTTAATAGTTTTGGTGAGTGCTTTCATAACTACATGAAAGTGACTAGCCACTATGATGCTTGAAGGGAATTGTAGAACATATAGCTAACAAGATTCAATAGGATTTGGCGGTAGCAATGCTCATGCCATTTTGGAAGAATTCCGCCAACCACAAATAGAAGATGATAGCGCGAACATCGCCGGTCACTTACAGTTTACCCCTTTCGTTTTCTCCGCAGCATCTACATCCTCTCTCAAAGACCAATTAAGGTCATATCGCAACCATTTGAAGGTTCACCATGATATTAGCGTCTCAAATCTGGCTTGGACATTACAAACACGCAGAAGCCAACTCCCCGTCAAGGTCGCGTTCTCTGCTACGACGATCGAACAACTCACAGCTAAAATAGATATAAAGCTCAGCGAGGCAGACCAAGTAGCTGGCGCGGGCTTAGGCATTACCTCCACTTCTGACCCTGCAGCTGTGCGTCATATACTAGGTGTATTTACCGGACAGGGCGCGCAGTGGCCCGCTATGGGCGGCCAACTGATACGTTCATCAGCCTTTGCCCGCAAGAGAGTCCAGGAGCTTCAGGATTCGCTCGACGCGCTACCATACTCCGATAAGCCGCTGTGGAGACTGCATGGCGAAATGATCGCTGGAGCTGATAGCTCGCGTGTTTTCGAAGCAGAGCTTTCCCAGCCGTTATGCACGGCAGTACAGATCCTACTCGTAGACCTTTTACGTATGGCCGGCATCACGTTCTCTGCCGTCGTAGGTCACTCTTCGGGTGAAATTGCAGCGGCTTACGCCTCCGGTACTATCTCTAGTCGCGACGCTATACGCATTGCGTACTACCGTGGGATACATGCTCGATTGGCAAGAAATACTCATAAAAACTGCACCCAAAAAGGTGCGATGCTAGCAGTAGGAACGTCATTAGAAGATGCGCAAGGCCTCATCCAGTTATCAGCATTCAGGGGCCGGCTTGCCATCGCTGCCCACAATTCTTCGGCAAGCGTAACTTTGTCAGGCGATGCAGACGCCATCATTCATGCCGAGAAAGTCTTCAAAGAGGAGAAGAAATTTGCGCGGCTGTTAAAAGTTGACACAGCCTATCATTCTCACCATATGGAACCCTGTTCTGACCCGTATCTCGATTCCTTACAGACTTGCGAGATTCAAGTCATTCGAGATCGAGGTGGTAATCCCTGTAGATGGTTTTCGAGCGTGGAACCAAGGGAGGAGATTCAAGAAGGCCTTGAAGATGTTTATTGGGTGGACAATATGAGGAAAACTGTTCGATTTATGGAAGCTGTCAATAATGCTGTGACGAATGACCCCCAACTTAGCCTGATTCTTGAGGTAGGACCCCATCCGGCACTCAAGGGTCCGGTTACACAAACACTTTCCGAAGCGCGGCTACCAGCGGCGGTGTCGCTTCCGTACGTCGGCGTACTCAGTCGAGGGTTGAACGATATTGAAGCCTTCTCAGATGCTCTAGGCGCTGTATGGGCTAAATTGGGAGCACACGCTGTTGATTTTCGGGCTTACGATGAAGCCATGAGCGCCGGGACACCCTCGCCACGGATACGACCAAAGTTGGTAGTTGGTTTACCATCGTATCAGTGGAATCACACAAGGGCATATTGGCACGAGTCACGCAGATCTCGAAAGAGGCGCCAGGAAAAACAACGTTTTCATGAACTCCTCGGTGTATTCTCGCCGGACTCCACCCCTCAAGATCTACGTTGGACGAATATACTTAAAGCATCCGAGATACCATGGCTAGAAGGCCATCGATTGCAGGGGCAGGTCATCTTTCCCGCGGCGGGTTTCGTTTGCATGGCTTTGGAGGCCGCTAGAATTCTTGTGGCACGGACTGGCGGGGTAATAGAACTTCTTGAGCTCGAAGACTTCTCTATTCTACGGCCAATCGTGTTCGATGAAATATCGAATTCCGGCGTTGAGACGCTCATCACACTAACGGTGGTTCGTCATAGTCAAGGACAGTCCATTGACGCGCAATTTTCGTGTTACACCTGTCTGGTAGCCAATACAGGATCTGAACAGGAACTCGAACTTACAGCTAAAGGCACCATTAAGATATCAGTTGGAACACCAGATATTGAAACATTACCATGTACCCCACTAAACGTTAACACCATGTCCACAATCGACACGAAGCGATTTTACACCTCTCTTTCAGACCTTGGATACGACTACTCTGGCCCCTTTAAGACAATGTCATCCTTGAAGAGGAAGCTGAATCAATCTTCCGTTTTAGTAGACACATACTCATACCCGGAAGCCGACCCCCACATATACCTAATCCATCCGACGACGCTAGATGTTGCCTTTCAGGCTTCTATACTAGCTTATTCGGCCCCAGGCGATGGGCGCCTCTGGTCTTTGCACGTACCTACCTCTATACAGAGCATTCGAGTAAACCCAGAGGTATGCGTCTCGCTACCAACTTCAGGATGTCAAGTACCAGTTTCCACACGACTTTATGAAGAACCCGAGTCGCTGAAAGCCAATATCGACGTTCTCGATGAAGGAGGGCAGTACGGAATGGTTCAGATCGAAGGTCTCACCATGAAGCCAATCGCCCCAGCATCAAAATTAGACGACCGCCATCTCTTCTCCTACACGAAATGGGGCGTCGCAACACCAGACGGGGCATTGGCATTGGGCGACGCTCGTCCATCCGCCTACGAATCCGAAGTAGCTATCGCCGCCGAGAGGATCGCCTATTACTATCTTCGGAGATGGAAATCGGAAATAACCGACGAAGAATGGGCCAGAGGTCAGCCTCACCACGCTCGCCTGCGAAACTACATGGACGATGTGCTTTCCGCTGTATATCGTGGCCAACATCCTCACATCAACAAAGCATGGTCAGAGGATGGCGAAAAAGATATAAACGAATTGATTAATAGGTATGTGTACACTTTTGATAATTAATTGGAGGATTTGATATCTGATCGAAGGCCTTGCGCGTTTAGATACGGAGAGAATATCGACATCAAGCTTCTTGCGACCGTTGGCGAGATCATGCCGGCTTTTCTACGTGGCGAATCTCACAAACCTAACGAAGCGCATGTCCAGAAAAAGCTTCTTACTTTTTTCGAAGATGGTATCGGGTGTGCGAGTCACAATAAGTTCTTGACACGTATGTTGCAGCAGATTACACATCGCTATCCTCATGCCAAAGTTCTCAAAATAGGTAAGGTATCAAGTACATCGTCCCAATAGACACTGCTGACACTCTTTGACTAGGCGCGGGGCCAGGCGGAAGTCCTAAAACGATCGCCGAGGGCATTGCGGACACAATATCATCTTCCACCCTTATCGACTCATCAGATAATACCTCCAGCACTGCAGATAATTACAGAACATATGGTGATAAAGTATATTCCATGGTCTTGGATATGGAAAAGGCACCTGAATCCCAAGGTTTCGGGCTGTTTTCGTATGATATTGTTGTCGTATCTCATGCCTCCCGCACCAAGACTTCAATCGAAAAGACACTAGAAAATGCTAGAAAGCTCATAAAACCTGGAGGGCATCTTATACTATCGGAGGTGTCGGACGAAGCGTCGATTCGATTTAACACCATCATGGGCTGTTTCTCTGATTTCTGGCTGCGTCCGCAACTGGGCAGTGCCAAGAACGTCCAAGCTCACCATATTTTGCGCAATAGCGGGTTCTCAGGGGTTGATACCACATCCCCCGATATTGAGACGACAGTGTGGCCGTTCTCCATTATAACAGCGCAAGCTACCGATGATAGGATTGACTTTTTACGAAAACCACTGTCTACGTTACCATCCCCCATCTATATTGAAAGAGTTGTTATTCTTGGCACGAGGACCCTGGAGAGTTCGCAAATTGCCGAAGGGGTGGCTAACTATCTTAACCCCCTTTGCCGACACATTGAAATTCTTGATGACCTACCCACCGCAGCTCAATCATTTACTCTAGACCCTATGGACACATTCATCAATTTGGTGGATATTGACTACCCAATTTTTAAGGAGATAACAGCCGAGAAGATGAGCAGTCTACAACGTCTTTTCGACCTTGCAAAGACCATACTTTGGATTACGGTCGGCAGTCGCATAGATCAACCGTATCATGCAGCGAGTACTGCCTTCTGTAGGGCTATTAGACATGAGGTAAAACACGTCGATCTTAATAACTTCGATATCGCACCAAAAGATCTTGAAAACAATCGTGACGTCCCAAAGCAGATTGCTGAACATCTTTTGCGGCAAGTTGTTCTCGGTAAATGGCGAGAATCGAAGGAGAAGCCGTTACTATGGTCGAAGGAACTCGAGGTTTATCTCGACGAGGGACGACTACTAATTCCTCGCCTGATAGTAAATGCCGCCCAAGATGCGAGGCTGAATGCTTCCAGGCGTACTATTATTAAAACAGTGCCTGTGTTGGATGCCAACGTGTCAATCCCACAATTATCTCCTGAGCGTCCGGCGGCAGGCTTGGTTGAACAAATTCTTCCCCCGAAACAGGAAGAAACTGGGACTTTGCTCCGAGTTACGAGCTCAAGCTTGATGGCACTCAATGTCGGAATAGGTGGTTTTCTGTTCCTTAGCATAGGCAACGATGAGAAAACAGGCGAAATTTCCATTGCTCTCTCGGAGACCAACTGTAACAAGATATTACCAATTGCAAGCACGATCGCATTTGATGCGGATCATACAGACGCTGACGACCGAAGCACTTTGATGCAAACATCCGGTACCAACTCCTTATTGCTTGCCGTTGCTGGTGAACTTATCGCTGCAGCTGTAGTTGAGGATCTATATCCAGGTAATCGCGTACTGGTACACTGCTCAATTGAAGATCATCCCGTCGTTGGAGCTTTATCGCGACGAGCAGCTACTAAAGGAGTCCACATCTTTTTCACATGTGATACATCTTGTGGCGATACGCTTCAAATTCCTGATTCAATGCTGATCAAATTGAATGCCCGCACACCGAGGCATGTTGTGAAGGCATTACTGCAACGATTCCATGTGACACATTTTCTCGATCTCACGTCTTGGAAAGTCAACGCAAACGCAGTCGGATTGGGCCACAACATCGCTCATGCCTTACCTTTAGAGTACAAATGCATTATGTTATCCGACCTTACTCGGCATCAATCGGTGGTAACTGCATTGTCGCATGATCGGGATGCATTGCTATCTCGACTAGAAGATGCCGTCTCTAATGCTAAAATAACGTTGCGAGCGGCGACAATAACTCCAGAGTTGATCATTTCGCCAGAAGAAGCAACAGCTGCAACCCAGCCAGCGAGTGTCATCCATTGGCCGGTAGGGGGGACATTCCAAGTGCACCTCCAGCCATTGGACGCGCGAGACCTCTTCTCGAGGGAAAAGACATACCTACTCGTCGGCCTAAGTGGCCAGATTGGTCAGTCGCTTGGCGAGTGGATGTTATCCCAAGGAGCAGGATGCATCTGTCTGGCAAGTCGCAGCCCTCGAGTAGATGAGATTTGGTTGCAGTCTTTCCAAGGAAGACTCAAAGTTTTTACTACGGACATCACGAGCATCGACAGCCTCAACGACGTCATCGCGCAGATCAGGGCTACCTGTCCTCCAATTGCGGGCGTAGCGAACGGAGCAATGGTACTTCAAGACGGTCTGTTCTCAGGCATGTCTACTGAAGCGATGAATAGGAGTCTCGATCCAAAAATTATTGGTTCAAACAACCTTGACCAAGTTTTTCATGATGAACCTCTCGACTTTTTTATCTTGTTCTCATCTCTAGTTTGTGTAGTTGGGAACCCGGGCCAGACCAATTATGCGGCAGCAAATGGCTACCTCAATGGGCTTGCTAGGAAAAGACGGAAACGTGGCCTAGCTGCAACTGCGCTTGATATCGGACGGGTCGCCGGTATTGGAGTCGTCGAAACTGCAGGGAAGGCCGTTACAGACCAACTCACTAGGCTTGGTTTTCTGCCAATATCTGAAAGTGATTTCCATCAGATGTTTGCCGAGGCTATCCTAGCCGGTTATCCCAACCCTAGCAAAGACCAAGATGATATTCCAGAGGCGGTCGTAACGACGGGCCTCCAAACTATCTACCAGGATAAGATAGACCAAAATAGTCAACTACCATGGCTTGAGAACCCTTTTCTTTCGCATTGCATCGTCCAGACCGGTTCTCCTGAGACTAGGAATCAAAACAAAGAGCTGACCCTTGCGATCGAGGTGCAGCTCTCGAATGCGACGTCTGAGGAGGAGGCGTTAAGTATTATAAAAGGTACCTATATATATCCAAATCATTTCCTAATAATAATTAAGCTTACAAGTTACATATTAGATCATTTATCAGAAAAGATGCGGATCATGTTACAGATATCTCCCGATCAGCCAATTAATCATGATGGCTCCATCCTTGAACTCGGTATTGACTCGTTCGTTGGCGTCGAAGTACGATCCTGGTTTCTTAAGCACTTGAAAGTCGATATTCCGGTTCTCGCGATAGTTGGCGGAGCTTCGATAACAGAATTATCTCAACAGGCGCTAGACAAGTTATCCAAGGAACGCAATGCAACTACAGACTCTACCAAAGCATCCCACCTTATGCCTCAGCCGCAAGTTGGGGATGAGGATAAGTATCACATTCAAAATGTGGAAAGAGCCCGAACCCCATCATACGATACTAGCTCAGCAACATCCGCTTCATACATTGATGATACTCCGGTGCGCTCCCCTATCTCTGACGCGGAGTCCGACCCCCCAACAGAACCAAGTCCGATATCGAAGCCACGGCGATTTTTACGTAACGAGCAGCTCTCATTCGGGCAGTCAAGATTTTGGTTCCTTCGACTACTCCTTGATGACCCGACAACTTTCAATATTACTGTGTCTTACCAGGTCACCGGCAATCTGCGCATCGACGACCTCGAGAAAGCGTTTCGCATCGTTATAGCAAGACACGAAGCACTACGCACATGCTTCGTCCCTCATGAGACAGAACCAGACGAAGGTTGCCAAAAAGTTCTGCCGATAGGTTATTCCCCTCTTCGACTTGAGCACAGGAAGATCGAATCTCCTGACGAAGTTGTCACTGAATACACCAATCTGAAAGCCCATGTTTTTGACTTAGAAAATGGTGATACAATACGGATAGTCGTCTTAACACTGTGGCCGTCATCACACTACCTCCTAGTGAGCTACCCACATATATTGATGGATGGTGTTAGCCTCCAAGTTCTTCTCTCGGACCTAGAAAAGGGGTATAATGGCCAAGGCATTGGTCCGCCTCCTTGGCAGTATCCCGATTTCTCAGCGAAACAGCGGCAAGCTTTTGCGAGAGGAGAATTTGATCACGAGCTGATGTATTGGCGGAGCGTTTTCCCAGTTGATAAGCAGCCACTGGTTCTGCCATTACTGTCTATGGCGCGGATCAATTCAAGATTACCCATGAAGAAATTTGATGTCAACCAGATGACTGTCCGGCTTGAAGCAGAGCTCCAAGGACGTGTCAAGTCCGTGACGAAGGCGCAAAGATGCACACCGTTCCACCTTTACTTAGCCGCATTCAAGATGATGCTCTTCGGTCTTGCCGACTTCGTAGATGCTGACGCCCAAGTCGATGAGATAGTAATTGGCATTGCCGATGCTAACCGCCATGATAGCGACGTTATGGGAAGCATTGGATTTTTCTTAAACCTGCTTGCGTTAACGTTCCAACGACTGCCAAATCAAAACTTTGCCGACACTATAACAGAAGCCCGAAACACGACTTACTCAGCTCTAAAGAACTCGCGGCTGCCGTTTGACGTGCTACTCAACGAGCTTAACGTGGCTCGCTCCTCGTCACATAGCCCCCTCTTTCAAGCCTTTTTCGACTTCCGACAGGGCGCCCAGGAGAAGCACCCATTCGGCAACTGTCAATTCGAGGTCAAGGACTGGCATCCGGGGCGTACCGCGTATGACATTACGCTCGATGTAACAGATGGTATAGATGGTGCGGATTCACTGATAACAATCCGAACTCAGAGCGGTCTCTACGATGAGACGGCAACAAATCTGCTACTGGAGACATACGTTCACCTCCTTGATACTCTCACAAGAGATATCTCATTAACGTTAGAAACAATGCCGCTCTTCGGTAAGGCCCAGATTTCCCGCGCTATCGAAGTTGGCCACGGTGAGTAACCCCAAACTAACCTCGTTTTCGCGCCTTCTGCGGATCGTGCTGACTCAATACCCGCTGTCTAATAGGCCCAACCCTGAAGAGTGACTGGCCTGAAACCATTCCCCATAGAATCGAAGATGTCGCCCGTGAGAATAAGGATAATGTCGCCATTATGGACGACCTGGGTAATAAACTCACGTATTCGGACTTGATCGGGCGAATTGAAGCTATCGCTGAGGCAGTGAAAGATTCAGGAGCGGGTCCCGGTTCTCGCGTACTCGTTTTCCAACAAGCAGCCTCAGATTGGGTTTGTTCTATGTTAGCCATCCTGTGGATTGGCGCAACGTACGTGCCGTTGGACCTACGCAACCCTATCTCACGATTGGCCACCGTAGCTGCCAGCTGCGAGCCTTCCGCTATCATCGTCGATTCTACCACACTCGATGACGTACCAAAATTAGGAGTTCCCGGTGCCTCGATCATCGACTTATCCCATCTAAGTAGCCGTGCATCGAAACATGTGAAAATATCTGCGTCCGCGGAATCCATCGCGGCAATCCTTTACACAAGCGGGTCTACCGGTACGCCCAAGGGGATTATGGTTACACACTCAGGCCTTCGGAATGAGATCGAGGGTTACACTAAGAAGTGGGGGCTGGGCTCAGAACGTGTCTTGCAACAAAGTTCCTTTACATTCAACCACTCATCCGATCAGATATACACGGGCCTCGTAAATGGCGGCATGGTATATGTAGTTTCATGGAGTAAGCGTGGCGATCCTATTGAGATCTGTCGCCTCATTAACCAGCATTCCATCACTTATACTAAAGCCACCCCGTCTGAATATGCTCTGTGGCTGGAATACGGTAGCGAGAGCCTCAAACAGTCTTCACAATGGCGATTCGCTTTCGCAGGTGGCGAGCCGCTGTCGAAGACCATAGCATACGGTTTTTCCGATCTCGGTCTTTCCCAATTACGTTTATTCAACTCGTATGGCCCAACTGAAATCAGCATCTCGTCAACCAAAATGGAAGTTGATTACCGCCTTGTTGAAGATGATCTCAATTCATCGAAGGCTGGAGATAATATCCCCTGCGGATATGCGCTACCAAATTATTCCAAATATATCGTTGATAAACAATTAAACCCATTGCCGGTTGGCATGCCCGGAGAACTGTGCATCGGTGGGGCCGGAGTATCCCTCGGCTACTTCAATGATCCAGAACTCACTGAGCAACGCTTCGTCACGGACACTTTCGCTTCGTCCGAATACTTAACCAACGGCTGGAATCGCATGTATAGGACGGGAGACATCGTACATATACAAGACGACGGTGCTATGGTGTTTCACAACCGCATAGAAGGGAGTACACAGATCAAGATCCGAGGACTGCGAATTGAGCTAAGTGACATTGAGAACAACATAATCGCCGCCGCGGGTGGTGCACTTCGAGAAGCTATCGTGACTCTGCAGGGCGAAGGCGAACACCAATTCCTTGTCGCGTACGTCGTATTTTCGACCTCGTTTCTACAGCAGAACTCCGGTGATCCCAGTGCCACAGTGAAAGAATCGTTCCTAGAGCATCTCCTCAGCCAACTTTCTGTTCCGCAGTATATGATACCTGCCGTGGCAATACCACTTGACCGGGTTCCACTTACCAAACACTCGAAAGTAGACCGAAAAGCATTAACAGATATGCCACTGCCGAACCAAACCAAACCAATTATATCGCAAGAAGCACGGGAAAATCTAGAGGAACATCCCGAGCATCTAGTCGAAATTATAGAACGGACGAAATCGATATGGCATGAAATCCTTGGGGGTCAAAGCGCACGCGGAATTGATCGCGTTTTGACACCCTCGAGCGATTTCTTCCTCGTGGGCGGAAATTCTCTGTTGGCCATCCGGCTGCAATCGCGAATAAACAGAGCTTTCCATGTCGCTATCCGTCTTGTTGACCTGTTGGGTTCTAGTACACTCGGGAAAATGGCACGCCAGATACAGAAATCTTCCGGTGTCGGCGTAATTGACTGGGAGAAGGAGACGTTGCCACCACCCATTCCCCAGTTTCTTAATCGTGCGAATGTTGTCCCCCACGAAAATGGATATGGGGAGAAAATAAAGCCCATCACTGTTGCGATCACAGGTGCAACGGGCTTTTTAGGGAAATACCTTCTTCCCCAGCTTGTGGATAACCCAGAGATCGGACGAATTCATTGCATCGCTGTACGCGATAAGCCGTTGGGACCAAAACCTCGAGAACTTAACCCTTCCGAAAAGGTAGTATATCACAATGGCGACCTCTCGGAGCCGCTTCTTGGGCTTACAAAGGACGAGTTCATTTCTTTGTCGCGCGAAGTGGACGTGATCCTACATATGGGAGCCGCAAAGTCCTTCTGGGACAGCTACTACGTACTCCACCCCAGTAATGTTCACCCAACACGGGAGCTTGTCAAGTTGGCAGGGCCGAGGAAAATACCTATTCATTATATCTCAACCATGGGCACGCTACCTCGCGATACGACTGAAGCCAAAATCCGGGAACCCCCTGCGGATGGCTCTGATGGGTACGTCGCCACTCGGTGGGTAAGTGAGCGCATCCTAGAACGTTCAGCGACAACTTTAGGAGTGCCGTCGTACGTCTATCGTTTCCTACCATCTACTCAAACAACCGGCCATGCACTGCTGGATGAGTTCGTTCGCTTCGTTGATGTCTCCGGCAAAGTACCTGATATGGACGATTGGGAGGGTCGCATTGACCTCATCCCAGCTGAGCAAGCCACACAATGGCTGGGTGAGTCTGTTCTTAGCTCCACCGTGCAAACCGAGGGTACTACGCTTGACAGTACCCACCCTATCGGTGACCCCAAAACACAGTATCGGTCTTGGGAGTGCCCTATAGCAGTAGATGTAGCCGAACTCCGGGCACATATAAAAAATCAGAGAGGGAATACGCAAGGCGGCGAGCGAATTCCTGGGTTACGGTGGCTTGGTCTAATTAAAGAACTCGGATTTGGGTATCTCCTTGCCTCGCAGGTAGTTATAGTTGTGGATAGGGACAGTGGCAACAGGTTCAAGTCACTAAGGTAATACTTTATTTCAGTAGTTTTAAGAATTATTACTATCGGTTTTTGGAAACCCAGGTTATTCGAAGCCAGGTCAGAGTTACTTCGTTGCAAGACGTGGAATTTAATATCGTTTTAGATTTGTGACAAATCCTGTATTATATCCCTTACGTTGCAGAATACATCATTCTCTTTTATCAAATTAATCTTCTGGAATATCAACAATGGTGTAAAGGTAGGGGAGCCAGTGTACCCCTGCAATAACACAGCTACCAGAGAAATACAGCTGCTTTCCCATCAGAAAACAATAAACAATAGTCGATACCTAACTTTTGAAAGTAAGCTCTTGTTATTGATGTTTGACTCAAATAATCATATGAATAAACTAGGTAGAACCAGACAATCAAGCAAACTAAGTTTACCTAAACCGTGCTTAACACATCTCAAGTAAGTAATAAACAAAAGTTTAAAACGTTCAGACTGGTATAACGCTCTAAACATACCTATCTAGGTAGATAGAGATGATACCTAGGTATTGAAGCTGTTCCTGCGTTGATCGTAGGCTGCCAACCACGTTATCACTCGTAGTTTTTCTAGCTATAGAACTTTACCTAAGTAAACTTCAAATAGGCATATCCGGGTGGAACTGTGACAGATGTTTACCTTCGATAGATCTAGGTAATTATTCTGGTTCCTGAGAATAATTCTGAAAGTGCTACCGCAGGGACTGATTAGGAATTTCTGTACGAATATTTAAGTCGAAAACCTCTCATATTCTCTCCCTCCTTTCTTCCCATCTTCTCAGAAACAAAACACGAATCAGATATCTTCCATATAATTCTATTGGAATTTTCGTCTTCTCTTATCGAACAAAAAAACCACCACATTTACAACAACAATGTCTTTAACTTGGCCCAAGATCTCTGAAACCCCCCAGGGTGAGACTCGGGCTCCCAGTCCCATACCTCCACCTTCGCCAGTGGGCTCTATGAAATCGCTATTCGGCTCGTCACCAATACCATCGCCGCAGCCATCGCCACAGCTAGTACCACAACTATCACTACAGCCAGCACCACAACCGGCAGCACCACAACCGGTATTACAATCAGCATCACAGCCGGTATTACAGCTTCCGCCGGTGTCTCTACCATCACTTCCACTGGCGCCCACATTAACAACTCCACCACCAAGAGTCAGCTTAACGCCAGCTGTCGTCCCACCGCCCATGCCGCAACAGGTCCTGGCGGTGGGTCCATCTCCAGGGGTGCCGGGGCCGGTCCCAATCTCTCTCCCTCACAGGGGACCGGCGCCGGGGCCCTCGAATCAGACGGGACCTGTGATTCCCCAGGCCCCCCAGGGGATGCCGCAGCCCATCCCTCAAGGGGTACCACAGGGGATTCCGCAAGTAACACCACAAGGAATCCCCCAAGGAATACCACAAGGGATTCCCCAGGGAATGCTACCGTATATTCCCCGGGGTCCCTCCCAGGTGCCTGTAGGAAATCCAGCGCTTGAATTGAGCAGATTAACCGCGTTCCGGATAGCAATTTTGACGTTTCTGGACGACCCTTACCCTCAAATGCCTCCGTCATTTTTCATTCAAGATTTCGCGTTGAATATAGGTCTTCCGCCACCACCGGGTACCATTGGTAAGTCTTCTATTCTTTCGATCCTTCTGATGTCACAACAATACTCGGGCACTAAGACGCGATACGTCTATGCGAATATTAAAGACGGAAATAAGTTTAACATCAAGATTAAGGATTTACTGACATATAACCAATTACAGATTTCTCGGTTTACTTAGAGCGGAAATTAGCACACTGGTCCGTTTTCGCCGATTTCATAGCCCATCACCAACTCGAGGACTGGCTGCACGCCGCGAAGCTCGGCGATCTCGTGCAGGGGCTTTCAGAATGTGGTTGGCTTGATCCGCACTTTATGTTAATGTCGTGGCTGCGAGCATGGGGTAAGTCGTCGTCCCTTTCTTTAACCCCCCTTTTCTCACCCTTTTATTTTTTTTTTTTTCATTCAAACTAACCATCACCAAAGACCAAGTCTCCCAGTCGGAACCGGATTCTTTGGTCCAGGTCAACCGTCTCTACGGGTTTTCGCTCCAGTTACAGAGACGCGGGCTCATGCTCGAAAACCCCAGCAGTTGGCCTTTACACCCGCTTGAGATCGCGATCGGGGGGCGACTCACTCCCTTTGAAGGGCATACCAACGGCAATGCTAGGACTAGTCGGCCGAGTTAAAGGGTGATTTATTTAGGAGTTTGGAATGGGGAATATCCTGTGGATTACTGGCATTGCATGCATAGCGCTTTGGAGTTTTTGGTTATTGGGAGTTGGGTTTTTGCATAGGGATGGTCTAGGATAATTGGAATCCGGGCCTATTTGCTCGCTAGAAGCGCAGATGAGCATAGCATACTTGCTCCAAACAATTGACAATGTTCTCGTCATACTATTTGGCTCTGGGTGTAATTGTAAACAGGGGAATAACTTAGAAGGTCCATGTTCGTGCGTATCCTTTGTACTATTGAGGATTTAGCTAAAGCATAGCAATATTACTTCGTTTAGGAGGGTAGAGATCAGAGCGTCTCTAAATAATATTCCTATGAAGTGAGAATAGGGGTTGGTGCGTTACTTCGACCGGGCCGCTAGTGGAACCTCTGATAGATGTCAAGGTGTTGCCAGGAAAATATTGCAACTATCTTTAAAAGCTAACCGTGCTTAGACTTTTGACACTTGTGGCAAGGAATAGGGTTCGGGGAAGAGTTTTACTATATTGCTGAATTGTTGAGCCGTCCCCATGATATCTGGACGTCAAATTCCTGGCTGCACGGCCCCAATCTTATTGTGATTTGACAGGTGAATGACTTCAAAAAATCGTTAGCTGTATAAAAACAGGGGTTAGGGGCGTAATTAGTCAATATGGCTTGTGATTGGGTATAACAATATGGTATCATTAAAACAATGCTAATTCTTTTCTATGAAGAAAGGTTGGAAGCTCTCTTTCAAAATGTGTGGTTTCCTGTCTGCTAGGTCCATAATCATTTGACCAAAAAGACCATTAGCCCATGTAAACCTATGAGTCTGAGTTAGTATACTAATTTTCAACATTGATTGATGGGCGTTCACCATTGGCGTGTCCAACTACTCGGGGTAAAGCTGTCAACACTCTCATGGATTAAACCATATCCATCGGTCGTGCTAAGCACCTCTTTGACAGCCGCTATGATTTCCGCATCATCGTCTGTGGTCATTACTCGCATGATAGCTGCCATAGGCCACGCAGCGCCGGGTCGGATGTGGGGGCTGCCAATCGCGTTGATATATGGGCCAGAGCACCACCAGGGGTTGCTTCGACTAAGAATAAACGCACGGGTGCTCTGATAAATCGGATCCTCCTTATCCAAGTATCCTAGGAATGGCGCAGAGAGTAGGGAGGGCACGTTCGCATCGTCCATTAAATTCTGGCCTCCAAACCCATCGACTTCGTACGCGAATACTTCCCGTCCGTTCGGTGCCTTCACAATACCCCATTGTTGAATAGCTGCTTTGATCTCGGAAGCCATATCCCTCATTTCTCGCGCCAAACTCTTAGGGGCGTTTGGGAGTTGTTCCGCAATTTCGGCTGTAGACTCTAGGTATCTTGATAGCATCATGTTCGCGGGGATTTGGAAGTCGAATATGGCCGCATCGTCACTCGGTCGGAAGGGAGATCGTACCATACCCGTATCATTTACGGGACTTCCCATACCGTTATTACCTAAAGTCCCAGATGCAGACATTGTCTGCGATTGAAATGTGTATGCAGGGCGGATCCACTTGCCATCAGGCCCATATGTAGGTTGTCGCATTGCTTCTGAGGCACTTAGAATGGACTGCACTGCCGGGATCCATTGAAATTTGCCAAAGAAATCCACATCCCCTGTTGCAGTATAGTAATCGTGCGAAAGCTGTAAGAAGCCACCGAAATCATCGAGCTCGAAGTTACATGTGTAAACTATATCACGATCGTAAGACGGCGTAACCGAGTATATACCGCCGTTCGAGTCCGGCTTCATGCCCGACTCGGGTGGTGGTTGGAAGGCATTGCAGTAGGGCGATATGATTAAGTATCGAGCCTGTAAATTGATGACGCCACGGAATACCGAGGCGATGTCATCTGTCGACTTTTTCAACACGGTCTTATACGGAGCTATCTGGTTCGCCGAGTCACGAAGCCACATGGCATTGATATCACCGGTGATAACGAAAGCTAGTTCCTCATTCGAATTATTCGCAGCAACTCCCCGCCATTTTATAGCCGTATCGAGGGTATTCGGGAAGGTATTTTCGAAGAGTCGGAATAATTCTTCATCTTTGATAGCACTCTTCATGCGTGTAATAGCATCTTCCACACCGCTCGAGTTGAAAGTTCGACATTCTGGAGTCGGTCGTTGGTACGCGAGCTTGTAGGCGCCGGTTGTTAGAGGAGGGTTTCGCGATAGAGCATAATTCGAATAGCTGGGACAGGAGTCGCCAAGCACCCGCCCGATTATTACAGACGCCGACAGAAGGACATTGCTCGACCGCATAGTTTACTTATCGTCAGTGAAACAGCAATATCAACAGCGAAAGCATGAGGGGGAAACCGAGCAAAGGAGGTTGAAACGATTCAACGTTCAACGGTCAGAAAACGAGTGTTAGATAAAAAAGGAGATCGTGTCTTGAAGATCTACGAGTTGGTAAGACGGTTTATACAAAAATAGCGTGAAAGCTAAGAAGCCAAGAGTCTTGGAAATTGGGGTCGTAACCCGGCACCCTTGACGAGGTCTGGAATGAGATCGGCCTCCATAATACTTTCCCTTGTTCGTACATGAAGGAATGAGCTTCCTTTTCTAGGCTAAAGAGTTGACGATTGGTGTATATTCTTGGGTGTTCATATCCGTATGTCTGTATATAAGTAGGTATATGGAGGATGGTGGTGAAGCCTTAAGAACAGACTCAAGATAATAAACCAATTTGTCCCTGCGTAACGGGATTTATTGGTGTCTACCCAATTGGGTAATGAACAAGGAACATGGATCAAGTGCGAATGACACGAAAATCCACACCAAAAAAGATACGTACCTAAGTATTCTCGCTGGATTTTGCGCGGTTTCTCGGGATGACGTCGATTGGCATAGAACAAGCCTCTTATCGTAACTCTTTTGAGTTATCGGGCTGCATATTTGTGGGGATCACCCGGTCGCTGAGCGACTTTTTGTAAACTAACATTGCGATGAGATCCGAAGCTCCGGGCTGTTTTTTAGCGTTTCTAACCTTCTTTTTTACCTCCAACTCCACCACCTAACCGTCTTCTTTTTTTCCTTCTTCCCTTCTCTCCGTCGTCGCGTTTGTATCGTTCGTCCAACGATACTCCCAATGTCGTCTTGAATTTCGTTACGATCTTGTAACGAAGCAATCCGTTCGTATTGCTTCAAATACAACGAGAATAACAAGAGACAAGAAAACCCCCGCGTGACCCGTTCTATAACGGCCAAAACCGTCAAACCGCAACGATGTCGTTCCACCTCAACTTACGCGCATTGCCAATAGGCGATAATTCGACCGATACAATTATCAATAACGTGCATTTTAATTTGACAACGTTGAACCATTGGAATTATACCTACTATCCTACCAATTTCACACTTTCCAACGATTCATCATGTGTGCTTATGGACTCGCCTTACACTCCGACCTCCGTCCTAGCGAACGGCACGTTTCTTAACAGCACCTCGTGCTATTCGGCAACGGGTGACATCGGCAACCGAGCGCGAATCGGAATCGCATTTGCCGTGGTTTTCGCACTGTCTCTGGTATTCGTATTGGTCAATTTGAAGAAACATGGTGAACTACATCTTCCAGCCGAAAAGAGATTCTATCCGGTTGGTAGGAGATGGCAATGGTACTGGGCAATTTTCGTCTGCGCCACTTCTCTCGTCGCCCTTTTTACTGGAATCGACGTCGATAGATACCGCGTACCGGAACTTCCCATTGTGCTAAACGTTTTCTTCTGGTTCCTCATGCAAATGGGTATCATGGCACTAGTCTGGGAGGGCGTACGGCATTGGGGTAGTTGGATGGAGCGCCAATATATCGACCCGAACCCTTTCGTTCTTAAGCAGAACGACAAGCGAGGAATGTTCGAATTCTGGCTTCCATTGTTCTTTTACTTTTGGCTATGGATGGTAAGTTTATCACCTTGAATCCATTATACATAGATCATGCGCTAATCGAATTATCTTTCTACAGAACTTCTTCCTCATTGTTCCACGAAATTGGTCCCCGATCGAACACCAGCGATCTCCCGAACAAACATTACAAGACGCAGTACCGGCTGCTACAGATGGTCGGTTCAAGGCGGCAACATTCTGTCTCTTCGTTTGCTGGTTGACAACTATGGTATCTCTTTGGCATTCCATCCGACACTACGAGCCGCGCAATCGTGGTTTCTTTAACCGTGCGATTGGATTTTGGGGATACATGCCATTCCGCTTCACGCTCATGACCCCATTGGCATTGGCCGTCGTTGCGTACCAAGGTCTATGCGCTTGGGACTTCAATCTATCACCTCTGAAAGTTGGCACTAATCTACTAGCCATGTATCTTGGAGGTTACGCACCAACCCTTCTAATCCTCATTGTCCAGATCCTCGGCGGTTTCACACGTCCTAATGAAGACCGTGAATTGATTCGCCAGCGTCGGGAGCGAGGACAGGCTATCGATCAGGAACTTGGTTTGGTTCGCAAACCTGCTTGGTGGCGCAGAGTTAATGGCGATGTGTCCGCGGGCAACATGCGAGACCGAATCATGCGAAATGTTCGTGAAGTTGGCGGTGGACGTCCTACCGCAAGAGAAATCGAGAGGCTTGCTGAGCGAAGAGCCCAAGAAGCCGAAACCGCAGCTGAGAACCGAAATAACACGATAGAAATGAACGAGATGCGTCGCACAAATAGTGTCCACAGTAGCATTCGTGGTGCAGCTGCCCCACCTCCGTACTCGCCTCATGGAGGCAAGTCAGATCGAAGAAGGTCAGAACGCACAGTGCAAGTGGCCGCCAGCCTGCTATTCCCAAATGCCAATGCCGAAGCAAATGCAGATACTTCCGCGGGCAGAGGCAGAGGTCTTGAGGTCACTAGTGATCCACCTCGACGTCCGGGCACAAGCGAAAGAAGCTCGAGCACAGCTAGTGGCTTGTCTACGAGCGGACCCCCGCAACAGATCAGGAGCATGTTGGATGTATAAGTCTAGAAGAAGTATCGGAATTGGGAAGCATGGCACGGTCGGTCGGTCGGTTCGGTCTTTACTTATTTTGGGATCGCCATGATTGAATGCGGCGTTGGAAATGGTAAGTTTTGCTTGCATTCGTTGCATGATTTTTCGAATGTGGTTTTTGGCTATGGCTACATACCTGGAAGGGAAAATCTATCCACCTACCTATTTACGATGGGATTATTTACAAGATAATCTCTCTTCTTTGATTCATGGATTATGATCTTGAAAAGCTTAATATATATCATAGATCGCGATCATATTGAATTGATTTAATACAATAACAGCTATTGGATTATTTACTACAGGCGTTGATACTTGGCAGCTGGAAGTCGCTGATTCTACTGACAGGCTACGAATGAACAGGAGCCCTTTAGGTCCTTATCCGGGTACCAACGCCACTGTCACATAAGGAACGGTCATCCGTCAAGGTTGCCAGGGTTCGTCCTATGGGCAGCCATGGTGGCGTATATAAGATAGCTGACGATCTGAGCGCTTTTTCAGCACTTCCCGTGTGGAGCTCGCTCGAAAATCCCGCTTTACGTTCCTCCAATAACCACGGATTGCCAATGGTCATTTAACGGCTCATTGAACGACGTAAAAATCACGGAAATAGTCGAACTTCTCGCGAAGCTCATGCATGACAGTCCACTTCGTTCAGTAGACTGGTGTACGTGCTGAGCCGTCGTGTGCCGGTAGCCCCGGCTATATATGAGTGAGATTGACCCTTCGGTGGTTGGGTTCGATCTGTTACAGGTCTCTTTGCTTTTTTTCCTACCTTCCAATCATAACTTCTCAGGACCCCCAAGCAATGCAACCTCGGCCCGCCCAATACCAGGGGTAGCTTTTGGTGGGAAGTAAGCAGCCATGCAAATGTCCGACTCAATACAATCGCGGTTCACAAAATTCTACCCAAATAACACTTAGAAATCGACTATGTAGAGGCAATGTCTTCATATTTTCACCATGGTTATGATGCATTACCCTCAGAACCTACCTAGTATTAGGATTTGACGAACGGGTTATCCGAGGCTGAGAAAATGCGGACGAGATCGGACGACCCGGTCGCCGTACCCTGGAGATGTGACCTGTAAAGCAAAAGGGACAGGGGTACTAGAGTCCTATGCAAACGCCGTATTCTATGAGTCGCCGAAGAAATATACTGCTGACGCTGATTGCTTCTCGATCTTTTCCCCAGATCGACATCCTTCTTTACCTTTAATAACATTCTTTACTTGTTCCTCCATTTCAATAATCCCAATAATCCCTCACCTTCATCCAACCGTTGTCATTCTGACTGTTGTAGAGCCCAAATGGACCACACGTCTAAGGGCGAGTCCATCGAGCTTCGCGACACCACTCAACATACTAACTCAGACACACTTTTTACCTTGTCCGATTTTTCTAACGGTAACCGTCGCTCTGCAAATGACGATGCGACTCTTAGACGCCTCGGGAAGAGGCCACGGCTTAATCGTAGCTTCGGTTTTATGTCGAGTTTAGGACTTTCATGTTCGGTTCTACTATCATGGGAAGGTATATTGGTTACGTCGGTTCCAACGTTTCTGACTGGTGGTCCTGGTGGTGTTATTTGGGCGTTCTTAATCGGCTGGGTGGGAGTTACGTCCGTTTATGCTGTTGTCGCTGAGTTGGCCTCTGCAGCTCCGACGGCCGGTGGGCAATGTAAGATTCATGTTCTCTATTAACGAAATTTTGTCTACTATATGATAGGCAAAGCGTTGCTAATATTAAGATGCCTAGATCACTGGGTTGCTATGATGGCACCGGAGTGGTGCGCCAACTTTTTGTCTTACCTGACTGCCTGGCTCACGACTCTGGCCTGGCAAGTCATCGCTATCACCACCAGTTACTCTGTAGCGACCATCATCCAAGGGCTTGTGGTCCTGGCCAAACCGACTTATGTCGCGATACCATGGCACACCGTCCTGATCATGTGGGCTGCAGCGGTGTTTTCCGTAATAATCAACTCAACCACCGGCCGTGTGCTAGCCAAATTCGAGGGTCTAGTCTTGATTCTTCACCTCACTGGCTTTTTCGGCGTGTTAATCCCCTTGGTTTATTTCGCACCTCATAATGAGCCAGCCGCGGTTTTTACTACATTTTCAAATAACGGCGGATGGCCAACTCAAGCACTAGCATTTTTCGTCGGAATTCCAACTGTCGCCAGTACTCTTACGGGTGCAGATTGTGCGGTTCATATGTCGGAAGAGGTCCGATCAGCCAATGTTGTTGTTCCACAAGCGCTACTCTACACCATTTTCATCAATGGAGCTTTGGGGTTCGCTATGGTTATTGCGCTACTATTCTGCATTAGCGATATAGATACTGCGATCGCCGCTGCGGATACTATGTTCTATCCGTTTCTCCAGATTTTTGAGTCCGCCGTGAAGTCAACTACTGGGGCCTGTATTATGACGGGGATCATACTTGTGTTGGCAATTGCTAGTTCTATTAGCACATATGCCTCTGCGTCGCGCATGCTGTGGTCTTTTGCGCGGGATAAGGGATTGCCATTTGACAAGTATTTGGTTAGGGTAAGTGACTACCGCAAACATTTCGCTTTAATTATACGCTTTTGCTAACATATTCATCACCAGCTTAACCAAAATACGCTTCCTGTTTACGCGATTATGGCTACTATGGGAATTACGGTCTTGATCTCACTCATCGTGCTTGGATCGTCAGTAGTACTATCTGCGCTGCTCTCACTTCTACTGGCAGCCATATACTCATCATACCTTCTCGCGTGCGGATTACTTCTATGGCGTCGATGCACGGGCGCTTTTCAACCTTACGTGCCAGGTGTTGATATCAGTCCCATCCACGCCGATCAACTTGTCTGGGGTCCCTGGAAGCTACCCGAACCATTCGGCACAATTAACAATGCGTTTGCCTGTGTCTATACGACCTTCTTATTATTCTGGTCATTCTGGCCTCAATCAAACCACCCGACAGCAGAGGAACTCAATTGGAGTGTTGTTGTCTATGGTGCCGTGGTCATATTTAGCATCGTTTGGTACGTCGTGCGAGCCCGACATTACTTCAAGGGACCTATTAAGGAAGTATAACATAGTATAGGACAACTCAAAATTTACATCAACACATTCTACAACTCAGCCCACCCTCATCTCTATTTCTTCCCCTTCAGCTATCCC
The DNA here is from genome assembly GCF_022578975.1 of Hypoxylon trugodes. NCBI lineage: Eukaryota > Fungi > Ascomycota > Sordariomycetes > Xylariales > Hypoxylaceae > Hypoxylon > Hypoxylon trugodes. The sequence continues at coordinate 1,683,902 of NW_026250023.1, read as the reverse complement.
TTCTTGGCGCATAGCATGATTCACTTTGTATTTGAAACGCAGCAATCTCATTGACCACTTACCTACCGAGGATTCAATTAGGAACCATTGGGCGACGTAAGACAGGTAAGTCAGCACACTATCTCAAAAGTCTAAAGCGGTCAGATAATGCTCCGAGGAATGCCTAAACGGGTTTTCGAATACTTTCAGGGACAGGGTATAAGATGCCCAATCAGACCCATAGGCCCTGGAACTTTTGCGTCGCGTTCGATGCTACGGTAAGCTGACTTAATTACCTAATCCCCCCTTACATAAGGTATGGATCGGAGAGGTCAGTTCGCGCTGTGGGTTTTTATATAATAGGACTATTTTTGAGCGGAGCTTGGTATTGGATGGAAAAGCGCCGGTTGTATTAATCTAAAACAGAATGTTCCGGGTTGCACACACGATGTAATGGTGGCCCGCTGGCTTAATTTCTCAGTGCCGCATGTGTGCGGCGTATCTTTTTTGCCATCACTTTTTTTGGTCGATATCTTAATGAAGCCTACCTAAGCTACGATATACTAATACGGTATTTATCACGAAGTCGTAAAAAACAATGAGGCACAGATGCCAATATTGTAAGTTTTCATGCAACAATTTGTCCTCGGATTATTCACAAATTCAAGTATTTGGTGGGATCTGAGTATTAACTTGTTTAGATTATAACCTTATCTCTTCCTATAGAGCCTCCATTCACGCTATAAAATCCCAGCACTCCCCCAACCCACGCGTAAGTCCGTCAAGAAATCCATCCGTGGAGAACGTGGCGCATTCCTAAAGTTCGTACCGTGTTGAAAGACACGTTATATTTACGCATCCTGTTCGTCAGCCTCGTCGACCTCGTCGGCGATGGCGATAATAGATGGTGGGGTTCTTGCCTCAATTTCGGGGGTGGCTAGGCTGGTGCTTCGGTCTCCTAGTGGTATATGTTAATAACAATGAACATGGCTGCCTACGTAAGGTTGGGGGAACATACCAATAACCATGGAAGACGCGATGCCAGTGAACCCAAGAAGGGCGAAGACGAGGGTCTTGTACTGCATTTTGGTGGTGTTGTGTGACGAAGGTACTTGGGTGATATGTTTAGTAGGCTTTTGACTTGAAGATGGTTGATCTTAGAGGGGCGAGGTGGAATGTTTGGGGGCGCTCACGCTCTTATGCTCGTGGAGGTCCTACACAGACACAAGCTAGGATAGTACATAATCGCCCATATACCGAGATATTACTGCCGAGGCGCTCGCGTACGTCGATCTGATTCTAGGCAGATTGACGTAACTGGGGGCTAGTTTCACCGTAAGATAGGGATGCATGAAAGTCCTGCATACGCATATCCTTGTAAGTCAACCTTGTGCGTAGTATTCACAAGTGATTATAAGCCAGGGCCAAAGCGCCGGGAAATGCAGATGTAAGCCTCGAGGGTCACCTACGATTCTAAATGGTGCTGATATCGGCGATCACTATCATATAGCATTAAGGACTATCCTGTCGTGCTATGTCAACCCGGCAAACCCCGCTGTCTGTTGGTAGATTGTTCTTTTTCTGTTCACTTGAGGTCTAAGCTCTTCCCACTCCCCGCTCTCGTCGAGTAAACCATATTCATTCTCCGGCTTCAACTCGCCTTGCTCGATGGAGAAGCACTCTGAAGACTCCCAAGACCCTCTATTACGCCAATCTACGGAAGAGGATGTAATACATTCTTGCGACTCTTCTAGCGAACACAAAAATGGCCGTCAACCTATACGGACGTGGCTACGGTCAAACGCCCTCTTATTGGTGATATTGGTTTTGTTACTTTATATCGCCATAGCATTAACAGCCGATGTTGCGTTGAGATTTGCCGCAAGACCGTCGCAACCTTCATCACACGACGAGCCCAGTACGACCATTCTTCTACTCTCGACGTTTTTGTGGAATAACTAACAAGAAGATGATAAGGCTTACTAGCAGATGTCTTACAATACGAGGAAAGGCCAGAATGGTTTCAACCTGAGCATCCATGGGATCAAGACCCTTCCGATGAACTTGATGCGGCCTGGGATAACTTACTCTATGGTGAGGACTTCGCAAGTTTCTTCGGCGCAAGTAACTAATTATTTCAGCCATCAATCTTAGGATATCTGACGATGAGCTGGATATCCTTGGTATCAACAAGACAAACCGAGTCCAAGTCAACGGTGGTGCCTATATTGGGTCTATGGGCGTCTACCACCACTTGCACTGTTTGAACAACCTACGGATGATCGTACATTGGGACTACTACGAGCCAAAATTCGCCGATTCTCCGTACCTAGGACACCTAGGAAAAGCCCACTCAGGTATGTACATTCCGCCCGTGCGCCCCCCTAGCGGGGAAAGATATAGGGCGTATAGGGCTGACAGGGCGCTAACTTCGGCTTACCTAGACCACTGTATCACTGCCCTCCGCCAGGCATTAATGTGTCACGCGAACACCGCAATAACCACGTTTGAATGGGTAGACGAAGAAACCCCGCTGCACGGTAAAGAGCAGAGGCTAGAGGCCATGACGACTTGTGCAAAATGGAATAGTCTAGACGACTGGGCGAGACAGAGGGTGTTGGTCGCTGGGAATTACACTTATCGGCCAGGTCCGTTTTCGAAGAACAAGGCTCATAACAAGGATATCGAGTGAGACAGTAAGACGGACCTGAGCAGGCTCACTGCTTATGCGGAGGTCGTGCTAGTTAATATAATTCGATGAAATAGAAGCTTGGCTTATGAATGAAGTCCTAGATACTGTCCAATCATTCTTCGTGGGCAGCCATTGAAACATACATCGTATACGTTTGATCCAAGAAGAAATAAATAATAATAAAAATTTACCTACGTACCCCTGGTTCACAGAGCCCTACGATGCAACGCTACACCCGCTACAGAAGAGCGGGTACCCTGGTCTCAGTACGCATCCCTTGCATGCCCTAATGCCGCCTTTGTTCGAATATTGCCCAATAGCCTTAGACAATTCAAAGGTGCTCAGAGGGGGGCGTTAGGTCATGATTAGGGAATACCCCTCTGTAATCTGTCTCTCCGCTGCACCGTTTCCATCCCGGGTTAAATACCGAGGAGGATTAAACGCCGCACTGGCGGACCCCCCGGATCAAGCACCCACGTTAGAAGACACCACAAGTTAGACGGAAATCCAACTTGATAGGTTCACCAACAAATTAACGCATATACGTAGGACATTGGCATCTTACCTGTCTTTCCATCAATCTCGATAATCAGCCTTATTCCCCTCATTCATTTTCATCATCTTACTATTCCCTCTCACTTCTCCCCTGACTCCTCATTCTACCGTCTCACTTAGCCCTACGAATCATGTCAGCGTATCCCACATCCGAAGGCGAACTCCCCTTCGACGCCCCAGGCGCAGGTGTGCCATGCAAGACATGGTACAAGATCATCGGATCCCTCTCTGAATCCAGCACACCGCCCATCATCGCATTACACGGGGGTCCAGGCGCCGGACACGACTACCTAGAAGCACTCGTAGATCTATACGAGCAGCGCAGCATCCCCTTAGTCCTATACGACCAAATCGGATGCGGGCGATCAACACACCTCCGAGAGAAACTCGGCGATGAATCGTTCTGGACATTCGACCTCTTCATCCGAGAACTCGACAATTTAATCGACCATCTAAATCTACGCGACAGGGGATACCACATCCTAGGCCAAAGCTGGGGCGGCATGCTCGGCAGCGCGTATGCCGCGAAGCAGCCGCGCGGGTTACGGAAGTTAGTACTTTCGGGTGCGCCGGCGAGTATGCCGTTGTATAAACAGGCTTGTAAGATTCGGCTCGCGGGGTTGCCCGAGGATGTGCGGTTGACGCTGGAGGCGTGTGATAAGGCCGGGGATCATGATAGTGTGGAGTTTAAGAATGCGGCGGCGGTGTTTATTAAGAGGCATGTGTGTAGACTTGACCCGCTGCCGGAGCCGATTCAGAGGGCGTTTCGGAATTTGAAGGATGATTCTACGGCGTATAGTACTATGTGAGTTGCATCCTCTTATTACACACCCACTCATGCCATTCTGCGCGGAAAACAAGCAGCGGCTCCCTTGCACCCTGTTATTTTCACTGTTTCTTATGCGATTCTGTATAGGCAAGGGCACTCGGAATTCGATACGGTCGGCACGCTTAAGGATTGGGAGGGCTGGAAGGAAGCAGCTAACATTGTGGCGCAAACGTTGCTGCTCAATGGCAAGTATGATGAGGTTATGGATTTCGTGGTAGAGCCATTCTTTAAGAATATTAATAAGGTCAAGTGGGTGACACTGGAAGATGCAAGTCACTCGATGATGTGGGAGAGCCGAGAACGGTATATGCAGCTTGTTGGTGACTTTTTAACTTATGAATAAGTAAGTAGTGACTCTAGCAATCGAACTTATTATATCGTTACTAGAAGGGAACAGAGTTGTTTCCCGGATTTCCCCTTAACATCTCCGTAGTTTCTTATCTCCGATCAATTATTTGTGAGGGGGAAAGCAATTAAGTATGGGAAGTGCTATGACGTAAGGGGGGTAATAGCTTTAGCTTTAGCCACTACTATGGAAGGAACCGCCACGGGCCTCCGCATTCATCCATAACCTTGACCCGGCGCCGCTAAAATAGTAGGGAAGTGACGCTATTCGTCAATTGCTCATCGCTCTTATCGATCTTATCGACCCCGAATATCGGTGAAAACGGCAAGAAAAAAAAAAAGTAAAAAAGTGAGTCAAGGATTTTCCTTTTTCAAGTGTGCCTCACGAGCCTAATCGTAAACTCTAAAGCTAATTTATTTCCTCGGACAGCAATTTGAGGTTTTTTAGCAACTCGTGATCTTTAATATTTTCATACATCTTCTCAATCGTCAATATGTCTAAAGGTCGCGTTTGTCTGTAAGAAAATACCCCTCCTCATGCTATGACCACGCGACCAACTGCTGATGGTTTTTAGTGCCTATTCTGGCGGGCTTGATACCTCCACCGTGAGCCCCTCCATCCCTTATCAACTCGATTCATCACCAAAAAAGCGGTGTTTTCTCCGCCGTCATAATACTGACGAATAATGAATTGCCGCAATTGTGATAATTGTATACTGATATCAATGATGTTATAGATTCTCAAGTGGCTCTTAAATGAGGGATACCAAGTCGTCTGCTTCCTCGCCAATGTGGGCCAGGAAGAGGGTACGTGCACCCTTCATGCCTTCTGTGGTGGTAATTCTCTAATTTATGAGTAATGTAGACTTCGCCGCTGTCGAGAAGAAGGCCTTAGCTGTGAGTAATTAGCCCTCATGTTCATATGCCATTATTGATATTGACATCTTCACGTAGTTGGGTGCCGAGGCTTTCGTCTGCGAGGACCTTCAGCGTGAATTGGTCGAAGAGATCGTATTCAAGGCGATTGCGTGCAATGCTATCTTCGAGGACCGATACCTTCTCGGAACTGCTCTAGCCCGTCCCATTATTGCCAGAAGCCAGGTCCGTGCCGCCGAAAAATACAAGTGCGACTTTGTCAGCCATGGATGTACTGGAAAGGGCGTAAGGAGATCCCATTCTATATGCTATTTTACGTATATACTAACATGTGGCTAGAACGAGTGAGCTCTATGCGATAATATAGATTTAGCGATGTAAATACTAACAAAATTTAAGTCAAGTTCGATTTGAACTCGCATTCTTGACGTTGAACCCCAACCTCAAGATCATCACTCCCTGGAGAATGCCAGAATTCATCCAGCGATTCCAGTATGTGCCAAATTTTTCCATCCCTACAGCCATCCCGCTCAGAGCATCCAGAAATTGAAGTGTTAACTCCTACCTTTTAGGGGCCGTAACGACCTTCTCAAGTTCGCTGCCGAGAACAACATTCCGGTTTCATCTACCCCTAAGGCTCCTTGGAGTATGGACGACGTAAGCATATCACCTTCAAGTTTCCTGTAAATAATCAGCTAACAAATAATTGCAGAACATTGTTCACGTAAGAAATTCTGAGGGTCATCCCTTTTTCCACTATATTTTACGATGGAGGGGTTACCCCACATTGATTCAGCCCCTGAACCGTGCCCCGCATGGTTACCCCTATGTTCCCACACCACCTTAAAGGGTATTCGCTAACACATATTGTCGCAGTGCTCATATGAAGCAGGTGTTCTAGTAAGTATTATATACAACTCTATTGGCTTCAATATTTAATTAATACCCTGTGTTTAGGAAGACCCTGACCACACACCTCCTAAAGAACTATGGACCCGAACGGTTGACCCTCTTGATGCTCCCAATGAGCCCCAAGAGTTCACTGTTCACTTCGAGAAAGGGTATGGTTGTTGGCTCCCTTTTGAGCTAGTTGTAATCGAGGCTAATGCACAATTTAGTGTTCCCGTCAAGGTTGTCACAGCCAGTGAGCAGGCTACCGACTCAGTTGAGCTCTTCAAGCTTCTAAACAAGATTGGCCATGACCACGGTGTCGGCCGTATCGACGTGAGTAGATACTTCAACCGCTTTTAAACGTTTTACGTGTATATAAACTTATCTAACCATCGTACAGATTGTCGAAAACCGTATGTAATTCCATACATCCTGCCTTAGAGCAAAAATTCAGAGCAAGCTACTAACGCGATTACCATGTAGGATTCATCGGACTAAAGAGCCGAGGTATGTTAATTTCCACCCAAGAACATATGCCGTTCACTAAACAACCACTAACTTTTGATGAACAGGTTGCTACGAGTAAGTGGTTTCACCGCATTTCAGTCAACCCTTTAGATGATATGGTTACTGTGTTCTTCCTATCTTATTCCAAACGCAAATTGAGGACAGTTGCTAACTTTTTCTACAGCACACCGGGGCTAACCAGTATGTAACTAACTATCAAATTCTTATTTTTTTCAGTCTTGAATGTAATTGCTAATTAAACAGTCGCCCGCCTTGCACACTTGGACTTGGAAGGCCTAGTGATGGACTCTAAGGTCCGTGAGCTCCGTGATCAGTTCGTCACTCTCAGCTGGTCTCGACAGCTGTACAACGGCATGTAGTAAGTAACTACTTCGCACAAATACCCTAAAGGAACGATGCTAACTATTCCCTACAGTTTCAGCCCAGAGCGCGAGTTTGTGTGTATTTGACCACTCTACATGTGGGGAGCGGGGTAGCTAACTATGGTCTAGGTCGAAAACTCGATCGACTTCTCGCAGCGTAACGTATCCGGTGTAGTGAGGATGGCTGCTTACCGGGGCAATGTACGTGACCCGCAAACCGTATAATGAATGTAACTAACGTCTGGATCAGGCTTACGTACTTGGACGTTCCAGCGACTCGTCCAACTTGTACTCCGAGCAAGATGCTTCCATGGATTCCCTCGAGGGCTTCTCGCCCATGGACACGAGCGGTTTCATCGCCATTCAGGCCATCCGACTAAAGAAGTACGGACTACAGAAGATTAAGGATGGTGAGCCGCTGAGTAAGTCCTAGATCGGACGATACTACCCACGCTGCTCTAAGACAGGCAATAGACTAGAATGCAGGTGCCGGGGAGGAATTTGACCAACGAAATTATAGGGCTACGAATGCTCTTATTTGCGATGTATTCTATGGGGCAATTAAAATAATAAAAAGTATTTACGGAATAACTCGGAAGATTGAATTGCGACGGGCGCACGACCTATGCCGAGCAATTATTATAATACGTCGGCGAAGTCATGTTGTGCAAGGCGAGCCCGTCGACCACTCCTACTCTCTGGAACATTCATTTATGAGCTCACTTCTGATGGAACCATTTAACCTTTCTATAGGCCATTTACCCTACCATGATACGTAACTAACAGCAATACAGTTCTCGGGTAGGGCCGAATCAGTTCTTCACAGGCTGGGGCCTAACAGCAGCCTAAGGTGCCACGAAAGTGACCTATTGATTGCCTACATATAGGTGGCTATCTATCTACGAATAAGGTGTGGAAAAACTATCTGGTGGCGGCAGAGCGAGTCGTTGTCGGTGTAGCACAAGACAGCCATCTTACGAAGGGTGTTTCACTTGGCCGTATTCGAAGAGAGGGTTGGTGGGGGTCCCTAAATTGGGACGTAGGCAGGCTATGAAGTTTTGAATGAGTATGCAAGTGCTCTCTTCTAGCATAGGTTGGCGAAATGATTCTCTGAGCTAACTGCAGATTTTCGCCAACTCATACCACATCCTGGTGCTTAGGTACCTACTGGTCCGGGTAGGTCGCTAGGTAGGTAGGTAGGTAGGCCTTGCGCTAAATTGATCCCACCCAAACAGAGGAAGAACGGACGAGTATATCATGGAAGTCCTCCAATATACCTAGGTATTATGTAGTTTTCTTTCATGTTTCGTTTTATCTTCTTGTTTTCAAACCTTCTAAAAATCTCAAAATCTCATTACTAGTAGTTACTTGGCTGGCTTACCTTGGGTACACGATGTCGGTCTCCACTCAAAGCCCTGATGGCGTTGACGACCTCGGAGCAGAATTTGAAAATTTGTCTTTGGGTCATGACAATGGCCGTGCCGCTGGTGTCGGCCCGAACATTAAAATTAGCGTAAGCATTCGCTATACATATCTCATGATCTACAAAGACTAAGTGCGTCGTGGAGACGGAAAAGTTTTACGATAATTATAAAAAATGCCCAACAAACTCCTTCGAAAGGCCCATCCTCTATAGGACCGTCCACCCGGGTTCCAATAGCCTTCGTGCGAGATTGTATCCACCACCAGCGCTCGAAAATCTACAGAGAAAAGATCTAAAATTACACATTATAAACCATTCAAATTGCTATAGTAGACAAGAAACGCCGTTTATCTCAACAACGCCTGATCTTATGCGTGCTCTACAATTAGCTCTCTGCGAATTCCAATATCACGAGCCCGAAGACGTGGCTATTATCCTTATCTGTCCATGGAAGTTAAATCCAGGGAGCTACATGGAGTTGAATGAACTTTGCCGTCAGTGTGGCCTCCAAGGCGAAGATAAATACAAGACTGAGACTCTCATATGGGGAGAGATACCGGAAAGGAGTATCTTGTGCCGGTGGACACTGTCAGAAATTCAAACTAGCGGACTATTCATAGTGTTCCCACCCCTGGGCACGCTGGACCCAAAATTGAAGACGCGGGATGTTCGAAATTATTTAAAAGAAGAGGATGCAGACGATTTCATATCCAAGTTTGAGGCAGAACAGGCTGCGAAAGCGTTGGTAAAGTTAGGCATGAACCCTGCTCACTTCCAGATCAAGCAAGTTTTTCTCTTCTTACTTGGCCAGAAGCTCAGCTACCCCGTTGAAAAGCTCATGGGGGATATAGAAGATAAGCTAAAGAACGACTGTCCGCAGTTAATTGAGGGCTTCGAGAGCGCTGCTTACGACTTGACTGTGTTAGCAAGAGAGGGGCCCACGGAGCAGTCCGGTGGAGTCCGTATAGAAGGAGGGTTAGCCCGCGTGCCGTCGGCTTCTACGCATATACAGGCACAAGAGGAGCAGGAGGCTACCTGTTCTCGTCTCACACCTAAGTCTTGGTGGTCGCAGCGGGAGGAGTGCCACCGCAGCGCACGGGAAAAAGAACGGATGATAAATGCAGATGATTACGGATTGCGTAAATGGGCGAAGGAGTGCGGATTATATGAAAGCCTGCCGCCAAGCACGTCAGGCAACCGGAGAGCTAGAATTCGCACGACACTATAGCTTGCGCGCTTAGGTATCTAGATACGTCGCAACACCTTCCATATTGCGTCTGCTATACGTCAGCATATGCATCGCGGTCATATTCATAATTTGTCTTTTCAAGTACGGCGATGAGTCCAACATGCCAGTCAACCTGTCTAGTGTGAGGTGACTGACGATCTGCCTAGTGGGTGTACTCTGGGCCAACACGATGTACTTCACTTCTTTGAAGCAGGCGACAAAACCTGCTCAAACGCATGACAAGTGATATAACATTGAATTATTTTTTTCAGCTTGTTGTGTCAACGCTCGCGTGATATTAATTTGAAACACCAGAGCAGCCGTCACTTATTTGTTAACTCCCATCATATGGTCGTGTTGCACGATAGGCTTTATTTCGTTATCACAGCCCTCCTAGGTACGGCATGGAGGAGTGAGGAATATATAACGATGAAATATTTCTGTATTTCCTACGCTAGTTACCCTATGATGTTGTAACTACCTAGATACGGTTGTGTTTAGTCCTTCACCTCTTAAATTTGATATTTCCATTTCGTACTTGATCTTATTCTATTCCAACGGCTCCCATCGCACAATGGCGGGCAGTTTCCATAATAGTGGTGTCAACTCCCTTCAAGACGGTTTTCGGGGATTGTCATTAAGTGACGATGGTGTTGGTGTAAGTATTATTTCTTGGAACCCTATATTTGTTATGACACCTGTAGCATCCTGATAGGAAGCCATCACCAACACATGTATGGACGAAGGTTGATAGGTCCGCTGTAAGCGCTGTAAGCGCTTCAATGCATATAAGGCACCAACACAGCTCTTGGCAAATCTCGTATCCAAGAAAGGAAGCTGTACTGAATATTATGTACTGCCGTCAGGTAGCATAAGAGGACTAGCTCCTCCCGAAGGGACTTGAGGGGGGGAGAGAGGGCAAGCAGGTCGTAAAAAGATTATAGCTACTCAATATATTGCCTTAACCCCATTTTGACAATATTACGTACTGCCTAAAACATATCATGAAGGCAAAAGGAGTGGGTGAACATTCTCGCCATTCGATTGAGGCGCCCATCTTTTACGGAGTCGTCTGTTCGGACTCTCCTACTGAAGTTGAGGGTGGTTTTCGGTCAGGGCTGGATCCTTCAGGGGAACTTGAGACCATTAGTACGGTTCAATTGTGCTCACAGTTTCTTTCTACACATTCACCATTGCGTAGTTCTAAGAAATCGCCGTTCACCTCGGTAACAAATAACCTCAAGCACGCCATTTACTCCGCTTTCTCTGATTTTCATGACGAAGTGGACGTGGCTATTCTCTTGATTCGCCCTGGTAAGTTGAATCCGGGAGGTTATATTGAATGCAATTATCTCCGCTTTCAGTGTGGTCTTCCTAGAGATACTAATTTTGACGCCGAGGTCCTCGTGTGGAGGGAAATACCTGCGGAAAGCATCTTATGCCGATGGAATAGATTACAAATTCAGCATAGTGGATTGCTCAGTACTATCGACAATTATGAGTCTGAACTGCCACATAGTTTTGGAAAAATGTTGGTAGACGTCTTGGGCATGAACCCTAATCATATCCAGACAAAGCAGGTGTTTCTTTTTCTCCTTTTGCGGAAGTACAAAACTGGACCTACTGAAGACCTACAGACAATCTACGACAGTCCTGATTTCGGGTTGAAGGTTGGGGATTTTGATGACTTCCTTTATGATGCGGCTCGGCGCTCCTGGACTGACCAAATGCTTGTCCATGTGCCGATGAATTACCCAAGACGCGCCGACGCCGTAAACCTCCTAAACGATCCACTTTGCCCGACCATCAAGGTACAGTTAACTAACTCGTATTCTGCATCTGTTGAGGTTGTCGTCTGCCCAACCTTCAAGTCGTGGTGGATGAGCCGGGAGGAGAGTGGCGAGATGGAATGGGAGCAGTACCGTAAAACAGACGTGCCCGACCAGGGATTCAGAAAATGGCTGAAAGATGCCATGAACACTATTAGACTCCTTGGGCAAAGGTCTAGGTAGGGCGGGTGGGTGTCTACTTGGGAGGAACACACATATGAGCTCGAGAGAAATGTATTGTTCTAGGGCGTTATTAGAAAGTAATCTATGAAGGACCTAACCAAATTGTGACTTGAGACTTTTCGAAATTTGGTGATGGTGTCGTGATCTTTTGCAGGATCTAACCTAGTCAACAACTGTACTAAATATTAACCTGAATGTTCTGCCCGTCTCCACCGCCCCTTGCAGGACGGTTGTGATTGGCCTGAATGAAATAACAGTATATAGGCTAGATTTCCGGAACTTTTAATATGCAACAATATAGCAACTTTGGTGTAATGGTCAGCATTCGAGCCTTCCAAGCTCGAGATCGGGGTTCAATTCCCCGGAGTTGCATTTCTCTTTTGCTTTTTTCTTACCCTATCTGCTATTCTTTTTGCCTTGGTGGTGATGATATTTAGGAATAAAAGTCGTGGTGTATCGTAAAATCATGCTTGCATTTAACGCGCAGGCGATTCAAGTTGGATACACTAAGTCTAACAATGCCACTCATATCTGCCGCCACAATACGGATGTAAATGCAAACTCATGGGTAGAAAGATGAAAATAAATTGGAATTGAAAGAGATGTGGACATGATAATATTGAGAATTCAATCGCGCTTATGCCTTTTCATTCATAACATCACTCCTCGCACACTCCCATCCCATCTCCTACATATACGTGCACCTCTATCCCTTCCCCCTTAAAAGACCGGCTTCGACTTCCCCTTCCCCGCCTGTTGCAAAGGCCCTTGCTTCGGAGGCGCCTTCCTCACAGTCCTCTTCTTCAACGGCGGACCCGCATACCAAGCGGGCTGAGCCGGCTTATCCGGGTTTGGCAATGGCTCCGTACCATTCTTCTCAAACAAACTCCCCGTCGTATCACCACCGACCGCATTAAACAACTGCCCCGTCTTCCCCAAAGTCAACAGCGCAAAATGTCCACCAACAACCGGTCTAGCAGCAAAGTGACCGATCAACAACGGATACTCACCTGTACCCACGACCTCATATAAATCTGTAAAAGGCAGATTGGTCGAAGTCTCATTAAGCCAGTACGCAAGTGAATTAATAAACAACCGTCTCGTCGTCGGCGAACACGTAGCCGCCGTCCAAATCTCCCAATCGGATTTAGTATAATGATGTCGATTATCCAGCGGTACGCCAAAGGTCTGGGATACCATGGCGTACCATTTCGATTGCATATCGTATACCTTCGGATCAACCAAACCCATGTTTAGGAGTTTGTCGAAGTACACGTTATACAGAAGACCCCAACTCGAGCGCCATTGGTATGCGAGTAAAGTGTGCTTCCCGGACGGGTCGATGGCGAATTTTTCCCAGGTTTCGTAGTATGAGCTCGCTTTTGTCGCGAAGGCGGCACCGTCGTCGGGTTTACCGGCTACGCGTGCGATGGCGGACATAGCTTGTAGACCGACGATGCCTTTGATGGCGAGGTTGGTCTGGTTCGCGAGCTCGCCTGCGAAGTCGTCGGTGCTGAGTTGCGCGGCGGGGACCAGGGAAAAGTCGATTAGATACTGCGCGAATTGCGCTAGGAGCTCGTAATGGTTGGTCAGCCACTCCGAGTCGCCGGTGAATTTGTAGTATGCGTATGCCATAAGGATGAAATTGCCGCTGTTCTCCACCGGCATGTATTCATCATTACCTTCGACGTGCCCGGTTGCGAGAGGGAAATGCGCACCGATATCGTGAGTGGAGTATGTATTTGGGTAGAAATCGCCTTCTTGAAGCTCGTAGAGCGGTTGAAGGATGTACTTCAGTAGAGTTGGGTTTGCGTAGAGGAAGAAGGGTGCAGCTGGGTAAAGCACATCGACTGTGTTCATGTTACCGTTACTTGAGATTTCCTTCTGGAACATGAGAGGTTCGACATCTGCGGCTGATGCGTCCGAGCTATTGGGCACAGATGGGGGAACCGCGTATGCATATGCTCCCATGACTTGGCGGGCTGATAGTGCTACAATGGCGTAGTAAGACTCCGCTTCCGAAACAAAAGGAACGGCAATACCAGTAGCATTGGATGAGTCAAGAAATCCGTACGCTGAGGTGGGGTCGAAGATATACTGCTGTCCGTATTGATCGGTTCCATTTTGCACATCCCACGCACCAAAATATGAACCATTCGCAAGAGTGCTGGGAGTGCGATTGCTATACACTGGAGGTTCAGTGCTTTGGTAGAAATTGTTGACATCAGCGCGAAGCTGCGTCTCAAATTCGTTACCGAGTGCCGCCACGGTATTGAAATCATTCCAATGAAAACGAATCATGTCGTGCATCTCTCCATAGCACTTCTCCCACCAAGGGGCTAGGTTCGATAAACCACCCTTATGAAGGTATCTCACAACGGGCGATTGAATTGAGCCGATAGTGTACCGAACCGACGTTTCTACTACAGTTCCCATATCATGAGAAAAGGCATAGACAGGTTCTTGGTTTCCAAATCCATGGGTAACCGAGCCGGCGTCGTTATTGAGAACCCGGTTATTGACAAAGCCAAACCGAACACTCGTGGCAGAACCACTCTGGTACGTGAAATTCTGAGTTCTGGCGGGGCTTGTGGTGAAAGAGAAATTGCCCCATCGCGGGATTTCCCCAGCTTCCTGGAAAAGCGCCGGGAACCGCGGCCGCAATATCCAGCTAGTTGGCACATCCGTACTGTTCCCTGTTCCGTTGCCGTTCAATGGACCAGTGTGGAATTCCTTGATGATGTCGTATTCATTCCCTAGTCCTATCCATTGCGCATTGACATCGGAGTAAAATTGCACGTGGTGTGGATGGCCATCATTTGATTGAACGGAAGTTGTCAGATAACTGAGTGGAATAGAGCTCCGGCAAATATCCTTGGGTGTGACGGGTGAGAAGAAGCTCGCTGTAATAATGACCGGTCCGGCTAGGAATGTAAAGTTGGAGAACTGAGAGTCGTACCTGACCTCGAGGGGTGTAGTCGTGTTGAAGTATGATAGTTCTGGATAGTCATTTATGACACTGCCCATGTATTCGTATGAGTTGCCATCGACGACGACTATTCCTTCCCAACCCAATCCTTGACCAGGCCAGAAAATGGGAAATTGACTATTCAAGCTGCTACGCCCAGCAGTCGTCGACCAGGCACTAGTGTAGGGACTCCGGACGGCTAAGGGTATAGCAGGAGGCCTAAGGGGATAGTACTTTGGGGAGGTCACGGTTTCGCCGGCATCTGGGTAGATGGTGAAGTTGGCATATGGATTCTGAGCCACAACGTCTGGTAAGACGGTAGCAAGAAGCCAGGACACTCCGGCTGCCAACCTCCCGGAGATACGCATGACTCCTTCGGTATCCTAGTTTGAAGTGCGACAAGTTAAGATGATATGAAATACCCAATGCGTGCGATACTACTAGTCAATCGTTTCCGTACCTGCATCACGAGGTGCGGAATGTCATATATATGACTTCATGGACATATAGTGGCACTCACCTTTCATCACATGAAGTGGAAAGCTATAGAGCGATGCTTGCGATCCGAGTGGAGAAGCTCTTGGAGTAGATGGGTGGTTCATCAATATTAGGAAGCCGATATGATGCAGCGGAGCCAAGGTGATTTAGAATTGCAGTTTAATAAACACCTAGGGTTGGAATTGTATGAAGCGGCTTAATGAATGGCAGAAAGGAACCTTTGCGGCACCTAATATCGTGACATCGAAGACGACCTCTTGGTGTAATCCCAAGAACATATCCCGTGAATAGAGGGATACGTATAGATAGCTATGACCCTGCAGGGCGCAATGGAAGATACCCAACGCTTCTATTTCGGATGTAAGTAACTAGGAAGATTATTATTACGTTGCTGTATGATATATTAAGTCGAGTAAAGTTGGAAAAAAACGTCGCAACACGGATAGAAAATCGGATGACTTATCCATTGAGGTGTCTGGTATTACAGGGACTGTTGGCAACGTTCGGTACTGGAGGACTTGGTTTACCTGCATCGAAGTTACGTAAGTCAGCCTACATAAATGAGACCACATGTAAGGAACAGGTGCCTTCCTATAGGTCATAGGTACACATGTTTACAATCATTATACATGTACGCGTATGTATAGGCTGGATTTGGTGAATGAAAATTCCAGATACATGGGATGTGAAGGCAATGGAATTAAGGTATGTACGTACCTAGGTTACCTAGGTACCTCTGTATTTACCGTCAATTATCAGACAAATGAGCGACTGGCCTAGATTGTCTTGAACCTGATTGGTCAGCTATGTATGAATTTACCCCTTTCGGTAATCGTCTATTGACTCCACAATGGAGGCAGGGGAAGTTGCGATCTAGACTGCGTGTAAACTCAAGGCCGATTAATTGCTATGGAGCACTGCCTACAGACTGGGGCCATATACATCCGTGGTATAGAGGTATTTATCAAAGGGCTCAATTCGTGATTTGGTCCGATGTGAGAAGAGGGACTTGGACAATTTGAAACTCGAACTAATGTAAGGTAGTCGGCAGATGATGGAATATTGCTGGTTAAATTCAGCGCTTGTATCGTACATCGACTAGCTGCTTTTCTTGACGCATATTCCGTGTTCTGTATTGAAGACTAAGGTAGCTCATGCATATTAGTGTTCCAAGGTGTGTATCTTACCTTGAAAGAAGTAGGGTAACTATCGTGATGTGTTACACCATATTGTATACAATGCTGTATATGTGTTGGAATATCGGAGCTACATGCTCCACATGGCCGGCCCGCATCCACCGGTGAACCCCGCACTGAAGCCCTTGAGCCAGCCTTATCAAGAATACACTCATAATCGCCTAATGCTATGATATTGTTAGAAATCGGTCATATAAGTTGGAAAGGGATGAATTCAAGCATACCCTAATATATTGGAATGCTTGGTTTTCCTCAGTATCTGCTGTTAAGTAAATGAAAAAAACGAGGCCGAAGATTTACATTTACCTAACACCGCCTCTCTCGTTCTTCCTTGGAGATAAACGCAATATATCGCATATCCACGTTATCTGCAAGGTGCATGGGCTTTTATTCGGGTGAATTTCAAACCGGGCTAACGTACCTCATACAAGAACACCGCATACAATTCCTCTTGTGTTTCTCAAGCGGGTACACGGGTAGCACGTGGACGCGAGATGTTTCCTCAACTGCAAATTTGTGCTTGAACCCGACGAGCGGGATACTGAGCGCCGCGCCGATATTCCATCCGCATATGATGCTTGGGGTTTGTTGAACGAATTGCCGCGGTAGACTTCAGTACTCTATCATTATATTGCCTTCTACCCGTCTTCT
The DNA here is from genome assembly GCF_022578975.1 of Hypoxylon trugodes. NCBI lineage: Eukaryota > Fungi > Ascomycota > Sordariomycetes > Xylariales > Hypoxylaceae > Hypoxylon > Hypoxylon trugodes. The sequence continues at coordinate 1,666,869 of NW_026250023.1, read as the reverse complement.
ACCAGGCTTGGGTTTCATAACTGAGAAAAAAGGCAGCCCCAGCAATTGTAAGAATGCAGCTGGCATCCTGAGGGCATATTGGTGCCTAATGCTCTTGGCCAACTGACCAAAGTCCATCTCTGCAATGATTATTCAATAATCGAAGAGACCAAATAATGATTAATCAATATAGAAGCTAACAAGGGGCAGGGTAATAATATTAACGGAATCTCTAGTCGACTGTTAATAGTAGAGGTGAAGACCAGATGGGAAGAAAACGTCAAATGTAATCGCAGACCGCTTTTTTTCTTCGGTTAGGCAAGTTGCTTAACTAACCTGCCACGACGTCACTTGTACGCGTTGTATACTGGTAAGCAGTTTGCGTGTTCTGTCGAAGCAATTGATGGCCAAGTAGTAAACGAATGGAAAGCGAGCGAGAGGCGAGGTCGCCTGTTTCGCCTGTTATCCGCACTTCGCGACTTGGTAAACCACAATATCCGGATAGCTAATCAACGATATTGAAGGTGGGGAGGGGCGGAGAGACGCGACTTGATTTCAAGGAACAACGCGCATTGTCATTTATTATAAATGACGCTTTATTGGTGCGGCGGCTGGAAAAAAGAGGGATGCCGATAGGAATTGCTGACACAATTTACGCCAAGCTTTACCGGCATATGAAGGCCAGGGGTATGTCCAGGGGAATTTCATCAACGACTCGTTGAGATTCGCCAATCGTTACATTGATCGTGCTGCGGCTGAACTTAGAAGGCCGTGATGCCGACTTCAGTTGCTTGGTTGCATGTACCCCCACTGGAGGTTCATATTGAGATGCTCGAGTGTAAGATGACTTTAGTTGAACCCCTTGGCCTAACCGCTTACTTATGATGATCGGTCCCGAACGGGCTCGTCTGTTCGACACATTGCGTACACAACATGAACGACAACTCGCAAATTGACACATGTGTAACTTGCTTTCTATACATCGGTTGGATGGGTATTTCACTAGCTTGCTCCCGACTTCGGAGATCGTCAGCTTTGCTTGAACACCAAATCATATACTGCTTATTATAACACTTGTGCTTATACCGCGACTATCCCGGAAAAGCCACAGAAACACGGTGTTCATGAGTACGCTCGTGGATAGGATCGATACCCCGCCACCACGTAGAAAATGTGTTAGAATCACAACCATTGTGGTCTCAGGGCCTAAAAAATTAGTAGTATTCCGTAAATCCCCGCATCTATAAACGTCAGCCCAGTGAAACTGTCATTCATAATTCGTCATGTTAGGATAGAATGTAAGCAACAATAGGCGAGGGATAAGGATATGTTTAATCGTATGTTTCTTTATTATTGGATCTCGATTTCGCCTTAAGCATTGCTGCATGTTGTTTGGCGTGATGTTTTGCATCTTGCTTGTGTAGAGGATTGTACAACATGTTGCATTCTCTACATTCCGTGAACCCCTTCTCTTCATTTGTAAGGCTTAGAGTTGTTTGTGCCGTTGCCGATTTGACGCCCTTTTTCAAGTTTTGACCGCGTTTTCCGGCATCCGATCGTGTCCTGAGTTTTGCGATCGGTCGGTTGAGGGTAGTCAGTCCAGCATCGGATAGAACACCTTGTTCGTCTTCTGGTGACGGTGACCTGTTTTCCGCTGCGTCTGGTTCTTCGTCTTCCCTATCCTCTGTAACTATGCTGTCTGACTTCGGATCTTCGGAAGTGGTTCGAGATACGACGCGTGTAGTCAGTCTTCGCCGTTTCTTTCGCGACAGGTCGGGCAATGGGGGAGATGATGGTGGCGTGCTTGTAGGTTCAATAGATTCGGAAGGTGGCTCTGACGATGATATTTTCAATATGGTTTTTGGCATGCTATTCGGCGTCGACGGAATAACTTTGAAATAGTTCATGATTGTTCCCTTCCTTATGGGTTGTGGATGAAGTGGAGCGGAAGGCTTAGACTCGTCGGGTTGACGCTCTGTTTCGGGTGTCTTTCCCGATGCCTTATGTTCTGATATCGTGGGTGCGTCGACATTGTCGACGCGACGTTTCTTTAGCTTGGGCTCCGCTACATCGGTGGAGGAACTTCGCTTGCTATAGGTTCGCAGCGCTCGACTGTGATGGTTAGTTTACATCCGAATGGTATAAATATGACAAAGACACTAACGTCCGATGAGACTTGTCTCCAGCCCTGTTGTAGTTTTCGTTAGCGAGGTGTTGAGTCCGCTGCCTTATGAATACATACCTAGACCCAGTTTGGGCGTCCGAAGACATCGACTCCATTGTGTTTGTTAAATGTGATCCTCCAATTCTTGGATCAAAATTCAAAGGTATTAGAAATCAAGAAAACCGCATCCCAATGGACGATATGAAGATAATGATAACCTAAGATTGGAATTCGCCTGAACCTCGAGAAATGATATTATAAAATTGAGGTTTCCGGAGTAATTTAAAATAGAAGATGAAATAGTTGACCAACAAGGACAGAAAGACGCGTAAATTGGTTGGAACTCCAATGGACGCGTCGAAGTGGGGCGCAAAGGTGGGGCCGCCCACCCAACATTAATAAAAGATCCTACTGTGCGCAGTGCTGAAAGAATAGGTATTGGTCGGTACGAATTCTGTCCAATGTGATGTGAGTTGAATTTAAGTCGATTTGATTTGTTGTCTTTTACAGAACTCAAGTCGGACCTTTAATCCTTCGGCGTAGATTCGTCTCAGGTTCTGATCCATCCGGTATAAGTTGCTCCTCGCTGATCTTTTTACTATTGTCGTCTTCTCCGATGACCCAAGTTTGAACAATTTCCTTGATTTCTTTCTTCTTTTTCTGGTTCTTTTCTCCTTCTGCCATTCGCCAAGTATAAGCGGAGTAGACGGCGACTTCAGCAATTGCAACGACGATGCTACCACCTAAACTCAGGAATAGTCGTGCTGGAACACTCCACCATCGAGCTGCTAACCAGAGTGCGGCACCGCAACCAAAGATGCTAACCAGGAAATTGATTACTAGTGTAATTTGTTTTTGTATGTCACCTTGTTCAATATCGTCTCCTACGTCCGATGGTTTAGTAGGTCGATTAACTTCGGCAAACGAATGTGCCATAGGAGCCGATGGGAATCTTTGAGCGAAGGATTCTTTCGGAGGGGCTTTTTGTAGCATTCGTTCGTAGGATCTCTCTTCTTCTTCGCGACGTAACCGAGCCATAAGCGCCTTATACTCATCGGTCTGTGAATAGTAATATTAGCCAGGCTAAAAGATGAATAGATGTGAGAAAATGTTAGACGAACCGGCTCTGGCTTCGGAGGTGGAGGGGGTACATAAACCGTCGCACCCCTAAGAAGATCTTCTAACTTGATTGCATTATGTTTTCCATCATTCGCGCGTTTCCATATATCAATAATCTGGCCATGGCTTATGGGTTTTCCAACCAAAGGGTCCTTTAATGACGGTTCGTTACTAGTTGCGGATTCGGAATGGTTCTCTTCTTTTTCTACTCTGTCCTCGATAATTTTTTCGTCTAGTTGATTTAACGCCCCCACTATGGAAGGTGTCATAGTAAGGAGCACCATATTCAATTGTGGTAGATATTGAACATTGTTGTTGTAAGTGGGAAAGTGAGAAAGCAGCTGACAAGGAAGGCAACAATTCAATTAGAGCTTCTTGGGTACATCGGATCGTACCTGCAGCTTCAGCCACATATCGGTACTCTTAGCGCCGACTGCCGAGGTAGAGCCACACGATATCCCACTAAGGCCCCGTACGATATCGAGATAATTATTTTTATTTCTTTTTGTCAGCGTCAGAACTCAAAATTATTCATCTGCGGCCCAACCCCGATCCTCGATCCCTCGATCTCGAGATCCGATAGTAGTATTGTACTACCAATGCTTCGGCCACCCCCTTCTCGACTTCCCTAGACCAATTGGGCTTTTGGAACAGTTCCAAAGCCAGGAAAATCGGACGCTATGCAGCTTCGAACTGGAGCTTCAACGCTCCTCAAAGCGCGCATAACAGCGGCCCGGCCTTCAGTCTTTTCACCATGTTTAGATTGCCAAAGGGCGATATCAAGATCACGGTATCATAACAGCCCAAGACGGTCTTCAGCATGGGCCGCGGCTGTTTCTGTTGCCTCGAATATGGTTTCTAACGCAGTTAACCGAGCTACCAAGTCCGAGCTACCTATCGATCCTCTACGAATAGTCGCAAAGGAAATGAAACATTTAACAGGAAATATTCGACAACTCTTAGGCTCCGGACATCCTTCTTTAGACCGAGTCGCAAAATACTACACACAAGCCGAGGGAAAACATGTACGGCCCTTAATAGTTTTACTTATGTCGAGAGCAACCTCTATATGTCCGAAAGCCCCAGAGTCACCCCACAACCAAACCGCGACAACGATAAATTCTTCTATATCCCCACTCGATATTCTTGCCGACGTCAATCCCTCCTCACATCACGCCGATTTCTCATCGCAACCAGAATCAACCGAGAGCGACGTCCTTCCATCCCAACGACGTCTAGCTGAGATCACAGAACTAATACACACGGCATCACTTCTGCACGACGACGTCATAGATCATTCTGTGTCACGCCGGGGGTCGCCGTCCGCGAATTACGAATTTGGGAATAAGATGGCAGTTTTGGCGGGGGATTTCCTTTTGGGGAGAGCATCAGTCGCTCTAGCGAGGTTACGAAACGCTGAAGTGGTCGAGCTTCTAGCGACTGTTATTGCGAACTTGGTAGAAGGTGAATTCATGCAGTTGAAAAATACTGCGCGCGACGAGCGGAACCCCAAATGGTCCGAGGATATCTTTACCTACTATATACAAAAAACGTACCTTAAGACAGCAAGTTTGATTTCGAAATCATGTCGGGCTGCAGCGTTACTAGGCCGAGCGGATGCGACAACCGTGGATGCTGCCTACTCTTACGGCAGGAATTTAGGTCTAGCATTTCAGTTAGTAGACGACATGTTGGATTATACGAAGTCCGGCAAGGATCTAGGGAAGCCTGCCGGAGCTGATTTAGAATTGGGTCTCGCGACAGCGCCGTTACTATTTGCGTGGAAATCGATACCAGAGTTGGGCATATTGGTCGGGAGGAAGTTCGGGCAGGAGGGCGACGTTCAAAGGGTAAATTCATCCCAACTAGATCCCGTGAGATTTTGGCTAACATTGTGTACAGGCACGCGAATTAGTGTACCAAAGCGATGGTATCGAACAAACGAGAGCGCTGGCAGAGGATTACTGCCTACAAGCCGTCGCATCTCTCAACACTTTTCCAGATAGCGAAGCGAAAGACGGTCTTATAGAAATGGCGACGAACACGCTAAAACGCCAAAAATAATACCATTTAGACTCGTATCACCACTCACAAGTGTACTAATATTACGTGGATATTGTTGTACGTGTGAATTTAGGCATAACTATAGACGGCGGTGACATTCAATGTGTCAACATGTACAGTTATGAGAAACATGCAGATTTAGACAAAATGAAAGAAACTTCTCCAAAGATCCAGTTAATATCATCTCCCACTATTGTCCGGATTTCACATCTAGCCAAGTCCAATGCTGACAGCGATCAATACCAATCTCCATACTATTTGAAGTCCTGGCAGTATAAGGACGCAAGAGGGTTCTACAACGCAGTCAGACTTTATGAAACACCAACCTCCGGAGTTTAGACACTTACCAGAGCTGTGACTTGGCAGCACACTTTAACACCGGGACAAGTTGCTAAATTGTCATTACCTAAACCAACATCTGCGATCAGTAAACCACGAAACCCCCGGAAGGGAGATTGTCACTTACATAAGATACCATTGACATCATTGGGATTTAGCTTATACCCGTAGACGGCCGCTAGGAACTGAATCAGCGGCAAATCGCCAGCTAGACTGCCTTGGCAGCATTGTAGTTCTCCTTGGTTGATCGCGGCACATTCCGGCGACGGAGATGGAGTCCAGATGATCTCCGGTGGAGGTGCGCTTCCGATGGCCTCGAGAACGTCTACCACGGCCTGCAGAGGACCGAGTTGTTGGGTTTGTTCAGATGTGGTAGGTGTAATTGCTATGATGGTGCTTAGGAGGGCGGATAGGGTAAGATGGGGTGTTGAGAAGTGCATGGTGGGCAGATTGCGATCGTGATATGCTGACCTTGAGCGCTGTGTATGCAGTTATGACCGGCGGGTTTTTAACGATAGGATCATTACGCCCGTGCCCGTGCCCGGCCCAATAAGCGAGTGGCGGTCGAGATCACACTCCATATCGACCGGTCATATCCGACTTATATGCACTTTGTTAACTTTCCTCATCACGATGAAGACCCGACACGTTGGAACGGGGGGTTGCCACATATCAAAGCAATATCACGAACTGCATATATCGTAGATATCACTCGAATCCGATTGCACGCCTGTTGATTACAGTCTCAGCTCGTAACACCCTTTCATTTCTATAAAATATCTAGGTAGGTGTATGCGAGCACCCTGCTGCTATCCGTCGTTAGTAATTTAGGTATATTAATTGACCAGCGTTGCATAGGTCTTGATATTCCAGCCTTATCTTAGCGCAGAGATAGAAACGGAAAGTTCTCCGGTTGTATCAACGACTCAGGACTGAGAGACGGCGGTACCTAGGTATTCAAGGCTTGCGTTCAAAGGGGAATAGATTGATCTTCAGGGGGCGGGGAGATCCCGAGCGGGAAGGTCTTAGCTGACCCGCGTTTCTAAACCGGTTCCACGGGATGATGTATACCTTGACTCAATATATTGACATCCACGAAGCATTCCTTCATCGGTGAACCTTGTTCGATCTGGCTTTCCTATAGGGTTGCCGTGTATCTGCAAGCCACCTCTCCTTTTTCAGCCATCCCGTCATATCTATCTAACCCAGGTAGGTAATTTCAACGAAGGATCGAATATAATGAGGGCAACTAGCCCTAGGTAGGTAGATGGCTTAAAGGCTTTCGGAGTTGATGAACCATCCGATGCCGTCCGTTCCGCCACCAGTTACGACTTGTCACAAACATATAATACGTAGGACTTGGATTCTCAAGCTTCCTTGCCAATCGGGTAACAGCCAAGGACAATTCCGCTCTCAAGAGGAAGCAATATTGAATGTTTCCATCAGCCTCTTCGGAGTTTTGGAATAAGCAGCACCGATCAAGAGACATGGATCCCCTAGTCCCTACATACGCTATAAGCCTTGTGGGCCCTTAGATCTCATATCCTAGCGATTAGATCCAACAACCTGGTACCTGGTCAGAGAAATCATACCCATCTAGGTACTGTAACGACGCCTTTCTTGATCCCGAAGTACTCTGTACAGTAAAAAATGATCCCTTAGCTTGCTGGTCTTGAAGGTAGAAAGACATGTCTTGTTGGCATTTCTATCGCTTCTAGAAAAGTCTTTAACGTTATTCAATAGTGTTTGAAAAGTGGATAGACGAGAATTAGCCGTTGGGGCGTTTAAAAATACCCCACGTTAGTGTCAGCTTTGCCTAGGAGCGTATCCAAAGGATCCATCTTAGGGGACTTGGTGACGATGACATTAGATGAATACCTATCATAGGGCATGTATTTCATGGCTCATTGCTGGCCTTTCATTATTGGATCTCTGCTGATCCGATTAAGTTGAATACTGGCCCCGAGGATCTACACACCCTTTTCTTGTGAATACAAACCGGTCCCAGGATCATTATCAGTGTCATGATGATGACTATCATCCTCCCTAATCCCTAAAGAGAAAATAATGAAAATTACATTTCTTCTCTAAACCAATCACAATGTCACCTGGCCTGTATGGTAACGTTACTGGCTTTCCTCAAGACTATTAGGCAGATAGTACTGTCTAATGACCCTAAGCCTTTGAGGTAGTATGTTACCATATTTGGAAATATCTTCGTAGAAAAATTGATATCGTATTCGAGTCCTTCCCGAGATTTCAAAGACAACTAGCAAATTCTCAATGCCCAGGTGTCCAATTAATTCGTAGCTAGGTATATTGGTTCTCCAAAATCCTAGCTTTCTCGCTCAAGGTTCTAACTCCGTAAATCAGAATGTACATGCTGGGCACCATAGGTAACTCGGGGTCAAGTTTAATCCACTCTATGGGAGAGGGCTCTTATGTCTTGGAAATGAACCGACACCATAGCCCATGTTAGGCACCTAAGTGATTTCGACTCTTCAATATATCAATTCTAATCCTTTCTTTTAGTATTGAGATCGGTGGGTTTATGGCTATAAAGGTGGGTATCTCGACTTCTTGATAGAGAATGGGGAGCACAACTTGGAGTATCGAGCTCCTCCCGAAAAAGCTTCTAAGGTTGTATGGTTTTAGCTGTGCTTTACCTTGATAATCAACGATGTCAAGCTCGGGTTACATTGCTACCGCCATCTTATTGGTTATACTGCTCCTAGTCCTCATTACTCTGACTAATATCATCATTCGTCTATACTCAAATGCCTCGCTACCCCCTACCCTTCCTTGGGCAGGGACCAAAGAGCAGGGTGGACCTTATGCTCGAGTTCAAGCAAACTTCGTTAGTATCGGTAACTTAAGAGGCCTACTTGACGAAGGTTATAACAAGGCAAGACACCAAACTACTGTTTACCTGCCTTCGGGTCTTGAGACAATCTAACGCAATGTTTTGGCAGTACTCCAAAACGAATCAAATTTACGTACTCCCCTACTATATTAACGGTCCTCAAGTCATTTTACCAAATTCCCAGATACGATGGCTTATAGAACAGCCGGACTCAGTACTAAGCCAAGAAAAGGTCAACCGGCAGTTTCTTGAAGCGGAATACGCATTTTTCCACGCCAACCTCGTCGATGCCCCGGTTCACCCCGAAATTATCCAACACCAACTAACGAAGAAATTAAAAACTTTCGTCAACGATGTTGTCGATGAAGCAAGCTCATGTCTGGAAGATATATGGGGCACCGATACGGAGCAATGGCGTGAAGTAAAAGTATATGATACGATGCTCACGCTCCTCGCTCGGCTCTCTATTAGGGTGTTCATGGGGTTACCCTTGTGTCGAAACCAGGCCTTCTTAAAAATTTGTAGCCAATTTATTCGAAAGGTGGCCCTAGCTGCAGCAGCAATAGGCCTGTTCCCGGGTTTCCTCAAGCCGTAAGTTCTCACTATACCCCACGTATCCCTATTGAACTAGTAGTCTTACGCTTTCGCAGAGTAGTCGGACCTATATTCACTCTTTACGACCGTCTATTATACTATCGATGTAGTAGATACCTCAAACCCATCATTCACGAACGACTTGAGCGTCTGAGGAATCCCAGCCCACATGATAAATCTGCCTCTCCGGTGTGCCCCACCCCCTATTCTCCTATTCCCCCCACACGTACACAACTCAACTAACCTTCCTCAATAATCAGAACGATTACATCCAATGGGCAATCGGCCACGCCCTCACAAAACCAACCATCAACCCCCTAGAACTTGACCCCCGCGTCATAGCCTGCCGATTCTCCGTACTCGCCTTCGCCGCAATCCAATCCTCCGTCATAACCCTTACCAATACACTCTTCGACATTGCGTCATCGCCCGAGTGCACAACCTCCATCGCATATATGCGCAAGGAAGTAGCTCAAGAAACGACATCGGGCGATACATGGTCCAAGGCCAGCATAGCCCGAATGACACACGTCGACTCCGCGCTACGCGAGAGCCTGCGTCTAAACGGGTTCATCGAGCGCGGGATCATGAAGATGGTCGTCGCACTAGAGGGTGTTACCTTGCCGGATGGTTCACACATTCCGTGTGGAACCAAGGTCGGTGTCTCGGGGTACAGTATTCACCACGATGAGGACATCTACCCAGACGCGAATAAATACAACGCCTTTCGCTTCGCGAGAAGCAGCCCGGGCGATGCAAAAAAGAAAGGGCCGCAGAAGTTGGTTAGTACCAGCGAGACGTTCTTGGGGTTTAGCCATGGGTCGCATTCTTGGTAAGTTTCCTATTACCAGATAGCAATTCTTGTTAAGGTATTGCAAGGGGCTGACATGTAGGGTTCATCTAGTCCAGGGAGGTTCTTCGCTACAAATCAACTTAAGATCGCACTGGGACATATCGCCTTCTTGTATGATATTGAGCCGATCCCCAAGCGTCCGGCTAATCAATGGTTCTTTGGACATATCGCACCGCCCATGTCTGCTACACTGAGAGTACGGAGGAGGAAACCTTGATGTTATCATAGCATTCTGGACATGTATAGGGAGGTAATAATCGGCGACTTAGCTACTTAATAGTAGGGAGAAGCAGGTACGGTGGAGCATTAACGTAAGAGGTAGGGAAGGAGGACATGTATACTCATCAGTGTTATCCTTTCGTCGTTTATTAAGCGAGAAGAGGGTTGTTTGAATTGTCTCTATACTAGCTGCATAGCTGTTCATGTCCTCACCGAACGTGAAAATATCATTATACTTTCTTTTCTTTCAGCACAAAGGTCTCCTTAGTCCGCCCAAACATTTTCTGGAATCTGGCCGCGAAAATCTTGGCTATCGTGATTGGAATCTTGGGTCTTGGATGTGGTTTGTGAAGCAAAATCTTTCTAGGGCCATCCGTTCTTCGGAATTCCCAAATTGAGCCTGTTAGTTTCTGTACCTCAAAGAGTTCCGTCGCCGTCATTGCATGTAAAAGATCTTTCCATGCAATTTCCCCTGGGTTCGAAGTTTCCGCCGGATCGGAGAGCATAATCCCGAATACCCTTAATGACTTAGGGTCTAGGGATATAGAGGCTTCTATGACGTCCCCTCCTTCCTCTTCGGTATCTCCGTTGGTGCTGGGCTGGGTCGGGTTTGGTACCCCTTTGGTCTTGGTCGTAGGTTTCTTGTGCTCCAGCTTATCGGCTGACTCGGCCGGGACCCCGATATAGATTGTCGACGATGGGCCGTACTGGGAACCCTCGTTAGTGCTGGGTGCTTCCTTCTCTGGCTTTTGAATTATGTCAGACTTTCGATCAATCCACTCAGGGATGCGGCGTACGTTGTGGATTTGGGACAGAAACTGTTCTATCTTAGTTCCGTGAAGATTTGGGCAGTTGTCATGAATAAGCTGATCAACCACCCCCCAAAGTTTGGCGAGGTTATCTTCGGCTTTTTGCAGCATTTCAACGTTATCTTTAGTTCTCCGTCCTTCTATCGAGTAGTAAAACCTTCGGTCTGAGGGATTGCACAACTTAGTTAGCTTGCTGAGGTTTTCGCCGGAAAAAGGAGCTACTATGCCACCCCATCGTTTTATTCCATCGGAATATGCCTTTCTAACGTCCGTTTCATGTTTCCTTAGTTCGTAGTCGAAGGTCCTTGCCCACGGGAGGTACATGTTCACTTGATCAACACATTGCGTTAGGATGTTGATGTCTCCAATGATTGCAGCGTTGTGTCTAGATATGAGTTCTGACGTAGGCTTTTCGGCCCCTATGAGCCTTTCAAGTTCATTTAAGAACAATGGGGCAATACCCATTATTAGTGAAGAGTAGTAATCAGGCCACAACGTACGTAGTAGCCCAAGTAATTTTGATTCAATATCGTTGAGTTTGATGTCAGCTTTCATCTCAGCGTTTTTCTCCGAAGGATGACGAACATGATATTTCCGTAACTGTGGCGATGCAGGAAATTCGCCACTTAGTTTCTTTACCGGGCCTTGGGTTACCTGCGTGGCGTACCAGCGAAATTGGAGCAAGGCCAGCAAATACTCCTGGGGTAAATCTTTTCCAACCTCCATCTCGTGTTCGTGCTTCTTCTGTAGGTCCCGTAGATTTCTCGCTTGTCGGTGAAGCTCGGAGAAGACTTCAAGGTTAATCAAGGCCGCCAGTAATACGCCAGTTATAACACGGACCCAGAAGATAGAATCGCACCCTGGCTTAATTTCAGGGTGTGTTTCGCCATTCGAGTCTTTTATAACTTCTTCTTGATGCTCTTTTTCATCAAAAATATTCTCGGAGAAGTAATTGGGGTCCTCTCTCAATGCCCAGAGGTGATCTTCTGCGGCGGACATCTACAATATCGAATGTCAGCAATGGAAAACATGTTTTGGGAGTGAATGCTCATACATTGAGAGCAGGCTAAAGGGTGTAATAAATAACTTGAGAAATTACATACTCTGGCCTCGAGAAGCGACTCGAGTCGGGCGAGGTCGAGGTTGGCAGGAACCCTATATGGAGCTTCCGCTGCCATTATAGACAAGCTGTTGAGCCCACCATTCGACGGGGGTCCGGGGTTTGCTTGAACAGGGAAGGTGTCGCTTATTAAAATTTCTGCTGGTATGTCGTGAAGAATACTCTTTGAGCAATCTACGAGAAAGCCCAGAAGTCGCTCCTGTATCTCAAGGACGAGGAGTCCCTCGCCCACCGAATATTGCTGGCTGGTGCAGAACCAACTGAATGCCTGAGAATATTTAGACGATGGTATTAATTTGCCGTAATCTTCGATATTTGCCGGCGCATTCATTATCATGGTATATCCCTCAAGATATATAGGCACTATAACGGAAAAATCTCGTCCTAGTTGAAAGGCGGCCTCGTCTGCGCCCGAGAACTCAGATGGGTAGTTGCGACTGCGTGAATTCAATAGTAGGGGGAGTATGTTTGGTTGCGAGAGATCTTCAATGTTGATGTGTGGCCATAGGAAGTATTCCCTGTAATGTATATCAGGAGTTTTTCGCTTCCGCAAGGCTTCCATGTCAGGACCGTGTACTAATGCCATGCCTGGCCAGACATCTAGAAGGATTCTGACTCGTAGCGACTTTGTTTTCTTCGCCCAGCGCTTCCTGATGGTGTTTTAATGGCGAAAAAGGATATCACGTAGCGTATTGTAACTCTCGGTAATGTTGTTGGATCTTCCTCTGGCCTCGTTTTGTATGTCTGATAGCGGTGGAGACTCAGCATCCTCCGCATGGATAGTGCTCGACATGATGAAGGATAAATGCAATGACAATAAGAGAGTATGTAGGTTTCCTAATAAATAGTTGTATTAGCAGATGGATGCCGTGGTCCTTTATTTACCCCATTACGACTTACCAATTTCAGCACCTAATCGGATCCTAAGCAGGAGGTTAAATGCGTCTCAATTGTGTATTGAAAGTTCGCACGAAAGTATCTAGCGATGGTTGTTGTAGCCTTCGTGAGTGTTAGATAAAAGTATAGTGAAGAGATCTTGTCATGGGGAAGGTTCTCGTTCTCGACGAAGGAAAAAAAAAAAAAAGGTGTAGAGGGGCAACTCACTACTGTGCAGATGTTCGATGTAATTATATAAACGACGAAGGGGGGGGGGGGGGGGGCTAGATACCTCCTAAGGTACGTACGTATTCTGCTCGGCAACAAGATGCGTTTAAATAATGTGAATATCTCCCATTAGGGTTACGCAACACGATCAAACCAAAGGAGAAAACATCAAAATAGAAATGGTATTCAGTAAACAGTGTAACAGGGGCGGGGGTGGTAACCCATTAGTCAATCAACCCTCCCTCAATTGTTAAGCTGCGCACACGGGAACCTCCCACAATACATGTATACCGGGGCAGTCACCAATCCACAGGTAAACGGCCGCCGACATCAAAAACCACCCAGGGTGGGTCTTTCCGCGGATGAATACGGCGGAATTCTGACTCCTCAAGTGCTGCGTATGTTTTTGGGTCTTTCTCCTTATCTACCTCGTAAGCTTCGTCGATGAACTTCTGCGTGTATTCAAATCCCGCTTTTTCAAGGGCGAAGCGTAAGACATCTGCTCGTCTGTCTAGTAGAGAGCGTATCGCCAGTAGTCTGCGCACATATCCCGCCTGTTTCTCGTCGAACTTATCATGTTGCGCTATCACATCGTCTACCCTGCCATCCCGGTAAGCCTTGAAAAGAAGATTGAACGGCGTTTTGTCTGAATGATTAGGTATGATTAGATAAGTTCTCCCGCTGTGTACTAGTTCGTGATAGTTTCCTTACCTTCAACGGGACCCATCTCCCTAACGAATGATTGGACTGTATGCGCGAATCCATCCCATTTCTCCAACGTCCCATCGTGTTTTGTACAATTATCTATATCGTCTTCGTGAACCTCGCCGGCTAAGTGTCTGAGTAAATGGCCGTAGTAGTCTTCGTCATTGATCAAGTCATCATAATGAGCAACAACAGTTTCCCTGTAGCAGAGCCACCTGTTGCCTAATGTAGCCGGATCTACTTGCATCTTCCTGAATGTGCGCAAAGGTATGTATGACGATTGAACTTGATTATGGATAGCAACTTAGGAAGTCATCGCGGTGATGTCTAGGATATTTATGATCACTCTCCTATTATATGTTTGTGTTAAAGCTTGCAAAACACCTGGCAAACAACATCAGCATAGCGCCTTCAGGCTCACTGCTGCCTTGAAATTATGCCTAGAAGGCACACGTGTGTGGCGATAGCTGGAGCGGCTGTGGTAACAGAGAAGGCGGTATCGTGGCGCAGCGTCGCTTGGCCTCTGATCGCCATCAAAATACTGAGATACGACCCATGAGATCGCGAATCACTTAAATCACTGTTTGGGATCCATGGAACTTCAATCTCGGCAGCGTAATTATCACTTCTTTCAAAAGTACGCAGGTATCCTAACGCTGTCGATGGGAGGGGAAACGGTGGGTCAATCGAAAGGGGTCAAGAGTCCAGATGAAGTGGAAAAACTTGGACCCCACAATATCATATAGCAGTAAGTAGGGTGATTACTATGGAATCAGAAAACGAATTTATTTATTGGAAATATAGATTTTTACTCTTCAGTCCATTCGTCGATATTGATATTCTCTTCCCGGATAGACCAGTCATTAGCTACCCATTCGCTTGGTACATCTTCAGCCTTTCCCACCGCAGCGCTATCATACTCACCCCCCATAACAAATTTTTCCAACCATACCTCCAAGTCGTCATACTGGCAGCTCGTACAGCGGCGTCGTGGCAACTTCTGGCAGTGTATCAGGCTCCCGTATGTTGCGCCTGTCCAACGATATGGATGCTCCAGACGAACGAAGAAGCGACTCATCTGCCGCAAAGCGCGTAGCGGTGCTAACAGGTTGGCATGCGCATTGATGATATCTACAGTACCGCTTTCGAACCAATTGGCGCTTTTTCGAAGTTTTTCCATATGGTTAGGGAATCTGATATGAGCTACAATTGTTAGACCATCAAAGTTGGCATATTTTTTCAGATGGTCAACTGCCGAAATCCAATCTGAATATGCCGGAATCGGTTCTTCGACGGTAAGATTTTCGCCCAATGGCGGGAATAGGATCTCAAGATAGCGCAGCCGACATAGTATTTCCGGCCACATGAATCTAGTTATAAACACCGATATATCTAGGCGTGGTGAAAGAGGTAACGTATATAGGTCAGGCTCAAAGCAGGACCCATATGGAAGGGCGACGATGCGATTACACGAGTAGAAAACATCGCTCGCCTCCTCATACATCTGTCGACTGACGAACATGAGGGACTGCGGCGGCATCCAGCACCTGCAATGCGGTGAATACCCGCTGTGATCGAAGGAACAAGGGGATGGCGTGTTAGCATAGTCATTCCGCACTTTACAGCGTCGGAATTGACAGCCATATAAGAGTTGCTCGATTTCTCGCCCATTTTCACAGTAGTTCTGGGAAAAGTCGATATAGAACCCTGCTGATGCGCTCCATTGAACCTGACAACTGGGCGCGACTAGGTCGGTATATGTCAATATGTTTCGCCTAACCTCTGGCGGTAGCTTCGTAAAGTTGAAGGGTCGAACTACGTCGGGACACATGACTTGGGTGTAGATCTCCCGAGCTAGAATACAAAATTGGGTATTTCTCCTAGAATGTATTCGAACTTCGAACTCTCCGAGGATTCCTGGAAAATCCAGTAGGGGCTTAAGGATTGCAGACGTTAGTTCCTTGTCCTCGCCCGTATCACACACCAGACGTAACCTTAGTTTTTGTGGTTTCGTGTGGGATAGGACATGCGTGGCAGCTTCCTGCCACATCATAATCTGTTCGTCGTTGGGTTTCGGGTTCTCGATGGGACCCCGGATAGAACGTGAATATAGTTGGACGTGAAGATGCGATAATTCGTAGCAGGTTCGTGGTGGGAGTCTTCGGAGAAACCTCAGACCAAATTCCATGGCTTTCTCATGGACAATGAGTCTATTCCGCGAGCAGATAAAATATATGATCTCCGAGTGGATTAATTTACAAAGGTATAATAATTTTCTCGTGAAATAACGGCGTGAGGGGAGAGTCCTCGGCCCTCGGGGCATAATGTAAATAGGCCTCCCTGCGCTGACCCCGACATGAAGATAAATTCGTTGCCTTACGTCGGGAGGTAGGCCTAGAAACGTCCCGCGCTCTGTAGACATCTTCGCATTAATATTCAAGGCCTGAAGAGTTGTTAATGTTGGAGATTTGAAGGAAGAATGAAGTTGACTAGATCCAAGAAATGGTGGAGTAACAGGCAGCCAGTGTACCCCTGTTGCCTTACAAATATTCCAGCTACTATACACTAGAACTTATCAATTAACGAGGCTAAAAAAAATTGATCAGTATAACGCGATTATTGTCTACCTAGGTAGGAAGGTAATCAACGCTTATTGCAGCTTGAACCAACGGTATTATGTACCAGTTACCTTAGGCAGAAGACAGCGAAGATGTATTAGCTCTATAATATGCCAAGATTAATTCCGGTCTGTGCCCTAACTACATACACCTAGGTACCTAGCTACAGGGTGCAGGGACCTACATCCTTCTATTATTCTAGAGATTCACTTTGTTTAGGGAGTGTCTACAGCTGATTCCAAGACCCAGACCTGATACGGCCCATCACCTTAACATTTACACAAATTTGGGTATATTAAAACAATTTTGGAGCTTCCATTGCCTTTTTTCTCTCTATGATTGCGAAGAACCGAGCTTCTCGAATCATGGGCGCACCTGTCGCATCTCTAATCTCAGAAATGCGGCACAGCTCAGTGACGGGGGCATTCTTTACAACAACCGTAATCTAACAATTCAACTCTTAATCCAAAGCCGAGTTTCGCTCATAACTCGAATTAGCATCGGAGCTGCGCCGACAGCTGATATTCGGGCCAAGGCGTGGTAGAGTAGGTCCTCCGTAGCTCACGAGCCGAAATATTATGGATTAACCTAACACAATTCCGATTAAACTTAGAATCAGCCATCGATTTTCATACTAGGCACTACAATTACCTCTGATTTTCAACCTCAATTTTCGTATTTACGATATGGGAAAAGTAGTAAAGAAAAGGGGTATTTACCATGGATAACCGCATATAACCCTATATTGCAATAACACCGGCCACAAGAATCCCGCATACAAAGATTTTCGGATAGTCTCCGATGCGAAATGCCAGACGAGAATGGCACCATCGTCCCCTCTACAACCACAACATGCCAGCCTTCAAACCCCAGCACATATCTTAAAGCCATCCAAAATGGGCAGCCAGTCCGAAGAATATTACAACCTCGGCTCATACAGACGAGCCGTAAGCACAACCAGCGACGTAGCACGGGAATGGACGAATAGAGGGCTGATCTGGAGCTACGGCTTTAACCACGAAGAAGCAGCGAAATGCTTCGAGCGCGCGATCTCCAGCGATGGGAACTGCGTCTTAGCGTACTGGGGCTTGGCTTACGTGCTAGGTCCGAATTACAATAAACCCTGGGAATTCTTTGATGCGGATGAATTAGATAAAGTCATGAAGCGCACCCACAGCGTTGTGCAGGAAGCGAGAACGAAATTAGACCATGCATCGCCTGTCGAGAAAGCATTGGTAGAAGCGCTGAAATATCGGTATCCGCATGATAATGCCGCGGATCCGAATTGGTCGATATGGAACCAAGGCTACGCCGAGGCGATGGGAAAAGTGTATCAAGACTTCGCTGATGACCTAGACATCGCGACGCTCTACGTTGACGCCCTGATGAACCTAACCCCCTGGCAACTCTGGGACATCAAAACCGGCAACCCAGCTCCAAACGCGCGGACGCTCGAGGCAAAGAGCATCCTCGAGCGCGCGATGGCGCAGCCTGGCGGGTCTCATCATCCGGGTCTTTTGCACTTGTACATCCATCTCATGGAAATGTCGCAAACTCCCGAAGCCGCGCTTCCAGCCGCGGGTACATTACGGGAGTTAGTCCCGGATAGCGGGCATTTAGATCACATGCCAACGCATATCGACGTTCTAGTCGGCGACTTCGTGAACGCAATGACGTCGAATCAAAAGGCGATCATAGCCGACGACGCCTTCTTCGCGCGTGAGAACCCGCTGCAGTTTTACACGTTATACCGCATGCACGACCTACACTTCCGTATCTACGCTGGCATGTTTGCGGGACGGTCGAAAGAAACTCTGGATACTGTAACCCGGCTCGAGGCCACACTACCAGAGGATCTGTTGCGCGTCGAGTCACCGCCTATGGCAGATTGGCTCGAGGGGTTCCTCGCTATGCGTGTGCATGCACTTATACGCTTTGGGAAGTGGCAGGATATTCTTGACTTGTCGTTTCGCGAGGACAAAGGGTTATACTGCACGACCAATGCACTAACACACTACGCCAAAGGGATAGCGTTTGCCGCGTTGGGAAATGTCGAAGAGGCTGCTAAGCAGCGCGAGCTTTTCGCTGAAGCCGCGAAACTCGTTCCTTCTTCTCGCATGGTGTTTAACAATAAGTGTGTTGATATCATAGGAGTAGCAGAAGCAATGCTGGATGGAGAACTTGAATACCGACGCGGGAATTACGATTCGGCATTTTCGCATTTGCGCACGGCTATTGACAGGAGCTATAACCTGCCATATGATGAACCGTGGGGATGGATGCAACCGCCCAGCCACGCATACGGAGCGCTGCTCGTTGAACAAGGCCATCACGACAAAGCCGTTGACGTATATGCTGATGACCTCGGGATCAATGATACACTACCGCGTGCACTACAGCACCGTAAGAACGTATGGGCGCTGCACGGATACCATGAGTGTTTAGTGAAACTAGGACGTATCGCAGAAGCCAAGGCTATAAAGCCAGAATTGGATGCAGCGATAGCAGTCACCGATATACCCATCAAATCATCATGTTACTGTCGCACCAGCGTCTTATAACTCTTGGAAATCAAGTAGCATTTACATAGTATGAACTCACGCATAGCAGGATTTTGGTCAAAGGATATCATAGGTTAAGTAGTCGGCATTTATCCATTCAATCATTACTCCTACACAACCAATCCTGTGATGACATTCTCGCGCAAATCAAGACAGCAACCACTCTTTAACCCCCTAAACCCCAATAGCCTTGACAATCTCCTCACCCACCCCCTTAGCACTAGCCGGATTCTGCCCGGTAATCAATTTGCCCCCATCCTGCACCAGCACAAAAGCATCATACGGTTTCTCCGCCTTCCTAAACACAGCCCCAACCTCACGTAACTTATCCTCGAGCAAAAACGGCATATGCTTAGTCATAGCCGCCAACTCCTCCTCCTCATTCGTAAACCCCGTAGCTTCCTTACCCTCCAGCAATCCCTTCCCATCCGCACGCTTCACATTCGCGAATACAATCGGTCCATGGCATACCGCGGCGACGGGCTTGCCAGCGGAGACGAACTCGGCGATTAGTGCGATGGAGTCTTTGTCTGAGACTAGATCGAACATGGGACCGTGACCGCCTGGGTAGAATAGTGCTGCGTATTCGCTGGATTTGCCTAGGAATGAGGAGATTGGTGCTGTGTTCTCCCATAAAGCGGATTTTGTGGCTTTGAAGTTGACCGAGGAGGGGTCTTCCTTGAATCGCTCTACAGAGCCTGGGTCTAGCGGCGCGACACCGCCTTTGGGTGAAGCGGTTATGATTTCGATGCCTTTCTCTGCTAAGACATCGTATGGGTGGGCGAATTCGGGCTATGAAATTGGTTAGTGTTGGTTCGTATTTTGTGAGCGAAGGTCTGTGGGGACGTACTAGGTACCAACCAGTTGGCGCGTTGGCGCTTTCGATGAAGCTGTAGGAGGTTAAGACGACTA
This sequence comes from Hypoxylon trugodes, assembly GCF_022578975.1. Lineage (NCBI taxonomy): Eukaryota > Fungi > Ascomycota > Sordariomycetes > Xylariales > Hypoxylaceae > Hypoxylon > Hypoxylon trugodes. The sequence goes on along the minus strand of NW_026250023.1, from coordinate 1,646,846 downwards.
GAACTTTAGGTGCCATTGTGTCCCTTTCCTTTCTGCTATTACTGGAGTTGTTGGTGTTATAATGATGAGCGTGGTTCAAGATTCGAGTGCAAGCAGCTTATTGTTGATATTTAGAACGTATTACTCTCCACAAGTCTCGGTCAACTTGCCTTATATACCAGAACAAGACCCCTTGACCTTTTTATTTCTTATGATCAATCAACACTTATAAAAATCAGTAAAGAATCACATCGAAGGTGTATTATCTCATAAATCCGTGATGTTAACATACCTACGTAAGCCCTGTCTTTAGCATGCTCCCCTATAAAAGAGCGGGGTGTGGCGTGCTTAACCCCGCTGTAGCACCCCACTGACGTCAGTAAACCCTTCACTCCGGAACTCCTGTACTTGGGTACATATCGCATCAGTAATCAACATCCATATCCCCGTGAAAACTTCTTCGGAGCAACTCCGAAAATCCCACCAAACCTTCGTATATACGCGTATAAGTCGAAGAATGGGAATGTTAATCTCCGTAGGGGATAACGAATACGAAGGAATACGATTGACTTCATATCGGCTTTAAGCTTCGAGCCGTTGCCTTAAGAACTTGGCGGATTGATGAGCTTAATAATTACAATCGGATCGGATCTGTTCCGCGGAAACTAAGCTGTTTCGGATGCATCCGTAAAATTCCCATCGGACAATTGGCCGATGGAAATCAAATATCCCATCTATCGGCATTAGCTCCGATAATTTATATACAAAAACTTCACCGTTTCATAATCTCGCTTTAACACAACGAATAGTGAATATCATCAAATCTTGAATTATATACTGCACCTCTCTAGGTATCATTAAAATTATATACAAATCCGAATTAATCAAAAGCACATCGCTCGCTCGTATGCTAATTCATAAATACTAACAGCAAAATGCCACCCTTTTTATCATCCAGCACCTTTTACCACCCAAGTCCTTAGGAGGTAGGTATCAAGACTTCCTAGTCTTCTCAACAACACTCTTCCACCTCGTTCTAACCAACCTCAACAATAACCAAGCAACCAACCTATAAACCACAATAGTCGCCGCCAACGCGCCAACATTAACAACCGGATCCACATTCAACTTATACAAATCCAGCACCTGCTCACCCGTCTCAATAGTACAGTGTCCATCCGGTAACCTCTGACTATCATCACACGTAAACTTCACACCCCTTAGCGTAAACGGTGCTAGCGCCGCCGTCGCATATTTCAGCGGACTGATGTAATTGAACACGCGGAATAGCTCAGGCATATTAATCGACAGAATACCAGCCATTATCTGCGCGACCGAGAGTAGAATCGAAATAATATTAACAGCGAACCCGGTGTGATTGAACAGCGTGTTGAACATAATACCCAGACTTTCACCACAAGACACGATGCCGAAGCAGCAGAACACGTACACGAAGTACATCTCAGCCGTGCGTGGGAACCCGACTGCGAAGTCAGCTAGAATGCCGAAGAGCAGACAAGCCACGATTTCGAAAGGAACTTCGAGAAGGGTGTATGTGGATAGGAAGGCCTCGACACTATACACCGCATCGTCATCTTCGCGGTAGAAGACCTCGCGCTCGGCCGGATATACCGCGACGTTTTGAAGCATACCCACGAAGTAGAAAGCACCGATCTCCTGCACGAAACCCACCCGGTTCTGAACACTGTAGTAATCATTATGTACTGGTGCGAAGAATAGTGTTAGGATGATTGCCAATCCGAGAACTTGCATTAAACGTGCTAGTAGAAGCGGCGGTTGCCGCCGAAGGTTGATCATCGCGCGATGTAACAGAAGAGGGAAAGCTGTCGCAAAGGAAGCACGCTTATGCACGAGCGCACCAAGTTCGGCCGGTGTCGCTAGAGCTGCCTTATGAAGAGATCGGCGAGGCGCTGGGTTGGAAAGACGCCTTTCGAGAGCTCCCTCGGCGGCTTCCTCCTCTGGGGTATGTACGATGTCGGCGGTTTCCTTCTCGTGATCAGAAGCATGATCCACACTCGTCTCCTTCTCAGTTGCTGATTCCGTATTCGGTTCTTCCGTCTCGTTGATATCCGAAAGTCGTGAAGCGGCTTGTGGTGTTCCTGATGAGGATTGTTTTGTCATCTGAGTCCATGAGTCGATCAATTTTCGAACCTTCTCTCGACTCTCTTCCTCCCTGTGCGCCTCCTGTAGATCTATCGTGATAAGATCAAGTGCGAAATCGGCAGGGTTAGTATGTTGGGGACATTGATATCCAAGCTTGCTAAAATATGGTAGCATATCCTTGGCTGGGCCTGCGTAAGCAGGGGAGCCACCTCTGGCAAGCAACAGTACATTCCCGAAATGGTTAAATATGTCAGATCTCGCTTGATGTATCGTGAGAATAAGTGTACGCCCTTCTCTCGCAAGACCCTGGAGCACTTCCAGAATACTACTCGCTGTGAAAGCATCCAATCCACTCGTAGGTTCATCGAGTAATAGGACCCGGGGATCAGTGAGAATTTGGACAGCGATGCTGACACGACGCTTTTCGCCTCCAGAGATACCCTTTACCAGTTCGTTACCTACAAGATTGTCGGCACAATCTTTAAGACCCATCTTCACCAGAACCTCTTCAGCTCGTTGGTACTTTTCGGATTTACTCATCCATGGGGGAAGACGAAGACCAGCAGCGAAGCGAAGGGTTTCTCGAACAGTCAAAGACGGAAGTAATGCGTCGTCATCTTGACAGACATAAGACACAATTGATCGTGTGACGGAATCCGAAGGGACAGCATCGTTAAAGGTCAGCTTGCCAGAAGGCTTATACCTAGTGCCAAGAGTGCTATGCAAACGCAGCGCCATAGCATTCAGCAAGCTAGTTTTTCCCGAACCAGATGGACCCATAATAACATTGAGTGTGCCAGCATGGAACGTCGTGTTAACAGGATTGAGGATAGTCTTAGTCGGTAATTTCTTCCCAAGCGGCGTTCTTTTGTCAAGTGCTAGCGAGAAATCATCAAGGCCAACATCTATTGCACGGACCTCGTGAATGGACCTTGCAGTCATCTTCTCTTTTCCAGCAGAAAGATCCGTATCGGAGGCCCGTGCTCGTGCAATTGACATTTCCACCTTTAGAAATGCAAGACCGATCCAAGAGGTTAAAAAGAAGAGCAGGACGAAACCGAGTATCGCTATTATTGGCCGAGCCACCCAGTTTTCAGGAAATCCAAGATTATCCACGATGTATCGTCCGGTATATGACTTGCAACCTGGATTTGATTCGCCGCCTGGCAATGGACAATCGTAGAAGCTGCCTTCGAATTCATTACTGCAAAGAGCCCCGAAAGCGTAATACTACCAAACGGTTAGCGGGGGATATCAGCAAAAGTGCTCATTCAACTCACAGTGTACGTAATATACTTGGTCCACCTTACGTAGACGGGGATTGTATTGCTCTGAATGAAATATCCGCAGGCCATGCTCTGCAACGTGTACGCAAGGTTGGCGATCAAACTCGCACCTGGGAAATTCCTAACGGCGGCGACGGAACTCATCGCAAGAGTAACCGCAGTATAATGATTAAGTAAGATTACGGAAAAGAATGTGAAGAATTTGGAAACATTAAGGTCGAAGCCGGCCATAAAATAGAATATGACGCTGTACAAAAACGGCACGGGTATATCTTCGGTGAAGAGGCGCGCGATTCGGCGGGATAATATGTAAGGTAGGGCGGTCACACAACCTTCGCTATTCTCGCGGTCGAAAGTCGGGATATCCATCGTTAATCGATATATCTCAAACGTCAAGAACAGATAACCCTGCAGACCAACCGAGATATAAAGAGCACCCTGTCTTGACCGGATTCCGGATTGATCCCGGGCGAGGTCGTAAAAAATGTACCCGGTGATGATAGCCATAAGGATAGCTTCCATTAAAGATCCAGCCATTCCCATCGGATCTCTGTACGTGACTTTGAATGTTCGGTCCGTCAATACCCGTACTTGACGGAAGAAACTTGCATGCTGCGTCATCTTCGGCCTCTTGCGTTTATTGTCCTTCTCAGCAGACTTTTCATCGCTAGAAGATTTGAAAAGTCTTCGCGACTCCTCATTCCATGCGGCCTTTAGTCGCCCAACTCTCGCAGTACTCTCCTCTTCAAGCTCCGGGGTCCGGTTATCAACCGCAGCTTGGTCGATCAAGTATTCGGCAGGGTTAACAAACGCAGGTAGTTCGAACCCAAGTTTTGAAAACCAAGGGATACATTCTTTCATAGATCCAGAGTATACGGGGCTCCCCCTAGATAAAAGCACTAGATTGTCAAATAAATCCCAGATTTCAGATCGCGGTTGATGAATAGTCGTTATAATAGTTCGCCCCTTATTCGCTAAAGCCTTAAGCGTCCTGACTAGTTGATAGGCACTTGTCGCATCCAATCCGGTAGTCGGCTCGTCTAAAAAGAGAATCGATGGATTTGCTAGAAGTTGTACGCCAATACTCGTCCTTCGTTTTTCACCACCACTACACCCGCGATGTTGACTATTACCGATTCTAGTATCCGCGCAATCTTTCAATCCCAGTTCAAGGATGACTTCTTCCACAATGCGCATTCGTTCCTCCTCGGTTGTCGGTGGTGGTAATCTCAAGTTCGCAGAATATCTTAACGTCTCTCGCACCGTTAAAGTTGGGAGTAATATATCCTGTTGCATTACATATGCGTGTCTTACTGAATGTACACCCTCCTGTCCATTGAAAGTGGTAACCCCCGCCTGAGACAATCTCGAACTAAACATACGTTCCGCAATTGTATTTAATAACGTTGTTTTCCCAGAACCACTACCACCAAGAATAGCTGTAAGTGTCCCCGGTTTCAGGTCCGCATCGACGCCAGTTAGGAGGGTTTTGGTTGTTGGACCACCAGGACCTTTCCCAAGCATTTTTCCAAATAAATCTGGGTAAGTCGCAGGATCCCATATCGAAGGCGAAGTATCGACGGTGACCGATAGATTTCGAATTTGTATATCAACGGCCTCGACATCGTCTAAAGATATGTGACCAGCTGCCGACAATGACATTCGTCGGCCGGGTTCCGGTCGAGCAAGATCCATTGAGGTAGAAACCGAACTTAAAGGTTCACATTTTTCGACATCTATAGTAGTCGGCTTCTCTCCGTTTCGCTCGTCGGGGTTCGCAGAAGTGGTACCAGTAACGGTACCTGCGCTCGATGATGCCATTGTTGTAACGTATGTGTTGGTACTAGGAGGAATAAGCTCGGTTTGATCGATATCGGTGGTTTGGATCCGGTAACAACAATGCGATTGCGCAAGATTGAAGTCTACTCGACTGGTTATGACATTCCCCAAGCTTTAGCTAAATTATTTAACTTTCTTCGATGCCAATGCATCTGCAAATTATATGTAAGGTAACCAGGCAGTTTCAATATTCGTAGTTTCCACTCGAAAGGTTATATGTATATCGGCGATAACAAAACCATGTCGCTAATGCATGTGGTGATAGAAGAAGGAAACAGCGTAACTAATCGTATCGCAAACTGTCACGGTCGGGTTCGACAACAGGAAACCTTGAAACGAAACAGGACAAAACGAAACAAAAACAAAAATTCGCTCGAAATATCGCAACAAGGCATTTTCGCCCCCATTATTCCCCAGAAGAAAAAAATAGCAATAGCACTGCTATGCTACATGGTGTAATACTGAAGGTGGTGTAATGTAAGATGCGACATCAGAAAGCTGACCGGGGTTATCCCACGCGATCCAGCAAACCACGTTAGACGGATCCTTGCCACGATCCTTAATTGGGAGAGTAGTGCGCTGCTCGTCTTCCAACCGAAGTGCTACTGGAGCCACTGGGGGTCATATGCGACTTACTAGATCAAGTTGGTTCCCGGCGGGCTCTAGACAGTAATTCTACCGATACTCCTTACATAGTAGCGGGTAATACTATGTATGCTATGAATGTTTTTTTCTTCTTAAGGGTTCGATGTTTTCATTGTCAGTAGATACCCGGATAGGTATCTCGGCTGCGAGAGACTTGGGGAATAAAGGGGTAAACTTTCGACCCGCTTGTTGTACCCTCCGACTTCAAAGGTAGACGGATACCATACCCTGCGGTAAGCGATATATTGGATGTAGATAGCAAATGAAAGAGTAAAGAACTAAGAAAAGACTCTAAGCGAGGATGAACTTGACACGGATCGGTAGCTAACCGATACACACTAAGTAGATATTTCCATGTTAGGATTTGGAGAGAGAAAGAAAGAGAATGGAAATGGGAAAGCCAAGGTCTAGGTCAGTATAGGTGGTATTTGCCCAATACTACCTACTAATTCAGCTCCAGCCCAATCCGAGCGCCTGGTTGGGCTGGGTGGTCCACTAGATAGTCTTGCATGGCGTTTCGTTTCGACATCCATTAGTTGACAGCGGTCCAGTCCCGCCTTGCGGAGTCACTTTTACTTAAGCGAACCCAAGCCTAGAATTCATTATTACCTAGAATTCATTATTATTTTATTTTTATATGATCATGATCGCGTAGATATGTAAAATGATCAGGGGATGTAATATCCATGGATCGCGAACTTGGGGTAGCATCTGGGAATAGCCTAGAAGAGAGAAAAATGAACACCTCGGTAACAGTAGAAGAGAGAAGAAAGTGTAGCTTGTGAGAAGTAAAATGGTCCAGATCTAGTATGGTCGTGTTCGGAAACGAAGCGTTCCGCCTCGCTTGCGCACCTAAAGGAATACCTGGCAACCCTTGTAGGCTGTAGGAAATCGAAAGTCGGTCTAGGCTCACGTTCCACAAAGCCGCAAGCCACAAAGCTGGGGATTTGCATTGCATGCATGGTGCTAGGTAAGCATTTGTCGACGCCTATCTTCTTGTACCAGCCGCTGACGAAGGGGTCAAGGATGTTTGCACTTGGCTTGCCATTCGGTTCTGACCAGTCAGCCAGTCAGCCCAATCCCCCCATCATGAGTGAGATCCGAGAGAGATGAGCGCACGGCTGTTGTGGTCAGAACCATGGAAATGTCAATGCCTATGATGACCGAACTTGGCAGCAAGAATAGACGAGCTGGGCCATCTCGGCACTCTAGCGTTGAAAGAATTGACAAATGGATTAGTTAATGATGAGTGTATATACACCCATACAAAATGGAGTAACCATGGCAATTATTCTGCAACGGGCAGGAGATGAGGAAATAAATCAAATCAAATCAAATAAAATAAGGGAGTACCACTTGGCGATCTTGTCGGTTCCGGGTACTGAGGCGGGAACATATAGCACCCAACACTTCTCTTCCAGTAGGCAATTGATTTATCGGATGGGATATCCCAGTATCAAAATATTGAAGGTGAACCAGGTAATAAAGATGTGAGCATCACGCTCAATTCCTTAATTCCGACTAGACCAGGAAAAGGTATTGTCCAACATAATGCTAATCCCCGAGGGTAGATTGATTATGTACTCCGAATTGGTTTCTTTAGTTGGAAGTTCGCGACGAGAAATTTGAGGTGTGAAGGTGGGGTTTATCAACCAAGCGACCAAGGTACCTAGGTACATAGCCCAGGTATTCTCGGGGTGTTACCGAAAGTAGTATAGTGTCTCTTTTTACACAAAGGCAATATCTACCAGTATGTCTTCCTTCCCTAGCCGAGGCAACTCACCTATCCGTCTATCTTAGTTTGCTTCAACTTAAAAGTTAAGCTTCATTTCTCCATTAAGCTTATCACTAACATGTTGTGCGACGCAAACATCCATGGATGTCTTCGTAGAAAATCATCCGAGAAAAAGAAAAACCAATATCGCAGTCGGAAGCTATCCGAAAGGGCTTGATTGGCGGAGACGAACGGAATCGGAATGCCGTTGGGGGAAGACATAGTAATGAAGGATGGGATGTTTCAGTTCGTACAACTCAACGATACGACCGGTGAATTTTGATATTTGTTGGCGAATATACATGAACACAGCGACGAACACAGTAGGAGTATTACGAAATCATTCATCGAAGTTAATATGTAGAACCTTGGAACCAACATGCGGCGTAGATATCAATCACATCTTCTCCTAACTGTCTCATTTAACCTTTTTATTTTATTTAAAATACCATTTCCAAATGTTCTTACTATTTATCTTAAAAATATCGTAGCTCTTATCCATGCTAAGCCCTACAGGCCTCAACTGATAGCTGGCATAAGTACCTTGGGGGGTAGGTAAACAAAACGTGACGATAGTAATATCGCCTCAATATCCACCCTAACTAAAAGCCAACCTCAAAATCCTTTCCACCCTTACATATACGCATCACTAATGACTCCAAGTAAAACATTTATATCACATAATACCTACACACATAATTATCTAAGCGGGCTCCATCCGGCGGTCCTCCGTAAACAAGTATTGGATAACATTGTAGGGTTCTCCGCGCGGAGAGCTGTCTTTACCTAATAAAACGGGAACAACCCCATAAAGCACGTCAATCTACGTGATTACAACGTGCGACCATCGGTATTCAAAGACAAAACAACTCATCAACAAAAGTAATTCGTATCGTAAAAGCAATCAATTAAACATCTTCGGAAATATCTCTAAACATTCTAAGCTACCTGGCCTAATAATTCCTGTATCCCGTAAGGAAACGCCTCAAACTCCATCTTAACTCACTCGCAGGCCATAAAGTCAGTAAAAGTATCATCAAGTCATCGCGACGAAAAGCTCATCATCATCTTCCATAATCATCTCAATAGCCCCGGTAATGTCTGCTTTCCATCTTTTTTCGTAGGATGCTGATTCCGTCGACAATCCCACTTCCGATCGGGATTAGACATGACAGTATTAGAGGTTTCAAGCGAACCTCTTCTCAACAATGGCTTCACCAACAGGTTTTCCGCTTACGAACCCACCGTTCTTACCTCCGTATTCGAAGACCTTCCGTCCTCGAAGCCATGTCTCTTTTACGTGTCCCGAGAAGCGTTGGCCTTCCCAGGGCGAGCATCGGTTCTTCCAATGCATAGCACCCGAGTGAAGGATCCATTCCTCGGCATCGTCAAAAACGCAAATGTCAGCGTCCATACCGACTTTAAGAGCGCCCTTACGATGCGATAGACCAACTTGCTTAGCCGTAGCAGCACAGCAAAGGCGGACAATATCGACAATACCAGGGGCTTTGTTCCCAGCCTTCGTGCGCTTCTTGGCTGCGGTGAAGAGAATAGGCAAGCCAAGACCGACAGACGAGATACCACCCCAGGCAGCGAAGAAGTCCCCTACTTCTTTTGCCGCCTGGGTGCCCTCTACCGCGGCCTCGGTAACTTGTGCCAGATCAGCCGTCATATCAATACCCGAATCGGAATGGTGCATATGCGGGGCTTCGACTGTTTGGAGATGAGGTGGCAGTAGCTTAAGCTCCGGTGTGCAAGGAGAATGATCCGAAACGACTGTCTTAATGCACGAGTCGGGCGCTATCAATTCTTCCCAAAGTCCGTCTTGGTTCAATTGCTCCCGAATTGGTGGACAGCACTTGTATCTGCAATCGCCGTCCTGGACTCCTTCAGCCGCAAGGCCTAAGTAGTGGAAGCAAGTCTCGGCTGTGATATCCACGCCAGATTTGCGTGCAGCCTTCAAGATCGGGATCGCCTGCGTCGCTGACAAATGTACGATGTGAAGGTGTAGGCCAGGGGCTAGGTGCGCCAACGAGACGATCGCATCGATCGCATACGTTTCGAATGAAGGAGGTCGCGACTCGAGGAATGTCTGGTACGATTTTAGATCACCATGAGGTGCTAGGGGAGGCTCAGATGCTTGCACTGCGTCACCGACGGAATCGGAGATCGGAGGAATCATCTCGGCATGGAACATGAGGGTTGTTGGTGATCCGTTCAATGTCTTCATTGCAAGTGCAATGTCGCCGGGCGAGATAGCTGGGAACTCCTCGACCTGTAATTTACCAGTCAACAATCCACACGTATAGGATTTACTTTCCAAGAAGTCAAACTTACACCCGACTCGATCAAGAAGCCCTTAAAGCCACGGACACCTGCTTCTACCAGTGGGAGAAGCTCATCTGCGTTTCCGGGAATAACACCGCCGTAAAATCCTACGTCGACCCAGCATTGGCCTTCGCTGGCAGCCAATTTCTCCTTGAAGCCTGCTAGTGTCGTAGTAGGTGGGATGGCATTGAGGGGCATATCAATGACGGTAGTCACGCCGCCGGAAGCAGCCGCTCGAGTGCCGGTACTGAAGCCTTCCCATTCTGTTCGGCCCGGCTCGTTCAGGTGCACGTGGGCATCTACAAGGCCGGGAATTATGAGTTTCGAGCCATAGTTGATATATGTGGCTGATGGAGGGAATGACGTCTTAGGCAAGACTGCAGGTACAATGTCTACTATCTTGCCATTGGTTGATGAGATGGATATAGTAGCCGGACTGAGCAAAAGGCTGTCGTCCGGCAAGGTGAGTACCGCCCTCGTGGAAACGAGCACGGTTACCGGGCCGGCGGTTGGTCTAGAAGCGACGGTCATTATGTAAGGGTGGTCTTTTGTTGCTGACCGGTACCTGAAGATGAAAGGCAAGCTAATCTGCTAGCAGGTTGAAGTGGTGGGCTCGGTGGACCAAGAACAAAGTGATAGAAGGGCGTCGAGAACAAAAAAAAAGACCCTGCTTATCGCAATCCCCTTAAAAATGATTGGGTGTGTAACGATAAGACAAAGAAGGTCAAGATAAGAGGGAAACAATGTACAAACAATGCGACTGAGGGAGTGTTATCACAACTCAGCAGTGTGTATTGGTATGCAAGTAGTGGTGGTGACTGGAATGAGGGTGAAAAAAGATAGGCAGACAAGAGACGAAACCTACTGAATGTGGTAGCGTATCACTTACGTGCGATTGTACGGATATATGACGAGAAGAAAGAACAAAGCCGAGAAAATAAGGGAAAAGTAGCGAAGAGGGAACAGCGAACGGCAAACGGGAAGATGGATACGATCGAGTAAGCAGTCACGCTCGATCCGTGTGGATTTCCCTTTTTTTCGGGTTCTACTCAGAACTAAAGTCCCGGTCAGCAGCGATACCGCAATTACCAACGTCCACCTTCAGCCCGACCTGACTCTAGTACGGTCTCGTCCGGTCTCGTGGGCGGTGAACTGTCTGTGGGGTTATGAATGGTGAGTGGGTGAATGCCGCAGTGCCGTTATCTCTCGAGGCTATCAGGGGGGTTGTTACTAAATTACCAAATCACTGGGGGAAAGGAGGAAGATTCGGACTGTGCTACGCCCTGTCCTGATTCAGGATGGCGTAGCCGGTTAGATAGACTGGATAGACTAGAAAGATAGGTCGAGAACATCACGGGAATGTGGATTTAGATAGATAAGGCAAAGACGGGAAAGTGGTTTAAAGTGGGTGTGGGTGACGATAGCAAGAGGGTATGTTGAGTAAAAAAAGGAATACAGGAAAGAGAGAGAAGAGAGAGAAAAAAGGGCGGGACCCTGAATTGGTCAATGGTTGTTATCGGTGCCATCTGATTTGCTAATGAGACTTTAGAAGAGGCTATGACTTGCATTAGCTCGACTGTAAGGGGACACTTTACTCGATTTGGCCATGATTTATGATTTATCCATGATATCGGACCTAGCCGACTTGCATCGAGAAAATTGGATTTAAACAAGAGAAGCAGCTGCGGATGCGTGACACATCACACTCATGCTTTTTCTTTGCATTGTTCTGTCGGTATGTACGTACATACATCCTTCCTACATGACATATGCACAAGTTTATGCTTATGATCCTATTTCCGAACCATGAAAAAGGTATCGATGAAGATTATCGATTGTTTCAGTTTCAATTCCTTGTTTTTTTTAATTCTCTAATAAGCATTAATTATTATGCACACGCCCCCCAAGAAATGATTTATCGCAGATTTTTTAATCGCAGATCTCTTGTCTTGACGACTGTGTTACGTCGATGGCGCCCCAACTGGATGGACAATGTGGACCGCACTAAATATTCACCATGAATTTTTATCGAGCAATCATTTCTCGATAGATTCGAGTAAACTTCGAGACAACCCATGGACGTGGTGGCGTCTACGAATGGCCTCATTTCACCACCGAATTTGGTAAATCACCCCTCGTCCACGTGGTTACTGTCGCCGGTTTCTGAATATTCATCATGTAAATATATGGTAATATTTTCGGTTGTTCCCGGCTACTGCAAAGGTCGAGACTCCCATCGCATCAGGGGGTTAAGTAAATTGCCTATCTGGGATTGCTAACGAGCAATTACCAACTCAGCAGGAAGGAAACTCCACTTCTGTCTGGTTACCTCCCTAACTAGTAATAATAAAGTTCTTCACCGGCTACCATTGTGTTGGACCAATCGAGGCAAATTGGTATTCTTCCGCGGGCCGCGACTGTTAAACTGTGGGTTTTCTAATGTTGAGAAGGTTTATGCTACGCCCGTCAGGTATGATGACGAACACTTTGAGTTAGATCCACTGTGGAAACCGGTATGATTTTGAGTTTTTCGATCGGCCGCATCTGGATGGTAGGACGAATAGCCTCGGCGGGGTTGATACTTCCGTCAACTAACAGAAATGCTATTCCGTGCCGGCCCCGAACCACCGGGTCCCGTCCCTTCCTAATAACAATTCCCGATTCCAAATTAGCTTTGTCAGCCTCTACGAATTTGATGGATAATAATCATCTAAATATAACTATCGCAAGTTTAGACGCCGTTGCGGAGTCTCTATCCTGAGTCGCTATAACAGGTCCGTTTACAGTCTAACATTTAGATCCGATCCAAAACAAGAATTACTTGAATATCGCTTCAACCACGGGTCATACTATCATAAAACAACATAGCCTCAATGATGATAGTAATAATCCACATAATATTAAGCTGCTTTAATTTTACAAGTTCCACATGTAAGGCTTTTCTAGAGCCGCCCCGGGAAGTCATGACTAAGTTATCGGTTCGGTCAGGTCTGATTAGCCCAGTCCCTAACATCGATCAGGATACAGCAATCGGTTATCGAAACTCGATATAGTCTATTAATAGAACCTTAATAAGAGCTTTAGATCAACGTATAAGTCATTTGCCGTACATGTTCAGATCATCTCGATCGCGGCCCGAGTTGAGCACTGAACCACCTGTGTACCAATATCATGTAGGTACTTTTTGGATGCATCTCATATGTCATATGAACTGTACATATGTTATAATAGTCGTACTAGCTATGATGCTTGATTCAAATGCGTTATAAATTAGATAGCATTGCTTTAGGCTTGTTGAATAACTCTAATATGAAAGGTACCAATTAAAGAAGTATTTGTTTGTATTTCAATCTTGGACCTGTGAACCCAACCATAGCGTGACCATATCTCTTCAGAGACAGAATAACCAAAGTGCTTGTGTATCAAATTATAATTCATTCGGGTATCCTCATATTTCAATCCCTATCTTCCCAATAGTAAACCTAACGCCTATTGAAATCATTCTGAACCGCCATTTTCTAATACCAAGTGTCCCCATCCTTAGCCAACCCCATATGACCCATTCCACCCCTCAAAGTGTCATTGAAAGACACCAACTTCGCGTAGTTAGGTAAGTACCTTGGTAGGTAACTTATATATATGGGGTATCGTCGAGAGTTCGAGTCGACATGCGTAACACCACTCGTTGTTCAAAGGGGAAAATGCATAAAGGAAAATCTAAATCTTCGATTCTGTAATGTTATTAGTTCCTATGTTTTGTTTGCATTCATGCCAAAAAGGAGATGTTCCTTACCTGCTAGTGCTCGCCACATATAAGCCGTATCTGGGTACGAACTGCGAACTGGACGACGCTTAGGCTTGGGAGTTGAATCTCTATCCTTCAGCTTCGACTTGATCTTCTGAACAGCCTTATCCATTATGCCTGAGGATGAACTACCGCTAGATTGACTGGAATATGTACCGGTCGATGACTTTCGGCCTGTAAGATAGGAGTTAGCAAACCATTGAACTGAAGTTCTGATAATAGATACAATAAAACAACATTGTACTTACCATTGTTGTTCTTCTCGGAGTTGTCCCGATATGGAGTCTCTACTAAAGTCTTCTCGGAAGCAAACGACGATCGCCTCGGCTCTTCGACCGGGGACGAGTACGGGGATTGCTGAGACATTCTGATACACTCTGGACTCGGCACGAATATAATTAACTCGGTGGTATGATTGTTGGCTTCAATGAGTTCCTTACGGCTAAGATGTAAGTCAATGTGGGGTGTATAAGCCGTTGTTGGAAGGTCGAGAAACTCTTATATTAAGTTATACAACACACTCCCTAATAACAGGTAGCTGACCTCGTTAATAATTCAATCTGTTATAATTACACCGTGTGAGTCATCTATAGCCATCTCGTCATTCAGTTACCGCTTTATATAATCATGCATCCATGCCGTCCTGCGCAGCTCTATGCGAGCCTTGCAGCTTCTTCACGCACAGCACCGAGCACCGAATTCCGAATTAAGCCTAGAACTTACCAAGACCAAACTAAGAACCTTGATGGCTAAGCCGAGCTTCATACAAATAGGGCTATGCCAAGGAATTCCAGCGAATCGGCGTTGGCCTGGTGGGGGCCAGCTGACGATTCTTCTTCTATTATAGCTGTAAGCCGAAGCCGAAGCGTCTTTGTTCAGCAACTTTCAACCCGTCTTCAGATCAGCTTATATCGGAGTCGAAAAGTTTTCGATTGGCGGCTTCGGTTCTGCAGATTGTGATTGAATTGCGTCTGCTTGCTTTGCTTTTCATTCGTCACACCTATCAATGGAGGACCATGCGTATGCGCCATTACTCCTTCGCCGAAATGGTCGGCCTCAGGCATGCGATGTAAGTAGCGCCAATCATTTACCCCTTTCAAGCGATTTGCGCAATTATTGATTACGAAATCAAGCCATGCCGCAAGCGCAAATTAGCCTGCGACCATACACAGCCCGTATGCAGTCGGTGTAAAAAGAGAAAACAAGAAGCGGATTGTGTGTATATCGTTTCGGATGGTAACTCTAAGCCACCGGAGTACAAAAGTCCGTTGCCGTCTCCAGTATCTTCTGCCGCATCGGGAGCTCGGAGCGGGACTCCTCGGCCAGTCCAAAATGCTCCGGTAGCGAGACCCGAAGTACAGGTCCTAGGCCTTGCACGACCCGGCTACCTTGGCCCAACGAGTTACTGTAACATTTACGAGGATACCGAGAATAGCCTGTCGCTTCTTCAAGGGGTGGGAAGCGCTACTCCTCCACAACATGAGAGTGTTGCGCCACGCGACCCCATCAAAGTCCCGGAGAAGATTATGCCCCCTCGGATACGTGAGATATGTCTTGCGGTGCTTCGCACAATACCCGATCCAGACCAAGGCTCCAAACTCTACTTCAAGCACGGGAGCGATGGCTGGGTACGTCCTGTCGCGTTGCGAATGGTGAAATCTTTCTATCAGACGTTTGGCCACTACTTCACGGCACAGCACAGGTCAACGGCTCAACTAGAAGAATTAGCTCGGATACTTTGCGCAAATACTGCTCGACCCGTCTCCGATGATGAACCGAATCCTGAGCGGTGGGTTAACCAATTCATGGGTGAAAATACGCGATGGGAGCTCATAGGGGTGTTATCCATATTTTGGGTGTTTGTTCCGAGCTCGGATGCTGCTGCGTGGTGGAGAGGGAAACGGACCGCCGAATTTGATCGGAATTTTAGCATAATGAGGGAGAATCTACGCCTTTGCACTGAATTGTGTAAAGAGTTCTCCGCCGGGAATGCTTTGATGCTTTACCTGACACAGAGGCGCACTGCTATCGATTCCATGTCTCTTGGCGATGCTAGTAAGTCTTTCGCATCAATTTGTCCAGCGTTAAGTTTCCTCTTTATCGGGTCCGATATAATCGAATGTTTAAATAAGCCCTTATTGACGAAGGATTCTCTGCCTAGGTTTGGTCGTGTGGAGGTCACACGCGGAGGCAGTCTCGCTATTGACTTTCCTTGGGTTCCACGCCCTCGAAGAAACGGACCAACGTCAGATGTCTATGTCGCTTGAGATAAAGAAGAGGCTATTTCATCACTTGTTTGTGATGGCCATGGTGGTCGTTTCTTTCACCGGACGGCCTCCCCTTCTTGTATCTCGATACTCGTCAACCCCTTTACCCCTCGATATTAGCGACGACGAATTATTTTCCGACCACGAGACTTTTATGAAAGCTATCGGACGTCTCGACGAAAAAGGTTGGAATACTGATGGAAAATTGCATACTTCTACTCGTATACGTGCACGGTCGATTCTTGCTTCAATTCGGGAAGAGATTTTTGAAATCGCTCTGGGTTGTAACCAAACTGCGTCTATTGAGACTCTACTGTAAGTGGATAAACATATGTGAAAGTCGGTACGCTTCGAATTAATTGCATCTGACTAAATAATGCAGCCAACTTCGAGCACGGGAGCTACAAACGGTGACGGAGTTCCCCGCTTGCTTACACTTTGACTTGCGGGATCTCGAGAACTATGAGGTTCCGTCAGAAACGATGTCTTCAAGGCTATTTGTGAAACTGGAACACTTACAGAATATGTTTTTCATTGAAAGGCTCTTGGTTCGAAGTGGTCATGAGGACAAGGGCGATCTGTTGGGAACCAGTTATGACTTGGTTACACTAACTTTACCTTGGTACGTTATTGGATTCTTTTTCTCCTCTATTGCACGTGTGCTAACGAGTTTCTAGTATGTTGCGATACTTTGGATCCTCATCTAGAGCCTTTGTAGCGGACGTTAACATCGAATAGGTTACCTTAACTTGGATAGGCTAGCAGCCTTTAGGAACGATTGCGAATGGCTAGTGAGTACTCCAACCTGTGGATTGAGACGAAGCCTTTGACCTAACAAACATACCAAGGTTATGGCGTACGCTGTTCCTGCCGGCGGTATCCTATGCTTGGAACTTCTGAAGCCGACACTCCACATCAAACCTCATAGAGACCCTCGTATTACTCGGTCTAACATTATCCAGAAGCTTAGTCTGCTTGTCGCATACTTGCACTGGGTTTCCCCTTCGGGACCGAATGGTGATTTGTGTAGCGACGCTAAATCGGTCATACAGCGTGTCCTCGACCAAACGTTGAATGCAGCATCAAGCGTGTATGAGCCGCCGGCGGTTTTCGAGTGGGACTTCTCGACCCAAGTAGATTTCAACTTCGACCTTCTGGATACATTTGATTGGAATCGACCGGATTTCCCTTTAAGCCAGCAATCAAACCCGTAATGAAATTGTGCCTACTTAGACATAGCGCTGGCGCCTCTGACGTAGGTGGTATCAGACCTAATGATAACAAGGATACGATAGAGGCGGCCTAATGACTGATGCATCCGCGGGAGTATGAGGTGGCTAAAATGATAGAAGTGAGTAGAAGGGGATCATTGATCTATGTAAATTAACGCCGTGGATATCAGGCTGTTTAGACGATCGTAGGGGATAGAGGTGCTTTGGTATGGATGCAAGTTTTGGAGGCGATGAAGGCCTAACCATGAAAGGGAATGAATAAATTTATGCATCGTGATTCGGACTAGCCAGCGACATAACCGTGCCTTATGATTGATCGTCACTGTCGAGCGGTAGCCACTTAGTTGGGGGCCGTCGTAAGTACCACACCAACCACCTACTACATATATCTCAGTAATTCCCCATCAATGATATATGGACAACTTATATTTAACGAATTTATGAATCTGATAACTACTACCTAAATCTTGGTTTTATCGTTGTCTTTAAGCTATTAATCTAAGATATTCTGGTGTTTTCGGGTTCAATAACAGGCTCGGAAAGCTGCCGATCAACAGTGAGCCAAGACGGCATGCTGCGTAGATATAGTGGGGGATCTACTATCGATACAATAATGTAACCCTTGTTGCTCCCTAAGATGCTACTGGTAGGCCCTTTACTGAGCTAATTTCCCCAAATCTTCAGTGGAATTATTTTAAACGTCGCGATTCCCACGCGCTCGCTATTGGGGTTTATGGCCAAGATGTAACGAAGCAGTGAACATACGGTACGAGCCGCATGCGCAACAATACCTAACTCGACCATAATTTCATTATTTTAAGTTAGGTACTACGTTGTAATACTATTGTCGGACTCTGTCGGACTCGCTGTTAACCTTCCTCATCTTTCATTAGCGCTAGGAATATCTAATATGCAGGAACAAGCACGAAATATCCGAACCCCCTGTACAAGATACAGGATACCCTACGACCCCTACGACAAGCCCTAAGCCTTCCAATCTCTGGTCGCGATCGGCCCGGCTATTCAAGCTTATCTACCTTCTGCAGTTTGCTATTCGCTTAACACTAACTCCTCCTAATAGAACCCTGGATATTATCTAGACCAGAGCACGAGCGACAAGCATGGGTTCATTCGTCAGGCAAACAACATTTCCAACTTATCTAACTACATTCCTTGATTCCTACCTATCTAGGTAGATACGCTCGTCCCCTTTTCTTTTTTCTATTGCGAAATGTTTGCAGGATTCGATACCCCGCGTTTCCGAGAGTATGGAGATAGGACTACGCGGCGCGTATTTCGAGGAGATTACTCGATGTAACAGTGGGACGATGATTGGGACACCTGCTCCGGTCACTTCTAAGGAAGCCTGTCCTGTTTCCTGTTCTATCTGGGTCTTGCCGCAGCTTGCATGATGCAGTGGCATAGCGAGAGAAAAAAAAATACATCGGATCGCCAGGAATGGAAGGTTATTTTGATATGACCGGTCTTCTTTGTTAAGACGAGATTCACGCGAGTTGGTCACGACCACCCAACAAGCCTAAGACATGTCTCTCCTTCTATCTTTTTTTTTCTAACTATCTCTCTTCCTCTTTCGCTCTTTCTTGAAGTTATTTGAAGACAATTGAGTTTATCCTCTTATCTTAGTGGTTGAATTCTTGTCTTTGAATACTATTATGTTTCCTCGTGCAGCATCCAGTCGAGGAATGTATTGTATGTATTGATTATTGCTCCACCACCCATAAGAGACTATGATATAGGACACATACCTCAAATCTACATTCGTTTGTTCTTCATCGCCATTTCTTGCTTTGGCAAGAAATTTAGTCGCAATGTATTCATTTAATTTGCGTCTATGTTCGATCGCTCTCACCATCGCGGCGACGATCCTTGGAAGCAACGCCGCGGATTTTGACCCTCTCTCGTACGTTGATCAACTGATCGGGAGTCGGAATGGAGGGAATATCTTCCCAGGAGCCACACTTCCGTATGGCATGGCGAAAGCCGTAGCCGACACTACTAGCGGAAGTAATCAAGGTGGTTTCACGCTGGATAATACTCCTATCTCCGGGTTTTCGGCGATGCACGACTCGGGTACAGGAGGTTCACCATCTCTAGGCAATTTCCCGCTTTTTCCATATGCGAGTTGCCCAAGTGATGATATCGACCAGTGTGATTATCCCAAGAAAACCCGTGCCAACCATGGTGGATTTAACGACAGCAGCGTTGTGGCGCGACCAGGGTATTTTGAGGTTACACTTAACTCCGGCGTCAAAACCACTATGACTGCCTCTCAACATGCTGCACTATTTCAATTCACTTTTCCGGCTGCAGATGGAAATGTGTCGCATCCTCTCATTTTGCAGGACTTGACGGATCTCTCTGATTCGCGTCAAGATAATGGAACTGTTTCTGTTGATGAGGCGACTGGGAGAATTACGGGGAGCGGTCGCTTTCAATCAAGTTTCAGCCAAGGAGAATAGTAAGTATTCATAATTATGAGTATATGAAAACAACTAACTCCGAGACAGCGTCATTTACTTCTGCACAGACTTTTCAGGTCGTCAGATTTTTGACAACGGCATCTTTGTTAACAGTAGGGCTACTACGGATGCCAAGAATCTGACCATCTCTAGATCGATTAATGGGTACCCTCTTCCCGGAGGGGCATTCGTCCGATTTGAGTCTGGTGATGAGCCAGTACTCGCTCGTGTGGGCTTGAGTTTCATAAGCACTGATCAAGCATGTTCCAATGCTGAAGCTGAGATACCGGACTACAACTTCAACAAAACCGAACAAACAGCCGTTGACGCTTGGAAGGAAAAACTCAGCCCCATCACTGTTTCTGCGGGTGGAGTAGATGACTCTTATCTCATTAACTTCTACAGCGGAATTTACAGGTAAGGCTAAGCGTCGTTAGAATGCGAGTGAGGAATAACCCGCTAACCCGCCGACTAAGAACAATGGTGAATCCCCAAAACTACACAGGGGAAAACCCCCTCTTCAACACCGGCGAGCCGTACTTTGACTCATTCTATTGGTAAGCTAACGAAGAACCGGTTCGCGAAACTCGTTATTGACCATGCACAGCCTCTGGGATAGTTTTCGAAGTCAGATCCCGTTCCTCACTCTAACCGATCCCGACGCCGTAGCACAAATGATCAGATCCCTGATCGACACCTACAGGTATGAGGGTTGGTTACCTGATTGTCGGATGACTTTTTCAAAAGGTTACACACAGGTATGAACCTCTAAACCATGTATTCTGAACTTAACTGACGGTTCTCAAGGGTGGCTCTAACGCCGATGTAATTTTGGCGGATGGTTTCCTAAAAGGCATCACGGCTGGGATTGATGTGAGTATGCCAGAATGTAGTCTCATTAAATCATTACTGACACGATACAGTGGGATACGGGCTACGAAGCGATCGTAAAGGATGCAGAAGTTGAGCCCTTTGACTGGTCCAGCAACGGACGGGGTGGCCTTGACAGCTGGAAAGCTCTCGGCTACATCCCAGTTCAAGATCTAGACTACAAGGGATTCGGTACTATGACGCGTAGCGTTTCGCGTACTCTGGAATACAGCTACAATGACTTCACTATATCGCAAGTGAGCCAGTTGAGAAATAATACGGCGGATACACAGAAGTACCTCCAGTCAAGTGAGAATTGGAGGAATCTGTAAGTCGAGAGGAAACCGTACCAGAATTGCTTACTAATCACAGTGTTCAGATACAAGTCCGATCAGACGTCAAAGTTCTCCGATGGCACTGATACGGGATTCACTGGGTTCTTTCAACCGAAATTCTTGAATGCGACATGGGATCATCAAGACCCTCTATTGTGCAGCAACATCGACACTTCAGGGACGGCCTGCTCACTCCAGAACACAGCAAAGGAGACGTTTGAGTCCAGTATCTGGGAATACGGCTTCTTCGTACCGCACAACCAGGGCGACCTGATAAGCCTCTACGGTGGCCCGGACGAGTTCGTTCGCCGTCTCGATTTCTTGCATGACAGTAACATTACATACATTGGAAACGAGCCCGCGTTCCTTACCGTGTTCCAATATCACTATGCCGGCCGACCCGCTTTGTCAGCAAAGCGTGCGCACTTCTACATCCCCCGATACTTCGACACAACTCCTGAGGGTCTCCCGGGCAATGACGATAGTGGCGCCATGGGGTCCTTCGTCGCTTTTTCGATGATGGGTCTATTCCCGAACCCTGGGCAGAATGTGTACCTAATAGTTCCTCCTTTCTTCGAGTCTATCAACATCACGAACCCTCAAACCGGGAAAACTGCAACGATCCGCAACGTCAACTTCGACCCCACGTATGACAGCATTTACATCCAAAGTGCGACGTTAAATGGTGAGACGTATACCAAGAATTGGGTTGATCACAGTTTTTTCACCGAGGGCAAGGAACTTGTCCTTACGCTCGGTAAGAATGAGAGCTCGTGGGGTACCGCGGTGGCGGACTTACCACCGTCGCTAGGTGACTACGCAGGTTTTAACAAGACGACGTCGGGGAAGAAGTTGGCCCGTACTGTAGGGCAAAGATATGCCCCAAATTTCGGTCAAGATGGGCTTAGACTCAACTGATAAAGGGGTGGTTCGGGCGCTATATACATAGAGCCGTATAAACATGAATTATACATAGTAATAGTAATTAAACATTTATAATTCCAATTTAATAAGGTTATGGATGTACAGACTTGCTATCATTTACAGTGGCGACCTCGCTGGCTATATGGGCTGTTATTGTGTGACGAACCTTATAATACTAATAATCTTAAACACACACAATATAGAAACTGTCTAAAAATATATGGTCAATGTAGAAATATGTCAGCAAGTTTCATATCGGTATTCAGTGACATCCGATTCTTGTTGTAAAACATTGGAATAATAATTACCTAGGTAAAGTAGCTAGCTCTAGGTGTGTAACGAAGTTTAATAACCACAAAAGACATAAAAGAATCAACATCACGCCGCATATAAAAGCCTAAGAGTTTATTTAGAAACGATATCTTAATACTAGCCACCTAACTTAACGAGATGTTTAAGAACTCGTACAATTAGAGAGGATTCTGTCCGTCAAAACGCATCTGGATAGGCTAACAGACACCATAGTTTACATGAGATAAGCAATTACCCTATGTACTTGGGGGTCAGGACCATTGGTTATAATACGACATCAGTCATATAAGGATATGTAAGCAGCTGCTAGAAAATTAAATCGTTTCTGTGTAACTATTTAGGAGACTAAACTCTTTGCAATTTAGTTCTATAAGGGGATAGAATAAGGGGGTTCTATACGTCAACATACATTACCTGGCCAATATTCGTCAATACTGCTAATTATCATATAAGTTTTGTCTTGGCTTATTGTTCTAAAAAGCCAATCCGGGTTGAAATCTTACCAAGGTAGATAGAGTATTGAATCATTTACATTATTCTATAATGTCATACCGTCTTCATGTTGACCCCTAACCTTTCATTGGATATAGCTTCTTACACAAGCAAGTTAATAAGCACCTTGCTTATACTTGTAACACTACTGGTCGTACAACATGACACGCTGTGACATACTATTAAGTCTATACAGAGCGTTGTTACGGTAGTACAGCAGTGTCACTTGGCACGGAAATCGATGACAATTTTTTGACATATCAGGATATGATGTAATCAGATTAACACATCTTCCTAAGATGCCGAAAGAGCCCGAAAGCTTCCGGTTCGCTTGAATAGTGACGTTCATTTATGCTTAATAGAATTTCCCTTGGCGTCATTCGCCTCAGGTAAGTGATAGCGGCATTCATACTACTAGTCCAGTTTCAATGAGCCAGAGGATAATAGATTCTGTCAGCGAATCGCATGATGAACCTCCATGTAGCGGCCCCGGATACAACGACGCGGAGGAAGGAGGAAAAAAAACTGTGGAGGAGCACATCGGTCTCCTCCAGTTCGCTCGGTTAGAGTGTGGGATTCACCGTCAGTTGATAATTTGGGGACTCGCTGAGAAAGGACCTCGGCTGGAAAAACCTAAGCGGTTGGCAAGTAAAACGTGTTGGCGGAGGCGGCAGCTGAGTATTTGCACAACTGGCGTGCTGGCAGCGTCGTCATCATCTGCATCTTTCATCCCGTCTCGAACCTTACTGCTGGATCATTAGCCGGTGGGGGCACAGCGAGCTTGTAGGTACTATTGCTATACAGGCGACCCTTTAAGAGCCTTTCCTTACCTCTCATCTCTCTGCCTGCGTTGCGATTTACAGCTTGACGCATGCATACATATGCGTCGGGATGTAACCCTACATGCCGCGAGCTCTCTCCAACATTACCACTGGGTCTTATCTGGAAGAAAAGCGGAAACGATCATCTTTTTTCCTGGGAATTTCATGTTTCGGCACGGCGTGGGCTATTAGGGTTCTGTGCAGCAGATCGCCGTCCATGGGGGTTTGCTTCAGAAGTAGGAGTAGGTAGGGCTCTGCGGAGACGTGGGAGGAAATTCCATTCATATTTGGAGATACCTCCAACAATATGTCACAGCTAATATGCCCTGAATATACTGAAATAGATTATTGGTGCGGAGGCATCCCATGCTTTAGGCGCGTTCCGTTGCTGTTCAGCTCTCCCCATCACCGCTACTATTTCCCCTCCCTAGAACCAAAACTACACACGGGAACACTTGCCTTTTCTTAGTCTGCACACGACTAGCAATTTTTTTTGCCCTTTGGAAATGTGATATGTCTGAAAACAGCTGCCTTAGGGTATGTAACTCATCACGTTTGGCTCACCCAAGGGACCATTACATTCGAGGCAGTGTTACCACATAGACGCCTCCTTGACTAAGTAACTACCTCGTCCAGGTTCTTAGAATTTTTGTCTGCCGAACATCACTGCGAGCACATTGGGGCTCCAGCCTTGCTAGAAACCAGAATGCCGACACAATTGGGTCACCATAGCCCAATCTAGCGGAACTATTCACAAAACGCCCGCGAATCAAATCTTACATCCCCGCTCCCCTCTCGTTCGCGAAACATGGCCTATCCAGTAATTCCTATTTGACAGTTCCTATGAATGAGATATGTCCCGAGATTGTCTGCTTCGGATAAGCAAGGCTACCATTGCACCGAAGCCCAACGAAGCCATTTAGTAAAGCATCGAAGCCGCTTTTGGACGGTTACACACGGAATGGGGGTATACTTTGATAGGGCAAATTTTTCTGACAGGTTGCACGGTTCCCAAGAGCGGCCACTGAATTATTGCCCGTTACTAGATCGAGGTAGTTGACGGAAAGGTTACACGTTAGATTTCCTTCCGGGTAGCTGGATGATACTATTCGCCACTTGACAGCAAACTCGCAGAGCTAGCGTCAATATTAAATAATTGTTCCTGACATTAGAATGACTCCAGTCCTGCTCGACCACGTTGCAAATCCGTCGTTTTCTTTGGTTGAAATCATTGACTTATTGTAGGCTTACGCCCGTCGATACGGGTTGGAGAACCAACTTGGGCATTGTTAGTTTAATTAACTAAATCGTCGATGGGCATCAACCAAACCCGCCGGATCGCGATGTGTCTCTGCCTTAGTAGCTGATGACAAGACATGATCGCGAAGCGGTGAAGAAACGGTCGGGGAAGAGAGACCATGTGACCAACTATACATCAAGCAACGGCTTGCGAGAAGTATAGTCTAAGATGCGGAGAGCTGCGAGTAAGTCATGCCGTCATAATCGTACGAACTTGGAACTCAGTAAAGACTAAGTCGCATCTAATTATCGAAGAGGATAGATCTTGGGCATCGAACTACCCAGTCTGGCATCTCCAGCCTTAGGTGTTAGAGGGGTAAGACTCGGATTAGCCAAGATGCAAGACTTGTGATAGCGCCGAAGAAAATCTGCAGTCTAGCGATCTGGACGGGAGATCTGCCATGGCTGTCAGACGCCGGCCTGGACTAGTCCGATGCCTCTCGGCGAGGGCTCCGCTACGATTATGTTCTCGTGTCCGATGACTCGTATTGGTAGCTTGTAGGGCTAGACACGCGGGAATACAACTACAACAATGAGGAGACTATTCGGGGTAGTAGTGATGCGTACGTTGGTTGGGTCCCCCGAGTACCATCTTCCGGGCAGACGAGCCGAACTCCTTTTTGTTGATGTACCCTCATAGCACCGTATTGTTAGCCAACTGGACGGCTTCCGCGATCTAGTTGTGTTGGGTGCACGGAAAAGTCGCCCATCCGCGGGTGTTATGAAAGCTGCCCAATCCCGATCTCCTTCAAATACCAAAGACGACTAGATCTTACGGTATATTTGCTACGCGAAGTCGCCTGTCTGTCCAAGTAGCAGCCGGATAAGGCGCTGGTACTTTTGCACCTAATGTTTTGTCAGGGGCTGGCGGTACACCTAGCGATTTGCTCATTTCCCTATGTATCTCCGTCACCGACTTTCCGGGCCCGTCCTTTCACGCGACTCTTCCTAACGCATGAAACGAGGGGTCACTGTAAGACCGGCTCATCGCGATGAGCACTACATGAGCTTTCATGTTTAGTCTCGTGGAAAAGATATGTTAATCGATGAAGCTAATTTTTTGGTTGGAAATCTAGCTTCGAATCTCTAGGGCTAAATTTAACCTAGCGAAATAGATCAGGCGGTATAGCTGGATTATTATTTGCTAGTATGTCCGCTCGACCGGTAGATATGGAGTAGATATGGGGTTTCAAAGTGGTGTTTCGCGTTTCTGACAAGCCATGATTAATCACGATGATGGGCGAATATCGACCCGCTACCATGGAAATCAGGTAGAGAAATCCGGGCAGAGAATACTGTCTTTGAACCACATCCCGTGTACTAGATGCCGATCCGGTGAGGTGTGAATTCTATTTGCAGTGCTGAGGGACGCTTTATCTAAGGATAATTCGCAAAAGTGAATGATCAACAGTCACGCCGTGTATTCCAGTCCCTTTTTTGACTTGCGCGTATAACTACTGCTAGTAAAGGGATAATCAATCTTGATGCCAAGCAGCCTAGCCGGAGGAGCCATCAACCTGTCATCCATATAAAACCCACGATTCTGTGGATCCGAATGGCGTCGACCGGT
Organism: Hypoxylon trugodes; assembly: GCF_022578975.1. NCBI lineage: Eukaryota > Fungi > Ascomycota > Sordariomycetes > Xylariales > Hypoxylaceae > Hypoxylon > Hypoxylon trugodes. The sequence continues at coordinate 1,620,464 of NW_026250023.1, read as the reverse complement.
GCTAACCTCCATTATGGGTCTTTTTATGAGCACTCATTAAAATAACCATATTTATTCTAGCAGTGATAAACTCGTGAGCCTCAGATATTCGTAGCCGGGGGAAAAGTCAGGACATGAGTATGCTTTGTCAACTCAGACGTTCAATATGTTAGTACCTAGGTATAGATCAATATTCACCACGGAGTTTTCGCGGTCTGCATCGTGAAACAAGGAGTAACATAGCAACTTTTCAAAGAGAAGGAATGAATGATTCTTGGTCGATGTATCATTAAGTACCATCAATAAGGTAAAAGCCTCCTCTCGAGTTAGCCTCATCGAGCAATAGGGGGTGCGTGGAGTTTTTAAAGCGGGATCAATACTAAGCAGGGATTTGTTGCTGACCCTAGCCGATACAAAGCTGTTCGACCGATTGATTAACGGCTCGCGCAAGATATGCGAATGCAGCTCAATGGGTCCTCGCATAGTATGTACTCACAAGAGGGGAACTTGGAATGGAACTGCAGCAAACATACATGCCAACATGCCTGGAAAATTCTACCAGGATGGACCCCTATCTTTGAGTCCTCGCCCATCCCGCGCGCTTCGGTTTACTCTGGAGCGAATTAGTACTTACATACAGCTATACGGAGTACACCTTACGGCCTAATAGGCAATGTAGGTGATCTGCGTATCCTGTACGGTTTAAGTAGCCGACGTTACGTTCGCGCCGGCTCCCCCCTGCTAGTTGACAGTTCTGCATCTGGACGAATTTGGCTAGAAATGTCCTCATCTCGAAGCCTGAAGGTGAAAATTATACAGTATGTTTGCTGTAAAATACTGATCCCCTTTGTTTGTACGTCTATCTCTTTTTAAAAATAATGACCTTATTCGGTTTTTCGGTGAGTTTCATAATGTACCTGCGACGCCTGATATGCGCTCGGTTATCATAAGTCTTGATCGCCAAGAAGTCGTTGAATTATGACAAGATCCTAACCCCGGAATCCAGAGACATCCTTCTTCGGGGCAAGCCGGAGGCACGCTTTTTGGCATCTGCATGCGACGCTCGTCTGAAGCGTGCATGCTAGTGGTCTAGCCCGAAATACTCCTACTCTCCGTGTGCATTCACTCTTGCCCCCCTTTTCGCAGCCTCTATCTACCGCGTAGGTGCGTCTCCCGCTATCATATTGGACGACGTTGTTGTCGCAACTAGTGAATATGATGACACAGTGCAGCGAAAAAAGATTAGCGACAATGTACGATGACCTCGTTATGAGCCCCTAAAACTGTGCGGCAGTAGGTTGGGTTCACTGGCTATTTGCTCTGCCCGCGTCGTACAGGACTGCGCCGCGTGTCCCTATTCGTATGAGGCGCGTCTAAGTACCCCATGCGTGCCAGCGATCCTACGTTTATGGAAGTGTTGAGGACACCACACGTCGGGAAAGATTGGTAACCCAATGTAACTTGACTATTCAAGCCTCATTCCTCCTTAAGAGATTGTTACACATGCCTTTAAAGTAACCCCCGGGGCATCGATCTAGGCAGGAAGAGCAGGTCTGCAAGGCCGGCAACTTTCCGACGCCCAAAAGGGACTGCCGTCCCAAGTTGTGAAATTCTGGGGAACAGTGGACGACCATAGTAAATTGTCGGTTCCCCCAAATAAAGTACCCAACATACCTGGAAACAGTTAATGAACTCGTGGGGGTCATCTCGGGATACGACTAGAAACATGTATGAGTTAGGTACTTTACTGTACCTAGGTACCCCTTTCGTTATTGTAACATCTTGACCGCATATATGTATAGGTCTGTATTGTTATGCGGAGTAATTTTAGACCCTGCAAAAGAACGACTACCCCCAGAGACGATAGCGCACCAGTCTCTCATGCAAAGCTAGCTGCCGAAGTATAGGCAGAGTAGGTTGGGACAGCCATTATTCTTCCTATGACGACGTTATGGGACGATATTCGGATTTCATAATGTCTTAATTAGTCTTTCATTAATTCTCCCCGTAATATGATTGGTTTACAACCCCGGGTGCCATCAGTTTATAAGCACGGACGACAAATCAGAGTGGATTGTTACCTGCAGGATCTACACGCTGCACACTGTACGTTCTGGGTTAGCAACTTACTACAATTTGTTATTTTATGAGGGATTTGAGATGCGCTTAGTGATGACACTCAGGCTGGAAAACAGTGTGAGCAGTGCTTACTTAGGTACCTACGAGTTTGCCAGCGCAAACAGAACACCCATAAGAGTCCAGAATAAATTATTCTAGAAAATTGTACACCACACATATCCCTCGAAGTTAAAGGTCGTTACCTGGTATTTCGTTCATCTGCTTACCTATCACTTTATGAGTTGTAACAAAACGTAGAATGGTAGATCTGCGATTCGGATCCTACTTCCTGCTAGGGGGGGTTGCTGAATCCCTGGAACATGAACAAGGATGGTCGTTAAAATCTCGCGATATAGTTACCGTGTTTAAGTTTCCTTGTCGACATTCCTAGAAAAGAGAGCATCGCGTAATTTTTTTTAACAAAAGAAAAGCAATTTGCTGCGTTCCTATTCGTCGCGTCAGGGGTATCAGGGGTTGTGAGCGGCCAACGCCGCCGAGGCCCTGTACTTTTATTAAAACCCCGACAAAGCCATCAGCTACCTGCCTTAGGTACTTTAGGTACTTATTCGATCTGGTAGATTCTTCTTCTTTCCCCTTACACTAGGAACAATTAGAATTTCCAACTCCTGAACAAACTAACCTCGATATTGAGGCTCAATCTCTCCTTGTATCTTACCGTGCCGTCTCGGGCCGAGTCACCTTAGAACCTGGTGGGCTTTGCTGCGAACATAACCCAACATAGATATTTCGGGGTTCGGATCAGCTGCAAGCTGATATCAGTAGCCAGTTACAATATGACATCTCGGGTGACACAACAGTATCCCCAGACTTATCAGAGGCTAGGGTTGTATGTCGGGTTGAGGGTGATCGACCCAGGGAGGTATTTCACCTGGGCTGGAAAGGGAGAGTACCCTGAGAGGCTATGTGGCCGTTACGGTCTGTGCCCCCCCTTCCCGGGTGGTCGAATGATCGAATGGGGGCACGCAGACGGCGATGTACGTAGACGCATGTCGCTAAATAAACTCAAGAGTTCACGAAATGCACGACAGCGGCAGCAAAAGCAAAGGACGCCACAGTCTAGGGTCGGACGCTCCATCCGTCGAGCCCGGTCAAATCAGATTCATCTTCCCATCTTTTCCCATCTTCCCAACCTATGATTTTTCTTCCCAATCTTTACCCCCCGATCCCAACTTTTTACAGAACACAATGCTTATTATCCAGAGGCGAGCATAATCCCTTCCGGAATCTACCTGCCCTCGTCAAGCCATCGCAAGGATTTGAATCCTTAACAGCCGCTTCAACATAGGTAGCTATCGATTTCCAAAGAAATATTGAAAATATTGGAGCTTAATTCCTGCAAAGAAAAGGAGAGAATATGTATGTGTTCAACTAACCGTCAATTGGTCATTGAGACGAGAAAGTCCGAAATTGACAATCAAAGTTGTTGGTTTCTGTTCAGCGCAAATCTCCCCTCATTCACTCGCTAATAGAACCCCTAACGAAACAGCAGAAACGAAATAGTAGAGTGGATGCGACACTGATGATATCGTTCTTTTCGTCATTCTCTAAAAAGCCTTAATTGTCCTTGCGACGGCAAATGCGAAGAGTCGCCAGCATGAGGTAATCTATAAGAATTTTTTATATGTACATATATCATTTTGCATCCAAGGGGTAGGATGATAAACGTTCAGATGAACTGTGGGCGCTGTCGAATCTTTCTTGGCTTATATTCCGTCATCCAGCAGCGAATCTATGCGGGCGGGTTTAGTGAGATAGGCTTCCTTCGGGCCCGGTCCGTTAACAGAGATCAGCTAGCCAATTCTCGGTCTAACGCCCGTCTTTTATGTAGGTAGGCATTTTTCTATTGCCCCCCCCCAATCATCCCTCATCCCTCGCCCTGCTTCGCACAGTTCGCTAGGCGATCCGTGTCGCATACTACATACCTCATAAATACCTACTTTGAGGCTGCGGCCACCCTGAGATGGATAGGTAATGATGATGATAAGCTGGATCTTGTACCGACTAATTTCGACAAACCGCATCGCATGAGCGACTCCTTTCCAGATTGAGAGGCTTGCGGGAACGCCTCTAAGAGCTAGTCCACCAAACCATATCATTCCAAGTATCACCAAGTACCTCCTGGTCTCGCAGGGTCCCGCTAAAGCTGCATGTGCATGCTGGGACCACATAGTGGTGGGAGCAGTGTACTGGGGGTCCTACGATGGGCAACAGGGGTCCGAGAGGCGCCAAGCTCATGTAACCCCATCCTGCTTGCATTCACATCGCCATATCCATTGCAGCCATCTCGTTCACTAATACCAGGCTTTTTCTGGTGCTTCACCGTGGAATTCCTTGGGCTGCCGTGTCGCTGTGGTACACAACAGGGTCTCTCTCACATATCCTCACACACGTGAAGCAGCCATGTAGGCCCGGCCGCCGTGAGTGAACGATGGGAATGAGTTGGTATCCTCCCTGTGTCATTTGTCCGTCATAGTACAACTCCCAACTCTGCCTACCTAACTGTTGCTTACTGCGCTCTATTCTCACGTTCGACGGCCCACAAGTTTCCATCCCCATACGCTAGCTCTACCTGTTTCTCCTCTTCTCATCTCCCTCTCTCGCTCTCACTTCCCCCCCAAAGGCGTACAAGGGCCCGGAATGGGGGTGGAGAAAGCTCAGTGCGTCTTCGGGCCTTCGCCGTCTACCCATCCAACCCTGGCCTATTAGTCCTACCCCTACTCTACCTACTACGGTACGCTGATGTGCATCTCCCGCCCACGTATCTTCGTTTTCCGCTAGCCGCCCCACGGTATCACATCCACGGTCCAAATAAGACCTACACTCCACCTCCGCTGCCCAAGCCCGACCCCTCCATCTGTTTCCTCGCTTCTCTACAGAAGTGCCACTCATCGCTGCAGCTCAATCAGACGCCGGGTCGTCTCGATTGCCCGCCCGTTTGCCTTTTGCCGACGACTGCAGCAAGGCTTTCCCTTTGAGGAGACCAATCAGTGCCGTCGTCTCGGTTGCGACCAGCTTGACACCTCTCCATACTTTTCTGCAGGATTGTCCTTAGCTGGATGGGCCTATGACCTTATACAACAGGACCTGATCTTCGGTGGTAAATTGCCACCCCGGCTCGTTTTTTTTAAATTTTTATTTCCCTTTCATATGAAACATAAGATTCGGTGTGCTGTGCTCTCATCCCGCAGGCAGAAGCTGTCTTCTGGTTAAATTACTCGTGGGAATGATATACTTTTCCCACGAGCTATGGACTGCCCGTTGGCTCTAGTATCGGACGATGGAGATATGCCTTGGTCAGATAGTCACAGTATGGCCTCCGAAGGGACCTCGTCCGTCGTAATGCCGACATCGCCTCTATGGGCGAATCCCATCCAGGCCAATCGAATGGATACCGGCCAGTTGTCTCCTATCAGCACTGAACTCGAAATCCCACCTGTGGGCGTAGCCGCATCTTCCGTGCCGACCATGATTCATTCTGCCACGTCTTCAAGCGCAGAATCCTGGAGTACCAGCTACAGCGATGACCCCGAGCTAGACGACGAAGCCGAGCACGATCTGTCATGGGAGAGAAATTCTGACGATGTATTGACGGTTCCTAAACTAGAACCCCTCGAAGACGATGGATTCCAGATGGACGAGGTGAAGGAGGCTCCCCGCACGCCAATGCCAGAGCCGAACAATGCGCCGGTACCACAGGCAAAGTTGAAGAGACCAAGAGGACGCCCCCGGAAACACCCCCTCACGCCCCAAGTGGCAACGAATAAGATAGCGAAAGGTCGCTCCAAGACCGGGTGTATTACATGCCGTAAGAGGAAAAAGAAATGCGACGAAGCAAAGCCGCGATGTAAGTTGGTGTTACGCCTATATGTCCCTCGTGCCTAACACGTATAGGTTTAAATTGCGAGAAAAATGCTGTGGTCTGTGAAGGGTACCACGAGAAGACGATTTGGAAGAGTGGAAAGGAGAAGGCCGAAGAAGGTATTGACAACAAACACTTGGGTGTACGCTCATCCTCTAACATTCGGTGTAGAGCGACAGAAACGGCATAGTCTGCCACACATCACACTTCAACCAATATTTCAAGGAGTCGAGACGCCCGAGGATATGGTCTTCCTCAACCATTATATCAGCCATTTGAGTGGCGTGCTCACGGTTGAAGGACAACACAAGAACGCATTCAAGGATATGTTACTTCAGATGGCCGTGGAACATCGAGGGCTCATGCATTCTATCCTCTCCGTCGCTAGCAGGCATATCGACTATGACACCCCTTACGGGCTGAAGATTCTTGGTTCCAACCCGAAGATAACCCTAACTTCGCTGCTAACTAGATCACAATTCCACCACAACGCGGCCATGGAGAAGTTGTGCGAACCAGTGGGCAATGAGAACGACCCGAAAAATAAGACAAATCTATCTCCTCGATACGGACAAATGCTTTGCCTATTACTACAAACTCTCGCGGAGGGAAACCCGAATGGCGAGCATCGTGTTCACCTTCAGGCCTACAAGAACCTCATTCAACAAACGCCACCCCCAGATAATGCCTTCTTGATATTCATCACCGAATTCTTTCAGTATCGCGTTTTCGCCGACGAACTCATACGGTATCCCGATTTGCATACCCCACGCTTGGCGACCGAGGACTGGGAGCCTTGGCTGGAAATTCAGCCTGCACGTTTGATCGGGGTCGCCGATGGCTTGTTTCACTACCTTGCGCAGATTACAACCATCCGGAACGCCATTAGAGCGAATATGGCCGCCGAGATAGACCCAGTGGTCGACTACACTTCTCTATACCGAGCTGCTGAGATCGATTCGGCCATTCGAGAGTGGACCCCACATTGGCCGCCAGGAGACAGTCGGGATCGTGTAGGGCTTCTATACAAGCAGATGATGTGGGTGTACTTATTCAGGACAATCTACCCACCATCTTCCAACTCGCCCTCTACACTATTCGGTCAGCCGCCGAGCATCATACCCTTATCACCGACCTCGCAACCTCACTCAGCCCGTACCCCGCCCTCATCCGAGCGACCCACGAGTAGCCATACGACACCTCCCCGCGCCGAATCACCGCCTCCGATTCGATACCCTCCCCACCACGACCACCGAATAACTCTTGCCGTCGATGAATCGTTGGCAATTCTCGATTCGTTTAAGCCTAGCGATCCCGTACAGACTCTACTCCTCGTACCTTGTCTAGTCATCGGCTGCGCATGTTTCGCCCCCGCCCAACGGGAAAAGGTCCGAGCTGCAGTCCGGACAGTAAGAGGGTATACTGGTCTTCGGAATTGTGATCGTGTCGGCGAAGTACTCGAGGAAGTCTGGCGGCTCATGGAGCGGGGCGATTGGACACGCGTATGGGATTGGCAAGGCGTCGCAAGAAGCATGGGCCTCGACTTCTCTTGTGCTTAAGCACCCAACCAACACCATCTCTCCATACTTTCCCACTCACCGTACTCGCCAACTCGAAAACCTGCCTAGTTCTCAAAATCTAGGGGCAAGTCCCCACACCCTAGGCCTCAACCACCCAAAATATCTTCTTTTTATTTCACGGATTTCTTTCTTGTTTCATGCGTGCTTTTCTGCCGCTCATTTTGGTCATTGATGCTATCTTACATATATACCCATACTCATAGCTCTGGTTTCATGTTATATCGAATAAATCGCGAAATTATACCATAGTCGTTTGGCGGTCGGGGATGGTGAGGGCGGTGGCGGCGGCGGCGCTTTCGGGGGGAAGGTCGACAGGAAATAATGCGAACTGGGTGCGACGAGTAGTATCAGGACGTCAGATGGATAGCATGATCGTACGGAATCAGGATCGGGGATCCATCTCCTGTAGCTTCTAGGCTATCCGCGCGCGCACCCTCCTCTCGGCGTAACCTGGAAACTTGGCGGCAAGCTGGGGGGGCATTCATTCACCTGTCTGGTCTGTCTTTTTGATACCACGGCGTTTCCTCGAGAGAGAGATACGGTTTGGACTGGGGCATTTCGGTTTTTTACCTGGCTTATCTGGGGACGGTTGGGCTTGATCACTTTTAACAATCGCTTTTTCTAAATGGAGTCCCACTGGCGGCGTTAACTTCATATTGCATATTGCTTTCCATCACGCCGTATTGGAGCATAGTTGTTGCTTACCTAGGGTACATATTTTTTAAGGAGTATTTAACTCTCACCGTCATTCACGCGGTGTCAATACGAAAGGTATAGGGTGATCGACCCTGTGCCATCATACTCTCATATCTACCTGTTTGCGCTCTAGTGAACGTCCAATGTCCTCAAAGTCCTTAACGTCCTTAGGCAATAACTTTCTCCGCCCCACAGCTCTAGGCATCCTAGAAACGAAAATCATATGTCCGGGCAACAAGATAGCAATACATACCTATATATTGAGATTGGCACCGGAGCAACGCCATAGAAGAGTGGTGTGTCAAATACCTAGGTAAACACTTGGCAGCTTTTTCTCCCAAGCCCCGTCCTTTCTTCAGGTAACCTCATGAGGAACTAAATCCCTACACTCACAACTCCGATAGGTTATCTTTAGCGTTACTCGCTCCGTATATGGGTCATTGTTATACCAACACAGCGGGCTCCTTCATAGAAAGTACCTGCGCACCTGCAACACGATAGGATCGATTCTTTTACCAGAACCACCCGCCCCGTTTTAAGCCCCAGGGAAAGGGGGTTGTACCTTCAAGCACCCAATACACTTCCATGCGCAGAATTGTCGGGAAAATGACCGAAGGTCCGCACGAGAATACACACGAGCGCCCACCAACTTTCGATACTTTACTAAGTTGCCCGTAGAGCTTCAGCTGATCATTTGGGGCTTTTACCGACTCGATCGTAGACTTTTCAGACACTTCTTCTCGGTGGAGAATGGCCGCCATGTATATACGGCACTCGATTATCCAACCGATCGCATCGTTGACAACTTAATAGAGGAAGGGTATACCGGACCTGATTTAATCCACCGGCAAACCAGGATCAGGTTTACAGGTGCGGTGCGGTTTACGACGGAGATGGAGAGTTATGATGATGGCCTTCAAACGCGCCAACGGAGAAAGCAAAAAACGGTATCGTCGGCGATCATCTACGCAGATCTTGAACGCGATATTTTCTGTTTTGACAACCTCCGTACTTTCAACCATCCTGGCCGGAATTCGTTTCATGACGACTGGTTACGTTTCTTGCATAACCCTATCCATCAAGAAAGAATGTTGCCTGGAGACCACTGGATTTTTCGCGTACAACATCTCGCACAGTAATCAAAAGGCCTGGGGATAGGATCTCAAGGTGTTCGGGGCCATGAGATCGTTGAAGCAAATGTGGTTTGTCCTTCCACGGCAGTATTTGCACTATTACCTCTCGAGCACAGGTACGAAGGATATTGAAACGGCATCCAGTAATGTGTTCGGATTTATGGAAGTGTCAGATTCCCCAGGTAGACCTGGTGACCATGCGCGACAGATGCTTCTCCATTGTAGCTATAGAGCGAAAATACATATAAATAATGCGCTCGAGGAAAACGGGATTAACGCTCGTTTCACCACTACTCTGGATAAAGCCACAGGTTGGCCATCTACTTTTGTTTTACGGGATCGGGATACTGCGATTCTTGGGCTCCCATAACCTAGACCAAATCGTCGGTCACGTAGACGCAGGGAAAATAGGGTACCGGTACTGGGTGCTTATCGACACCCTACTATGCAGAGGATAATCACTTAGTGATATTATACCCCTACTTACTATCACCCACATAATACATAATGTCTATCTACCAATATAACCCATGGACTTCGTCTCAATTACGCAGTTGGTGTTGGTGCGTGGTAGGTAGATGACCACTTAGCCTCATAAGTCGACGTCCCCACGACTTGTCCAGCCGATGCTGATGTAATAACGGATTTCACGATCCACGTGTCCCAACTCGTAACCTTCGTAGCGCCCGTCATAGCTCCAACTTCAACGGACGGTGTGTCGGGCCATGCACCGGACCACACCGTAGGCCCAGGGATTTGGTATGTTGTAGTGCAGGGCGCGGTGGTGGTGGTTTTAGTTGAACAGTAGACCTACGAGACTTATTAGCTAAGAGTGTAAAAAGGACTTCTAGTAGACCTACATCGTAGACAACACCAGGATCATCCCACTTGTATGCTCCTGGGAAGCTCACACCCTCGGGTAGTTCCACGTCTCCATCGCCAAGGACCTCGACTTGAACACAGTTAGGGTAGAACTGCGCGCCGCGAATTGGGTTCTTCTGGTAGCTAGCGTCGGCTTCGTGGAGTCCGATCATCTCGGCCCGGATGAGATAGCTATGATACGATTAGAATAAGGCTCCCCCGAGAAAATATTGTGGGTTCTTACAAGCCGGCCTTGAGCCCCTTAGGAATCCTCACGTTCATCCTACCACCATTGGCGGCAATATCCGCTGTAGTAGCCCACTTACCCGGTGCACGCGGGCCTTCTCCTTCGGCGAATTTTCCTTCTTCCCATATCTTAACGAACGAGTTATCGGTCGGCGGGTCTGGGCTTAGGTAGACCATTGCCGGGCCGTGATGCGAGGACGCAATGATGTCGTCCGTGGCGGTGCGCGCCTCGTGATGCCATTCCACTATACACAATGATGTCAGGGGTTGGCTTATAACGGTTACAGCGTGGATTCCACTAACTTGTCACGTTGTCGCCAGGCTTGACCTGAATCGTGTGCGAGACTTGTTGGTCGCCAAGCACATTGCATCGCATGTCAATAGAATCTAGATCCTTGACTGGGCCATTGGCAAACCCGTAAGGCGGTGGTCCGTTGTATGCGGGCGTGCGGATTCCGGAGAAAGTACCGCTATCAACGCCGTTGACGTAGACGGACTACAAGATTAGTATAGTACTACCTGGGTACTGAATTCAAAGAGCGCATGTTATTTATAGGGTCCAGTTGAACCTTTCTACTCACATATATGTAGCAGTGCGCCTGTGCGACTTCGAAAAGCGCAATCGATGCCGCCGCAACCGCGGCCAGGGAGCTTCGAATCTTCATGATAGCGACAACGAGGCGGGAATGGCTACGAAAATTCTTCTCCAAAAATTTCCACCACGGCCAGAGCTTATATGATGCCTCTGCACCTAGATATAAATAGCCTCATAGCTGTTTACGTACCTATCTCGATTCGGGCCTCCCACACTAGTCAATATCGCATTCATAATAAGGTCTCCTATGACTGGGTGAGCTTAGCCCACCGCTCGGGTTGTTTCTATACCGTAGTGGAAGCTCTATATATACTGGCTCGGCAGATCGCTACGTCGGGACGTGCTGCCGACCTGCCCAAACTAGAACGTAGGTGTTTATCCGAAGACGCATGGGTTATGTTATACTTCGCTGCACGAAGCATAGATCCATCACATGTATTTGATTATTTAGCTACTATTTCATTGATTGATCGAAATCCTTATTGAAGGGAAGTGGGTACTTAAACGCAATAAATGCCTCTTCGAAGCCTTCACACAAGGTCAATCAGAGTCCCATGGAATGTGCGGTAAGATACCGGTCAGATCCCCTTTCAAGTTCTAGTCTTTTCAGTATTCAGTAGGTATGCATAAAATGATCAATACATCCGTAGAAATTGAACAGAGCTCGCCGAATTGTGATTCAACCCTTAAGTAGACACTTCTCGTACAGCGATATACCTGTTGTGCTCGTGTGCAGATATTTCCCTACTAGAACATCCTCTTCATACCCCTTATTTTTTTTTCGCCCAGGGCGAAAACCACTAGAACCCACATATAAACACCACAAATTCCATCGACTCTTCACCTACTCAAGCGGTTTAACCTCAACAATCATTTTCCCAACATTCTTCCCAGCAAACAAATCCCCTATCCCCGTCTCCGCCACCTTCAAGCCCCCCTTTAAGATAGTCTCCTTCCGCTTAATCTTACCCTCAGCAAGCCACTTCCCCAACTCCACTCTCGCCTGCGGATACTCATCCACGTAGTCAAAAGCAATAAAGCCCTCCATGCGGATCCGATTTATAACAACTTGAAGTAAGTTCCTTACACCGGGCTTAGCTTCTCCGCCGAGGCTATTGTACTCACTCGTCCCACCACACATAACAAACCGCGCTCTTTTCGCCGCGCGCTCGAGGGCTAATTCTAGTACTGTAACCACCCCATTAGCAGCTGAATCCTCCCACGGGGACAGGCACAACTTACTCTCACCCCCAACATTATCCCAATAAAGATCCACCAGCCCCGGCGTAGCCCTCTCAAACTCCTCCCTAAATGACGCCTTTTTATAATTCAGCGCAACATTGAATCCCAATTCCTTAGTCAGGATATCGCATTTCTCATCCGACCCCGCGATACCGATGACCCTGGAGCCGCGTATCTTAGCGATTTGGCCGACGATGATGCCTGTTGCGCCTGCAGCGCCGGAAACGACTACTGTTTCGCCTGGTTGGGGGTTTCCGACTTTTTCGAGGCCGAAGTAGGCTGTTAGGCCAGTGACGCCTGGGGGGTGTTAGTGGGGGTACTTATGAGGGGGGGGGGGGGGGATGGTTCACCTATGGCGCCGAGGAAGTCCGTGAGCTGTGCGCCTTGGGGTAGATCAATAGGAAAGAAATTATTTTCATCCACGATGGCGTACTCCGTCCACCCGCTATGTGCGAAGACTAGGTCGCCCTGCTTGGCTTTGGGACTCTTGCTTGCGAGAACCCTAGTTATCGCAGAACCGCGGATCTTCTCATCTATTTTGAGAGCTGGTATGTATGATCGGAAATCTAGCGAGTCTTGGTGTTAGAAAGAGTACCTAAAATGACACGCGATTTTATAGTGATGAGTGGCTAGGGGGCGGAGGGAGGAGGGGATGTCTGACCATGCAACCAGATGCGCAAAGCAGGGTCGAGCGATAAGTAGATGACCTCGACCAAGATCTCCCCATCTTTCAGCTTATCGGCTGTCGGCGCGTCTGTTTCAACAAGCTTGAACGTGCGCCCTGGAACGATGTTTCCCGTGGGGCGTTCTGCGAGGTGGAACGTCAAGTTCTTGCTAGACATGAGGCCGGAGTGATTAGATCGGATAATATTTTTGGGTAAGGATATTGGCCCTGATATTCGAGAGGTTGCGAAAGCGTGATATTTGCGAAAGATTTTAGGATGACAAGGGGAAAATATTAGGTTTAGGTGAAGGCTTGGGTTGGGAATAGTTGAAAGTTGGCCATACGCCCTCGATCCCACGGGTGAAAACGGTTTACGGTGGCTGAATAGGAGGGATCGCGAGTATTTATATGCCATATTCTCATTTAAGCTCCTCTCTGTTCTGCACGTTTCGTGTAGTTAAAGTTCGGACTTGCTCCGAAAATGATATTATTAATGAAAGATCTTGGCATGTGCCGGCCTGGATCGTATCATTGTAGCTATGGAGATAAAGCATGTTGACCAATAGACGACGGCTGGGGAAGACTGCACGCCCATACACAACGCCTTGGGAATGAAACAGACTTCTATCATGTATGGTGGTATTGCTCCCCGCTGGAATGACATAGCTACACCTCATAAGTATCTAAGTATGTTGGCATCACATCCCTGCTTTACTGGGGTAGCTTCAAACGATTGATCGAGGGAATATCGGGCGGATATCTCATTGGCCCACATCGCCGCTTATAACGTCGGTTATCTCCTATCTCCTAAACGACCACAAAAATATATATATGGAGAGCCTCAAAACTATCCCGTGTGATCTTAATCCGATACATTGAGACCGTAAGAGGCGCGGGTATTTTTTGTACCTACAACCTGTATTTCTAAGCAACTGGTATCTCCGAATGGCTAGTCTGTATTCTGGGGTCTTCACTGGTATTGGGCGTAGTTGGGAGTAGGTACGTCGGACTGATATCTTCATATTTGCCCTGGACCAAAACAGGTATATAGGAGCTGTTTACAAAGTTAATGGAAGCCATGAATCATTCGCATCCGCCAACAAGCCCCCGTCATTTCCCCTGTCAAGCACATGGTCATAGGCAACTAAGACATGAAAACAAAAAGGGTATCGTAGCCTTCCGCCAGAAGTTCACTCCATCATTCGCCGAAATTTTTGATTGTCATTAACCTTGGTTAATCTACTAGAGAAAAAACCTATATACGATACGCAGACCAGCAAACACGATCGTAACAATGGCGTCAATATAGGTGTAGTGCATGGTGAATGGTTTGGTGTTCAACTGGCTGTTGTGCTGGATCAAGCAACTTCCTGTCGAAGACAGCATTTTCAATCAGGCATGCTGGATCAAAAGATGGGACCGAATAGTGTGTGCAACCGCCCACCAGCTATGGAACAAAATTGAAGCACCTGGGTGATAACAAGAGAAATGGACTAGGTCGTATATTTGCCATAACAATTATCAACGAGCGGGTATGCTTTCAACCTCGCTTGCGTTCGTATCGCTGCTTGCCTCGTCATCTGGAACTTGTTCGTCTTCGCTTGACTCGTCGACAACGGTGCGTTGTGATTTGATCTTGTGTGGTGTGGCCGCTCTGTGTTTAGATGAAGACCGGAAGCGCTTGCGACTTTGGGGGGTCTTTCGTGGTTTGAAGTCAGGCAGATCATCTTCGTTATTGTGACCTAGATCAACATTATCATCGGATCCGTGAACTGGCTCATCCCGCATCGAGACGTCCCCGTCTTTGGATTGGCCATTGGATTCGTCATCTTGTTGGCTATCATCTTCGATGTCATCTTCCGCCGCATGGGCAGCTTCACTCTCTTGATCACTCTCAACTTCTTCCTGGCTTTCTTCATCTTCATCATCGTCAGTCTTAATAACGGTTTGAGGCGTTTTCGGCTGCGAACGGTGAACCTTCAGGATCTTTTTGATCTTTCGGACCATTTCGTCAAATTCCGCATCTAGATCGTAATCGTCGTCGCTTGGAAACTCGAGTGCATGAGTCTCATTATATCTCCTAATTAATTGCATAATAATTTCGGGAATTGACATGATATGCCAATCGGGGACGAGATGCTTCAATCGGTACCAGGCTAACATAATGACAGGGCGTGTCCACTTGTTGTCTAGATGTTCTGTACGAACTTTAGCCCAGGGAATACGGCTCTCCGCATTTACATTAGAGGCTCGGATGGCTTTGATGATGCTGTATCGTTCATGATTCGACAAGTCTACAACTTCATCCCGGGCTTGCTGGATAATTTGGTCGACTGTGAGAGTCCCACTACCGTCTATACCGGCCTCTGATGGTCGATTGGAGATCTTTTTCCATTTTGATATGCATTGTAGTCGGCTTCGTGTTCTATCCATGCGTTCGCTCACCCTTTGCCAATCAATTAAATCTTCATCCGCCTCTATTGAGTTGATGTGTCCATTCAGACGATGTTCTTTAATCGACTCGAGAGCTTCCGTGACGATGGATTGAAGACGTTCTTCCTCCTCCAGAGTCCAAGGATCAACACGGCGAGAATTACCGCACACAACGTAATTCCGGACTCGATCTCGGACGTCTTCGGGATGTCGATTAATGAGTTTGCCGAGTAGGGAATATTTATTCCCATGCTCTTCCCATAGTTGCGTCAGTTCTTCGTGTTGTTCCGGGGTCCATGTGCCTCGAGCAACGAAGTTATGAAACTTTCGTCGACATAGGTTTATAACCTTTTGCCGCGCACGCTCAGGGCAAGTTGCTATGACACGAGCCCAAAAGTCGCTAGACAAGACCTCCTGAGGATTGCCCTGTATGAGAGCATTGACCTCGAATTGGGTCATATTGTGATGATCTCGCCATCGTTCGACAGCTCGGGTAATGTCGCGAATTTCGGTTTCACTGAATTGGCCCTTGACAAATTTCGTTGGCTGAGACTTTTTAACTTTCTTTGTGACGGAACGACGCTTGGACGTAGATGCCTTGGGTGCCGGGCTATCCTCTGTGTTACCTCTGAGCATAGTCGAAATTTTAGGTTGCTTCTTTTTGGTCGATTTTGACGATGGGGAAGACGAGGCATGGTCAATGGTCCCGTTAGCATCTCCCTCTGATAGACGTTCGTAGAATGTAGGCTTGACAAATCGCTTTCGTGTCGAACTCTTAGGTCGGGAAACAAAACTGCTACCGTCATCGCCTTCCGCACCGTCCATAAGCTCTACCTTGTCATTAACAGTTTCGTTGTGGGTTTGCACGGCTTCGGAAGTAGAACCATCCTCGTTCTCCTCACCGACATTCTCTTGTTCACTACCTTCGAATGCTCCACTCCGGTCATCCCCACTATCCCCACCCTCTACCCGGGGTTTATTTAATGGTGAGCCACCACCGTTAGATGAGGCATCGTCAGGTTCGTCTTGATCTTCATTATGCGATATAGAACGATCCCGAATTGGGTCTACTTCCATCTCATCATCAGACACCACGTTAGGGTCTGCTACATCGGTGTTCGTATTTGGAATCGACTCAACTAAATCCTGGCGTGATTGAGGATAACTCGGAGAGGTTGCCTGAGCATTTTCGTTGGCGGATTCATTGTCGCTAGACTCAATTCGATCTCCATTCTTGCGGCCAGCATAAAGACTTTCGGCAAGGCTGCTGAAAGGTGTCCCATTGATCAACATGTTGCCTCCACTGTTACGCTTAGACTTCTTCCTACTCTTGCTCCCCGAATTTGTAGCCTTGCGTTTCTTCGATGAGTCGTTGGGTGGTGTAGAGTCGACAGTCGTATTACTCTTGGGACGTAAGCTGAGAAATGGATTTTGTGCTGTATCATGAGTTTTTATAATATCGACCGATCTAGGCTGTTCAGCAGGGTCGCTCGAGGGCTCGTTGTTTCCCAAATCAGGAGATGCTGGCCATTGTTCTTTCTTCAGGCCTTTCTTTGCCTTCCTTCTACGTCTTTTCGGGCCTTTGTGTGAATCGACGTCCCCTATCGCAGAGGTATTATCATTCATATCATCCACATTATTTATATCATTTATTTCTGAAACACCGTTCTGCGCATGATTGGATCCGCTAGACTTGATGGAAGATTCAGGATGCGATATGCTGGACCGTTTTTTTGATCGTCGCGATTTCGACTTTTTGGATTTGTTGCTTGGTGTCGAGTTTTCCTGTTTGTACTGAGGTGACTCGGGAACCTCGAGTTTCTTATCCCTCGTTGCCGAAGACATGGTAGGCGGTGGGAGTGGGGGAAGGATAGGCGAGCTAGGTACGTTGAGGTCGGATTCGTGTAGTTCGTGTAATTGCGGTTTAGGTCGGAAGGGTGGAATTGGCCGAATCGCAGACGCAGGCACTTGACTTGAGTATACAATGCCTGGTGAGCAAGGAACTGCTGAGGGTTCTTTCGCGCGGGGATATGAAGGAGTTGAGGGCGACTGTTGCGATTCTTGCAAATCCTCTTCTGCACCATCCGACTCGTCCTGTTTCACCTCGGTGCTTGGTTGATTTCCCATATTCAATGCATTGTTCCCAATAAAGGACTTATGACAATGTCTTATGAGGAAGAAAAGGGCCTCTCAAGTCGAATATGTTGTTGACAATAGCGCAGGGGTAGTAGTCAATGTGGTTGGTGAGGTGGTTGGTATACAACATGAAGAGGGATGACGACGTGCTACAATGCGCAAAACATCCAGCCTTCAACAGCTCTACTTAGATATATGCAGTCTTTATCGCGATGAAAACAGAAGTTTCAAAGTCCGTCGGAAGGGCAAATACACCCCGATATATTACAGTAGTGTTTTGTTTGTTGGTGTGGAGAGCTTTAGTAAATTGGTGCGCGTGAAGTTCACGATCTTGGTCGCGTCTGGTGGGAGAAAAAAAGAAAAACGCGAAAGGCTAAGGTGTGCACTTAAAACTCTGGGGCCAGTAAAAAAAATCACTAATGGTTTTGGGGAGGTACTTACGCGGGCACCTACCTAAATATCTACCAAGGTGCAGATTTGGCACAGTCGCTCGCTTTGATTGGCTAGTCCTAATTGATATCTAACTTTTCAGGTAGTGCGGGGTCATAACTTTAGGTATCTACCTGTAGATATCGCAACTGCCCTGTGAAAATGAGTTATCGGATTCCTCATGAGTCATTTACATTAACACGTACTTTCCCGTTGTTGTGAATGCCAAAATCTAGAATAAATTATGAGAGGAAGTTTGGGGGAAGTACATAATATATGTAGCCTATCTTTTCTCTATGCATGTTCTAGCGCCACTGGATATGCGACCGTATCCATTTTCGCAAATGGTGCCCCGTAACAACAGAAGTGCAGTTGTAATTCATAACAATTTGCCCAGATAGCTAGGTTTATATTCATGAATTATGACAGGTTTGGTTTCCTACTCAAGTCAGCAGAACTGGATTATATTAAAAGTTATTGCTATCATTTTTCTACTAATTAAATGCATAAGGGTATACCTAGATTCAGGGGTACACGCCCGCGTACAGCGTCTCGGGGTGCACGGTCAAGTGATTTCGCCATAAATATGCAGGTCTAGGCCAGCGATCTCAGGTAACACAGAATTCAAAACGTCATATATACCTAGGTAGTTACAAGCACGTTTCGCCACGTAAAAAACGTAGGCTGGTAGGTCAATCAGTAAAGTATCAAACAAATACAGTAACTTCCTCTCCCACACCACCCCCAACCGCCCGAACTCTAGCCCCTATCTCCAAGGGGTTACCCTCAAATACTACAAATTCGTTCGTATCCTCGCTACCCTTTAATCCCAAGATCTTATACACATTTTCCGAGACCAAATCCAATGCTTCTTTCTCACCTATCTGACCTTGGCTATTCTTATGCGCAATACCCGCTAGTAACCCAACGTCTCGTACAAGCCAGTCTTCCTCGATGCCGACACCTGCACGCACACCAGCAGCTACCAAAGCATCGACGGTTGTACCATTCGTAAGAGGTGCGCCTGTTGGGGCCCTATGTTGATCCCATGATGTTCGGTATGATAGCAAAGGGCTTAACACCACACCTACATTCGCTGCGGCCAACTCGTCTGCTACGAGGAAAGACTCAGCGCCACCAATAATAACCAAATTTATGCCACCGCTTCCTCTATTCGAAGTAATAGCGCTATCAACAACATCCTTTACTTTTAGAACCGCAGCAATCGCATCAGCGCTATGGACGGTGATAGCCAGAGGCAGCGAACCATCAACCACTTTAGCTAAAAATGCCGCCTCGGTGTAAGGGTCAGCACTCGTAGCGTTAGAATCCACAGCTTCCAGGAGTTTATGACGAAGCGCATTGATGGCATTCGATATCGATGAGCTGCCACTCTTAGAACTAAGGTCCAGTGTGTAATGCACAGCAACGTCGTCAGCAAATACAGCGCCCTTCTCGAGAGCATGTTTCGCTGCTGTGCGGAATCCAACGCTAGTACCCTGGTGAGTTCCCTGTCCTGAATATTTAGGAGCCGAGATAGCTCGCGTGACACCATATTTTTGCGCGTAGTGGAGTTTCTTGGTATCAAGTGCGAGTCCATCGACACCTCGACTAAAGACCCCAGTGTCGCCACCATTGTCAGTATCCGACTCAGCGTCAATAGCATTGAGGCCGAGGAGGGAACCGAATACAGTGAAAGGTCTCGTCAGGTAGCCATTCTGGAGAGAGATGATCTTGGTGCCCGACTTGGAAGCGATTTCGAGTTCAGCATCACAAGTCCCTATGCAAGTGATTTTACCACCAGAAATTGCGACGGTCGAGTTATCACTGATAGAATCTTGTCGCAGCTGGGATGATAAGAATGATTTCGATACTCCGGTGAATATAACGTCGCTTGTAGGAACGGCTTCGTCAGCAACAGCAGGAACTTCGAATGAACTGGGAGGCGGGGTAATCGGTTTTCCTAGATCAACAGGTTCATCGAATTGTGCGGTCCCATCAATCCAAACTTGAAGTGGCGCGGCTCCGACACTCAATGGGTCACTATCCCATAGAACAATATCGGCGTCAAATCCAGGTTTAACCTTGCCCAAACGTTGTCCTAGACCGAGTCGCTCAGCTGGGGCCGTAGTAACCGAAGCCAGAGCAGCGTGATAGGGCAAACCGTATCCAAAGGCTTTCGCAGCCTCGAAGACGACATGTTGTGCGTTTAGAACAGGGTTGTCGCTGACATAAATGGGGGTTAGTCCGTTTTCGTATAATTCCTTGCCGGCATATTCGGAACCGATGTAAGCTTCGGCCTTATACCACATGTTATCAGCGAATAATGCTGACGCAGGCGGAGTGTCGCCCCATGCTCTCTTGAGAACATCAGGTACGAGATATGTCTGATGCGCATGGTGGAAAGCTCTGACGGGGAACTTGAACTCGTTGGTATGATCCACGAAAGCTTCCAGATCTGGGACTGTGTAGCAATGCGTATTGACATGGACCTGTCCGCGCAGCACGGCTACTAGGGTTTCCCACTCTAGTTCTTGCGGCAAATAGCTGTCTATTTGCTCAACACCAACGGACTCAGTCAGGGTACACCAATCATCCTGAGCTTGAACCAATTTGGCAGCTTGCTCGAAGGCGTGTCGGAATTCCCAAGACTCGCCCAGTCGGCTGAAGGGACCATGCTCCCCAACTTTACCGTAAACACGCTTGGCATTCTCACCGCAAGCCATCTTGATGTATCGCCAGGTGTGGTCCGGGTCAGCTAACAAGTCGTTTATGGATGTCTCGTTGCGGCCATCGGGCTTTCCCACAGCGTGCTTAATTACATAAGCTTCGCCGCCGATATTGTTGCCAGAACCAGGCAGCACTAAACTCGTCGTGACACCACCTGACTTGATAACCTGAATTTGATGGTCGAAAATATTAATTCCATCTATTGAGCGCACGTACGGAGTTATGTCAGCGCTTAATTCATTCGTGTCGTCGTTTCCACGGAGTTCCGGTAAGCTGTCGACACCAGCATGACTGTGCATGTCGATAATACCACTGGTGAGTTGACGACCTTGCGCATTCCAGATGAATGTATCGGACGATACCGAGCTGATATCAATGTCCTTTCGAACCTCCTTAATGAGACCGTGCTCTAGCAACACATCGGCATTGATCCACGAATAGCCCTTTCCAGCGCGCGCATCCTCAGCACTTGTTCCTTCAACGGGTTCACCAACCCAGATAGTAGCGTTCTTTATAAGAGTAGGTTTCTGTCCATCAACATAACGCGCATTACGCTCTCGTCCCAAGCCGATAGGATCTTGAGGCTTTGAGCGGAGCTTGGCACACGTTCGTAGGTCTTGATTCAATTTCTCAATTGACAATTGGGACGTCGAGCCGCGCTTCGGATGAGGTTCAATTTGTCTCCATTGCGCATAAACAATAAACGCAAGACATGCTAAAGCAATAAACTTGACAGCACGAGAACGCCGTACGGGCCAGCGCCTGCGCCAGTCCAGTGTAGGTGCAGCTACAGCGCTGTAGGGAGGTAGCTCGCCTTTTCCATACTCCATTTCGTCCCTCTTTACGAAATAGTTGATGGTAGATGGAGGAAAGAGGGTGAAAAGGAAGTGTAAACTGGAAGATAAGCAAAGTTACAGGGAGGTTGGGGGTCGATCGCGGGGCATGTACAAGGGCCGAGCCGATGATACTATAGCTTATTAGCCAATCAGAAGCTTGGATAAACGCCTACAGTTGCGCGATCCCCCGCTGAGATAACGACAGCGATGGTGAGTAAATCCAAATCCGTCCCTCCATCCATCCTAATATTGGATGGTATTGATGTAACTTCATCTAGTAATCACATAATAATCACATATAAACATGGGTATTTGAAGTCTTGTTGCATTCCTCTCCGTACCTTGCAGCTTGTCTCAACATTCTTAATCATGCTTATTTTCAAGGTGAGAGCTCCGGCGAGATTAGGTAATACTGATAACTTACCCTAAGACCTTACCTAATACTATCTCGAAGTTCATTAAAACAGCAACGATGTTATCCAAGAAGGCATAGAAACCATCGTAGAACTCTGTATTTCCGATGCCACGACCGTCGGTTTGTATTCCGATGACCGGTTCCTGTCCGGAGCTGCCTAAGCTTCGCATATCAAAGGATTAATGGTGGTAGGGAAACCTAACCCCTACCATGAGTCCACCGACTCCAACCCTAGCCCTCAAGTATCACAGGAAAAGGAGAGGTGCTTACCTAAGGTGCGTGGTGCCCACGCCGAGGACTACGCGAAGCCGCTCTAGAAGGCTCCTAGAAGATACTGCAGTGGTATTAGAGACGGTTTTGGAACGCCAATACATGATTCAAAGTGGCTGGAATATTCATGTGAATAATATGGTGAGGTATGTGATAACGCCTCCATTTTCACACCCTTGCGGCGTCGAATGCCGAAAATTTAGGTATTAACATTAAATTCATGTTCTAGGGCGTTGTATTGCTGTAGGGCGCGCTACGATAGCACCTGGTCTACTAAAGTTAGCGTATTAGTTGCTGTCTTAGGTACCCCCGACACACCTTACTTCCACGATATTCTTGCCCTGTATGCATTGGAAATGGTCTGGGTTCACCACCTGACCCGAGAACGAGCCGTTGAGGTCTTAGGTAATCCGAGATGGTCAATAATGGCATCTTGAAGCTGTTCCTGCATAGCGCGCATTCGAAGGATCTCTTGGTTCTACTCAAGCCTTGTGGTAAGGACGGCACTTTCCACTTCCTCGTCAAGGCCTCCTCCGTTGGGCAACTTGGGCCATTCCGGCATAATGCGCAGTTCTTGGAAGATACGTGTAAGGCAGTAATATTCTCTATTCAAAGTACCGGTCTGCCATTATTTCCAATATACCTACCAAGGTAATAAACAAGTAATTAGTACAAAGAAAAATTGCCATTGCCTCTTAGCTAGATACATAAAACCCATGATTTGAAGAGAGACGAGATTTTGTAGGAACTAGGTACCTAAAGAAAGGGAAGAATAGTTTTGAAGGGTCAGTGTAATAATAGCGCTATTTTGACACCCTCAGGTTAAATAAAGGTGCTGAACGGGGAAAATTTATGTGCTAATTTGTGCTCTAAGGTACCGCTGTAGGAAGCGCTACGATAGCGCTTGCCCCACTAAGGTTCGCGTATTGGGTGCGGTCTCTAGGTGCCCCGCACCTTCCAACGATAAGTGCCACAGTACGCAAAAATTCAGAGGACAGGTAAGGCGCTAAAAATTAGCCGATAGGGGATCTTAGGGGTGTTGGGGTAGGTGCTAAGGGCGCCGGAACAAGGGGCCGATTAGTACCTGCGACTACCTAGGTAGGCCTGTGAAGCCTGGCACCTTCCGAAACGATAGCTCCAATCCCATGTGTTAACGATAGGAAAGAAAGCCGCATTAAACTCGGAGTAGAAGGAGCCATTCTCCCCGTTATACGGTATATTTTTCAAGAGCCACCGAGACCCTTAGGAATGATATATTGGATGTTTTAAGGTGCCATGGTAAGGAAGGCGTCGTAGTATGATCAGATATCTAAGTCAGGTAGTCATTTAAGCAGTATTATCACCAATCTAGTTCATTCACGATAGTCTTCAAGTCACCAAGGCATCCAATGCATATAAAGAACAATCGATTGACTTCTGGGGATGTCTGTCCGTGGGGTATCTCCTCCTGCTATATCGGAATAGCTTTTCCTCGTCCTGATCTCCTCAACTCCTAGCAAAAGCGAACCCCGATGCATGTGCACTATTAAAAAGGCATAAGGAAAAAAAGGGTCCGACCCTATCCTAATACCTAAACATCAAGCCATCCAGCTGCCATCCCCAACCTATAGGCGGAAGATGCGGCCTCCCGCACAGCTCCGCATGTCTCCAGTAAGGTTATCCGTATCCTTTCCTCCTGGTGATTCCGGTCTGCAACTGTGGGGTCGTGGTAGCTAATCGACGAGCGGATTCTGGAATTCGGTGGCCAATCTAAGAAGTTGAAAGCCGTAATAGGCGAGTGCGAGAAACAAAGAAACTGCGTGTAATCGTGAAATCCCCTTTCTGTCCCCTTCATCAGGCGTTATCATGCATCATAATGTGTCGTGTAACGGGTCGTAAACACCGGCTTAGCTCCTAGAGCGCCCTCTGAAAAATCCCCAACGCCTGGTATACATAAACAGGACGTTTCAACTCCACCATCGAGGTGCTTAGTGAGTGTGGTGACTACGGTCCTGGACCTGTCCCTGGCCACTCTGACCACTCTGGCCCTCTCCACTCTCAGTCTCGTTCTCGTCATCGGCACTAGGAGCGGGACTCTCCGAGGTAGCGCTCGAAGTATTAACACCGCTCAACTTAAACGCCGTCTGAAAAGCGCGGCGAAGAGAGCCACCAAAGCTAGGGCTGGGCTTGATGCGGCGATCCGCACTCTGGGTGCCCGGGTGGTTGTGGTTATACATCGCCTCGGATGCAGTGGTCTCGGCAGCGGCCTTGAGCTTGGCCTTCTCCTCCTTCTTCTGAGCACGGTCGCGCTCTCGCTCACGACGCTTCTCGCGCTTCTCGTCGTCGCGACGCTTGAATTCCTCCATGTTGGTCGATTCGTACAGGAAAGGACCAGGTGCGGGGCGAACTACGGTGTCAGAAGCCGCGGGCCACTCACCAGTAGGAGTTGCGGAGGGTGCGGCAGGTCCAGCGGATGGAGTAGGTAGTTCCAGCGGGGCGGGCTGCGGATCGGGTAGAGTAGTGGCTCCAGCAGCGATAGCAGCAATAGCAGCCTCATCGAGCGCCTCTTCGGTAGTACCAAGCTGAGAAGGTCCACGGTTGGCGTTTCGAGGGGTCGCCGGGGGAATTACCAAATGAGTAGATCGCTGATTAGCAGATCCAGAGGCTGCCTGAGAGATACGGCGGGTCACACGTCCTCGAAGACCCAGAGCAACTGCAGGAATGACACCTGGGATTGAACTAGATCGGTGAGAAGCCGCAGACGGGGCAGGGTGGTAGACAACAGAACCAGTAGGTTGCTGAGGAGCCGAGACGCGAGAAGTGCCTGAGGGTCCAGCGATTGGAAGACCATTATCAGACTCGTGGAACGGGTCATCATCAGCTTCCATGTCAGCCAATTGGATTAATTCCTCCTGGGCTTCCTTCTCAATCTGCGCAATGATGGCAACGAAGATCTGGTCTTCTATAGGTTGGTTGTTCGCCTCAATCTCGGCCTTGTTCTAAAATGCCGAGATTGCCGGGGTGTACAACGCAACTTGGTACTGGATGTGAGCTGCAAGGCCCGCATCGTCACGGATAGAGCGTCCGAAAGTGTTTCGGGCAGCATCCACAACAGCCGTAGATCGCATGAGCACGGTAGACTGCTCCATGGCTTGGAACTCAGCCATTTCACGGCGGATCATCTCTCGGATAGTTTGGTAAGACACCGGACGTGTTGGTGTGCTAGCTGCGATTACCGACTCAGGGCGGATTGAAACAGTGCCCTGATGGGTTGATTGGATCTGCGAGGGACGAGTAGCCGATTCGTTAGCAGACTCTTGGTGCTGCTCTACCATACCAGCGGGGGTCCCAACACGAGGTGGCAAAACCATGACCGGAGGGGGCCCCATGAGCGAGGGGTGCCCACGAGGTTGTCTCTTTCCTCGGTTCGCAAGTTGATCAAGAGCCGCTGTAGCCTCAATCACATCGCGAGGGACGCCTGGATATGCATTCGGGTTAGAAAAATCCAACGGTGCTTCTAGGGATGATTCTATCTGACCCTCATCATTGGATTCCTCGTCCGCGAGTGACTGGAGGCCTACAAAAATAATGTGAGCGACCACTTAATTTTACATAAGGGAAAGAAATTGAGGGCGAAGGGGAAAAAATAATCTACTTACGAGAATGAAGAGTCTGCTCAAAATTAATTCGAGCGGCGGCACCTCGATCTAAAATCTAGTTGGTCCACGGTCGCAAGAAAAATTAATTGAAGGGGACTCACCGAAGCCAACGGGAGAGCCACGAGAGTCAGCCATGTTGGACTTATCCTTGAGCTCCTCGGATGGGTGCTCGGATCGTACGTCGGGTGTTGTTTCGTAAATACTCTCCCAGGATGAATCAGATGCTTGTTGAAATGATTCTGCAATAATAGCCTGTTCTGAAGTGGCTAGGATTTCGGGGTGTACAAGATTAGGAAATTCGTGGGAGAAAGGTAAGGATTGGAGAGGTCGGTCAAGTTGTCTGGGCTCTGAGTGCAAACTGAGCATAGATTTGTTGGATTCTGCTCCAGAAACTTTCATAAATAAATAATCGAAAAGTTCATCGTTGGTTTGCGAGGGGTCCTTGCTAAACTGTCTGGGCAACTCTGACGCGCAGGATGGCTCCGCCTTTTCGTCAAGCTCTGTGAATACTTCCGCGGTATTGGCTGATGAATGCTTTGGTACTTTGCTGAAGGATGCGAGAACTGGTTGGCTCACACTTTGCGGAAGGTACGCGTCCTGTGCAGCGGCCGCCTGGTTAGGCCTTAGAGTAGAAACAGTAGGTAGCTTAGGCAAAGCACGAGCAGGTGGGGGGAAAGGAGTGGTTCCATAGGAGCGTGCCGGCCGGGATAATTTTAGTGGCCTTGGCCACAATTCCTGTAAGTGTTGCGGCAAATTCTGGTGAGGTCTGTTGAACGTGCTGATATCAAGGGCACTTTCATTACCAGCAACCGTCTCTGTCTCCTCAAGCACAGCAATGTCCGCAAAGAAGACGGAGTCAGTCATGCCAGTTCGTTTACCAACACAAGAATCGCCGAGGTGAGATTCACCAGTACAAGGAACGCCGGCGTGAGAACTGCTGGCGCGGGAATCGCTGACGATAGAATCGGCGGCCTGGGGACCATTGGCCCTAAACTCGCCGACTCTACGTCTAGGGCTGCCGATTCTGGAGTCCTCACTAACACTCCGGAATACAGCGGTCATCTCCGCGACTGTGCTCTCCACGTCCTTGTCATCACCAGCACTTAATAAATCCCGCAAATTAGTAATTCCTCTACGCCGAGGCAAACCACTAGCTCGCCCTAGTCGCCCTATAACCTCAACCGTTAGTTATAACCCTTGATCCAGTAACAAACAGTTATGCTAACAGCTATTGTTAGTATCAGGGGTAGTTATGAGAATCTTACCTTGAGGAACTATGGCCGAAGGGTTCGAGTCTATCACCGACTCTATGAGACTCGCCGAAGAGCTTGAGTTGCCCGCACGCGAGGGACCAGCAGCGCCGTGGACTTTCTCGCCTCCAGAAGATTCGGTTCGAGCTGTATCATCGCCTAATCCGGGCATCTGATTCAAAGACATCTTCGAATATTTGCAATAAAATCAAGTCGGCGAAATGTACAGACTAATAAAAATGTTAACCGACGACGAGGTTAAAGTTAATTTCGGTTAACTTGTGTAACCGGAGACTCAGCAACATACCTTGAAGTACAATAAAGGTGGTTGAATCGCAGTGTTATCACTTGCGGCGATCGCGAAATATTCAATTCATCAGATGCGACGACGTACTGAAAAATTGAAATTCACTTAGCCTTGAGGATGGATATTGAATAGACAAGATGGATGGATGACCAGGAAGAGATGAAAGAGGGACGGCGAACGGTAGAACGTTCGTAGAGAAAAAAAAAAGCTGTGAAAATGCAAGAAAATAATTGCACCAGCTCAGAGAGAGATGCGCCGTGGATGTGTATTTCGCCGACCCAAGACTTGGGATCAAAAAAAAAATACGCGAAAGGGATTGATGGTGAAGAAGGAAAGCTCTTTAAACGCCGCTTGGGGTTCAAAGGTTGGTAGAAAGTAGGAAAGCTAGAGATTTACCACTCGTCGTGCGCCGCGCGAGGTAGAGGGCGAAGGGAAGAAGGTAGATGATAGAGGGAAAGGTGGTGGAATTGCGACGATTTGATAATGTGCGCCGAAATTTGTAGGTGGTGTTGAAATCAGTAGGAGAAATCAGTGATTAGCACCCAATCAAAATTCAGATCGGCGCCTTACCATTTTAGGTAATCACCAGACAGTGTATGTACCTCCTTCTTTTTTCTATTTTTCATTTGTTAATTTTTATATTGATTTCTATTCAACACGGCGTGTAGAATTGGATATATCAACTTCGAATCAGTTCTTATAGCCCCACATCCTTCCGGTAATGGTGTAAAATGATTGGTCACATTGAATCAAGAAGGTACGCGGTTACTTTAATTGTTTGGATCACGCCCGTGCATACCGCCGCTAAACCAACATAGGAAACATCCCACCTTCCACAAATGCACTGTACTCACGGTACATTGCAAGCAATATGTTAGCACGCCTAGATACAAGTACCTCCCACATGACCTTGCAAACAAGGAAGTAGATTCTGTGGACCCGACGGGTCGGATCGAAAACAATGCGCCACAAACGTCGTTTCGTTTACATTTCATTTACCGTTTTCCGTTACATTTTGTGGCTTTAATTATCCTTATCTCACAGGATTGCGTAATTTCAATTCGCGACATCTCTCCTTTTTCTCTCTTTCTCCCTTTTTGTCACGTCACCCTTTTCCAGAACAAAAAAAGAAAATTCTCCGATAAAGACAATTAGATAATAATCGCACATCTCGCGGTTTCGCGCGAGAGCCTGCTTCATGATCAGCAAACTAGAACCAAGATGCTAGCAAGAAGAGGTGGCTGGATTGGCTCTTTTAGGCCGTCAGCATATGTCGGATATTACGGACGCTTCAATGTTACCCAGACACGACCTGTTCTGGTTTGGCCCCCACCCAAATCGACTTTCTCCACAACTACGTCGGTGAGAAGTCATATTGGCCCGGATGGCTATCCGAGATTCGAAGATGAGAAGCCTTCTTTGTTATCTAAGATGGGCGAAGCTGCAGCTACTACTATTGCTTCAGTATTAGTTCTTGCGATAGGGTTTGCCGGCGCTGGTTACGTTTACCATAAGTTGTACAAGCACTTACAATTGAAGAAGATAGAGAACGCCTTTGAGCCTGGAGATCCTGTGTTGGTTCTAGCCGCCGTGGGGAAAGATGCGCCAGCGCCGCCTAACTCGCAGCACTGGGTCCTACGGGACGAACAGACTAAGATCGACAGGATTATCAATGGATCTGATCAAGGCCATTATCATTTAATTATGGGCGAAAAAGGCTGCGGCAAGAGTAGTATGTTGTTGGAGGCCATGAGAAAGATAGATGGGGAAGGATGTGCTATGTTCGAGGCCCATGCCGATTTAGAGATCTTCCGAATTCGATTAGGAAAGGCGCTTGATTATGAATTTCACGAGGATTACATTGGCGGATATTTCAGTGAACGTGGGCCGAGGGAATCAACTGCATTGCTAGATATCGAGAGGGCGATGAATAAGTTGGAGAAAGTGGCGCTGCTACACCGTGCGAAAACGAAGAGACCCTTACTCCTTATCATCAACCAGACTCATCTTATTCGAGACGACGAAGACGGAAAAGATTTGATCGAATTACTTCAGCAACGAGCAGAGCAATGGGCTTCTGCGAACCTCGTCACAATGATCTTTAGTAGTGATGATTTCTGGGTGTACGAAAAGCTGCAGAGGCTAGCCACTAGCCGAATGGAAGTCATGTCAATTGGAGACTTACCGAAAGCGCAAGCCATAACAGCGCTACAGAGATATCGCCAACGTTATTTCCGCGAGGAGGTAGAGAAATCCGTACTTGAGCAGGTTTACGATCAGGTCGGAGGTCGGCTCTCGTTTTTGAATCGGGTAGCCAAGTCCCACGACATGCTCGCGACATGCGATCGCATTAAGGAGATCGAAAAGACATGGTTCCTCAATCAGTGTTGGATTCTAGGGTCAGAAATGGACGATGACGTGATGGATCAGCAAAAATGGGCTGTGAGTAATTGAACCTAACGCGGCTGTTCGTGGGATAATCAACAAAGGGGACATTTGCTAACTAAATAACCAGTCAGCTGCTATGGTTCTCGCTTTAGCCCTTGTGGACAGGGAAGAGGAGATGGAAAGGACGTACGACCCGGAGACAGGACACGTTTTACCTTGCTACCCGATGCACAAGGCCCAAGAAATCATGACCAGAGCCGATTTTATTCGAGATTTCGACCGATTAAACCTCTTCACGATAACGAGCAAATCCCAAGTCCGTGCGAGCTCGGTACCGATGCACCGTGCCTTTAAGGAAATATGCGCCGAGCCTGGATTCCGAGAATTCCTTGAGGATACTTTAGAACGTATCGCTGCGATTGAAAGCTTAGGTCGTACGAGGGAATTGGTCGCGAAGGACCTAGTTTTGGGTGGAAAGTACCGGATTTCACAACCCGTGAGCTGGGACGGCAGGCTCGAGGTTAAGCTTGACGAAGGCAAAAAGAAGTAGGAACAGATATTACCCAATAACTACGCCTAGGGTAAGATGGAGTATGCAGATGTGGACGACGATATGACTTACCAGCTGCCAGGCCAGCCTTCCTTTTGTTGATGATAGATCCTGTATATTGTACCATATTGTATCATATCACTATTACTAGACTTGCGCATAGATTTTTCTTACTACAAATAATCCAAAATTCCTTCGTTATATGGGTATGGCCATCTAAGCCAGCACCAACGAGATGCATTCCATTCCTGACGGTCCCTAAATACGAATCCTACCGGTAAAGGGGTAAAGTCCCTGATGGAACCTAGCCCGAATCTTATCCAACGTATTCCTATATCCAGTCTGTTAAATCCAGATTTAAGTATTTTTACCCTTACTTAGTTGCGCCAGACTTACGAGGACAGGTAACTCGCGGACCGCATTGTTCTAGGCACATACTTCCGTTTCTTGCGATCCTTCAGCAGCCAGGATTATCGGCTGCCCAAGTACTGATAGGAATCAGTCGTCAAAGTTCAATTGCAATTAAAACGATCATATCGCAAAGAAAAAGAAATAGAAGTCAGTTTCAACTGTTATTTATCTGGCCAACAGGGTTTTCGCCTTTTATGAAGTACTGAACTAATAATCCGGACACTCGTAATATTGGAGCGTGGGATTCACCAAGGATCAGCGCGCCACTACAAGGTATTGCTCCATCAATTGACATGCATTCTATATTCCAACTCCCATTGCCTTCTAATGCTACTACAATCTCTACGCGACAAGCCTGGGAACTGCATATTTGAATACATTATCCGGATCATACTTCTTCTTGAGCGCCACCAACGTGTCGTAATGCTTCCCGTAGAGCACCTTAAAGTCCACATCATCCGTACCCGTGAGCGCTACATACGACGATTCCATAACATTCTCGGGGTCATTCTCCCTGACATCTTTTAGAATCTCATTAGCCCATTCCTCGCCCTTAATCTCGTCCTCCTTCGCGGGGGTCGTAGCAACTAGCTCAAACATATGATGATCTGTTCGGGAAGGGAAGATGGATTCCTCGTTTGGCAGAGGTACTCTAAGGGTGTGTAGGGAGAGCGCCATGCGGACACCTGGGATTCGATGGGTGTGTCTAGCGAGGATCTCAGCAGTCTTTTGTGTGTAACTCTTGACGTTCAGTGTGTATACTCGACCATAGCTGCCATACGTAAGGAGGTTTTCGTTGGTCTCAACCCAAGCCGTCACTTTCTTCGGCTCGGGATTGTTCATCAAACAATTCCCGAAAGCCGCGATCTTGTTAAACCAGATCTTTCCATTTTCAAAATCGGGTGCTGCCCATGATGCTGCCACGGCCAGAACTTTCCCTAGGTTAGGAAGTTCAATGCCAAAAATTTGAAGTTGAAGTGACCTTGGGAGGGGTTGCTCTGCAGTCAGTTTCTCATATCCAGCGCAATAATCAACGAAGGTCTTCTTTATATCACTCGATTCGAAAATCAAAAGTGATACGAGCATCTCCTTCAGGGGATAGACCTTGATAGTCATTTCCACAATAACCCCAAATATCCCGCCGCCTCCCCGTAGACCCTTCAATAATTCATCACTTGCATCCACTAATTCGCCCTTCGCATCAACCAATTTAGCACTAACGATCTGATCAACCCCCAACCCATGGCTCGTCGAGAACGGCCCGTATCCGCCGAGCGTAGCCCATCCAACATAACCCACAGTCGGAATAGTACCAATCGGCGTAATCAAACCTTTCGCATCAAGCACCTTCGTAAGATCCCTAAACAACACCCCTCCTCCAATCGTAGCAGTCTTCTCGTCCTCAGCAACATTTACGTATTTGATGTCGCGCATATCAATAGTCAGCACATCGCGAACCTGCGTGCGCCCCGCACAGTCGTGACCACCAGTCCGCACGAGGAAGTCCACGTCATTTGCGACGCAGTACTGCACTAGCGCTTGTACGTCGGCTGCTGACCGCGGGCGTGCGATGGCGAGCGGTACGTCGCTGTCTCGCTTGACGAAGCACGCGCGCACGGCCTCGAATTCGGGGCTTGATCGGGTGAGGAGCGTGATGCTGGGGTGTTGCTCGCTTAGGAATTTTTGGAGGGCTGCCAGGGTTTCTGGTGTGTTTCGGGCCATTTTTTTTTCTTTCTTAAATTGAAGTCTCCTGCTCGGCTATGTATGTATGTTTCTTATCGGCTTGCTATAGGCTTAGTAAACAGGATTGCTGTAGATTATAGCCAGGACGTTGAGGGCTTGGTGGGTATACACATGGGCGGTGAAGAATACCGCCCCCCTCCCCCCCCCCCCCAGTTTTATAAGCACGAAGGGAGTTAGGGGAATCAAAAGATTCCGAGCCGGACGGACAGGGGTTCAGAATCGTCAGCGAGGGATGGGCGTAAAGGATTATTGATGTTTTGTGGGTATTAGGACTAAATGTTATAACTTACGTAGCTAGTATGCATCTTGAACCAACACACATCGATATTCCTCAGCAATCTGAGCCTGTAGTAGACTAGAAGTGGATTAGATTCTACTATTGACGATCCTCGAGGGATCGGCTGCATGGGTCTTGACAGCCCTAGAGTAGCCCCCGCAGGAAAAGTTGATAGGCACTCGGTTACGGGCAAAGATGCCGGTTACTAACCAATTATGTTTAGATACATGGCCAAGCTCAGGGACTTTGTGGTTCGGCGGATTCCGTGCAATCCGGGGTATCGTGCACCCTATCAAACTTCACATCATAGCCTAGACGGAGGATAGTCATAGCTTCCGACTCCAATATTATTGTAATATACTTCATGTGAATGCTCCTCTCTAAAAGGAGTATCGTTGCGAGATCTGACGCACTTCGGCATAGCTCAAGGGGAGGGCGACCCATGATTCGCTCGTACTCGCTCGTGCTCTTCAAAGACTGGGTACTCAGAAGAAGCTATTAGGGGTTCACCGGCAGATACGAGCTAATCAAACCAAAGCGTCTGTATTAAGTAATAATCTAGTAGGTATCTCATCCGGACGTAACTCATGCAGGCATAAACTCGTGACAGGAGGCACCTAGGCACCTCACCTAGATAGGTAGTTGATCTCTCCAACGCCAGTAATTCTATACAGCAACGGCAAGTTTAATATCCAAGCGGCTCAAGCCAACATAACTAGACTTTCCACCTATCAGATCTTCACTGTAATCGATCACGTCACCTATTTCCTCCAAACCTTGCGCTCGTGCTCTCTCTAGCGGCGTCATTCCGCTGCGTGGATCCCTCTCAGAGGCATCAGCACCAAGTTCAAGTAGTGTAGTCACCAGCTCGAAATTCTCTGCTTCTACTGCGGCATACAGCAGCGTCGCACCAGATTGCATGCGATAGTTAACATCAGCACCATGCCCCACCAGCCACTGCACCACTTTCCTACTATATCTCCGACCACCACGCACATCAAGTCCAATAGCATTTTCCAGGACGAAAGGATCTAACACCGCTCCTCGGCTCACCAGCAGCTTCAAGCTATTCACCGCATCCTCGGTAAACCGACCCCGGAAGGCGGCTGCATTGAGGGGCGTCAAGTGCCCCCGGATCGGGTCTGTGCGCCGGTCCCCTGGCAAATTAGGGTCCATCCCGTGCTCAAGCAGCCACTCGAGAATTGGCACATTGGAGACGATTATTTGCCTAAATATTTTGCGTGGTTAGCACGGACGCGATAGCGTGACGAGATATAGGAAATATTAGGTATGTACATGTAGGGATATTCTTTCATATCCTGGTTGATTTGCTCGGCGTGCCACCCGTAGTCGTACATCGCTTGCAGCATTTCGAGCTTGTTGCATGCTCCTGGGAGTAATTGTCTCCCGTTTACTGAGGCGCCTCTTTCGAGGAGAAATCGAAGGACTTGGGCGTCTTCTGAGTGTGCTGCTGTGGATGCTGCTCGGTTGAGGGTTTCTTGTGATATAGGGAGGCCGGCGTCGACGATCTTCTGGACTGTGAAGAGATCGTTATCGTCACAGGCGTCACAGAGGATCTCTTCCGTAGTCCTGTTTTCGTAGGAAATAGATGCCATGTTGAATCAATAAACTATTTTATGATATGTAGCAGTTTTGTTTCGGTAATAGATACGGCTGAAGGAGATAGAAAAGAGAGAGTACGAAGGGTGTTGGAAGTAATAGACATCACGGATACGGCACAGGTTATTAACCCTTTTATCAACTTCTACACGTGATTTTAAAAGCATGTCCCATGTACATAATACAGTAAACTGTTGGGAGTACTGCCGAAGAAATCTGATATCAGACGTAGGTGGCGTCAGAGCGTTATGCATGGTAGATGTTGCTTCTATCTTACAAGTTGAAATACATCGGTTAATGGCCAAGGTACATAATAATTCCATCATGAGCAGCCAATCAGAATTCGGTTAGGCCAAGAGGTGTTTACCGTTTTAGGAAAATAGATAAAATGCGGTAAGCTTTTTGAGCCAATTAAATTGATTAGACCCCCGGAGGTAATCGCTGTGGCTTGCTGGGATCTAGTACATTTAGGTACCTGCTAGGTATACTGTATGTTATTTACTGCTTTTTGATGATCACCCCCACGAATGTCAACCTCACCACAGATTTTTGTTGGATAATTCGTCAATAATTGTGTAAGATTGTGATGGAATCTAGACAACTTTTTACTAAATGTAATGTTTTTGAGATATTGTCACATTATTACCAATCGAATCCTTCTTCCGCAGAAAAGAAACTATAACGTGCGAATTCTATAGCTTTCGTTGACCTACGTTCAGAAGCATGATCCATAATACTGAGACCAATTCTGGGACTTTCTCGGTATCCAATTCAAGTTATCTCGATATCCTTCCTAGTGCGAGAGGAGCTAGTAGGCGGTTTTATTATTGGATGATAAGTGATTGCAAGACAGGCATCGTCGAACTAGTTGAAGGTCCGTGAGTAGGTCACAGCGCAAGAGAATAAGTTATCCACATGTTGATATAGTAAAATTGGATTATAATCTATAACTAGCCTCCGAGATTTACAATTCATCCGGATTTACTTCGTATGCTTGCATTTGAGTGCCATGTTCTTGGCAATCTGACTATATGTATTATATTTACGATCGCATGTGAACTTTTGAGAGAAAAAGAAAGTCCTAAATATGGGTGTTGTGATAGGTCATATTAATGATTACATGTACACTTCTGAATTAGGCCTCCAGCATGAGGTCGTATTGGGGTCGGGGAACAGCGAGTCGCGGGGCATGTAAGAGGCTCTGCGGGAAGATACAGGACTTGGAGAACCCCAAGCGAACCGAAGCTGAGCGTTTGGATTGGTTAATATGTTTATTCGGTGCGCTATTTAAAGGCGATCAAATGCTGTACACGTAGAAGGTCGTCATACCTAACCATTCTACCTAACAACAAACCAGCATCGACTTGTGAGGGGTGATCAACGTGGCACCCATCGCAAACGACTACCGTATGGTTTCAATGATCTAGATTGAGGCTCAATTATCATTTCTGTACATCTACCTTATAACTACCTGACGACACGTCGGGCAGACCTAGAGCTTGTACTGGTTCTTACTCGTGTTATCCTCTCTTTACCATGAAAGGATAGGAGGCATGAGTTGAGCCACGTCAAGTCTCTAGGTTTCACCAGAAGACGTACAAATAGCTTCTTTCGTCGTGTCAAAATTAGAATGTTACAGAGCATTCTGATTTCTTCCCTGTCTTTTTGTTATTTCGATAATTCTTGGTGACAGATATTTTTTGTAACCCCAATACTTATTTTTACTTATTAATTCTTATTATGTGTTTTAACTCGCGTGGTCCAGATGTCAACTGCAAAGTCGGAGCTTATAATATTGAATACAAGAGATAAGATTTGATAAGAATTCGAACCCGCATACGTCCAAAGAGTTTATTTCATTTTCTGGGACAGTCGAGAAGGTGTCCCTGTACATTGTCGGGAAACAACGAGTTGACTCACAAGAAAGATTAAAAAGATTCGACATGGTGGTCACTGCTGCCTCTGCCTTTTACTCCGGTTATTTGTTGTTAGGCCAATTCTCTCCCACTCCAACACTTAATCACCCTCGTTCACGTTCTCTTCTCGGGTTCGCCATACCAAGAAATATCAATCCAATGAGCCAGGAAAAATATCTGTTGGCTTTACACCAAAAAACAATTCCAGAAAAGGCACGCTTCAGTCGCAATTCTATTTTATCACCAACCTGACTGATTGCCTTCATCAAGCCCGTCGCCTCCAAACGAGGAGATATCGTGAACATGTCGAAATTTTCTAAATTTCTCTCCTTGGTAGAGGAGGACGATGGAATTGGACGTCGCGAGGAGGACTATCGACAGCAGGCAGACGCGTTTATAAACGCGCCAATTTTCACTGCAGCTGTTGACAGATTCATCCACACTTCGTCTGCGTATCTAGGTGGACCTCCAGTTACTCCCGGAACCACCGCACCGTCCTTATTGACGAACTCTCCATCGGAATTGATTCCTCAGTATGGACTTATCGGAATCAGACAAGATCTTCCCCAGCAGAATACCTCGGCAGAGGAGCGTCTCGTCTTCTCTAACATGAATACACCTTGGTCCGCTTTCATCTGTGGTTCTCAAGGAGCGGGAAAAAGCCATACTGTCTCGTGTCTTCTGGAGAATGCATTGATGGAAAACAATGCCGCTGGAAAGCTTCCTAACCCGCTGGCAGGAATGGTCATGCACTATGATCATTATGCCAACTACACCACCACACAGATATGCGAGGCGGCCTATCTATGTTCGTCGGGGATTCCTGTCACTGTACTGGTATCCCCTTCGAACATCTGGGCCATGAAGCGCTTGTACAAGAACCTGCCTGGTCTCAAGCCTGGTGATCCAAGACCCAAGGTTCTACCTCTATATCTTGAAGAAACACAACTGGATATTACAACGATTCTCAAGCTCATGGCTGTGAACCCCGCAGCTAATGATGCCCCCCTTTATATGGAAGTTGTCATGAATATTGCCCGAGAGATGGCAATGGAGGGACCCGGTTTCGCCTATTCGAAATTCAGAGAGCGGATCGACGAGGTGGAATGGGTTAGAGGCCAAACAGTCCCCCTAAACATGCGCCTCCAACTGCTCGACAGTCTCATCGCGCCGTCCTCGACGACGAAATCTACTCGCCCCGCAAGTGCCAAGGACAATATATGGGCGTTTGAACCGGGCTCATTGACGATTGTCGATCTAAGTGATCCGTTTTACAGCTCCGAAGATGCCTGCACTCTGTTTTCAATCTGCCTGTCCATCTTCCTAGAGCATCGTAATAAGTGCGGACGCATAGTTGTCTTGGATGAAGCGCATAAGGTATGAATATGTGACCTACTATGAGTACCACAGGCTAATATGTTTAGTTCTTACACCAATCGGGGGAGGCTAGGGTCCTCACGAACGATTTGCTATCTATCATCCGACAACAGCGACACACCGGTACCCGAGTATTGATAGCAACACAAGAACCGACACTATCCCCTCAACTCATCGATCTAGCGAATGTGACCATTGTACATCGCTTCCTCTCTCCAAGTTGGTACGAAGTTTTGAAGAAGCATTTAGCTGGCGCTAGAAAACGAAGCGTTGGCGATGAGGATTCGCTTTTTAACACCATAGTCACCCTCCAAACTGGACAAGCGCTACTATTTTGCCCAACGGCTCAGGTGGATATCGAAGAAACGATTGATCGTCGTAAGAAAGTCATAAAGAATCTGGGTGAAGGCTTTTTCAAGATCAAAATTCGCAAACGGGTGACTGCGGATGGTGGTAGAAGCATATTGGCCACCGATTTGCAGTCCGAGTCTTTAACTAACGGAGGAGCCGCTTATTCACCAACGGATGATGTACCGATGTTTATTGTCGCTCCGAGTCAAAATAGCCGCGACAAGAGCAAGCGAGGGGTTCCGCCAAAGGTCCCAGAACCCCAGCTTCCGGCCCCGGCGGTTACTAATGGTGTACAACAGCTGAATGGCAACGTCAATGGAAACTCGAACGGCATTCCCAATGGTCCTTCATCCCTCCCACCTACGTCGTCGATGTTATATACCCAAACAGCGCCAGCCGTGCAGCCAAAGCCACCTACGCAACCAACCCCCGCGCCTACCCCGACTACTAACCGCGCACCTTCTCTCCAAGGGATGGGAGACGAGATAACGAAACAAGCGCGAGCGATGCTCCTCAAGGAGGCCGACCCCCGAAGATGGACCGGTTTCACCCGAGATCAGCGAGACCGATTGGCTGCCGGAGTCGAGAAAGCCTTGCAGCTTCCGGCGGGTATGCTTACCAATAGGCAATCCTTCACGAATATCTTGATGGACGGGAGCTTGATTAGCAGCCTTGTAAGTTACTTAAGACAGAGTGTTAACCCAGTCTGATTCATTATATTCTGTCTCTAGGTGAAAGAGCTTAGAGAGAAGAAGAAAAATGGTGGCGCTACGCAGCAGTCGGCACGTTAGTTACCGCCGGCTACTGTGGAGAGCGACCGTAGGTACTATACGACTTCCAACGCGTGGCTCTTTATGCCGTATGCGGATAGGGATGATGATTTACGTGGTGTTGTAAGGCATAGGCGGTATGATGATGTGGTGTTGAATTATTGAGGATATCTGGTGGCATTGTTGATTGTGCGTTTTTGCGGTGAACTGGTGGTTGCTTTTAGTTGTCGGCCCGGAAGGGAGTATCTAGGTAATGAGTAAGGCTACATGTTGAAGTGATTTAATGCTCCTCTCTATTAATCAGGCGACGTGTTGCTACACCTTGTAGCAGGGTAAATGATTGCGCGGATGTCGATGTATGTATCCCTTATCTCCGATGACTGTAAGACTGAGAGTTCTTATAGCCGACTGGCGTGCTCGACACAGCAGTATAGCTTACGCATCAGGGTTTTCATGACGCTCTGATGATGGCGTGGGTTATGAGTGAGTAAGCGTAGGGGTATTACAAAGCCTATTTCTGGTTATAAAAGCTGTGGTGCAAGTGCAAGCATACCTGAATATGGATTATCCGCTCTCCTATGCGCGCTACTACCGATAACTACAATGGCCTCCAATAAGTTGGACTTTAACTGTGCTCTCATCACTGGTGGCGGCGGAGGAATTGGCAAAGCACTTTCGGAGTACTTCATTTCAAAGGGGAAGAAAGTCATCATTGCTGGACGAACGGAGTCCAAGCTTCAAGCCACTGCAAAGGAAATAGGAGCTGCTGGATATTATGTCCTCGACACGGGCTCGATATCTGATATCCCGGCTTTCATCAAGCGCATCATCAGTGATTATCCAGAACTGGATTGCTTGGTGAATAACGCAGGTGTGCAGAGGCCCTTGCAAGTACAGAAGCAGACACCGGAGGACTTCCTCTCGAAAGCCGACAACGAAATCAACATCAACATACGCGGGCCACTGCATCTCGCAGTAGGATTATTACCTCATTTCAAGACCAAGAAACATGCTCTTATTATCAACGTATCTAGCATCCTAGGATACGTACCGTTCTCAATCATCAACCCGGTATATAATGGGACTAAGGCATGGCTGCATTTCTGGTCGATGAATCTTAGGAGTCAACTTAAGGATACGAATGTGAGGGTGGTGGAGGTTGCGCCTCCGACTGTGGCTACGGATTTACATCGCGAGAGGGAGGATCCTGATGATAATAAGAAAGAGAATAACCCGAATGCGCTATCGGTGGATGAGTTTATGCTGGAGGTTTCGGAGAAGTTGGAGAGAGGAGATGATACGATTGGTGCGGGATTAGCTGGGGAGGTGGTTGAGAAATGGTATAATACGTTTGGGGATATGTATAAAGATTGATTGATTGTATGTGTTGACGGGATGAATGGCAATGACGATGATGATGACGATGACGAAGAGAGAGTGGAAAAAGCAAGAGGAAAAAGAAAAGGGGGTGGGGGTAGTGATGAGGTAATCATCGCACTTAAAGACACCCTACATTAAGACCGAATGCTGCCTAATCTATTACCTAAGGTTCGATGGTGTAACATTAGATAAGCTAGATTGAAGCCTAAGTGGCGTTGCACAAGCACGAGCCACACCCCGCGGTCCCCACCTTTATTAGGTTGCCCAGACAAAATGCAAAGTTATGATTGCTTATGTCTTGTTATGACGCAGTATTTTTGATCTCTCCCACCATCTCTTAAATCTTGAATCTTGTCAATAACACCTAAGAAATTTCAAGATTCTGGCGTTGACCGCGCACCGCGGCGAGGTCCCTGTTTCTTGCTAGATTATTTCTCCTCCTTTTCTATCTATCATCCTGAAAAATAATTCTTCCCACCTTTTCTTCTTTTTATTTTGGAAGTAGTCAAGTGTCAGTATTTGGACAAGATGTTTGTCCTCAAGAATGGTATGTTGTTGCCCCTCCGTTCACACAGCCTTGCTGAAAACAGCGCTCTCTCAACTGCACGAATCATGTTTTTACCGTCTAAAGACAGTCCCCAAATGAAACTTGGAACCACGTCAATCAATTCATTTATCATTTACACCTACAATTTCCAATACATTTAAATTAATACTACCCTATGACACATGTGATCAATCAACTAACAGTCACACAAAACAGTTGGCAAGCTCATCTTTGGCAGCAGTAGCCAGGAATCTATGATCGAGCTGCCCCAAGGCCAACTCTACCTTGTCCGACCTTTATCCCCCAAAGGATACTCCGAACTCATCTTCAAGGACGCCACTGCCCGCATCCGTCGAACCGGTCAAGATTACCAATATCAACTTGTCGTACAACGAGTTTACGAAGAAGGTGAAGCCGAACTAGCAGATGACGAAGGCGAAGACGAAGAACTCAACGCTCTAGCCGCCGAGAAAGACGAAAAGACCTTCCTACTTGACGAAGCCCTTCACTTCCGCGTCGAAAGTAGGGAAGGTTCACAAAAGGTTCTTGCCTGGAAAGATTTGAGTGGGGACGTTGGGGACGTTTACGAGTTCGTCTGCGATATATCAACTAAGTCCGCACAAGTCGAATCATTCGAGCGCATTGCGAGGCAGTGCCAATACGAGCGCAAGTATCGGAAACCACACTCCACCGCATCCGCCGCCGACCTCCAACAATTCGACTTCGAGGAGCAGCCTATTCCCCAAGCAAGCCCAATCCATAGCCCCACTCTCGCCCGATCCATCGACTCCTCGGACGCTATGTTTCAGCTAAAAACCGAGGCGAATGTCAGTGCAAAGCGAGATAGAGTAAAACGGGATAGTCTCAAGCGCGACAGCGTACCATCCACCTCTTCTGTACTTGCGGAACCGGAACCTGAGCCCTACGAAGAAGATGAAGGATCTACGGGGCAATCTGCCAAACAGGCCGAGCCACCTAGGCCCCCACCCCAACCCGAACCGCTGGAGATCCTGTCGATGGAAATCGGCGAGCTTCACTTCTTTGACTTCGCCTCGGGGGCGTTTGTCATCCAAGACACATCTGTCACCGCTCAGGTTTCCGATATTGGTAATTGGAACTACTGGCTGCACATCGCTAGCAAAGACCGACAATGGCTCGGAATCCCAGTCATCGCCGACATAAACCCCGTGTTCAACTTCGAATTCCTCTCTTTTATCTTCAACCAGTTCACCGAGGATGGTTCTGCCTATTCATGGCTACTAAGGTTCAAGGATAACAAGACACTCGAGAGATTCCAAGACGGCCTTATGAGAGCACTTTGGGAACAGCTCAACGAAACGAAGTGGAATAAGGTCAAAGAACAAGATCGTCAATATGTCTTAGATGCGTTCGAAGACTTGAACATGGATGATGCACCGATTGAAGAGGAGGAAGAAGAGCCCGAGGTCGAGGAGGAGCAGGAGGATGATGCACCCCAAAGCGAGCATTACGACAGCGATGAAGAACAAGAAGATGTTGAGACCGAGCCGAAAGATACCTATACCAACTCCGCACTAGCCGTCGGTTACAAGCACGACCGTTCCTTTGTTGTTCGGGGTCCCAAGATCGGTGTATTCAAGCACACACCCAAGAACCACTTGGAATTCACCACCAATATTTCCAAGGTCGAGACTCCCAAGGGCGCTTCTTTCGTCCCCAAAAAAGTCATGTTGCATAACGAGGATCGCAACTTGATTTTGCAGAATGACACCGATCCTAACAAACTGTACCGAATGGATCTTGAGTACGGAAAGGTTGTGGACGAGTGGAATGTTCACGACGACATCCCGGTTGTTACTTTTGCGCCCGAGAACAAGTTCGCACAAATGACCCATGAGCCGACTTTCCTTGGTATTTCTCGCAATGCCCTCTTCCGTGTCGATCCTCGTCTATCTGGTAACAAGCTCGTCGACTCCCAGCTCAAGCAATACGTTTCAAAGAACGACTTTTCTGCAGTATCTACTACGGAGAAGGGATATGTTGCGGTCGCTTCCAACAAGGGTGATATTCGACTTTTTGATCGTCTAGGTATTAACGCCAAGACCGTCATTCCGGCTCTTGGTGAACCTATTATCGGTCTTGATGTTTCCGCTGATGGTCGCTGGGTTCTTGCGACTTGCCGTACATACCTGTTGCTCATCGATGCGTTACAAACGAAAGGCAAAAACGAAGGAAAGCTTGGTTTCGAGAAGCCATTCGCTGCGGATTCTAAGCCCCAACCCCGTCGTCTTGCTCTAACTCCGGAGCATGTCGCTCAGTTCTATCACGAAACTGGAAAGGGTGTCTCGTTTACTCCCGCGCGCTTCAACACAAGCAAATCGAGCGAAGAGACTTCCATCATCACCGCCACAGGCCCATACATCATTGACTGGAACCTCGACAAAGTTGTGCACGGATCCAGGACGCCGTATATCATCAAGCGTTACGAAGACACCGTCAAAGCTGATGATTTCAAATTCGGCACCGACCAGAATGTTATTGTCACGTTGCCGAACTGGGTCAACATGGTGGGCAAGCAGTCCCTCAAGAAACCTACAAGAGAGAGTATTGCCGGCGATTTCCAGCGACTGGGTACCCCGAGACGTAGTTCCGCTCGGGTTGGCACGCGAGAAAGCGGACGATACAAGCTTGGCAAGGACGAGGTGGTCAACTCTCCCTACTGAGAAGATCGCGGATAGAATGAACGGGTACACGATGCGCGATTGATTTTTTGAGTTATGAGATTACGGCTAGCACTAGTATTGAGGGCGAGCTCCTGCTCTTCCTACGATACATACCCCCATTGGCGTTTTAGGGCAGGGAGGATGGGATGGT
Source organism: Hypoxylon trugodes (assembly GCF_022578975.1). Lineage (NCBI taxonomy): Eukaryota > Fungi > Ascomycota > Sordariomycetes > Xylariales > Hypoxylaceae > Hypoxylon > Hypoxylon trugodes. Next base: position 1,576,843 of record NW_026250023.1, on the reverse strand, counting down.
GTTTATTCGTTCTTATGGAGACCAGTTGCTTTGGCTTAAGTTGAGATACCTGTTTCATCGTCATATGGTACTACTGATTTTCACGTAGGGTTAGATAGTAATTGACTACGTCAACAAACCCCCTCCCCTTCCCTAAATTGCATCGCTACTGAGTCAGATGATTTGCTATTCCATTGTCCTACAGGTGAGTTGGCGGCCAGGGCATGAATAGTACCAAGTAAAGCAATATAGAACATATTATCACCGCGATAATAGCAAATTAACAGCGCAGGAGCCGCATCACATCATCTTACCAACTGCAACGTGCCGACGAAACTGCCCTTTCCCGTGTGACCGATCGCTAATTGTTACACATCCCCTTATTCTTTAATTTTAGATAAGGAAAATCACTTAGCTGCACATATCAATAGTGTGATACCGCCATCCGCATACACATCCTATTCGCTGCCCTACCTTCTCCATTTAGTCTTCCGATTTGAGCAAAAACTTCCATCCGTCCAGGTCCGAAGAAAGCGTGGAATGATCGGCACCACGATTCCTATAACCGGTAATCCATACATACGTACGTACACCCACACTTGCGAGGAACAGAAATTGAGCTGTGGGATGCTCTCATTTTATTAACATAGCCAATACGTGGCCCATACAGAGTGGAGTTGGAAGTCGAAATAGTTTGCGGTTCAGCTAGGAGCTTCGCTCGGCGGTTTTCTTATATGAAGGATGATGCACGGTGTCATCATACTTACGAAAACAACCACGGCATACGTACGTAGCATCGCATGGGGGCGGTATATAGATATATTCATTCTATACACCTAGGTATGTCTTCTATATTAGATATATACAGCTGTGGGGGCAAATGCCGTAGCTATGCGCAGAAGGGCGGTAGAGCTTCTGAGACATCTTGGCGATAAATATCGCAAGCAATTTGAATGTTTGTTCTTGTGCGCGGACAATCTATAATACCAGGTATGTTGCTACCCATCCTCCTAACCAACTCAGGTATCTAATCTATAACAAACGAGAAAGACCAGGTTAGTAGGTGGTAATTTGGCCGGGATCCCGTAGGTACGGCATGCGGAAGATTATATGAAAAAAGGCGTTCCTACGGGTTCCTGCGCAGTCATTTCTGGCCTAACATCGTAAATGATCGGACGGCTCTTCAATTCAGCCAAAAACCAATCTGTTGGTCAACGTCGTATCACTACGACGTAGACGTATCTGCCTAGCTGAGACAAGCGTTAATCAGATTATGATAGCTCATTGTAAGCTATTTTCTTGTCCTCTTTCAACGGGGTTTTCGGAGTTCACTATTGCGAGATTGGTGGCGTCCCGATATAGTTGAACTTCCCTATTCAAACAGGTATTTTCTTTTCAATCTCCCCTCACCCCTTTTCCACCCCCTTTTTTATTACTTCCGCCCTCCACAACCCGCGGTCCGGAAATTGATAGATAGACTTGATAGATAGCTAAGTTTATAGGACCCTAGTCCGTCAACCAATCGCTCGTCATTGCGCTTCTATCACATGCCTCAGTATGTCTCAGTACTATACGGCGCCAGGATACTCCGCGGGGGTGGGTAACCGCCGCCGCCGACCCGGTTCGCCCGAGAAGCGCAGTCCAACCTATTTGGGAACATGCGCAGCGCCATGGTTCATGAGACCACGTTTTTTTTCTCTTTCTCCTCTCGGGTGAATGATTACCTACAATTCGCTCTCCCCAGAAGGAAGCAGGTTTCCTGCAGATCCCCGGGAGATCCTAATGTCACAATAAAGAAAAAGCTTGTCCGTTCCCTCCCCTCAGCCCAGGCTTGTTACGTAGCAATCATATTGCGTGGCTGCCTGCCTCTAAAAGAAAATCAAGTCGTAGATGAAAAGTCCCGGATGGTCCTCTTTTATCTCTTGATGACGCGATCTGTTCGGCAGCAGACTGGTCCCTCATCTGGTTACTTTTTCTTCTTGTGGTTTCTGTTTCTTTAAATAAATTTTTTCTTGCCCGAACCCTGGTTGTCTGGTCCCTGTCCGTGGCAAGCTTCCTCGCTATGAAGTCATTCCCTCTGCTCTCGCCCACCGCGGCGCTGCTGCTTACTGCGGTGCAAGTGGTCTTGGGAAAGATACCTAACTGCCCGTACCCAGGTGCTGCTTTCCCGAAACCAACGGCCCTGGCTACGTCCGATATAATAAAAACCGTAGTCGCGAACCTAACAGCGACGTTTGACGCGCGCGGCTCGGACCCCGCTACGAATCCGAACGGGACGTCGTGGTCGATACAAGTCTTCTCAGCCTCGGATAGTGATGACACGCCGGTCTGGAGTCATTACCATACTGCGACGGATCTCCTGACTTCTGATACACCTGGTGTTAAAAGTGTTGATGGAGATACGGTTTACCGGTTGGGAAGCGTGACTAAGATCTTTACGATCTTGACTTTTCTGATCGAGGCTGGTGATACGTATTGGAATACGCCTGTGACGCAATGGGTTCCGGAACTTGAACTGCTTGCTGGGAAGGCCCAGTATGATCCGATTATGAATGTGGATTGGGATAGTATTACCCTGCAGGACTTGGCGAGCCATATGGCGGGGATCGTGAGAGACTGTGAGTTTTTCCGTTGGTATTTTGTTGTGATTTGAAGGAAAGTAAAACTAGAATGGGGGGGAGCCAGAAGTGAGTTGAGATTGGCGGATGAGAAGAAATACAAGACTAATATCGTGATACCCAACCGACAGATGCCATCGAGGGGGAACTGACGCAAGAAAATAACCAAACCACCTTAGAAGCGAAGGGGTTCCCGCCGGCGCCGAGGAATGAGACTCCGACTTGTGGAGAGGCGATAAAATGTGGTCGTGAACGTAAGTCACCCCTAGTGTAACCCCAAGTCAAGAAGTGAGGAAGCCAAAACGTGGATATAAATGAGAATGTTCTAACAAAACCTCCGCGACTAGAATTCTTCACCGGTCTAGCCAACGTCCCACCATCCTTCTCGCCCTCATGGACGGCCGGGTACTCGAATATGGGGTACCAAGTCCTAGCCTATGCGCTCGAAGCCATAGTCCGAAAGGATTTCGCGCAAATGCTACAGAGCGACGTCATCAACAAGCTTGGTCTTGATCACACGTTCTACCAGAAGCCTCCGGACGACAGCATAGGCGTCATCCCTGCGGGTCATGAGAATGACTGGAGTTTCAGTATTGGCGAGTCCAGCCCGTAAGTCCTTATCCCATACCGATTTCTAGCTCTTCTCGTCCCTTGTCTCTTCATTGGTGTCTTAGCCATGGCCAGAAAAGCTAATACCCCAAGAAAGGACCGGAAATATGTACTCCTCGGTGAGCGACCTATCGCGTCTGGGTCGCGCCATCTTCAAGCACACCCTCCTCCCACCGGCGCAGACGAGGCGGTGGCTGAAACCCACGGCCCTAACTTCCGACATTCACGAAGGCGTCAGTTCACCATGGGGTATCCGACGCATCCCGCTTACCGACGGCAGCCGGGTAGTCGACGCATACAGCAAGGCCGGTAGCATCAACGTGTACATGTCCCTCCTCGTACTGCTTCCAGACTACGACGTCGGAATCGTGGCACTGCTCGCCGGTGGGTGGCCCGGAAACTCGAACTGGGACATCGCAGACGCGATTGGCGCTGTACTAGTCCCCGCGCTCGAGGAAGCGGCCCGCGAAGAAGCCGAGGCTGCGTACGCGGGGACATATAGCGGTGACAGTGGGTTAAACAGCACCTTGGTCCTAAGCACGGACCCCTCGCGTCCAGGTCTCGGGATTGATAAATGGGTGAGCAATGGAACAGACATGATCCCGGTTGCTGTGCGATACACGTTGAATTACAACGTCACGGCTCCTGCTATCCGGATCTATCCCGCCGGGCTCGAGTCCAAGCCTGCAGACGATGGGACGAAGAAAGTGGCTTTCAAGGCCGTGGTAGAGAATCTGGATCTCGAGGATCATAGCGCGGATATGTTCTCGACGAATTGCGGGACTTGGGTTAGTCAGACGACGGCTGTGTATGCGGACATGCCGTTAGATCAGTTTGTGTTTACGGTCAATGAGAATGGGGAGGCGGTTAGTGTGCAGCCGTTAGCTTTGAGAGCGACGTTGTCGAAAGATACGTAATTGTATGAATGAGAGGAGAGGAAGGCGTCCAGGTAGGGGCCTCAAATATTAGTCTTAATGCATTTCTATAATGGTTCAATAAATAATGTCAGCAAGAATTACTTTTATATGGATTTTTAAATACATCTCAATGTGGGGAGTAAAAAGGGGGGCACGAACAAGATACCATATATTGACGATTCGTTCTGTTCATTCCACGGCTAAAACGGCATCACTCTCACCTCCCCTCTCTTGGCCTTCCAACTACGACTTAAGAAATGCTACTCTACTCTAGTCGTTGATGTTCTAGACTTTATGTAGGTGAATGAATGTTGAAATAACCCAGGGTTTCTTAATACCACTTCTGTATAACGAGCCCCCTAGGTATTGACTAGGATTTAATAGTCCCAAATAACTCCGGAGATACGTAGAACGTATTAGACACACCCTTAGAATCTTGCTTCAAACTGACCCAAGCATGTATCCCACGTCCCTGATCCAAAGGTCTGCGCTGTACCGCACCGACTATTCCTCTGTACTTCTCGCGGTAGGCTGTAGGCGCAGATATCGCGTTTAAATATTTTTCAACCCGCTCCTGAACTTCGCCATCATGCTTCACGTGCGATACTATGGGGAAATGCACCGTTCCGATAGGCTTATTGGGTGCTTTACTTGTGAACGCGAAACAAGATAGTACCGACTTCGAGTTATAGGGTCCCAGCGATCCGCCGGCCATAACGTCAAAGAACCGCTCGATTTCATATGAAGACGTGTCTGGACAGATAGTCATATTCTTCCGCGCAATTTCGGATGCGCTCGCGTCGGGATGTGCGACGTACACTTTGACGCGAGCATCTTCATCGTCCGATAGATCGAGCGAGAAGTATCTGATAGAGTCATTAGGCGTCATAATTCTTTCCAGTAAGTCCCACGAGCTTTCCAGGCCGAGACGTTTGAACGCTTTTCGGGTCACAGATAAAGCTTCGTCTTGTCCGGATGCAGCTGGGTTGAGATAAATCTTCCAATCCGGACCACCCTTTGCGAGCGCGCAACTGTGCCATGCGACGAATTTTCCTTCTGGGTTAGAGGGGATAAATAAATCATATATAAGACCAAAGCGGCTGAGGGAGACGGTTGTGCCGTAATGTTGTGCGACATCCGCGTTTAGGTACATTGTGCTCTGCCGAAGCTGCGTTAGGGTGTTTCCTTCTGGCTGGGCTTCAACTAGGAATCGTAGCTGTGCTTTGCCGGTCCTTTGGTCTATCTGTACTGAGTATTCGAAAGGAGCGCCATCGTTGCTGACGTTGGACAACCATCCCGATACGCCTGGTTCCTCGGGTATTGAATATTGACCCCAGGTGCCCATCGATAACCGTAGCGCATCGAGTAACTGCTCTTTGGCTGTTTCGTCTTGCCCAGTAGCTCGAGAAAGATGTGATATCTGGCGCTTAGCTTCGCTGTAGTATGTCCCATTGATACCGCTTTCAACTGGGACTGGTTTCAATCCGCATTGGAAGTGTCGGAGTCGCATGTTCTTGCCTCTTGAAATCTCTACGTTAGGTATCGTATGCCTCCGGTTGTACAACTCCTTTATCGCAGCGACCGTATAGTCGATATGCTGATCTGAGGATACCTGGCGTGGCACGGCGAAACGAACAAGGTTAGGGATCTTCTTCCGTTCTTCTGGTGACTTCTTATCCCATTCCCAACCAAAGGGACCTACTTCCGCTGCACGAATGCCGTAGTCTTTGATCAATTCTAGAGTAAATCCAACGGAGGCGAAGCCATCTAACTTCCTGTCACAACCGTAGAAGAACTCGTCCATATCAAGATAGACAGCGTGGCCTCCCGGGGGTGATAGAACGGAAATTCCATTCGCTAGGAGTTTCTGTGCGAAGGATTGAACTTGGGATATGCGGTTGCGCAGATAATACTCCTTGGTACCTTCATAGAGACCTGCTGCTGCTGCCATAAGGTCACGACCGCTCACTAGGACCAAGGTTAGTTTTTCACCACTTCTATATACGTTGTTAGGAGTCCCAATGCTTACTTGCGTCGTAAGAGTCGTTTCTGTACAGAAGTATCTGACGCTCCTTCAATTGAAGCCCGATACCTTCATACTTCCGCGCCAATAGCCCCTTATCGCGGAAACATAGGACACCACCCATATTCGACAAGCCATCTTTCTTCAGACTTATGGTGAACCCGTCAACATAAGAGAACATCTCCTTCACAATCTCAGGGATTGTTTTATCGGAGTACCCTGTCTCACAATCGCGGACGAACATAGCATTCTCCGCGAATCGACACGCGTCGAAAAAGAAGGGTATTTCATTTCGCTTGGCCAACAAAGAAGCATCTCGGATATTGGCCATTGAAACAGGTTGTGCAGCAGCCCAATTATTTGTGATGGTCATCACTATTAGAGACACTCGTCCTGGGTTCTCATCCAAGAAGTTCTCGGTAGCAGTTATGTCTAAGTTTCCCTTGAACTTGTTGGACTTTCCGATGAGCCCCTGAGGAAATGGGTCACTGAGCCCGGGTTGGGTGAAAGTTTGTAGTTCGAATCCAGCCACAGTAGCATTAGCGCCAGTTGTGTCGAAAAAGCCGTTGCTTATGATTACTCGGTTAGATCCTTTCGTCTGAGATTCCCCTGCAAGCACACCCCCTAAAGTGGAAAATAGTAGGGCTTCAGCACAGCGACCCTGTGGGACAATGAAAAAATTGGGCCGTTCAAGCTGGTGAGATCCACCATTCACGAACCCATCCTCGTATGGTACGAGGAGTTTAGAGCGGTAGAACTTGCTGTCAGCCGTTCCTGTTAGTATACTCTGAAATGCTCGGTCTTGATTATCCCCTCTCTCGAAAGTATCTCGGAAAGCTTCCAGAAGGCAATAATACCCCCAATTGCGGCCATAACTTTCATCACCCCTCATCACTATCGCATCTTCCGTCAGCAAAAGTTATCTCCAAAAAGGTCAACATGAGTCATATCTCACAAGCTGCCCATTGGACGTCCGTCATCGCCGAAGCACCAGAGTCCGAAAGGTAGTCGCAGGTAATAAGTCCCGCGGGGAAAGCAAAGACATTATATTCGACATCTTTGAGAATCTCCTCTCGTTCTTCTGGCGTGACGTTGAGGAGAGACCTGACGACTACGGCAGAATGAGATGGTGGAAGGGGGGTCTTTCTTGACGTAACGGAGAACATGGTCTAGTATTAGGTATCTTCCTGGGTATCTAGAGAGGCTTTATTAAGATTATACTCTAGTGAAAATTTTGAACAAAGAAGTGACTACAAGTAGCTGCCATGTAGTCCAGGGAAAGAAAAATTATGTATAAGTCTCAGAGGAGACCAGCCTTATGTATACATCTACGTTGCCATTTCTATCAACTAATCACGCACACAGTTTTCCCCGAATGGCTATGCAAATTTCGAGCAGTCTAGGGCCTCGTGTAACGTCAGCCTAAGTAGGTATGAAGCAAATAAACCTGCAGTCCCCACGACAATGTTTGTTGGAGACGATGAAAGGATCCGGCAGGAGTCAACACCCTATACATACACTGTATCCCTATATTAGAAATCAACTTCTGTCAGAAAAATCCGTTAAGAGGAAGTCCTGAAAGGGAATATATTCAAATTTCATTACTCCGCGCATCAATATGTATTCTATTATCATGCTTGCTGGCTTTCTCATCCCCAATATCCGACAGGGAGGGTTGCATGTGTCTGAGAAGGTTTGGTATTCGGCTCCCGAACCCATCGCCGAGCCTCATAGGTAGTTCCTCTAGTCCTCTTGAATGCAGTTACCGAGAGAAGCACATCTGTCTCTGAGTCAGAAAATTCCGTGATGGCAGGTATAGGTGTAGTATATGATCGTCTGACTAATCATGTGCGACATCGTCAGTATAGGCGAATCTTCATGCATATGATTTGCCAATTGTCAGTGGTTCCCTTTCCTTTTGGGCTCTATTTAGTTGATTTCTGTCAAGAGTTCAATAGCCTATGATTAATTATCACGAAATACGAAGGACTATCAGCATGTAGCTAGTATAGGCGATACATTTCAGCTGCTTTTACAATGGTATCATACCTAGCATTAGGTACGTATTACGAACGCTTTAGGCTTTTAAGCGACGTATTTCGCGATGGGAGAGGGCTTAGTAACTATTTGATGATATTAATTCGATATTTAGTCATTTTTTCTATAGTTATCCTATTAACACTGAGGAATTTTCTAACACCTCAGCTTGGCGGTAACCCGCAAATGGGGCCTAATAAATTTCGTGCGAATTTGTATATTGCTGAGATACTTAATAGTGCTCCTGTTCCGAACACTGGGGTCAAGGTCCAGACGTTTCTACTAGATTTGTTTTCATCCGCTTTTCCTCTTTAGTCTTAAAGGATATGGGGAAGGTTATACGCGAGGTGAGATTGATATATTATAATAAGCTAACAAGATATCAATCTTTAACATCCGTTTCTCAAGGCTACAAGAAGGCACTGGTGGTTTAGTGGTAAAATCCATCGTTGCCATCGATGGGCCCCGCGTTCGATTCGCGGTCAGTGCATATTTTTGAAATTTTTGGTCTTTTCTGAATAGTGGTGCTCTCCTTGAGTGATGTCTGTTTTATTTTATGTCATCATAGCCCGTTATGACACTAGATATTAGGCAAATTGCTGGCTTGAGGTTAGGGCTAGGGTTGTGACTAATGAAGCCATTTCATTGGGTAATTTTGGCTTCATTACCTCAAGATTTCAGGTAGGTTAGGTAATCAATTGCCCCTGAATGGCCATGTCTATACTGATGGATCCTATAATGGGAGATGTCTTCCACCTCGAAATCTATCTAACAAATTATATCTGTCGAATGAGATGTTCTTGGAGTCTTTGGTTGTTGGCAAAATGTCAACTCTGGAAATGAGCGGAAGTCCTTCCGGTGTCTTCTCACCGCGTTGGCACGGCCATCGGCTAATGAAGGTATCCGTCTTACTAATTGAGGCGACCATGGCTCTAGTAATGACTTCCGTATTTCATATAAAGCAAACTTGGATCAACCTTGTTAGGTTGAGGGTATCATACCGACGGCCGTCAGGAATCCTAAAGCCGATAGCCCGCCCGTCACATTAACGCCGAAGAGAGCTCCATTGGAGGTGAGAATAGACAAGACCAAACCGCTGGCAATGCCGAGCTCAACGCAAACAAAACTCATGCGGCGACTTGGAGGGCGCTGTATCGGTTTAAGAGCCTAGTGGCGCGCCGTCCTCCAACCCTCATGGCTCGATCTCCGACACTCGCGCCCGGGGAGATAGCATTCGGAAAACTCGGGTATCATTTCCAGGCCCTCACTACGCCCTATTATGGCGCATCGATCGGTTCGCGCAACGTTATCGCAAACAGTTAGCTCGTGTCGCCTCTAATAGCGAGGCCTCCGTTAGCACTTACGGCGTATGTCGCCCTTCGGAGCATTCTAGTTGACTGCCTTGTGGGCGTGGATTTTGTTCCCGGCGAGGTGTTGGTCAATAGAAAGATCCGTAGTGAATTTTCCAATCCCGTATCGGCTCTGCTCCGATGGTAAGATCTTCCTAAATAAAGGAAATCTCGGCTGCATCCGACGAGCACATTGGCTGATCTCGTGTAACAGTTTCGATATTTTCGGCTCTACTCCGACAGCCGCCAACGCAAAGAAGTAAGGAATTGCGGAAGTATGCCGATGCTATTATAGGCTTTCTAGATGAGTATCTGTATATCAGAATGAGTCGCATTAGCGACGATTAGAAGAACCCTGAATGTTATTACGAGTGTCATGAAGCACCTTTCCCAGTTAATGGGAATCCGACTAGGTGGACGCTCAGTGCCATTGTAACGAATCTTCGGAAGTTAGCCGATATGAGCCGTGGCGTTCTAGTGCGAAATATAAATTTTCAGCATCGGAAAGCCTCCGACGGAGAGAATTCAAGTAGCAGTTTCCGTCGGCTATACTCCGATAATCATATCGGACATATTTTCCGAGTTCATGTTCCTATTAGGACCAATTGATTCATGGGTTAATCTCCCCGGCGTTCTTCTAACGACCTATGTGTTTCAAAGTCAGACCTTCGTAGTATTCGAACTAGATAGCATCTTTGGGAAACCGGTAGGTCAGCAGGTCTAATTCATAGTGCTCTCTATCTTGATTCTGCGAGCGATATGGCCGTGTCTTTCGGCAACAACTCCGATAACCAAGTCAGAATACTGACTCTCTCTTCTTATCTTGAATTTCGTATTGGATCTCGCCATTGTCCTATATATCCATGGCATTCTCAACATGACTAGCTAATATCGACCTTGCTTGCGCGAACAATGAGATGGTCGTTCTCAATCTACACGGTTACGGCAGCGAAGGGATGAGATCAATAATATCGGATCAATTCCGACAACGTCAAAACTCGAGTAATATTAATCGCTCGTTGGACTCGATATAATAGGTGCGCTACTCTGACATCTGATAGTAGTTTCAAAATGAACAGAGGAAGACGATGAACGAGAGAAATGATTGAAGTTGGGAGATTAGAACTATTATTAACTTCCCTAGGAGCGCTATATGTCACCCCCTAAGCCGCCACGTGATAGCGTGTCACTAGCTATTCCAGGTCGCTATTATTCACTATGCTCCAGCGTTATTTCTTATATTTCAGGTACCTATAAAATCTGTCAGAATATTTACCCTCATCGCCGCACTACGATAGTCCAACCTTCATTAGATCAACGCAGTAAAATTTCTTTCTCACTCATGTACTATATCGATTATATTAACTCCATAACAATATGCACGCATCTACGAATCCCAGGCTCCCAAGCCGATATCTACCAAATCCCTAACTCCAACCTAGACCTCGTCTTAATCATATGCTTTTAGATTTTCTCGTTTAGTTCATCATTCCATTATTCGTGCTAGGTATAATTCCCCAACCTCTTAACAGATCCATTATCCCTTACTTCAGCAAGCCTAGGGCACTTCCAGACGGGGCAGCCGCACTAGTAGCCGCCTTCACGCTCTCAAAGACACCCGATAATGCCCGACCAACGTCGTTACTCAGCACCGGTCGCCCGTCTGGGCCGGCTTTACGATCGACTCCGTGACTATGTGCGCTACTCACTTTAGTCAACTCGTTGACGAAGCTCTGGCCCCACCATGCCGACGTGTATTTGAAGACGTATCTCTCCAGTTTACGGAAATTGGCTTCGCGCATCTCGGGGGACATGGTGACTGCATCGTGGATCGCGTTCGCAAGTTCCTCGGTGTTCCAGGGGTTCACTATCAAACTACCGTTGAGCGACTGCGCGGCACCTGTAAATTCGGAGAGGATCATGACACCGTGACGGTTCTGCTGGGTAGCGATGTATTCGTACGAGACAAGGTTCATTCCATCTCGCGTGGAGCTGACGAGACAGACATCGGAAACCGCGTATAAGGCGCAAAGCTCGTCGAATTGAACACTCTGATGCAAGAAGTGAATTGGCATGAATTCGACCGTACCGAATCTACCATTAATTCTTCCCACGAGTTCATTGACGACCGCTCTGAGGTTCTGGTATTCTTCGACGTCTTGTCGCGAGGGTACGGCTACCTGGACTAGCACAATCTTGCCAATCCATTCAGGGTGTTCTGTCAGGAATACCTCAAGCGCGTGCAGCTTCTGCGGGACACCTTTGATGTAATCGAGACGGTCGACACCCACGATCAACTTTACGCCCTCGAATTTGCGAGATAGAGCGGCGATCCGCTCCTGTACCTTGGGTTTCTTCAGACCTTCAACGAATTTATCCGGGTCTATTCCGATAGGGAACGCCCCCACCGTCACAAACTTCTCTTTGTATTCAACGCCGTTGGGTGTGGTAGGTGCCTCTAGAATGCGTGAGCAAGAGCTAAGGAAGTGACGAGCGTAGTCGTAAGTGTGGAAACCGATGAGGTCGCATTGTAAGAGACCTTCGAGCAAGGCTTCGCGAACGGGGAGGATTCGGTAGATTTCGCTGCTAGGGAATGGGGTGTGGAGGAAGAACCCGATTTTAATATCCTTTCGATCGCCTAGTTCGTTGCGCAGCATTTCGGGTAGAAGCATTAGGTGGTAGTCATGTACCCAGATCAAATCTCCATCTTGAACATCTTTCAGAACTGTTTTAGCGAAAAGTCTGTTGACCTCCTTGTACGCCGCCCAAGCATTCTCGTCGAAGGTAATCTCGCCGGGGTGATAGTGGAATAACGGCCATAGGATAGAATCTGTGAAGTAGAAACCGCATTAGTCACAAGAAATTTCATATATGCAGGAATAAATACGTACTAGAAAACCCATTGTAATGTCTATCCGCAAGCTCGTCATCGACAAAGATGGGGTGTGCGTTGTATTGTTCTTTTAGCTGTTGCTTGACAACAGGTATCTCGGCTTCGGGAACTTCCAGGCCAGGCCAACCATACCATTGGAAGCTTGTTGTCTTGCTTAATCCGCTCAACCCCGTTACTAGACCGCCCGAAGACATGGAAAAGTCGTAGCTCCCTTCATCTTTCCGTTTTATCGTGATGGGAAGTCGGTTCGAGATTAGGAGCAACCGGCGGTCGCTGGTGGAGGAAGATTCGCTCTCGTCGGTCGGAGACATGTTGGTAGACCTTAGTGGTCTAGGGACTAGGTATCGAAAGCTCGCTAGTTGCAATGGAAGCAAGTACGAGGAAAATCTAGAATCCGATACTAAGTATGGGAGTCTATGACGGGCGACGGGAAGCTTTGTAGATGTAAGTAGAGGTGTTTGTGAAGTCTAGCCGCGGTAATGTAGAATGGCACCTATGGGAATTCTAAGTGAGAGGCAATGCAACGCAGGAGAAATGTAGCACGAGCTGTGATAAATAGGTATGATTCGTTCAAATGAAAAGTGGCGTTTTATTTAATGTGTGATTGATTGATAAATGACGGGACCGTCAGTCAGTCAGTTTATTTTTTATGATAGGATGAAGAGTTATTAAGGAGAAGAAATGGAGGGGCAATTAGCAAGTAACACATGGATATGGCTGTACTGTACTGTAGGTGATTTATTTCAGGCGGGGTCCTTGAAATACATGTACATGTATGGATGCATACGATTATGTAGATGAACACTATGGGAAGGCGGATAGGTACCTACTTAAAACATACAACATAAAGATGTAATCATTTACAACCTCATTCGCAGCTTCTGATTGGGTAACAAGCTTAAGTTTGATGCAATCGAGATGCAAGAGCAGCGAAATCCCTCACGAAGGTTCTTTAAAAGTAACCCAGGATACCTAGCCCCGCCGGGCCAGAACTAGCCCGGGGATCCATGATCTCCAAAGCTGGAGGGAAGGTTTGGTCCGTCACCCTCTTGGCCAACTACGTAATTCCTCGTCCTTCTTTAGTGGGACCTCTGCGGGGATCATCGGGTATCTCCTGTCAGGCTGAACTTAGTGTTACCTACCAGTTCACGTACAGTACCTAAATATTATATGTAGAGAACGTGGTTTTTTAAGCTGCGTCATATACTTTCATATTGCTGCAGAAGAAGGGAAATAGGACGTTTTACAAGTCACAGTTTAATGAAGTTTCCCATTCCAATCCCAAGGTGATTTCCTCGTGCTACGCTCCAAAGACTAGATAAATATCTCAATAGCGCATCATTCAATCCATGCGTATATATAATCTAGACTTTTTCATATTCTTCCTTACATGTGATATCAATCGATGCTAGAATATCGACACACAATCAGATTGCATGATCTTATCTCGACACCGTCTCGAGACATTTCTAGATTGATCGCAAAATAATATCGCCGTATATTTTCCCCACAACACCATTTTTCTTGTGGTATCGGCGTTTCTCGAAGTTACCATCCACGGGCCTTCTCATGAATATTTCGGTAGAGCAAGCCGACTTACATGATGCATAGAGTTCCAAGGCACCTAGAGGATGCAGATAGTCTAATCCTGTTATGGTCAAGCCCATCCGTCCGGTCTCTTTCCGTCTAACCGTCGAACCCAATTCTAAACCACCAATCATCATCCACATTTCCATCCAATCGAGTGAAATCCAGATTCGGACCAAAACGTCCGTATCGCGAATAATCTTAATTATCAGGTATTAATTGAATGTTGAGTTTATTTTGGTGTTTATAAGTTATCATTTCATATCATATTCGCAATTGGTCTGCAGACGTTTCGTGTGCTTTATTCGACCGTGAGCCATTGCGATAGTCAGCGTAGAGAATATACTACAATTCATAATTGAGATTTTAAGTTGAATCTTTAAATGGAGTGTTAAATGTCTAAGTCTCTAAGGTCTCTTATCTATGTGATTAGTAAACTTAGTTACCTAGGTGCACATATATTTTTCAAAGCTTAAAGTTAACAGCCCGAGACTCCATGACACCTTCCCATTGGATTAATTGATAGTGCGTACAAAAGATTAAAAATGAAAATTGACGCCCTCCAACCGCCAAATTAGAACGTAGAAAATACAACATCAAACTAGGTACCTGCTCAATAACGCATCCAATGCCCTTGACAATTGAGGATTGTTACACTCTATAGCCGAAAGCCATTTCCCTTGTCAGCATATTTGGTTATTTTTAAACTCAAGAATCCCATTATAGTATAATCACCGAGATTAATAAACAATGGCTGCGATTAACACCACCGACTCATTTCGACAAAATAGCAAATGCTGCATCATACGAGTGGTGTGTATCGTAGCATCTAAATATACCTAAGACAATATACAGAATAATTAGTAAGTCAAAGTACACATTGAAAGGGTAAACCATCGCCTTCGAATGTTTTCAGCTCGTAGGGATCACAACATGGGACGGCGCGCGTAGATTGACTTGGCATGTGTGGCGCAGCGAATATCTCCTAACCTTTCGGGGACCCAAAATGTAAAAATCAAGTGCAGGATCGAGTCTTGATTGCCAATTCAAGTCTCTGGAAGGATTTTTCTGAAACCTGTCACCAACAATTCAACCCTCCCCGCGGTTATGAAAGAGACAGGTCATTTCTTCCATTCTCGAATACCATGTAAAATGAAACATCGGAAGACCCCAGTGGTTCGTCATGGCGTCGGCCCGCATCCTACGCCTGCACATCCCTCATCCGATTGGTATAGACGCGCGCCTCTGATATAACTTCACGACAGGGGCCGACAGGGAGTACCTAGGTGTCAATTCAACCGCCAGCCTTCCCATATATAATCGTGTATTATTAAAAGACCATGAAACTCGGCATCATGATTTAACGATTAGAAACATGAGCTCGCACCAAGAGGTTGTCAATTTATTTGTCTTATAAGCACACGATCAAAATGGCCGATAATGCACGCAGGTTCGTGCAAAAGATCGCCAAGAAATATGGCTACCTAAGGGAGGAGGTCTACTCCCGCATGGATGCTGAAACTCGTCGTGACGTTCAAGAAGCATTCCTCATAATAGAGGAGATGCTAGGTTTAAGTGTCATAACGTATGACTTCCTTCCTAAGAAAAACGAATTCCTGGGGTCATTAACACGGTTTTTATAGATTAGCGAAAAATCTATATTCTAAGGATGTTAGATTCATATTCGAGCTATTGCAGAACGCAAACGATAATCACTTCCAACAGGCGATAGCTTCTGGGGCCGAACCATATGTATCATTCGATGTTTTCAGGGACAGCATCGTCATTGATTGCAATGAAGATGGATTCAACGAGAGTAATATACGAGCAATATGCAACATCGGGAAAAGTTCAAAGACGGGAGCTCAAGATTACGTCGGCGAGAAAGGCATTGGCTTTAAGTCTGTCTTCAAAGTCGCCTGGAAGGTCCATATCCAATCTGGTTATTATTCTTTCACTTTCACACACCGAAAGGGGGACTCCGGGATAGGGATGATCACCCCAGTGTGGCAGGAACCAACAGAACAACTAACGGCGCCCTTGACGAGAATGACATTATTTTTGCATGGCGACGATGCTGATGGGGAAGGAACGACGCAACGACAAAGCATTCTACAGCAATTAAACGAGCTTCAGCCTGCTATGCTGTTGTTTGTAAAGAATCTAAAGCGAATCAACGTACGCATTCACAACGAAGATGGAAGCGTTATATCATCATTCCTCTCGGCAAGAAACACTCTCCAAGGCAGTCATCGCTTGCTCGAAAAAGCGCATATCGAAAATGGGCAAACGACATATACGAGACAGAAATACCACGTTGTTGAATCCCTGGCACGTAACCTACCGGGGAATGAAAACAGGGAATACACAGCTCAGGAAGAAGCGACGAGGGCTTATAGCAACGCCCCAGTCGTCCTCACATTTCCTCTTACGGATAGCGATGAACCACTTATCGAGCCACAAGAAGTATTCGCATTCCTTCCCGTACGTCGGGTCGGTTTTAACGTAAGATTCATGTCAACCGAATGAAATGAATTATGAACTAACTATTGGATCAATCCTAGTTTTTGATACATAGCGACTTCGTCACCCAAGCAAACCGAGAAGACATCGTAGCTTCCTCGCCCCGGAACATTCGTCTATTAGATTCGGTTGCAGATTCTTTTATTGTTGCGATGAGAGAATTTTGCCAACACCAGACTTTGAGGTATGAGTGGATGAGGTATCTACCAACGCTGTCGGGCTATCCATGGGATTCGTTCTGGCAAAGACTCGTAGATAAGATCAAGGATCGCATTCAAAACGAAGAAATGCTATATTTACGCAACTCTTCTGATTTAAGAAGAATAAGCGAAGCCAACCGACTTGACCCTGACGAGTGCGATCACCACGGGAACCCCTTATTTGACGATTTACCGGGGGACGAAGCGTGTTATATCTCACCTTATTATTCGGATGAAAATCTTGATATTTTAGAGTCTTATGGACTTTCTTCTATGTATTTCGAGGATTTGATTGAAAGAGTCAGGTGGGATTTGTTGAGTCCTGTATCTAGAATGCGTTCTGAGACTGACAATGCCTGGCATGTTCGTGCTGCTGAGCTTCTAAGCCTTCCCTTCGAAAACGGCTGGAGCGACATAGTAGCAGAGGTAAAAGAGCTACAACTCATTCCTCTTCTTGATGAAACATGGGTGAGTCCGAACGGAGTTGCTACATATTTCGCGACTACTCGTGGTGGCCTGCCGATCCCTGCGGATCTTGGAGCGCGTCTGGTTAAGCCTGCCGCGGCGCGAGTGCCAGAGAGAAAAGAGTTGTTCTTTCACTTGGGAGTGAAACACTTCCTAATTCACGATGTCCGCAGTTCCATTTTACAAAGATATCAATCTACAGGCTACCTTGGGATAAATCACACGACTTCGCTCACTCACCTCAAATTCCTTTATCTTACGCATACCAGCAGTCACCCCGCCAGCACATACTCCAGATTGGGTTTATGCAATGCCGACGGAGAATTATATTCGCTCTCGCAGAACACGTTCTACCTTATAGACACGAATCCATATGGTCTTTCGAATTTAGTCGCCAAAGTTGAACCCGATAAACGCCCATCGTGGCGGAATATACACTTTTTGCACAGAAGTTACTTCGAAAATAATCCCGATAAATCCGACAATCATGACTTAACATGGGAACAATGGCTACAAGAGTGTTTATGCGTCCGCTTGTATCCGAGACTTGTCAGTCGGGATGGCTCGACACTGTCGGGTGAATTGCAATTCGTCTCACAATCACTCCCTTCAGACTTTTTAGGTTTCCTTAGATATTGTTGGGATTCAGAAAAATCGCGTCTGACACCGGGGACGAGGAATGGCGTGGGGTTGATCAAGGTGCCATGCCGGGGTGGTCAAATGATCGCTCTATGGGACACATACCTCCCAACGACCGCATTGCTCGAAAAGCATGACGAATATATTAGGTATGGGGAGCTATTCCCTTTTCTTCAGATCAGTAATGACCCTGATCAACTTTTTCGATGGGACTTCCTGAAAGATATTGGGGTGAAGGCCGACGCCAACCTAGACTTCTACTTCGATATGCTTAACTGCATGGAGGAAAATGACAGTTTTCCGTCCAATCTAGTTGACCCCTCTCGTGTTCCAAACTTATATATTCGTCTTCATTCGGAATGCACCCACTCAGATAACGCTATAAGAGAAAGCAGACTAGCGAAAATACGGTACGTAAACACTATTTCTACTCTTATGCTCGAGTTTGATTTTGGTTGTGCTGTACTCACCATTCACTTAGGGAATATTTTAGGGAAAATTATGCCATATATTTACCACAGTGTGATGGCTCTCCTCCGTCTACTTGGGACTCGTCAGAATATATTTTACTTGATGGCCCGGTTTGTATGAGAACCACACCCCCAATCTACTCATTATACCTTGCGGCGTTTCCAAGTCCCACCTTCGATTTACCCATCCTCAAGAAGTTCTTCAGCGAAATTTTGCAGCTTCCAAAATGCACATGGAAAAATGTTGCGGAAGCGGTTCAAGAATGCAAGACGAATAATTGGCCTGTCGCCGAAATTAAGAGTTTATACGAATATTTGAGGGGTACGAAGATCTCTGGCACTGCTTCTGAGCAAATAAAGTAAGCTAGTAAAGTAATCGAAAGACTTCTAATGAGGCTAATCATTTTTGCTAGGGAGATGTTTGAGGAGGATGCTTTGATCTATGCAGATATTGGCAACCAGAAGTGGTTTAAGCCATCTGAGTGCCTGTGGTCTGCCCCAACATCGATTCGTGGTAAAATCAACTTGAGCACAATCTATGACGCCGAAATGGAGAAGTTTTTTGTCGAGAAGCTTGGCGTCCAAAGGCTTGATGGTGCCGTTGTCTATAACGAGTTGTTACGACTAAATGTGGAAGAAGCCAGCGTGGACCAAATCAAGGATCTCTTTTGGACGCTCAACTCACAGCTCGAGCTCGCTCCCCTGAACAAGCCGGCAGAGGATCTACTACAAAAACCTATCCTCCCGATCCGAAACTGTAACGGCCAGGTAACGCTCAATTCGTCGGATGTGGAGTTCGCTATCGTTGACCGCGACCGTCTTCATGACATGTTTGGTGGTAAAATGAAGCTTCTGGATTTCACCAAGAACGAGATCTGCCATTTAGGTGCTCTCATAAAGTGGGCAGGTCTCGAAGATCGGTACTTGTCGTGGATGGTCAAAGAATCCTCGGACTTGGACTCGGGCGTCAAAATACCCATTTCCGACCCAACTCAAGACGTCAGCAAAAAGGCCTATGGGCTATTACGGTACGTTACTTATTCCCACGGGCGTCCAGTCCTGTACCTTGACTAACAAAACATTCGTAGCATTGCAACACATTTCAAGAGCCCCCGAATTCAAGGAGATGGGCAAGAATTTTACGACTTGCTCCGTGGTTTAGGCACTTGGGAAACGCAAGGGATTTCGACTACGTTTTCAGTCTCGATTGATGGACAAACAGTTAGCCACAAGGTTGACAGAGGCGAGATCCATATAGACGACAGCGATGGGTTGTACATCTACCTACCATATGACGAACAACGACGGGACGACTCATACCTCTCTGTGCTTCCGGACTGCCTTGCGAAGTGGATAATGACGGATCCTGCGGCAGACCAGCACGGACAAATCAATCCTAGTGTATCCAAACTCGTTCAGAGCATCTTGTACGGTAAGGTGTCACAGGTAAATAGATGTCTCGACCAACAAGGAATCATCGAAGTCTCTATTCCCGAGCAGGTACACGAGGATACACTCCCCGAAATATCCAGCCCTACGCTCGCAACCACTCCCACAGCCGTGAGCCCATCTACTCCAAGAGCAGCTACGCCTCCGTCGGAACCAAGAACACCTATTTTCGATATCGAGCATCTTAGATTAGACGCGTCGGAGACGCCAGCCACATATCCTAGGTCCTATGGTATTCCCAGTCCTGGTCTAAGTAGGACTCAAAGTCGCTCTCCTTTCGCACGGGAGAATTTGTCCCCCGAGCCGTTCCCCGAACACGCTTCTGCACGCATCCTCGAAGAACAGGCACAAGAATATATCGCACTTTTATCGCATGTGATATCAGCAGGGAAGAGGAATCGCGCCCTTACCGACACCATCGACCTTTGCGGACTTAGGGAGGCGTTGGACGGTACCGAGCCGAGAACGTTTAGCGAGCGTGGCCTATTTGGAACGGACGCGTTTCACTCCATTGAGCGCGACAAGAAAGTCGGAGCTGCGGGTGAACTATTTGTATGTTGTATGGGATCTCCTAATTGAAGAAGCCACTAATAAACGCATCCAGGTTTTCGAACTTCTACGCGCAATGAGTCCGGCCCTAAGAGGTTTCACCAGAGCCAATTGGACAACCACGATCCGAATGTATGTGACCGCTCACGCGGACTATGCAAACATGGATAGCTGTTCGGACAACGAGACATCGGACTTGGAGTACGAAGACAGCCATGGAACACTGACCGAGGTTTTTATAAACCGGAAACACCTTGGGCCCCAATGGCGGGGCCGCCATCCGAAATACTATATTGAAGTGAAGACGACGCCGGGATCTAAGGATACCCCGTTTTACATGTCGGATGCGCAATATAAGAAGATGAAGAGGCTATCCACAGATGACTCGATCTATGTAATTTTCCGGGTATTCAACCTTTACACCACGAAAATTGGCGTCGATATTTTGGTCGATCCGGCTCGTCTTGCTGAAGAAGGACGCTTGATCTTTACGGCAGGTAAATGGACGGTGAGGCCTGTTTTCAGTATCAAACGCTCAACGTAAAAGACGTAAGATATGTATTATTAGCGTTTGCACTGTGTGAATTATATTTTGCTATCTGTATGATTCCTAGTTAGTCACTTAGTATGTAGAATATCCAACAGAATTTCAACAGGATTTTGAAAGTCTACTTTCTAATCTCAATATACGAGTGAACTGAGAATGATGATTCATAAAAAAGGCATAATAAAGGGGTATGAGAGGGCAGTGGCTGTGCCGTGCGATTAATGCCCCGCTTACTCAACCATGTCGGCGTTTGTGGTGTACGTAATATTCCGATATCTTCATTTTAATTATATGGAGAACAAAGAGGCTGAGTCTCTTGACCGAAAAGGGGTTTGCAGATAGAGATAAGAAGGAATGTGTACGATCGTAAAACCCTCCGAAAGTAGGTAACAGAACATTCCTTATTGTGGCCCACGATAAGGGGTTTACCGAACCGGTTATATTTTTGGTAGAGGACGCCGCCCCCCGGTAGGGCTGGCGCGGGCTTTCATATCAAATGTCCAAATACGAACTGACACCCAGAATATTGAATATTGATGAAAATAGGAACAGGAAAATGATCTCGGCTTTTGTCTAATATATATGGAATATGTTTTAGATTAAGTGCGCGGCACGCACGTGTCTTTATCATGGTGTGTACTCTATGTATAATGGTGGGTAGGTGTGTCGCAGTAGGAGGCCAAGGTGCAGCAGGGCGAAACCCATTACCCGGAAGTCCTAAAAGATACATGTAAGTCGGTCGTATTCAAGGCGTCGCTTCAATGCAGTGGCGATCCATGTTTAAGACATCGTGGAGAATTTGTTTAACATTGCTAGATTCTTTTTATTTGAATATACATACAGATATCGTTTCTATATACTAGAGTATACTAAACATCGAATCTGCTGGGTATAATAAAAATTACTAGGTAAGGATTTAGTGGGCCTCCTTTTTTTTCTATGAAGATATCACCATATGGGCGACCCGATGCAACTTTTTTTGCTCGTTCGCTGTCATATCACACAATAGGCCCGCCATCCGTCTAACGCCAGGTCATCATGAAAATAAATACGATATAAAATGAGTCGTCATGTTATCTAAAGTGTATAAGCGACCGTAATTAAAAAATAATGATATAATGTCGAAAAGGGACTAGTAGTCGTAGCGGTAGCATAGATCGCCACCAAGAGTGTCCATGACGGCACTGATGGTGGTATTCGGTCGCAGTCCGTTGGAACTTAGAACGTAGTCCATCGTGATCGGCGTGCAAGGGTTGTTGGCATCGGCGCAGCCATTGATAGTGGTGGTGCGCGAAGCATCGGCGTTTTGCCAGATGCGGAATGAGTGGTCGACGAAAAGGTGGTGCATGAAGAAAATGGGGTCACCGGGAGAAGCCTGAACTTCGGCCATAACTGCGCCAATTCCGTTGTGGCCATAAGCGTGAGGTCTGGTATATCTGTTAGTAATTTGCTGTGGTGATAATGAAAGATGGAAAAACATACCCAAGTTCCTGGCAACCTCGCATGTCATCGTAGGAAGTGCGCGAGTTACAGTCCTGAACGAATTGAGTGGAGACGGTGCCCGTCAAGCTCTCATCGACAGCTCGTGCGAGACAGTGGTCTGTGAATCCGCTGCCGGGGCCAATGTGAAGAGTAAGACCTCCAAAAGTCTAGTCGCACAATTAGTAAATCTGCATCCAACGAGTAAAGTAATCGGGAAAACTTACACCTGATGTTATGCAGGTACCTTGGCCGTCGGACGTCTTTCCGGGGAGAGGTCCGAAGTATGCATCGGTGAACAATTCCGACTGAGCGTATTTTCCGGAGTCAAGAGTCTCATCCCACCACGGGAAAGCTCTGTCGAAACCACACTCCTCGCGCATAACCGACTCGAATACGGAGACGTAGTATCGGTGCCATGGCAAGAACACGGCACGCTGGTGAATGGTGGGAGTAAGTTGCTGATGTACCGATACGATATCCTCATAACGGCTTTGCGATCCTTGGAATCCACCGGTAGAGGGTTTACCCATCAGACACTTAATGGCGTTGACGAAGGCCTTCTTGTCGTCCGCCGCATAATTCCTCCACTCGTAACGAACGGCCGGGTTGTTGCGATCACAGGTACCGTCAGCTGCAGCAGTGGCCTTCTCCTCTCCGGCGGCAGGTGATTCCTTGGTATCGCTGTCGGTGGACTGTCCAATCTTGTCAAACTGGGGTCCATCACCCAGGATGCTGCTTAAAGGTTCGGCCTCGGCATGGGCCTGTTCAGGTGTGATAGTCGGGAAGCTGCCGAATTGTTTGAGGTCGACGAGAGTTACCCGCTTGTCAACGGCCCGGGGAACGGACAAGGCGGACACGGCGACAGCGCCGCAAAGGGCATTTGAGGCAAGGGAAAATCGCATGGCGCCGATCAGTTGTTGCCCTTGAAGGTGTTGATTACTATTATTAATATATTATATATGGTAGGCGTGAAGGGTCGACGAAGAATCTCCACGCGGATGACGAGCGATTGGGCTCAGATCTATTATTAAGGGCACTGAGGTATGTCGAATTCCCTATCCATCGTCATTGGATTTTAGGGATGGGACAATGTCCCTTAAATGTAAGACGAGGATTCGTAGAGGTCCAAAAAACAATTGACGATCGTTATCTCACTACAAAGACGCCGATCTCTTTATGGTCTGCTTTTTAGTAGCTACTCTCAAAGGCAATGTTCCGCCTTGAAAGATCCTAGGAAACGTCATAGCTTCTAGATGTTGATTCGCAGGAACTTGTGGGAACAGGACAAGCCATCCTAGAACAATTGAGGTTAGGAAACCCCCAGAGCGGTTATGATGGGCTTCACACTTGTGCCAAATGAGGCTGGGAGCTGAACCCCTGACCTGGCAAGGATGGTGCCTAACATACATAAACATACATAAGCCTACATATTTTAGTATGTGTACCATCGAGCGCCTAGCGGAGCGCATACAGGAGGTAGTGTAGGTAGCATTGCGCAGAAAGCTGCAAGAGCTGTCAAATACGAGATTGGGGGCTACCCGGGCGTCACCACGCATTTCTGGCGCATCGCTGTGCTGGCAAGAAATACAAAGCCACATGCTACGTTGGGTCTAGCGCTCGACGATCACCGCCCTCTTTATTGTACGACTTGGAGCGGGGAACACAGCAGTTAGAACTAAGTATATGGGACTATGGGACCTATGAATGGCACTATGGGTCTTTTGTTTTCTCTTCCACCATCGATTCTTTGCGTCAGACAATGCCGTTTACGTCTTTCGGGATTCGAGTTATCCTTAGTGTAGCTACTTTAGCTACTACTTTGACGAGAACTCAGCGCTGCCGACTGGCCCGAACAAGCTTACCTACATGTCTACCTAGATGCCTGTCTAGCTTACCTTACACTACCTAGTTCCGATTATCACACGATGCAGATGCAGTGCTGCCGCTGCGGGGTATGTTAACAATGACCTTGTTCACTCTTGTCAGCGACGCTATCGACGCTACCCATGCTAACCATCAGAACCACGAGTGAGCCGAGGAGATGGTACGTTATGACGTGAAGAGAATAGGTCGCCGACTTTCTAGTCTAACTATCAGCCCGTTCGTGAATCGACCAAGTTAGGTAGTTCTCTCGTGACCGACACCAGCTACCAACTGTTAGCCACGCAGCCTAACTAACTGGCACTAACACCGGATGCTATCGTTCCCAGTCTGCCAGTTTTATTAATGAGAAACTTGGCTTTGAGACCAAATCGCCTAGTTTTTAGATCCGAGACTAAAAATATGCCGAAAGCTAGCCGTTATCCGAACGACGCCACCACGTCTTACATACGTGGGAAATGCATTGCGAGATACTTACATTGCCTAGAGCATTCATGAAAGTAAGGAATATCGGATACCTAAGAAGGTACTTCGTATGCCCAAATCAATTCGCATCGCTTACAAGGTAGGTGTGAATTCGTACGCTACTGGTTACAACAGAATGACGTCCGAGCTCGCTAATAGCAACTTTACCTACATTGACGCTGATGTAGGTAACAAGATCGAAGTGTAACCTGACCGGGACCGGGATATGTACTTGGGTATCCAGGTATCCATCGAGCGGCGCATCGTCCGCTAGTGTAAATCGAAAGAAAACCATCATTGACCGCGAATGGCCGACTGCAACTTTTCGTCGCCAAATATCGTCACTAGAAATTCTGATGTTGTATCCTCAGCAACAAAGAAAGCGGACGCTAACTCCACTTTCGAAGTTATTCACCTGTTCCGGTGCGGATCATCGCTGGAACGCGGCACATTGAGTCAGCCCTCGGCGCCCAGGAAGTAGGCAATGGTCAGCAGGCCGACGAGCCGGTCGAACAATCACCAAACTAAGGCCTTCTAACCAGGTCCCTCGTACGGGATGACTTCATAGATCGGTCTACCTGTTCTCCGCTAGTTTATCTTGTTAGGAGACTTTATTCTGATGCTTAATGCACTTTTTAGTCCCCTCGCCTAACATGCAACGGTCCCGGAAATCCTGAGGAGATAGATCCATAGTCCGTCGCTGCGGCGGGGTCGCTTACGACCTTCGTGGGGTTTCTCCCCATTGAGGCTCACTAACCCTTTAATCTACCAATCTACAACAGTCGGTCCGGCCATGACCTACATGAATTACATACATCAGTACAGTCCTCGCCTTATCTCAGAACACGAGGACTTCCGGTCATCCCGTCGATGACGCGGGGGATTAATGCGGGAATGCTATGTGTAGCATGATGATAGCCTTTGTTCTCTCAACATACGAGAAAAAAAATTGTGCCAAAATTTCGGTGTGAGAGAAAAAGAGGGCCGCTACCTAACAGCTTTTACTGGCGAACGCTCACGCCTGCTACCGTACCAGTGAGATGTAAATAGCACTCTGGTTACAACGCCGTAGCGCAGCTGTTGTACGACTTATCCCGCATATGATACATAACTTGCATCCATTTTCAACCGTCTTAATTGGTTTATTTCCAAAGACTCGGGTCCCGATTCTCACTCCGGCCAATTTCCTCGTATCAATCTCATTCTACACGAAACCATCGATAATTCCGCATTGTGAGAGTATGTCCTCTCTCTAAGCTAAGAAGTTCCACCCGAATTCGACCCAAATTCGACCCAAGAGTTCTTGATTTCAATGCGCAATAACCTTCCGATTATGCCTTGTCACCCGCGAAAACTCCAAAACGATCCCAAAATGGCATATTACGCTCTTGACGTCCCAATAAAGTTGTTCCGCATTAGGCGGACGATTGCCGTCGGTACAAGCGGCATCGTCACATCGCAGCACGTAGCCGTGTAGAGATCCCTAGCGCCCGGCCTAGACCTCCTCCCTCGGACGTACACGCTGGCATGAACACTCACTCACACTAGTTACGCCCTCTGTAAATTGTGGTTCAAAGTCCACAGCGTCGTAAGCTTTTATTTTATGACTTAAAACATCCACATACGGAACGATGTTTTCGAAGGGTTATGAAAAAAAAAATTGCAATTACCAGCCCAGATTTTCTAGTTGAGACCCAAAATAAAAAAGAGTTTACAGGACCTGCATAAAATAGAGGGCTATCAGCGAATCTGCCAAGTTATTGATCTAGGTCAATCTCCACAATCGCTAGTGTCGTAAGTTGATGACGAATATTCCAATAAGCTGGGATCTAACGATCTAAAAGTTGACTATCTGCTGTATGTTTTAAGTCAAATGTACTCGGTCCGCGCCGTCAGGTAGGTAGGTACCAATAGATGAGAAAAAAGCACGAAATATGAGCCCTGTAAAATTGAAAAATATACTAAAATTAGATGTTCTAAGTGTTACACCAATATTCTTCCCCATACATACCGCTTCTTAGGCCTAGGCCTTACCGACTCAGGGGTGCCGCAAGCATGCCAGGTACCAAACAACTCCCTTTCGAAATTCACCAGAATACACCCTCTAACAACAATGCATGCTTTGATACGTTATTAACCAGGCGTTCTTTGTAGCGGAAGTAATTCACATCAACGGCATACAATACTATTCATCACGGTTCAATAGGCTCAGCGAGTGCCAATGAAATGGCCAATTGCAGTATTCGAGCGATGCTTCAAGACTTCAATGAGCGGAGTCGCCATAACAAGGCACAAAGGCAGGCTTCCTTCTCGCGCGCTTCTTTATTATCGCTAAAAGTAGATTGTTTAACACCAATTCAATGAAGTCTAATAAGTCAAAGAATCTACTGTTCTATAATAAGCCAACGCTTTATCGAGCCCTCTCGCGAGGACGCCGTCAGGTGGGTGCACCTTCGCGTATCCCGAAGCCAACATGAAATCGTCGAGTGTCTTTATCCGTCAAAAGTCCAAGATGAGAAACCGTTTGCCTGAGGACCCCACGGCCACAACAAGAAGATGGCAGAGATATGGGACCTATGAGGATTTTCCTAGCAGCTCAAACTCATCGCCTACCTATGCAGCGCCCATACGTGCGTCCATGCCACCTGCAAGGATTCTACCGAAAAGAAATTCCGAGCATAGAGATTATGATGGATATTTAAGGTCCAGATGGTCATGTACAGAAGCTATACCACATGAATTTGACCCGGCAAGGTTGGAACTTGTATTTCAATCTCAGTATAAGCCTCCTACTAAGCATCGTGCAGCCCAGACAAGCGCCAAAGGTGGAAATAATAGCCTACAACCTACTACACTCAATGGTAGGCATTCCTACAGTCCATACTCTTCTCTCGGGTCAAACTCCACAGACTTTACAGTTGCGTCATCGCTAGACACCGACGAGGTCCCTCGAGAAGTAACTACTGGAGTAGCAACGGCACAGACGATCACACAAATGAGAAGCCCAACCGAGCCCATTGATCCCATGCTCTACCTTGTATCAAGCCCTGAGCCCGTTGAACCCGTTGATCCTTTCCTCTACCTCGTACCAAGCTCTCCGCCCGTCGAGCCCGTTGATCCTATGCTCTACCTCGTATCCACCCCTTCACCTCCGCCTGTTGAGCCCGTTAACCCTATGCTCTATCTTGTATCTACCCCCTCACCTCCGCCCATCGAGCGTATTTCCGATCGCAGAGTTCCAACCCCGCGTATCAGGACCGGTTCTAAACCACTGCTTTCTAGAAGTGCGTTCGCCAATACCACTCTCCCTCATCCAGACGGCAATGCGCAACGGCGACATGGTGGTGGTGGGCCACGATCACCAAAGGGCCATTCATCTACATCCATGTATTTCCCATATGAGAGCAGGAAGGGGAGATACATGAACTAGTAGATATGAAAGGTGAGAAATCTACATACAGCGATGTTTTATATGATTTAATGATATAAATGAACCTTCTTCATATAGTAAATACAAGCACGATATTTACATCCTCTTCCGCAAGTCAGTGAGTGAATTTTCAACTTCTAGGGCTATCCTAGTTTCTTGCCTACCTAGATACCTAATTATTCAAACCGTAATGAAGAAATCTGAATCCTTAGCTATTACACAATAACCCCCCATCACGATAAAAGCTAGCGTTGAGCGATAGAAGATATGATATGGTAGTATCGGCCTGCCCAATCCGGCAAGAAGGGATTGAATCGCAGGGATCCGTATGGAATGCCAGGGACGCACTAAAATAAGATCGCGAAGGGATTTAAAAGGGACGAGCTTTCTTTCCCGCCTCCTCACGTCAATTATTTACTTATTCGTCACGAGGCTATCATGACACATCTTCTGTGGTCGCTCGTGCTAGGCGCCGGAGCTTTAGTCAATGGCTTGGTAACACCGACGTGGAAGTTACTGTCCACGGAAAGCGACGCGCGTTTCCGCGGGCTGGCGCCTGTGTCGGATAGGATTGCTTGGGTCGCGGGTACTAGCGGGACTGTCTTGCGTACTGTTGACGGCGGACGCACGTGGGCATCCGTTGGCCCGCCGTTATCGGATGAAGATGCGACGCTTGAGTTCCGGGATGTAGAGGCTTGGTCTGCGGATAGAGCTGTGATACTTTCCATCGGCGAGGGCAATAGCTCGCGTGTCTACCTCACGAGTGATGGTGGCGCGTCGTGGGAACAGACGTTTACGAATGAGGAACCGACCGCGTTTTATGATTGCATCGCGTTTGAGAGCCCGAGACATGGCATGGCGATGAGTGATCCCGTGGACGGGAAGGTCCGACTTATTGAGACACACGATGGAGGCGCGAGTTGGGATATCGTGGATTCTGGAGATATGCCGCCGGCGCGCGAGGGTGAATCTGGGTTCGCTGCGAGCGGAACGTGTCTTACTACGACGGCTGGACGCTGGTATATTGGTTCGGGCGGTGTTGAGCCTGGTCGTGTTTTCAGGAGCGCTGATGGGCACCATTGGGATGTTTCTAATACTTCTATCGCCGGTGGTGATGGTTCTGGTGTCTTCTCAGTGCAATTCCGTGATGCGAAGAATGGCATCGCTGTTGGTGGAAACTACTCGTTCCCTACGGGTGTCATCGATAACGCCGCGTGGTCGAACGATGGGGGCAAAACTTGGATCCCTTCAACTTCATTTCCTGGAGGTTACCGCTCTGGATCTACTTGGGTTCCTGGCCTTTATAACATCGCGCTTGCGGTAGGACCAACTGGGTCTGACCTAACTCTTGATGGAGGACGGAAATGGCATGTGTTTGATAATGGAAGCTTTGATAGTGTGGAATGCGTTAAGGGGCCCGTATGTTGGGCGTCTGGAGAACAGGGTAGGGTAGCACGCTTGACACTGACGTGATCCTCGACATCAGCTACCTAGAAGCATCGATCGTGGAGATCATAGTTACCATCATGTATATTGCCTTCCCTAGGTACCTAGGTAGGCATAATGAATCTTCACACGAAGCCTGGTCGAGCCAGATATTAAAGGGGTTTTATGATTTTAGAGTGGTTGAACTTCAACCCAGTCAATGTACGTAGATATCTTGATCCCCTCGCACCGTCTTTTCGAAATGCGAAACTCCCCTTCGGCTAGCCATTAATACTCCATTACATGCTCTGTTTTAGAAATTGCGTCCACGAAAAGCGACTACTACCAGGCCACCCCATTACCAGGCTTCCAGGCCAAACACTTAACGCCAATTAAAGCCGCGGCCGCACTGAGAACCTATAATAATTTATGTTAGCATGTTATCCTAATGTCATCAACGTACAAGTAAGCCATACATTTCATGTGATCACTATAAGATTTTCGTTAGTATTTCTGTGCATCTACTTTAAATCTTGAGCCGTGCTTAAGGAATCGACTTACCAGCCGCCATTTTTTTGGATGGGTGCCTGGCACCCTGGGCAGCGTCGAGTTAACGTCGGTAAGACCCTTCTAGTTGCTGCTTCTTCTTCTTCGAGTCGCTCCCGATGTCGCCGTGCTTCTTCGGCCCCTCTATCTATTCCGAACAGGCCCAAATAATTTGCACACGACTGTGCAACCCCAGAAAATCCGTGCAGCATCAAATTTCTTCGGAAACCTTGAGGTTCGGCTAGGAAAGCGTCATATTCCTCGCACGTGTGGTCACTATGCCAGGCGACTTTGTGACGGAAACAAAACGCGCGGTTATCTCTAGGGCAAATAACGTAGGGCTGGCTAGCCCCTGGAGGATGGATCAGGTACGTCTCGCAACCGAGAGGACACCAAACAAAGCCGTCGGTCTTAGAAAAATTGCGTTCTATTTCACGTCTCCGATACCTAGATTGATGTTATTTACAAGTTTCAGGGGCATTACAAGAAGCACAGTGGTATTTGTCAATTCCGACATAACTTACCGATCAAATAACTCGCTGTCGATGAAACGTCGTATCTCGTCGTGTTCTAGCTTTTCCTCGCACTCAGGACATACGACTTGACTTATTGTAGCATCCTGAGCCTGAGACTTCACATGTAAAATAATGCAATCGAGGCATAAAGAAGAAGGATGATTACAATTCTTTGTTAGCGCACGGCGATGTCGTAAAAACTGGCTCCACCATTTTGTTTGAAAGCATACAGAACATGTTTGGTAGCGAGACATTTTGTAAAGTTGTTGAAATTTAAGCTGATAATTGAGAATGGGTGATGAAGGGACTTCGCGTTTCTTAGGTATGATAACTGGATAACCTTGAACTCGGCTTTGGATTAGAACAGTACGCTTATATATTTCTCTTCCATATGACTACCTACCGCTAAAAAATCTAAGGACTCAGGTAGGTATCCGATAGGCATCTAGTGAAGTCTACCTAGAACCTCGAGGTTACTTCTTTTCCAAATAATACCTTATAGTATGATTAACGATAGATGAGGCGAGTTCATACTAGTAGCTTACCTACATACCTACCTACCTAGATAGGTAGGTACTTAAGTAGACACCTAAGGCATTTCGAGTGAGGACATTTGGCCTTAGGCTCTGGGTGTTCAATTCTCAAATTAAACATGGGCTAATTATGATATTAGGGTTAACTTTCTTAAACAGTCACATAAAATGACCGGGAGCATTTATAGTAGAACCTTCGTTTATTCATTGGTCCAGTGGATTATTAATACAAAATATTGTTCTCTACTTAATTTAGGAGAAGAACTGCATAAAAGAGCAGAATCAACCTCCGAGAACGACGGATAGGCCTCGACTACCATCAGGATCCATCTCCTTCAGGATCACAGCAAGGAAGGTGCCTCCAGTGGGCTGCCTATGATTGCGTGACAAATGGATCAACACCCGCTGCATAGCGATGATGACTTGGTCTTCCAGACCCTCGTAAATTGATTGTCCGATCAGGGCCGGATGTATACTGCATATAAGCCATATAAGCTGTTGGAGTTCTTCGATGGTTGGCTCAGGTGAAAGACTTCCGACGTCGAACCTACCTCGAAATACACCGGAATCTATGCATTTCAGATCTTCTAGCTGTTCCCGACTACCATTAAACCACTGCCCAAAAGGACTATGCTGTTGATGCTCGAAATGGAAGATGTTTTCAGTCGATATGAGAAACTTCTCCTGAAGCTCGAAAGCCGGTCCAATGATTTGCTCTGTTATATCGGCTAGGAATTCCCCTTCTTCATATATATTGAGGAATTGAAGTATTCCTGCTAGATGCGTCGTGAGGACAGTCATGGTTAAGCTCCGTTGCTCGCTATACTCTGGGTGTTCTATTACAGAATTCTGCGCATGTGCGCGCCAGGAAACAACGGGTACATTATCTGCTAGCCCAGTATCACTAGGACACTTGCTCATTACATTTTGAAAATGGTCCAGCGCCTTAACTAGTGTCCGAGGTATAATACCGGCTAGTGAGTCTGAACCCAACACATTGGTATGGATAAATCTCGTGATCAATGCCGCCAAAATATCCTGGTCTATGTGTGGAACCTCGAGAGCTGCGCGGTGAAGGTCCTGCTGAGTCCTAAGATAATCAAGGAACTCTTTTATAAGCTGAGGGTTCGTCGCAATGGCCGCGTGGAAGCGAGCTTGGATGTCGGGGTTGTTAATGAGTGGTATTGCCCATTTCGCGACGAACAACCCGATGTTTGAAATGAGATTCCCATAATACTAAAAGATGTTAGCTTTGCCTTCTTGCTCCGTTTCTAACGACTTACCTCCTGAGCATCTTCCATACTCAAGCCGGGCCCATACGGTCGAAGTCTTTCTCTAAACTCGATTTCTCTCGCCACGGCAGCGTCAAGTCTAGCGTTCTCGATCTCGAGCTCTCGAATCCTCTGGTTCGATAGATTCTTTTGGGCCAATCCATCCATCTGGGCCGACACGCCACCTCTCTGCGTTCCACCTCCTCTTTCATCTAGATACTGCTGATGGTATCTTTGTACAGCGTCTATATCTATTTGCTCCGCCATTGTCTACTATGAAAAAGTATAATTGCGTACGTAAAAATTCCTTAACAGTTTCTTCAAACTGTTGGGTTTTGGTGATTTAAATAGTTCGTTAATAGTAATTCCTGATGATGATATCATGGTAGATTCAGTCGAATATAAATACTAAAAAAGGGGGGTTAGGCTGAGAAACAAAGTTCTTCTATACAAATTGCTGATGAACAGCGAGATATCCGTAAAAAAACAACACGAAAAGAAGCGAAGCAACGTATCTAATGATAATAACGATGCTGTTCTTTTCTAATTGTTTTAAGTGAATCCGTACCTTGGTCCGTCGACGTTGTCCATTCTTTTTGGTTCATAGATGTGCTAGACAGTCTATTTACTATACTATCATGACTTGTCGCGAGCGTCGAGTTATACTAGGTAGATAAACAGCATAAAAGCGCATGGAGTATGGTAGATTTATGGTAGTAAACCTGTATAGCATGTCACCGTGACCTAGGTACTTATATACCTAGCTACCTACCCAGTAAACTTGTTGGATTGGTTGCGCACCTTAGAGTTCTTGATAAAATAGGTTGGCTCCATTCTGGAGATTCGTTGATGTAGATATCTTTAGGGCCATTGTTATTCGGTAGTGTATCGTGCGAATATCCACGCGACAACGTAATGCGAATTAAGATACTCTCCAGCAAGGGGTAATTCAGCGTTATGTATCCCCATGCAGCGAGATATCGTAGGGTTACATCAGTATCCCTCCGACTGCTTATCTGAAAATCGGAAACCGCCGGATGAACTAGGAAGTAGATGGTATAGCGTCGCCTACGAAGACCTTGATCTCTTGGCAATCTCAAGCTCTTTCAAGATAAGAAAACCACTATTACTTGATTCTCGACTCTTCCCTGGGTTTCTCTTTAAGTCGCTCGAAGGCCCTAATACGCCAATGATTATAAAGTGATAATGATACCCACCTAAGGTAGGAAGGTCGTTACCGAGATGCAGGGCCAAGACACGGGGTGTGCATGTAAGTGTCGTATATGCGTGCCGACCCGGCATCGCAAATTTCATTTATATCTCGCATCACATAGTCGTGCAGATAAGAGGTAGGTACCCAATCCCTAGTATGCGGCTCTACATAAAGGAGGCGTATTTCTCATTCCGCCTTTTCTTGGCAGTAAGTGAACCTAAGCCCATGCAACCGGTCATGATGGTATCATCCAAGTTTCTGGCTTTAGCCGCGACAGCATCCCTAGCTCTGGGATCTCCCCTCCCCCTTCCCGCGGGATTCCGCCTCTCACTGCGCGAAGACAGACCGTTTAACGCAAGCCTACCAAATGTAACCATCTTCGCAACAGGCGGCACCATCGCCGGGAGCGCAAGCTCCAGCGACCAAACAACAGGGTACCAAGCCGGCGCTCTCGGCGTCGACGTTCTCATCGACGCAGTACCGGAGCTCTGGAACGTGTCCAACGTGCGCGGCGTACAAGTCTCAAACGTGGGGTCCGAAGCCGTGACTCCGGCCGTCCTCCTCAACCTCGCGCAACGCGTGCAAGCCGCTCTCGATGATCCACTATGTCAAGGCGCGGTCATAACACACGGCACCGACACATTAGAAGAATCCGCATTCTTCGTTGATTTAGTAATCCGCTCCGAAAAACCCGTTGTTTTCGTAGGCGCCATGCGCCCCGCAACAGCCATCAGCGCCGATGGTCCAATTAATCTCCTCGAAGCCGTGACCCTTGCCGCGGACCCGGATGCGCGGGGTCGGGGCACGATGATTGTGTTGAATGATCGGATCGGAACCGCGTTTTATACTACCAAGACCAATGCCAATTCGTTGGATACGTTTAAAGCAGTTGAGCAGGGATATTTGGGCTTCTTCATTAATATCAAGCCGAAGTTTTATTTCGCGCCGGCGTTGCCGTGGAAAAAACCGTATTTCGATGTTACGAATGCGACGAGTCTGCCGCAGGTTGATATTCTTTTCGGACACCAGGCGCTCAATCCGGCTCTAGCGACGGCTGCGGTCGCGAGCGGGGCGAAAGGGCTCGTGTTGGCTGGTATGGGAGCTGGGGGTTGGACTACGGAGGGAGATGCTGCGATCGACGAGGTCATAAAGAATAACGGCACTGCTGTAGTCTACTCGCGACGGTCGATGGATGGGTACGTTGAGCCGGAGGGTGATATTGAATTTGTGTATGGAGGTGGACTTCTAAACCCGCAGAAGTCGCGTATTATGCTGCAATTGGCTCTTTATGCCGGATACGAGGATGCTCAGCTGAGGACATTATTCGAACTCGATGGATAAGAAGGATCGTATGTGCGGTGAGGTAGTCCTATCGGGCGTTGAAGTTGTGGTAATACCTAGAATATTGTCTATTATACCCAAGAAGCTGAGGAGGGGAAAATAAGAGGACGGGGAATACCTACCCAAGGTATGGAAATACCACCAAGAGTTATGAATTAATACTGAACTTGCGGTTTGGATTTCAGATTCTCGAACAATTCCTTTCATCATCTCTTTCAATAACTGGTACATTGTAGCTCTATATTTCTAAATCAAAGACCACTTTAGTAGAACATAATCACTCCACACAGAACAGATGTTGCGACATAAGCTGGTAGCGATGACCCGAACAGACCTGAACCAAGTATAGGCTTCATACTACTGGCCTCTGATTTGTCGTCTTGTGTATCCTTAATATCAAATGTTGCCTTCGCCGACGGAGTTAAGGAGTTGCTGACGAAATCCGTGGCTCTTAAATCCGACCAATCATGGTTCAATAAGCCCCTTCAAGAAATATTCATTAGTACCTAGGTTAGGTACGTTTCCGGGTGATTCTTCCGCACATAATGTGCGCGGGTGTCGCAATTCATTGAAAGGAATGACCTAAGACTTACCAAGTTTCATCGTAATCCTGAGTTCCCTCACGGATATAATAGCTTCCACCTAATTGCCAAATCATCCAACCGGCATTCTCAGAAGATGCGTAATCCAGCAAGCAGGAGACGTACGGATCTTGCGCCGCCGATCCATTCTGTACCAAGCCAAATTCGGTCAAGAGTACTGGAAATTTGTTCTGGGCATCGTCCGTCAATGCCTTGAACCCCGCGTTAGACAACTTATCCTTCACTGCGTTACAATCGCTGGGGCCGGGTCCAAGAATGTTGTCGTATGCGTGCAATTCGAGGACCAACTTATTCCCATAACCAGAGAAATCGTCTCGATTAAACGTGGCGGATCCGGGTGTGAGAGCAGTCCCATTTACTACCGCGCTGATATCCTGGTCGGAGCTGATGCCAGAGAGGAATATCAAGACATCTGCGTTCGCATTGTGAATGGCGTCTGCACCCTGTCTGATATACTTATACCAGTCTTCCCAATTGTAAGTTTCGGCAGCGAATGTGAAATTGCTCAACGGCGACCGAAGCTCATTTCGCAGCGACATTGACATGAAATTTGTCCATGATTTGCCCTATTCGGAGTTAGTAATATATCTCACCGCAAGTAAAGTGCAGGTCGACGGACATGTGTTGCCATGAAAGACAAGCCCCGGGTCCAATTTCCAACATCGAAGAATTTATCTCCCCACCAGGCGTTCCCGTCAAGAGGGCTGCAACACCAACCCGATTGTGAGATGTGGTTATCTAAATGAACGTATATTTCCTGCTTCGCGCATTCGGCAGCGACAGCATTAAACACCTTTTGCATGTTCATTAGCCCCGAAACATCCGATGCGCGCATATCGGAAAAAATCAACAGACCTGTAATCTCGTCGTATTCGAATTGAACGATGGGTTTTTGGTAATAATTTTATTATACACTGATGATCCGCCATCTTGACCCAAGGCATCGCTAAGGGCTTTCTGGATCGGGATATCGGTCTGTCCATTGTCGTAGTATTGATCTATCATTTCGGTCGCATATGTGAGCCGGACTGCGTTCATGCCTAGGCTTTTAATTCGAGAAACGATTGATTCAATTGACTGGTATTGTAGGCCTTCCGGGATCATAACATCAAGCGACCCCGGCCAGTTTACGCCGACATACGTAACGGTTGAGCCGGAGGCATCTTGAATCCACCGGCCGGAGGTGACGAAAGCCCCGTTCGGCCAGGCCCCTCTCGGCGCATTTGATGAGGCAACCAACCCAACGATCGCTAAAAGAGTTGGTAGCCAGTACCGAAGTCCGAACTTTGCCATTTCAAGCGAATGTAGGTAAAGCTGGGAGTAAGAAAAAGAAAACAAATAGAACAGTATATAAAATCTAAGTCAAAAGATCACATCGTAAGCTGAATAGGATTAGTGAGCTGTCATTCCATATTTATCATCGCATAAAAGTTTCCGCGGCAACTCGTTTCGTATTCAGAATCAAGCAGGGTCGTGTTAGGTCGATCCCTTTCAGCGCCAAATGTCATTGGATGTTGGTTCTCAGATTCTAGTGGAGACAAACGTAACAACGGATGGCTTAGATCTCCTGATCTTCGGTATCTTCAAAGATGTATTGTTCGTGTTGTCTTCAATATCGCATCATGGTCCTCCAAGGAGTCATTCTCGAGAGAGATGTTGAATTGGGGAGAAGGTTTAAGACGACGCCCCCTCCAGTGCGAAATGATAACTATGAATTAAATTAGTTGAGCTAATGAAGCTCAATTTAAGCCACACGCGTCATTTCATTATTTTATACACCCGCCAATATAGTTATGCTCAATGATTATGCAATACTTTTATTTCCCATCGATGTTCTAATTTTAGGCCGTGTACCCCAGCGCTTTAGGTTCTTTTCCAGACTTTTAGCACCATTTTTCCAACTATGGTTGTCCCCAAGATTTCGTGTCAGCGCGACATTGTTACTATATGTCTGTCGCGTCTGACACATCAGAATAAGGATATAAGATGAGGCTATCGCGATATATTACCGCATTCAAGTCCTAGTCGATGTGCACAGGTCCTCCCCGTGAAGTGATATTCAATGTTACGCGCCGTTTGTCGATCAACCTTGGACGAAGTTGCGATATCAACATATTAGTTGATCTAGTCCGCGGAAAAGATGCACGTATGAGCTTCTTCGCAACACGTTTCCAACCGAAGCAAAACTCTAGGGGCAGTCGACCACCCAGATAGAGGCGAGACTGATGTCAAAGCGTGTGTTGACATTCCCTCAGGTGCTGCGACGGTCGCGTCTTTCAGCCGAGATACGCCAACTCGCAAGACATCCATGACTCTCCTAATAGCACACGGTACTATGAGCTAAACGAAGCTAGTATCAATATTTCAAGGCGGCCATTTTAAATGGTCGAACGAATCCGAAGCTTCGGTCAGCGCATTGAAAATGGAAGATTCGCCATACTCCGATAGCGCTGCGAATTGAGACATGGTTAAAGCATCAGAGGCGCCTAACGCGTGGTCCTGATTGGAATTCATGGTGATATCCCTCGACGAAGTCGCGCTGGCGTCCATCATAGATTGAAAACTGTCCCCAGATCCGTCTTCGGCTTGGACCGTGCCCTCCTCCTTCCTCGGATTTCCTCCCCGATCGATGAAAGCGACTGTATATCGGTTCTCATTTTCCTCGCTCCTTTTGTTACCCGTAATAAGGGGAGGGAGGCCCGCTCTAGGCGCATTATCGGGTTTCTGTTCTTCGCTTGTTTGCGAATAACCAGATTGCATCGCAATTCCCGAGTCAATAGTTGGTGACGACCGTAGACTATGAGGAGCGCTGACTCGTCCAATAGTCGCACTATCGCTGGCCCATTGATCAATGATTCGCTGCAGCGCCTCTGCAAGTACCTCTTTCTTAAATGTCGATAAGTCACCCTCCTCGTGAGGAAGGTTTGCAGTGGTCACTCCTCTTGCTTCCAGAAACTCAGCTAAAAGCGTTGGTCCTCTGGCCGTCATGAAGTCATGAAAAACGCATAAGTCGTCGGAGAGCTCTTTATCGCGATACGGTGTTCTCGGTCGAGGATGTGGTGAAAAGAGGGTGTCGAAGACAGTGAACCACTGTTGTTCCTCTGGCATTTTAGAGGATACTCTCTGGCTAAGTTCCTTTTTCTGCTTTTCTGAGACGCCTTCTATTATGATAGAAGGGCGAGGTTTACAGGTGCTCTGTCTTATGTGGGAATCCCTCTCCTCTTCGCCACTAAAAAGTTCATTACAGATTGGGCAATATATCGGCTTGCGATGGCAACGCGTCAGATGTTGCTTAACATCACGAATCCTACCCAGGAAATATCTATAACAATCGCGATATTGGACTGGGTCCTTTTTCGCATATGGACAGGCAAGCCATAATCGGCGGTCTTGCGCTCGCCGCTTATTAAGAGTCCTCTGGGTCTGTTTTTCCGATGTGGTACTTGAAGTGCTGTCTAAAAAGCGACCACGTTTGCGTGGGCGCTCATCTTCGTCATGATCGTTGTCAATAGGCTCAATGGATGGTTCTATGTTGTCGAATGCTTGGACACTCTCATCCCGCTGACGCCCCCGCGCTTGATAAGCCGACATGACCACCTGCAGGAACAAATCCTTTAAGGGAAATAACGGATGATCTTCCTCGATTTCTGGTGTCTCTGCGGAACAGATTGAGTATGGTGTTTCGGGATCTTCAGCTGACCATATGTTTGTAGTCTCATATCCAGATCTACCCATCGTTTTGCGACATCAAAAGCCTTGCGAGAGTACTTGTCACTAAGACTAGGCCATGTTTCGAATACCCTCAGAATATGTCATGTGACAAGATTCGTACGAGCCCGGACCCAAATTAAGGAGAGGTTTATCTTACACGGCTGGCGATGGGAAACGGTAGAAGTTCCGTGGCAGACATTTTCAAGCCGCGGCAATTAGTTCTAATTCGCATGTTCTAACATACGGGCGGGAATTGAGTCAGTGATGCGGCTCAACACGATATTATGCAGAGCACTATAGTGCTCTAATGCATGCTTGTTCTGGTGACCCGGATCTTGGCTTGCGATCATTGGCAGAAGCTCACTTGTACCGCATCGGCTCCGCATCGACACCACATCAGCACGGTAGCATTGCACCGGGACTGGTCGCCCAGACAGCCGAATAGAACAGAGCCCCCCGAATTCACTGCGTCATTGCAGATGAGGGACGCGCATATACATACCCTATATCCACCGAAGGTCGTCGTACGTGCAGGCGTTCGGACAGCCGCCTGCTTTAACTTAAATATGTGTCACTCGTGACCTCCCAGGCACCCAGTTCATGGAAGCGAATATGCAGGGATCCTGCTTCACCGGATTGCGGTTAATCAGCCTTATACTCATCAATCGATTGACCAATGTGTTCTTATTGGAAGCTGACCATACTAATTAACATCGCACACGAACAGCTGCATACCTTCAACG
Organism: Hypoxylon trugodes; assembly: GCF_022578975.1. NCBI lineage: Eukaryota > Fungi > Ascomycota > Sordariomycetes > Xylariales > Hypoxylaceae > Hypoxylon > Hypoxylon trugodes. The sequence goes on along the minus strand of NW_026250023.1, from coordinate 1,536,831 downwards.
TAACAACTTTCATCTGCGCATCATATGGTAGTGGGTTCTAAGGGTCGTTCCACAACCGGCCTCGGATTGGGCGTATGTACGTGATAAGATAGCATCCGACTTGAAGGAAGGGTCAGTGGATGTTGCAACACACGCAGCCCTAATTGGCATCCATCCAGCATACCATATATTGAGTATCCCATTTCCTAAAAAGCATCTTAATATCGCACTCAATTGCCACCCTTCATACAGCAGATATACGAGAAGGCTGCGAATAGCAGTTTTAAAGACCTCACACTACAAGGAATTAAAGGCATACCTCGCAATTGGATACCCTTCGGATGCCTGATCCGATATGATTAGCCCCGCACTCACTGAACTGGTGGCGACGAATTAGCTGTTCGTCCACAATCTGACGATCTCCCGCATGGCACAGCCCAGAGGGGCTGGGGGTTTGGGTGATACAAAACAAAAAGCAAACAATGATTGAATCCCAGGCAACTCAGGGAATTCGTCATTCGCCATCCCAAAGTAAATGCCTAGGCTAGTATCTGAATATTACTCGGATTTCTCATCCACTCGTAGTCTATCCCAGAGGTTGACGACGCTAAATTGATTCATTAGAAGGCCATTCAGTCGGGCGATTAAGTCAATTCAGAAAGAAATCCTATAAGCTCTGCCCACCAATCATTATCTCGCCAAAATCCGAACATTACCACCACAATATACGCGATGAATGAAGAGACTCTAACTTACGGGTTCACCTTCGCCTGCTGCCTTACTATTCCAACCAACGTCATTATTTGCGCGCTCCTTCTATCTTAGGACTGTGAAAGCAAGAAAGGCCTTGACAAGACTTAATTCGCACTTCCCACACTCACATTAATGTGAGAATCTCATCACATTCCTTCTGCCTATCGTCGCATCCCGTTGCATACAACTCAATACATGAGGAAACTTACTAGGGCTCAACGAGCAAGTTATGACGATAATATATTCATTTGGGCAAGTTCGTCCTTTTTGTAAACTACGTAGACTAATGCACTATTTGTGCAAATCGCAAATCTAATATAGAAACTAACAGGTTCAACTCTGGCATTGTCACGTTGAGTGCCTTTGGTTCCTATAAGTATTGCTAACTATTAACCCTATTATTTGAACGAAGATAGTCATAACCACACAGGTAGTCTAGAGAGATTACTCTTAGCATTTTACTCCCAATAAGAATGATATATCTACACTTCAAAGGTATACCGACGCGATAATGTCTACCTACGGTGTTTAATACATGTGCCTTCCACGATTTGTAGCGGGTTGCTAGAGAAAAGGGGAAATTTCAATACGCCCAAATCAGACTATTGTCAATAAACATTTCACCATCATAAACCTTCTCGCCAGGGGAAAAGTCAAAGTCTGGTCATTACCTTCTCTTTCAGGTACATAACTGACTCAATGGAAAGGAGCAACCCGTGTGTGGCCGTATATATAAACCGGCCCAATCCCCCGCGTCTCAACAAGACTCAACTCAACCTCAAACTCTTCACAACATCTTTCATCACTCTCTACTTCACACAATGGACACTCGATGCCCTTTCGATGCCATTTCACGGTGACCTTTAGCGAGCTTTGATCTCATTCTTCCCTCCCTTCCGTGCCAGGAGAAGGGATTTCCATCGCTGCCTCAAACCCCGCACCTTTTAGGACACCTGACAAACCGACAGAATAAGGACATCCTTTCTCCCCATGATCAGTGATACATAGAGTCGCCAGAGCACTACGGAAGCCCACCCCGTCGAGATTCCCTAGGTCTGTCGGCGTGCATCCCGAGAACTCACTGGACCCTTCTAATCAGGAGGAGCCCGCCATCGAACCGACTCATGCAGTGGATAACTCGCCCTCCTGACATCCTCAAGAAACACCCCAACGCCCGGACTCTAGGCCGGCGTCTAAATCCATATTTCGCCTATCATTCATCTCATTCTTCAACCTTCGGGGCAATTGGCTTAGGAGGTGGTTTCCTACTTTTCGGTACGGTTTGTGGGCGATTGGCTTGGCGGATGATTTCCTGCTATTCGGTTACGGTATTACATCTCGGTCATCTACACATAAGTTTACAAGAAGCCTAACGGATTATAGATCAAGGTGTCAGGGACTCTCTTTCCCTATTGATTTCGTCCGGATAGTATTCTCACGACGCGCCAGTTTAATGCCGACTCTCTCGTTATTTCTACTAGGATACAATATCTTAACTAGCTGGACAAAGCCGCTCGATATAGGACCCGAAGTCCCATAACGAACCGAGTTCATCACACTCGGCTCATTTTAGGACTGTCGTGGTGGATATGACTGGGAGGCATCGCGAGTTTCTTAGTGACGTCCAACTGGATCTTCAACAGGATTGAGAGCTGCGAAAGGACGACGGAATCAGGATGGAGACGGCAGTTATACATTATGTACATAGCAATGAGGATGCTCCAAGTGAAGAAAAGTGGAAAGCGGTGATTTAATAGGAATTGAACCTGATCCTCTATTTAGCCAACGCTCCAGTCTCTAGTGCCTGCAAACTTGTAATCGAGGCCTTTCGAGTGCCTTTCTTAACGTCTAAGTTCAGGGGGATTGTCCACTAAACTTCTAGCCATCTCAGGGGCACTCAGCTTGGATATCCCCTAGTTGTCTTCTAATATCGACGAGATATTAACTGCCTAGGTACCTAGAGAAATTTCATGCATTTATATATCTTAATAATTATCCAATAGTATGATACCCTGAAGAGTTCCTAAGACTCTGACGAAATAGAAGCACTTTTGAGAATGAGTTTATTCTAACTGTACATATCTTATCTGGAGGTCGCGTAGGTAAAGGGCCAATGACGTAATTTGAATAAGACTCGTTGGCCTTTTGAGACCGTACTCGACCGAGGCCACGTTCCCGTTCTCTCCCGATGGAATTCAATAGATACTCAAAGTAAAGACCACCGACTCGGAGACTAGATGCCGAAGTTGGTTGACATTGATTGTACGGTGATAATCTTAAGCAATGGATTTGCAGTATTTGAAACTCGTGGTCAAATGATTGGTTCATGGGCCGCTAGAGTTGTACATGTATACTTGAAGTATATCGATCCGCATGAGACATTAGCGGCACGCTTTATCTTTTTCTATTAAGTGCTGTAGAGATATGGTGTCAGTAGCAAGCATGCATGTCGCGTGCAAACTCGGATAATAAGCAAGCTCGAATTTGATGGTTTGGTTAACTTCAAGCCATAGTGAAAAGAGTAATAGTTCTGATGGTTGTTGAAAATAGAATGAAAAAAAGTGATATCACATTTAGCTGAAATAGGAACCGAGAATTTATAAGTAGTCCGTAATCTCCAATCACAAAACGGTGGAACCTGAATAAATGCGAATTTCGCCTTGTGAGACAAAGCACGCAAGGTACCTAGGACCCTGGCACCAAACTTTATCAAAATAGCTTTTAAGCTTTGGAGATATATGTACATTCGTAGGGCACATACGATACCTAACTCCAAATTACTACATGATGGTTACAAAGTGGGCTATGCTATGCTAGGCTATGCATAAGGATTATAGTGCTTTTACATGAGATGCAGTAGCGTGGCAGCTGTGTGGTTGGTCATCTGTTATCTATTTGCTATCTATCCGTGTTATCCAGGTTATCCAGGCAGGTACCGGCATATTGTACCCCTTGTACCCCTTATCGATCGCACTAACGTCACCCACCTGGGCACCTAGACACATTTTATTCATTCGAATGCGACGTGCCTACCTGCTAGAAGACAGCCTACCCACCTTAGAGTTCAGGTCCCTCCACTCTCCTTCGACTGGTTACTACACTGATTATTACACTTTTACCTAGAGGACTTAGGCCAGGCTTTAATTATTACCTACCTACAGCTGGGGTGGGAAACAACACCAAAAATCCAAAACCACCTAAACCAACCTACCTAACCTGCTAACCTAACCAGCCAACCATCTCCTCGTCATCTACAACTTACTATCCGAATAGCTACCTCTTCATCTTCAACCACATCAATAAAAAAAGAAAGCCAACTGCGAGCGGGTCATCCCAGCTTGGGGTAGCTTAACCGCTTCAGGGGCTCTTTTATTTTATCTTTCTTAATTGTCGATAACATTCTACGATTCGAATCGAAGGGGGGAATCGTTTAGGGTCATCCCTAGAAAAACATCATCGTCGTCATCATGTCTTCAACCCCTCCATCAAACGCCTACGGCGACGAAGACGTTCCTCAAAATGACGGATCAAAACTCAAGACTTTTATCTCTATACTACGAAAGTAAGTAAACTGTTACTTCATATCCTCTCTACAATCATAACACGATGATGGCGACATCTCACCGCCACCCTCGGTCTACGTCCGGAATCGGAGTTATTTTAGGATTTTGGAGTAAATCGCAACATCACCTTTTTTTTTCTAGGATTCGCTACTGTAGCTATCCTCTGTCATCACTATACCTTTGTTAACATTTATTGGTGTCCTAGATTCATGGGTGTAGCGGATCTTGCCGCCGTGCGCTTCTCCCTTCCATCTCAACTCCTCGAACCGACCCCGAACCTCGAATATTGGAATTACCTCGACAACCCTACCTCCTTTGCCGCGATAGGTACCTCGGACGAACCACTAGATCGTATGCTAGAAGTATTGCGCTTCTGGTTTACCAAGGATTTAAAATATGTCAAGGGAAAGCCATGCAAACCGTATAACTCTTGCCTCGGCGAGTTCTTCCGATGTAACTGGGAAGCTGAAGATAATGCGCCGCGGATTGATACAAAGAGCTTACAGACATCTACTAGTGGCAATGCCAGTAGCTCCTCTTCCATAAAGTCATCCAAAGCCAATGGCGCTGACCCGCGAACTGCATCCTCCGTCTCCGTTTCCCAGATGCCAGCAAATCCCACTGGACCTACCGTCAGGATATCATATTTGACCGAACAGACTTCCCATCATCCTCCTGTTAGCGCTTTCTATGTCAGCTGTCCCGAAAAGGGTTTACATGCGAGGGGTTTCGATCAGATTAGTGCCAAGTTCACCGGAACCGCCATCAAAGTAGCGCCGGGCGAGCACAACCTTGGAATTTTCATCACCCTAGAGAAAAGGAATAACGAAACATACCAACTCACGCATCCCGCTGCACACCTAGGTGGAATCTTCCGCGGCAGCTTAAGTGTCAGTGTTGGTGACTTTGCCTACATCACCTGTCCACAGACAAAATTGAAGGCAATTCTTCACTACATTGAGGATGGTTGGCTTGGCCGGGCGCAAAATAAGGTCGAAGGTGTCGTCTTTAAGTATGACCCGGATAAAGACGACAAGACGCGTATCAAGGATGTACCTGACTCCGACGTCGTGGCGAGACTCGGTGGTGCATGGAAGGATAGGATCGTCTTCACTTTGGGTCCCAAGCTAGTGGTAAGTCCATACCTTTTCTCATTAGAAACAATACAAAAAAAAAATACTAACAATTTATGCTATAGGATTCGCATCCGGTAGAGAAACGAACTACCATCATCGATCTTAACCCTCTCACTGTCGCACCCAAGGCGTTACCGCCAAAAGAGAAGCAGGCAGAGAACGAGTCGTTAACGATGTGGGATGGAGTGACTCAGGCTATAATGTCGAAGCAATTTTCAAAAGCTACCAACGTCAAAATAGAGCTCGAAGAAAAGCAGCGAGAAAAGGCCCGGGAACGGGAGCACAAAAACGAAACTTGGAAACCAGTTTTCTTCGACCAAGCTACCGACAAGCGAGGTACGCCAGACCTCACAGATAAAGGTCGTGAAGTGCTTGAGAGAGCACAGAAAGGAGATTGGAATTTAGAAGGGATCATCTAGAAGTGGAACTACACGCGCCGTTGACGCGCGTCACTGTCCAGGGTTAGAAAACATACCGATCGAGTGGGGCTCTCTCATCAGGGTCTCACATTACATACAGTCTTTGGTTTTGCAAGACAAACTCATTGTGCTTTTCTGGATGGCTTCACTCGCATATATACGCGCATACATATACCGATTCATGGGGAATAAGGCATAGCAGCTTTGGGCCAAAGCCACACGTGGAGTTCTTGAGCATTCATTTGATGTTCGTCTGCTTGTTGTTTGTTTTTCCACAGGTAGACACAAGAGATTTGAATTCAAGGGGCGTTTATAAGGGGGGGCATGTAGAAGATGATTAGATAGGTCTTCTCTCTAGCAGCAGTTCATCAGGTCATGATACTATTGCACCGAACATAACTTTTTTAGTAAGGATTCTCATTCGCTATTACACATTTCGGAATTTATCGCCGATATAGCGTTGTAATATTGGGTAAGCTTCATATGAATATATTAATGTTGAAACAGGTCCAACCTTTAATTCAATACCATGATTCATTAAGTGCTAACAAGACTTGAGCTCGTTTGACTCAGCGATGTGACCAACCAGAGGTATATTTGCCTCGACCACTTTTTTGGTTAGGTGTATGTCAGCATCGACTTACTCCTAACAGTCCCCTTCCAACCTCAACCCATCTTACCCTATCCTATCATATCTTTAGTAATCCGTACTCAAAGTAGCCTCCTCCCCAGCCGCCAAATCCTGCATAAACTTCCCATTCGTCTTACGTATCCGCTCCAATGCATCGCGTCCAATCACCAACCTTAACACCTTCCCCTTTAAATGCCCCGCCGGTCCGCTCTCCCCGGTAATAGCCTCATAAATACGATCTACGCCTTTCTGTGGGTCACCGACTTGTTTTCCGTCTTTTTCGATATATGCACGTGTTGCGGTTTGCGCTATTGTGCCTTCGTATCCGTCGGGGAGCGGGGCGGAGGGGGGTGTTAGGGCGGCGAGGAAGTTTGTCCGGAAGGCGCCCGGTTCGATTATTAGGACGGAGATGTTGAAGGGCGCGAGTTCGATGGCTAGGGATGAGGATAGGGCTTCTAAGGCGCCTTTCGAGGAGGCGTAGAGCCCGCTTGCGGGGGTTGGGTCTTGTGCGGCGATGCTGCTTAGGTTTACTATTGTGCCGCTCCGGCGTTGGCGCATGAGGGGGAGGGCGGCTTGAATTGTGAAGAGCGGGCCGAAGAAATTGGTTTGTAGTTGGATGTGGGCTTCCTGTTCGCTGAGTGGGTGTTAGATAGGTAGTTCTAGGCTGAGGGTAAGACGAGGGCTTACGTGACTTGCTCGACGGCACCGAGGACGAAGAAACCTGCGTTGTTGACTAGGTAGTCGATTGGCCCGATGGCTTGAACTTTTTTGGTGATGCTTTCTTTAGACTCGTTGAGGTCCAATTCTAGGATTTGACCGCCTGCGGCCTCAATTTGGTTTACGGCGTCGGCGGATTTGGTCTTGTTTCGGACGGAGGCGACTACGCGGTGGCCGGCTTTCAGAGCTTTGAGGGAGAGGAGAAGGCCGAAGCCGTGGGAGGCGCCGGTGATGAACCACTGTGGAGACGACATTTTGAATTACGGGTGGATTGTTGTGAGTGAAAACTTCAATATGCTTTTCCTTTGAGATCACAGGTATAGGTAAGGAGTCGTAGCATATTCGATTTGGTTCTGGGAATTTGATTTCATTTTATAGGTATGCGTTCAAGTTAATCGCCGATGCTGGCTTGTCCTGCATCCTACCTCATAGTGGAGTTCTTAACATCTAGTAAAAGACAATCCAGCAATCGATCTAGCCAATTGGGGCCTTCCATTGGCATTTCTTTGCATCGCGTTGGCATAGTAGGGTTTGCTATAAGTCTAGCCATGCCGCAATAGTAAAATCCGATAGCAGCTCCTATAATCGCCGATACTTGAAGTTATCACCGATCCGTACCGCCTACGCAATATGGAGCTTAGACGTAATTACGGGAAGGTTTGAAGAATTATACATGCCTGTAAGACAATAGGGCGCAATCGCGAGATATGGTGACATCAGAAGACATCTACCTTTAGGTATACTCAGGTCGATGGCGCGAGTCCTTAGAGAGGTACGGGCTCTCCAGGTGACCATTCGCCTTACATGACTAGACCTAAGGCAGGATTTACTAAAGCATAGCTAGATAGCTTTTAGCAATAGTGCATACCTAACGGTGGCCTATGCCTCTAGATTCATCATTCCGCTATTCGTATTATGTGAAGTGTAATGAGAATAAGTAGCACTCGAATTGCAGTGCCGAAAAGGGGCTTGTTTTCCGCCACGCATCATCACCACCACAAAATGTGCCAAGCATATCAATCACCGTATTATTCCCACTGAGATGGGGTATCAATTAATAAAATATGCTATAAATTTCATTTCTCCGAGGGGTATACCACGATTTTATCGAGGTCCGCGCCTTTATAGTGAAATCCATTGGACAGTCCCCCTACCGTGATAGTGTTCTTCGACCCCTTATTCAGAGTTAATTGGAGAGGAGTCGACAGAATTATTCCCTTATGTGTATCCCTCTGGTATAATGTCTCGACCTTTTCCGTATTGCCGTTGACGACGACACTACTGATGCGACGGAGCTGCCATGATCCGCCAATTCTGTCTGGCGATCCGCCGGGCTGGTCCCCGAAACCCATATCATCGGTATCTCATTCATCATTAGAGTAGCTCTCAAATATAAGGCGGTGTAATATGCTTACTTTGATAATAGAATGAAACCCATTGGGGCTTTCCTGTGCCTTCAATACCGTGGAAAGTGACTGTGCTGTCATTTCCTTCGATTCCAGTTAAGATGACGCCGTCGCTAGCAAAATTCTGCGATAGGCACGATATTAGCAATATTTCAATTACTTTTCTCCAATAAAAAACTTACTGCTTCTTGCTTAAATGCATTGCCATTCGTGGTTGCATCTTTGCTGGTATACTCCCGCCCCTTAACAGGCTTGAAATCGCCAGTTTTGCTAGCGGTATTGATTAGCAGAGCTGCATGCGAGTATAGAAATTTGATATACGCACACATTCAAGTCATAAACATCATGCCATTCCACCTCGAGGGTTCTCCTATTGTCATGAATGTTCATCGGCAGCCAGATGTATCGACTTTCCCATAGCGAATTAGAGTCCCACTGTACGGGGTTAGATTGTAATCTTCTGGTATACCCCTAGGAGTAGCACTACTCACTTGGTCGCCCAAATACAGATAGGTAGTCTTCTTGCTGCCTTTTATCCTTAGCGTGAAGCCGGACTGAGAGTTGTAAGTGCGCGTGTTGAGTGGAGCGACGATCCAGGGTTGAGACCACGGGCCGCTTAAGCTATCTGCTCGGAAAGCAACCACATCTAGGGACGCGATTAGTAATTCAATTGCAGCAAATTATGAGCGGATTTAGTCACTGTTAGGCCTGTATCCAGTCTTATGGCTCATCAGAGCGTAGTAACTGCGCTCGGTTTGAATGATTGTCGGAGCTTCGAGATCGAACTTATCGAAACGGTGTACGACTTCATCAAGCGCTGTAACCTCTTTGTTATACGAGGTCAGATACACATCTCTTCCTTCCGCTCGGTCACCATTCGAATACAAAGCGTATGTTCGACCGTCCTTGTAATCGGTAAACATTCCGAAGTCTTGTGACCAATTGCCGAGAGGAGCCGTCGCATTAACAAAGCTGTAGGGTCCGGCGGGTGTATCCGCAGTCGCGAACCCTTGAAGGAGAAGCCCGTAGCTAGAATTATCGGCATGCCACCACATCTTTCGCGCTCTATTAGCACCGACGAGCGAGAAATTTATGGGTTAGGGGTGACGCACGTGATATTTTCCCGTCGACTCGCTGTACACAACTTTAGGCCGTTGAATGATGTTGCTAGGTGAGATGTAGGGGCTCCCCTCGACAGGTTCTATCCTCGCGATTAGTTCCCTAACCTAGAAGCATTTCTCTTCCCCAAAACCAGCAGACTTACCTAGAGCAAGACCGTGGGACGCCCATGTAGCCAAGTCAGTGGAACTGTACACTGAAACGCCGCCGCCTTCCTCCTGGCCCTCGACCTTATACTCTCCAAACCACCAAAACGTGCCATTATCTTGGATAACGTTGCCGGCATGAGCATTAACCAGATTGCCGTCGGTATCCCTCCATCTCGCTCCAGGCACGATATATTTCGCCTGCGCTACAGCTGCACTGAGCAGCAGTACGCTACCTGAGAGCCACATCTTTAGACCGAGAATCCTTTCTGTACGCGGTGAACACCAACAGATCCAGAACGCGTACGCGACACCGAGATCCTCAGATCGGTGTGTACCATTCCAACCAGTCGGGGTTTATAAAGCGTCCGCCAAGAAGGGATTTCGTGTTAATTGACCCCGGTGATTTCTCCGCATCGCTATATTAATCCCCGTAATATTCGTCATTGCTAGCTGGAGTAAGGGGGGAGAAGAGCTCATTTAGGGCTCGGGGAAAGACAATATTTCTAATTGAGGTAGTCTGGCCCGTCCTATTGCAACATTATGGGGTGGGCATGAGCATTTGGGAAGCAAGATAATATTAATAAAGTTAATAGTTCTCCAATTTCAGGGCTTGGCGGAGTTATTAGTCTCTTAGTAGGCCTTATAATGGAGCTTTATTATAGGACTAAATGTGTGTAAACGGCTATATCCGAGGTCTCTAGGTAAGAGAGTATGCTTTAGCTAGTTACCTACATCTGCCAATGTTCTCAAGATTTGATGATTGGAATTTCAGCCTGCAGTTGTTGTTCGATAGCGCCCACGTCTATTGTTGCTTGCCCGGTTCGGATCTGCTCGACGTCGGGTATATCGGAGTGCTTCACGCCTTCAAAAATTGCATCTATCTCTTCCAACGTCTTACCTTTGGTTTCAACCCAATAGACCGCCTACAAGAAAAGAGAAATAATTAGCAGCTCGATGTCAATAAATAGAAGTCGTAGCGGATAGATACTTACGATGAGTACGACGACAATAATGTCCCAAGATCCGTTGATGAAGTACATCTTCCATCCAATGTTGTTAAGTCCAATAGGCATGACGAACACGAGTACGCATCTAATAATTATTTTAGTAGTGTATCATAATCGGCAATACGTGAGAATAGACGCACGCGAGTAGATTTAAGCCTAGTGACGAGAATGCGAGGCCATTGGCTCGAATTGAATACTGTGATATCTCGTTAGGAACCTCCGTTTAGACTCGAGTGACCGAATAAAGCTACGAACTAGATGCGAGTCAGTATAATGCTCAGTGCTACGACTTTAGTCTGAAAACCACGTTAACATACCCGAAAATATTTCTGGCGGGTAGAGGTAAAGTAGAGGGGTCCAGGCGATTGAGTAGAATCCTTGGAACAGAAACATGACTGCGACATCTCCATATACTAAACTCTTCGAAGCGCCATCTGGGTTATCTGCATACATCTTAGAGAGACCTCCGATGATAAACAGACATATGATTAGTAGGGTTTGCGAGGTGAGAGCGGTTGGTTTGCGGCCCCAATTTGCCACGAGGTGAGTTCCAGTAAGAGCGCATGCAAGGCACCATACATTCAAGACGACATTCTATACAACGTCAGTAAGGGTTTAAATAAGCCATAAAAACCGGGGAGGTACTGACAGCTTTCAATTGGTCGGTTGAATCTGAAATTCCCGCCGTCGTAAGTTCAGCGCTGAGGTAGTACGAAGCGATAATGTTGCCGGCGATGCATGAAAATGGCCCTGCGGACATTCCAATGAGTAGTCGCTTCCTCGCGGTTGGAGTCTTGAAGATTTCCTTAGGGCTCATTGTCCTGCCTTCTTTCTTTTCCCATTCTAGGGCGTCAAGAATCTCCTTGTAGATGGCAATGGACACAGGGTCTACTAGGTTGCCGTCTGAGTTCAGTTGCGCTACCGACTTCCGTGCATCCTCAAAATGTCCTTCATGTAGTAGCCATCTCGGCGATTCGGGTCTAACTATCTGTTAGGAGAGACATAGTCTTTGGTGGAAAGCATGGACTTACACAAAGGGTAGGATGACGATACAGAGTAAGGAGAAGATTCCTTGAATCAATGAAGGGAGCCGCCACGCCCACTAAAAACCTAATCAGCCTCGAGATTCACAGATTCGTGGGTCTCTAGCATAATTGGGGTGCTCTAGGGGCTATTCTTACTGTTGATTGCCATTGTCCAGTTCCAAGGGTTATTCCAGCTGCAATCAGGGCGCCAATGCTAGGGGGGGATGATCAGCTATCAACTATTTAGCTACATCACTGAGCGCAGTTCACTCACTAATAAAAATCGTTCAGTAACCCGACGCCCCACGCACGCCACCGGTTTGGAAAGGCTTCGGATAAGTACACGCCGGATGAGACACCCGAAACAGCATTTCCAAGGCCTAGGATAATGCGACCGACAACGAACATAGCAATGTTCTGCGCCGCTGTCTGGATTATAATGCCAATAAGAGTGACGACAGATGCCCAAAAAATCGCCGGACGTCGCCCGAGTCTGTCAGTTAGAATTCCAGCGGCAAGATTTCCGAAGGTAGATCCAATAAAAACAGAAGCTGTGTTTAGACCTGTTGTCGCCGGGGTCAACTCGAAGTAGTCCGTATATGATGGTAGAATGTTCAGTCCGTTCAACATAGAACCATCATATCCACCAGTCTTTACGCACTCAAAGATCAGCGATGAACACCGGGCGATTATTTCCAGGATATGGAATTATGCTTACCGCCGATTGAACGGTGGAACAGAACATCAATAGAAAGGCGAGAGCAACTGTCGACTCCGGCACCCATGCCGGTAGCCATGTTCCGGTAAACGTCCGTTGTAACATCGCGAATACCGTTCTTTCATCAGTGAGACAATCGGACCCGGAAAATATAATACCTAATGAACCACAATAATACGGGAAGGGGAGCACGCGAGAGCTAAGGCGGGGATTCGGTGATCACATTATATGTAAGATCTGTGTCTAATCCATAGCCAGGGATGCGGTCGGGGGACCTAGAAGATAAGGAACTCGTCGCATTGTTCCGACTATCTGGGAAATATCTTCGGTTCATGATATGGGGATTAGGGTCTAGGGTCCTTCAATGCCTGCCTTTCTCGACAGCTTAACGTTACACCTGTAGCGACATAGTCATGTGTAGGGGACCATATCTAGATGGGCAAAGATAGTACTACTACAAGATCCCCCGCCCTAATATAAGTATTTGGTAAATGATAAGCGCGGACAGGGATGATCATTGGAGAGTGTCTGGCTGATGCTTGTAAGTGTGTATATTGTCTCAAGCCTATAAAATACGCCGTATATGTCAGAAGAAGAGGGCAGAGCATTTCGTAGAGCACGTACACATAAATGACAACCTACTTTTAATATAAGTTATTTATAGCCTGTTCGACGCCTACGAGTTGCCAACTCAATTGACGATGATTCGATGGGAAATTTGCATCCATGAGAATAAATCTTCAGAATACCTAGGTAAATGTAATGTACAACGCCAAGAGTACGCCACCTATGCATCGGGTAGGTATCTCAGTACGGATCACAAGTACTCACTCATCCGTCATTCGGAATTCCAGTTAATTCCGTCCCAAACTAGGTCTATTAATGCGATTGCTGGCAAAGCTTCTATATATCCAAATGCTCATCTAATACATTAATCGTGACCTGAACGTAACATCATTAAATTTCCGAACCGTCCGGATCGCCCCGTGCCGCTAAGAACTACCTGCATTACTCGTGATAATTAATAGCGATCCGCCGCATTACACCGCTGTTTCTTTCAACCACGCCGGTATATCCGACGCACTCGGCTCTGCCCGGCCCTTTTCAGGATCTTCTGTAGCCGACTTGTCTCCAACCTCCTTCATTAACACTGGCCCATTGCCATTCTCCTCACCCTGGCGTCTCGCCTTACGTCTTCGTGCCTTTTCAGCCCGGCGCTCGTTTTTCTCTTGATCTTCGCGCATCTGTCGGATGATCGGGCTCTTGGAGCGGATTTTCGCGCCGTATCGGTAGAATATTAAAGGAATGGGTATCATCGCTGCTTCCAACAGACCGAGCAGCGTACCAGCCCATTGCGGTGAAAGAGTAGCATACATAGATGGTCCGGCAAGAGGGAGTGTGCCGCCGAACACGCTACGCATAACAGCATTTCCTGCTAATGCCGACGCTGCGTAAATACCATAAGCTCCAGCCAGGTAGTTAGAACCGTATATGAAGCTCAATGCGTTGCCAGCGCCAAAGGGAATACCGAAAGCGATAGGGACCGCCCAATGAATTGTGTCGGGAAGGCAAGTCCATGAAAATACTAACTGTCCAACTGGACACAATATACTCCCGATAATCATGACACGCGCTGTTGCTTCAGGAGGTACTCGGCCGGTCAAGGGGTCTTTCGGATGAGAGTTAATCAACCTACGCCAGAACGGTTCGGCGAGAATAGCGAGCATGCTCCCAACGCCAATCCCCACAAACGCAAGACCAGATATACCCGGGCTCCAACCACGATGTTGGGAGAATACAATGGGATATGCGACGAAGCATAGGTAAAGAATACCGTATATAAGAGAGATCCTAATGTCGAGAGTTAGCAAAGGTCAGGACATCACTATGGGGCCATGCGAACCAGATGTTGAAGAACCAAAGGATTGGTTCCGTGAATGATAGCACAAACGGACGCAACAAGCTAATTTTTATGAGCGCCACCTTGGATAGCTTCTGATCATAACGACACCACCATCTATCATCATCGGTCTCTTTGCGTAGTCGCGCGGCCTTCTTTTGAAGAATTATTGGCGCGTACGTCTCCTTGGGAACTGTCATACAGAGCGTCCCAACGCCAGCAAGTATCAAAACAAGCCAGTTATCCCAACGCCAGCCTAGATATTGGTAGACGAATCCACCTATGACAGGCCCGGTTACCTGGAAAAATAAAATATGAGCTCAAACCTCCTAATAGGTTAGGTAATAAAGGAAACGCACCGGTCCATTAAGGGGCGCTATACTCCACAGCGACATTGTCAAAGCACGATATTCTTCTGTAGAAATATCTACCACTGTTCCGGCACTATTCGATACCATCGCGGCGCCAAATACCGCGCTATGAGAACTCGAGTTAGTACATTTTCGGGAAAAGGAAGCTACTCATCGTTAGCAACTTACCCGAAATATCGGACAACGATAATCTGGACTAGCGAATTTGCTACACAGCATGGAATTACTAAAATCGTGAAGCAAATCATGCAGACGATGTACACGGGTCTGCGGCCGAATAGCTCACTCGCGGGTGCGACGAGCAAGCTCCCCGTGGCGAGGCCAAGCAGGTATGTCGTGACGCCAAGGGTCGCGACAGTGCTGGACACACCGAATTCTTCTACCAAGCCAGGCGTGGAAGCGGTGTAACTCGTGCTGTAAAACACGACCACCCACGTCGTGAAACTGATGGCGAATATGATTAACGCCCGGTACCACACAGACCAGTTCCGCGGATTGTCTGGGTCATCATCTTCGAAGGCGACCTCGAAGTCTGGAGGCCGCGATGCCGAACTCCCGATACTCGTCGCTGTACGTACATGCGCGACTTCCTCGAATGCTTGCTCTCCTGGTGAAAGTGCTAATTCTAGTGGCGATAATGGGTCGCTGTCGTCGGAGGCGTGGGATTCGCGACTTAAGTGGCTGTGGTCACTATTCCGGTTCTGCTTCTTCTCCTGCTCAATCGAGTCCTCTCGTGATGCCATTTCCTGGGTCTCAATCCCCTCGGATTCCCCTTTCTCGCCAAGCTGGCCGTCTAGTTCCTTCTCTTCTGCCATTCGGAAGTTTTCAATGGAGCGGTGTGGGTTGGTGATTTCGCGGAAGAGGAGCCACCGGGAACGGCTCACGGGAATATATATATTCTGGTTCCGCACTTCGAAACCAGGCAATTCGGTCGAAAAACTTAAGGCCGGTAACACAAATTTGGAGGACGGAATAAAATTTTGGAATATTAACCCGTGAAGCCGGACTTAGAATTAACTACCTGTCTAGAGGAATCCTGGGTGCGAGTGAGATCCTCTCAGGACTATAAGGTAAAAAGCCAACAGGGTAGAAAGGACCCTGACAAACGGTCGTAAACTCTTATCACCGTACCATCGAAAGTGACTAAATACTGCGGTGAGTAACTCTGCTCTCACTAAGGAATTTTGCCTAGGGCAAAGTATCCACAAACCTAGGTAGTATGCCGACCTGATTAATAAAGGCTCGGAAGCTAAGAATCTTCTGTACGGATAATGTAACGGTGGGTAGCTACCCCTGCTGACCTTGATAGGATGCACCACTGCGTGATGCATGGGAGTCCCGTCGATCTCCTTTGCGTGTTTGGGGGGTAGGAAGTCGGAATATCACGACGAAGACAGCGAGACCGTATCACCTCATTGGCTCCTACAACCCTTATAGGTCCATTGGTTACGATCAACCTTGCACGCACCCTGCAGTTCGGCCCCGTCAGGTTGGGCGGCAGATGCTATGCGTGCTAGGTGGGTATAGTTGGGTAGTGTTGAGGGGCCACTACAACGGGTATTCCTCCGTGTGCTTCCCGTTCGATTGTGAGAACGCAACCAACATCCGTCCTTTTACCCCTGTAAAAAAAGTTGAAGGACGTTCTGCAAAACATAAGCCGAAAGCGCGAGCCGAGGTCATAGCCGAAGGCGGAAGTGAGCAAATAACTATTATTCAAAAATTTTTCTATATTCATTTCTAACGCAAACGCTTGTCTGCTGATATCAACAGTTGATTGATAAGATAAAACTGCTGGCCGCATTTATTTATAGGTTTCTAAATATTAGAAATAGAGAAGCTTTAACATTCCGTTCCTCGTCGACTCTTCTGGCCTCGAAACGAAAGAAGAAAGCTAAGAGATCGATGGAGATGTTGCGGAGCCTAATAGTCGGGGCATTATCTTAAATGGGTACACGCTAATGCTTCAATGGGAAGGTCCGGCAGTAGCACATTAGCAATCGCTAAAGACTTTTCATCGATTTACTACCTAACGTTGACCATCCATCGCACTATACATACCATTCAAAGCTTACTATTATATTCATTTTAATTAAAAACTTGTAACACTTCGCTCGCGAAGTAAACCCAAGATGTGATATTACGGTAACAGTCATTGTAGAAACATTGGTTCTGAGATATTAGTGAACAGCGTCTTTCGGTCTCGGCTTATAAACATACTAGGCTAAGATACTTCTGATATATGATTGCTGGATAGAAATTTATAAGCCAGCAATGTCACACCAACTGCATCGATCTAAACGACGAGACACGGATATTGTTGCCATTATACTAATATATGACTATTCCCCTAGTAGGTGAGATCAATATCAAGCAACTCTACGTCATCACCTTGTGATAGGATTCTTCTCGACATGGAACATTCGATTAGATCGTAAAATTACCAGGGATTTTTTGCACTATTCTTCCTATGTGGCTGCACGATTTTTTAGTGAAAGTAGGTCAACGCTTTCAAACGGATATGACAGCGACATTCCCCGCGGAACGGATCCAAGAACGCACGGATTAGGTAAAAATATACAATGGAGGTCGGATTAAGCCAACAGAGGTACTTATGTCAATTATACTCAGTTATCTTGTCGGAGATCTATGTATATACTAACCATTCAGTTGAGTCAGATATTATTTCGAAGTCGGAGAATCCATCGGATGCGCTAGGATTTCAACCAATCTCCGGCTTATGCTTACAACTTCTAAAAGCCGATCTCATAAGCCATTCTCACATCCTTCACGCGGAGTTAAGTCGTATAAACAGCGCTCATTATATGATCGATACGAGCTAAATGATGATGAAACAGTAATATCAAGAATATCCCGTTGCTAGTGAAGAAAAACGAGAGGGAGGAGGGAAGAGAAGGAATGATTGTATATCTAAAATATCCGAGTACCATACGGATATTTCCATCGGTCTTCGCAGATTCTCCGGCTCCGGAATCCGTATATTCGTATCTTACCCCTCTCCATTCGCATATCGGACAGCGTGCCGAACCGAACCGTGATAGAAGTTGGGAACGTCATCGTTCTCGCTCTTCGCCTCTGCAAGGAGGAATCTGCACCTCAGCCTCGACGTTGCATACACTGCGTACATCATATGTATGTATTTCCCGACCGGGAATCGTAACCCGGCATATGTTAGATAACAACTACCAGCATTCGGTAAGGACCCACGGCAGGCTTACGTTTATACTGATTGCGTTTATCGGACCGAGGGCGGGACAGCTAGGGGTATTTTAATGCGGTGGTTGGGAGGAGACCAGAAAAAAAAAAGAGCCCTTTTCAAATCCATCGCCACATAAATCCCACAACGATACATTCATTGACTTCTTCAGTGTCTATATGTAAGACCGCTAAATATTACATGAGAGGTCAGTTCGTTAATAGAGATGCATTTGGTGTAGATCCCCCATCATCTGACTAACTGCGAAGCGGTGAAGTCTGATAATATTACCAATGACTCAACGAAGTTCATCAAACCCACACTTGTCTAGGAATTTTCTATTTATTAATTAGGTGTCGTCCGTGTCTGTGATTATGAACGCTGTTATACTCGTTTAATTGAGAGTGAAATGGGTTGATGGTGGAATTGATTCTAGTAAGTGGGTTTCGCAAATATGGATTGTCATACACGAACTCCCAATAATGCATCAGAGGCAAGAAGAGAATCCCAAAATCCCACCATTTCCTTCCAAGATATTATAATTGAATCACCAATTTATCTTGATTCATGTGAGTCGCAAACAATGTTGCCGGCGTGATCGTTTTGTAAGTCTTCTAGATAAATTCTGCATAATTGATGGAGGGGTTACACTGTTGGAGAAATAGGAGAAATGGAGAAAAGGTGGAGAAACTCAGAGCGGTCTCCCCCAAAACGTCCTTGTAGGACGAGAATGATTGGTTGTCAGATCGCGGGGCACTTGGAGCTTTGACCCGCTATACCGTAATAGGAAATAAGTAAACAGCCCAATATTTCTCAGGGACCATCTCCACCGAGGGAACCAAATACGTGGAATCATTGTTTACTCACAGCGGCCTAGACGCGACCTTTAAGAATCTTCGACGTGCCGGTAAAATACCCTATTGGACTTTTATCTCACATCTCACTGCATCTAGGAGAGAAGCCTGCAGGCTGACTTTGTATATCTTGTAATATTTTGTTATCTTGAGGATTGATTGTTGTCATATTTACAAGATGGGAGAAGAGCAAGATCTCCCTATCGCCCTTCGGCGTACTCGACGATCTAGCGTCGGAACAGCTGTGCATTCGGATCCATCGCGGTTGCAGACAGCCAATACCGCGTCAACACCTGCAAAGACCCCAAGCAAACCAAGGTCGAGGAAAAGAGTCCGGTTTTCAGACCCAAGGCCGGCAATCGAACACCATGATGTATCAGCAACAACGGGATTAACACCGATGGTCGGGCGAACCTCTCTCAGTGGACCTTCACCCAAAAGGCGGCGGCACTCCACCCCACTTCGTCGAAGGTCATGTCAGGATGCAGATGACCAGCCATCCAACAATGGCAATGGCACAAACAACGAAGTACGTTTCCTCTCACTACGCCAAGTCCTCGATGACCGCGTAAAGCGACGCATTCGAAGGAACGGACTCAGCGAGGAGATGAACACCATCCAACAGGAGAAAAGGCGGGGTGCACAGGAGCGCCAAGCAGAATTGCAGCGTTTACGCGACGAGCTCGCGGAGAAGGACCTGGAGATTGATAGGTTACAAAACACGACAGTTATACAAGATACGGACCGGATCCTAGAACTGGAAAGTGAAGTCAGAACACTTAGGGATGAGCTACGAAGCCGATCCAGGCGAGACGATGTCGTCGACGAGACGCACGCCTACGACTGGACGCTGGCTGCGCGTGATCCGTTTTCCGATAGTTACATGGATGATGACGAGGGCTTCGGGGAGAGCACAATGGCGGAGCTGGTGTGCAGCACACCTTCAAAGAGGCGCGCGTCCGCTTCTTTCCCGACGCCGCCTTGTACGAGCCCGACGATACCTGCTACTCCATGCTCTACACGAGGAGGGTTTCCCGAGACGCCTCAATCCCACGCTGGAGTACAAGCAATGCTACCAGATCCTGAGAAGGAGGCACTCGAAGCTGAACTCGGGTCGCTACGCCTTGAGCTGACGAAATTGACCGACGTGCTAGAGAGCCATGAAGCCCTCAAGACGCGTATCGCGGACAAACTTAACGCGACTAGCCCCCCCCCGGATCCCGAGCATTCAAGTGATGTAGAAGCACACTTGGACACTGTCCTACAAGCTCTCTCCGACCGAACAGCGGCCCTCATGGACCTTAACTCCTCCCTCAGTGCCTTAGGTTTCCCCGGCAACGACGCCGGCGAAATCGTATCATCTCTCGTCGGCGCATTCCGGTCGGCGCGTTTGGAGCTCGAGTATCTAACACCTGGTGAGATCGCGCTTCCTCTATCATCGCATGGCGCCCAGGTCCTAGACATGGTTCTCAACCGTCTACGCGACCTAGCGCGTCGCGCCAAGGAAGACGAGGATGCCATCGACGAGTACCATGCCCTAGAGCTCTCCCTCCGGCAACAACTTGGCGCTCGTGTTGACGCTATGGATAGTCTGCGAAAGCAGCTCGGTGAGCGTGATGCGCGTATCACTGACCTTGAAGTCGGGACTGAGCGTCTTAAGGGTGCTGCCGAAGGGTACAGGCGCGACGTCGCTGAACTGGAATCACTGGTCCAGCGTATGGAGGAAGAAGGTAAAACAGCTGAAGCACAACTTACCGATAGCAAGATCGCAGCCGCTGAGCTCGAGGCTAAGTTAGAAGCTGTCCGGGAGCAGGCCGAGGCATTCCAATTGCAATTAACAGAACAGCGCAAGAGGAAAGAGCGTGAAGTTCGCGCGTTGAATAAATATCATGGGACGATGCTTGCGGTGCGCGACGCTAAAGTGACAGAGTTGCGAAGGGGGCACGACGACTTGCAGCGTGAATTACACGAGGCGCACGCGGCGACGGTGAAGCTAAGAGTAGAGAATCTAAGCTTAGGCCGATGCGCGAATGAGGAAAGGAGAAGGGCTAAGGAGGCTGTTGATGCGATGAAGGCGGAACTTGAACATGTGCTTAGGATGGGCACCGAGTTCTTGGCTACGCCGAAGAAGGATACTGGCCGTAAGACAGCGGAGAAGAGGCACCTTGAGGAAGATGAGGAGGAAACAGGAAATGAGACCACGACCCCTGACGGCAGTCCCTTGAGATCGGGCGCGTACTTCTCAGGGGAGCATGCGAGGGCGAGCAAGGGGAAGAAGCGACGAAAGTATGATAGCGGATTGGGGTTCATGGATGAAGACGAGGATGACTGCGTCGATATGGTGTAATCGTTATGCCACGTCTGGCGTCCTTCGTTAACCCACTGTATTTCTTTTGTATATCACTGTCTACTAGTAAATGATCTGGGGGGCAATCTTTTCGTACCACGATAATGGGTGTAGAAGGTTAGAAGGGTATGGGAATTAATACGCGAATAATTGAATGATATGTGTTCATAATGGCAAGACTGAGTCGAGTTACGTCTCGTTTTCTATGTTGACATCTGCAGCTTCCAAGTAGGAACGAGCACTTCTCAACCTTTGCGCATTTGATAGTGCATTCGAAACCACGAAGGCACTCCCCCTATGTGGCCGATACGACTTATGATTCTTACGCCACGACCTCGGAGAAAATACTGATGATTCATTCCCCTGTAGGTTGATGGAACACTTCTACATGCCAGTTCAGGAGGAAAAGATCGAATCGCACTCCTTTGCTTTTCCAAACCAACTGTCCCATCGAGGATACGCCTTCTAACGCGAATCAGTCCAGGCATTCCGAGTACCAGACCTCGAATAGCTACGGAGGGCGTCCCCACCTACGATACCATAGATTTAACTAACATCGAGCGATGAGAACTCGCTCTAAGTAGAGCGACTTCATCGGGATTCCTCAGCTAATTGGTACTCTTCCGCTCGCATTTGGCAAATATCCCTATGTTGTTTCGTTGACAAGTAAACTCTTTGGTTGGTTGCGGCAGGTATAAAGTCGCCATGATTTAGGATTCGCATAATTTAACGTGACATTTTTCATGATACTATTCGCATCTGATTCGTCAAGTCGGCCTTAGCACTATTTGAGCACATTCTTTACAAACTCCACCAAACTAGATAGAATATGCAAGTTAGCACCGGCATTATTTGATTAAAAAAGAGAAAAAAAAAAAAAAACCTTGAATTTCTTCCCCTATAGGCTAATATCGGATCTTAATCTCGTACGGCTCCTCACCAAGATATCAAAGAACCCATCATCATATCAAGCCTCACTCAACGAGACTATTCGCATTTCTCAAACTGCATAAAATTCTTCACTGATCATCAAATAGCGCTCGAAACTAATTAATTTATCCTATTTGCATATATTAACCCCTGCATTTCTCACCGTATTCACCTTGTTGGCGAAGGCAGCTAGCTAACCACGGTATGACGTCACATACCAAAACCTCCGCTCAGATCCCCAGGTATAAGGGCCGTTTCACCAGCTAAGGCATCTACAAAGTAGAACACTGATCCGACTAAAACAACCTCGCATACGAAAACTTCGTGTTACGTAAAGACTTACCTTTGGTACCTAGCTGTCAAAGCCCAAAAAAAATAAAAGACATAGCTAGCTATGCTGTCACGATTGACGTACATTCCGTCATATCTCTTAATGCAAGTGCATCCATGATATGACACTAACACCGAAACGAGACCTATATCCGCCGATCCCCAACGGCTCCCAAACACCGGCGGTCTTCGGGCCAATGAATACCGGAGGGGGTGCCTCGGGCCTAAACGCCGATTCGCGACCTATCTTGTCGCATCCCGAAACGGCAACGCGAGCGCCGATCTTCAGTGCTACACTAGCCACCGATATGTCGTCAGAGCGTGTAGTGATCCGCAGACTTCATTACCCGATTCTCGCCGTCGATGAGGCTTGACCCCTCCCGTGGAACGCTCTCCGATCATCCTCATGCGTCAAACCTCAGACTAAGACTTCGCTGTGGCGAACTGTGGCACCCAAGGTCACGAGCAAAAGTGGTTCACACCACGGTGAAAATCGTCTCTCCCTCAAAGGCAATGCTCAACGGCTCGAGCTCACTGCCGACAGGAACGCCAACGGGCGGTACTTCGAGTACATGTGGCGAGTGCGGAGGACTGCCGGAAGAGGAAAGTTTGCTAGCAGATAGCCGCTTATCATTGGCTATCCCCTCCAGACCATTCCGACTCAGAAGTCTCGCGTCCCATGTGGCTCGTACGGTGGCAAGTTTGCTTGCGATAAACCGCCGAAATCCTCTATTCTTAGCCAGCCCCTCTTTTGAACTTTGCTTTCTTTGCGTGGATATGATGTGGCTAGTTAACCGTTCGGCTATCGTTGCACTCGAATCGCCCAAAGAGGGAGCTACCCCAGGGCGTGGTATAATAATCTGTGGCTCACCATCGTATTCCGGGGTCGCGTATGGTTGTGGCGATACCCCGACCTTAGCGAACCTCTAAAATATTTTGCCCGTAGTCGCCGTGAACCATGTCACTACCCCCTGATGAACTTTTTTTCTCTAGAAACTATGATTGGTCCCAGAAAGTCCTCGCGGTAGTTCAAGAGCGACTGTTAGGCTTCTGCAGGGACCGTAGCGAGCCCTAAGTGGCGATCGTCAAACGCAGCACGAAATTGTGCCGAATGAACGACCTATCCGTCCCGGCATCACTTCGCTTCCGTAACTCGACACTCCCTAGCCCAGCTGAAATGAGCACTTCCCTGAGTTCCCATTGGGTCCATAGCTAGATGAGACATGCGCATGTCGTAGATTACGACTCCACGTGGCATGAAGGGAGGCCTCCTCACACTGTCTAGATCGGGCTGTTCCTGGGGATTCAGTGTTAGACATCTCATGTTGCCCCGGAAAGTCGCATGTGCGTGTGACCACGACGAGGGCTCGAAATCCGACTGGAAGAAGACCGAGGCTCGCTTGCGTTGACATCGTCAGAGTGTTCGTTATCAAGTTGCATCGCCACCAACCTCTAACAGAAGATAGAATGCAAAAACCCTTTATTAGCTTAGCACCTTCCATCGGTCGGCTCCGGAGCGCTTAATCGGGGATTCGTGGCAAGTCCGGAGGTGTCGTCGGGAGTCAAGCCTCCCGCAGGTCTGGACAGATTGTGGCGAGTGAATACCCCTGACTGCTTTCCCAAATTGCCCATTGTCATTGTAAGTACCAGTACTTCAGGCACTGAACAGGCCACTATTTCAGCGACCGGGGCTAGGCCCGCAGCGCGTCACAGCTGCATGATGCACGAGGGACCCCCAAGAAACCCCAAATGATAAACTGTAACAAAGGCGTTTTTAGGTACCACTCCAGCGCTACCATGGATGCCTTTAGCTGCAGCTTCAGGGGGGGTTTTGTAGGTACCTATTGTCATACGCGCCAGCGCACAATTGCTAATAATTAGAGCCCTGCTATAGCGCGATGCGATACGTCGAGGACACTGAAGATGGCGCTATAATCCGCACTACTTAGACCCCCAGGAGCGGTGATTTTGCCAAAACAGTCGCCAATGCAATTGATGAATGGTTTATTACCTTATAATAAGCGATAAATGATATTAGAAGTTCGGCACTAAAATGATAATCGGTGCATCGCATTTGGAGGCGCGATTGTAGTTCTAATTTTGACGTGTTTGGCGAGTAATCACGACCAGTAAAATGAACACTTAGGGGTAATGGGTAGTGCTAGGCTCGCTAAAATCCAGCCCCTAAAGCCAGTGCACTGAAAAAACACAGAAGTCCCGAATCCAGCGCCACTGGCGTGATTCGATCCTGTAGGTCTTACCGGCAATTCGAGTACCTAGATAGGTGAGATTTAAAATTGGCCGCACTCGGAACCGAGAGACAAGCGCAAGAAACGTTAGTGCTGTTAGATAGCACAGGCATTGATGCTTGTATAGCGGCAGTAAGAGAGACATATCCCTCCCATGTTAGTTCGAGGACGGTAATGGTAGGTTCCTCGGAAAAGATGTACCTAATTGAAAGAGTTAAGGACATGCCGAAGTTGATACCATTAGGGAAACTATCCCGAGTTGGATCAATAATTACCTATCTACTCTTCTGCATCATGTCTTTGATGAGCCGAAGCCGAATAGGGAGAAGTCTAAAGTCTAGACTCGTCAAGATAAGACAAGGTATATTCAGTTGTGAGTCCGCGAAAGGCGCGTGGGGATGAACAATCTCTCATCAATCCCTGGCGAAGATGTACCACATACCCGAGGGGTTAGGTATCACCTGTTCCAGTAACTTCAGGGTCATGTACCACGGCATCTGGGGGGGGAAGAACTCCGTTCGGCTTGAACGACAGTAACACAAGATAGCCGCATATCGAGTCGTACAGCGAGCGAGACTGGTCCAGTACCAAACTCGCCAGCTCTAAGGAACGCGCAAAACACTCGCCACAACGAGTGGGGGAGTGTTCTTTCTCTCATCAGCACTGCCCCCGTTCAACCTAGATGTCGATCCTCATATGTGGCTGTCGAGGGCTGGAATTTATCCCAACGTCAGGTCATTTTTTGTCCATCACGGCCCAGCGTCCGAGCCAAAGTCATGTCAGGCAAGCAGTAAGTCAGTCAGTCTTCGGCTAGGCGCAAGGGCGAGAAGAGCCCGTGATTTGTACCCGAGAAATCCCCTTGTTGATTTTGTGTGTGATAATGAGGCGGTAAGAAAAATAAACGGGCAGGAATTGAATTGCAAGATGACCATTTGATTAGAAAGCCGAACAACACATCTTAGGTAGTCGGGATTATTGGTCGGTCAGTTCGAAAGTCTGACGAGAAATGACGCTTTGTCGTGTATCGTCATTTTGCTCTCTCGTTTCTTCGTCCCGCCCGCACATATGCGCGCGCATTTTCTTCCCCTCCTTCAATTATTCCTCGTCAATTGTTTTGTTTTGTTTTGTTTTGTTTTCTTTCCTCCGAAATTATCAACCCCACATACAACATTGGCGATGACGAACTGACGAGTGACGGAATGAAGAAAGAGGGGAGAGAAAGAAAACCTCATATCATAGTATGAAGAACGCATTAAAAAAGAAGATTACGCAAATGATGTTAGGTGTTAGACTACTACGGCGCGTGCGGGGGAGACTGCTTCAAGTTTAAATGAATTATACTGAATGTAGAGTTGTATTCCGAATTGTTTCGTTTCTCTTACCCTTACCTCTTTCCTTTCTTGTTGTTTCGTTTTGTTTTGTTTTGTTTCTTACTGTAAATTGTGTGAATACCCTAATAACCCCCCTAGTCGAATGTTTTAATGGGAGGGGTAGATGGACGAGATGGTAAGATGGAAAGAGATGAAAGGATCCAAATCACCTGCAGAAAGAACCCGGTGTCTTGGTGCCGGAGTTCCGCGAAGCCTGTGAGGGGCGGACTAAAAGCTCCAGCTGGCCTAAAAGCGTAATAAGATTGGTACCTGAAGCCTCTGACGAACCCCAAATTTTACCTCTTCAACCACTAAAAAGCTCTTTCTCTAGGGTACCTACTATCAGACCACAGCGATTTGGGGTACCACCCGAGCTACCTAGAACAACAAAACAACAGGGGTTTTTAAACCTGGTTAGGGAGCTAAATTCATGCGTCAAAACGTCTTGTGTAAATAAACCACATTCATTAGGTGCGGTACCATTCGCGCTTCATCTTAGGTACCGGCACTTAAGGCATAACAATACCACCATTACCGAATATTGCATTCGACTTCTTTTCTACCTATTAGACTTATTAGACACATCAAAGGTGAAATAGCCGGTGTTTTAGATTTTCGTCGATAATAACTCGCTAATTATGCCGTCTATTTTACCGCGCAAATTTTGGGAATTCGGTATATCATTAATGTTTTAAGTAGGTACTTGGGTATGTATTGTATCACACGGGAAGAGAAAGAATAGAGCTTATAATAGCATGACATGGTTCGTCGTTACGTCTTAATAAGCCTCTCTCCAAATGCCCAAAAAGGTTCTAGGCCTCAGCCCTCCCAAATGCAATGCGACCATGGGTAAGGGGCGGACCCGTCAATTAAAGTTTCAGTAGTGCCTTGGTACTGCTAAAAATCGTTTAAATGAAAAGACTGTTTTAAGGGGCGCTCGCGGCAAGGTGAGAAAATCCTATGTACACATAGTATTATTATGATCGTTATTATTACTCCATGTATTGATCATTCCTACGTATCATTATGTATGTGCGGAATGTACACCTAGCTAAGTTAATTCCACGAAATTAAGCATAGTCCCGATCGAGATCGCCGTCGCAGGCAGATTGGCGATAAGTCCCAGGAAATTAAATGCGTCGTCATCCAACTAAACCCAATTAGGTATATGCCGACCCTAGCGTCTAGAAGGGCTCGGATATCCACATATAGAATAAGAACAATTCACTTACCTATACCGTGATAGCAATGGTGATGGTGATAATAATAGAGAACTCAATATGAAGAAAGCATGATTTTGTATTGTACTTCCTCGTATTTCTTGTACATACATACAATACAATCAATACATGTAAGTTATACTAGCTAGCAAAGGCATTGGTTAAGAGAACCATAGCCATATTCCTAGGTACTCAATCCAATGATACCACATCCACATTAGAACATCCGCGCGTTGTATCCGTCGCAACCTCACAAAACCCTCGTCTCAAAATTATTATAGCCGGGGAAATAGTATTGTGTCGAAGAAGAAATTCCACGTTGTAAACCGTCGAGGTAAACTTCGTATGCGATACATGTATAGTTCCGGACCGTCCAAGCTGACCTGTCGTCCTTCCAATATATCCGGGACAAAAAAAGGGAAGCCTAGCACTTAATAGCACCAGGTTACATATGATTCAGCTGGGTATATTCCATGACCAAAGAAATGTGCTTGAGGGAGCTTCATAACAGAGCTCGACCCCATATAGATAATACAAGCCATATCTTCTCTAATGTAGGTTATGTAGCATCATCAGTCTAAAAGATCCCGAGCATCGGTCCATCACAATAGAAGGAACGGAAAGAAACAAAGCTGCTCCTGGAGGGAATGGTATCTTTTAATGTCCCTCCCTTTGAACGCCAAATATGATAATAAAAATCCGCCGGTAATTCGTTGGGTATAAGTATTCATGTTCGTTAACAAATGTGGCGGCAAACCCAATTCCAAAAGATCGTCTCCCTACCCTAGAGAAAAATCTTCGAATATAAAAATGTAATATAGAAAAGAAGATCCACATCAAAATCATCATCGTCCATGGAAATTAGAATTTAATTCGTAGCTCGTAGCCCGTGGTTGTGCGGAAAACACTATGGGCTGATTCTCTGTCAGTCTCGGAAGCGTCGACAGTCATCATTTCCCATTCCCGTTTGGGTTGAGGTATGCTTCGGTCAACCTCAACAACTTCGAGGGCCATGTCTTTGCCTTCTGGGAGCGCTCGGATCACGTCGTCGTCTACCTGAATTTCCATTCCGTTGTCGAGAACACGTATAACTCGTACGACGGCGGAGGGATCGATAGCCCACTTAGCCGAAGCTCGAGTAACGAATTCCGCTATTGTTCTCTCGGTAAGGTAGACTGCTCGGTGTAGTTCGCGTCTTTCTGGCTCGGAAGGATGTCTTCGAACAACGTAGAAGCAAGCGATGGGCTTAATGGGTCTCTCGGT
Source organism: Hypoxylon trugodes (assembly GCF_022578975.1). NCBI lineage: Eukaryota > Fungi > Ascomycota > Sordariomycetes > Xylariales > Hypoxylaceae > Hypoxylon > Hypoxylon trugodes. The sequence goes on along the minus strand of NW_026250023.1, from coordinate 1,508,161 downwards.
AGGTGGCTTGTACGTGTGGTCGACGCCTAGCGCTTCTATCCAACCACTCAAGTTCCCATCGTCATCTGTTTTGGGGACCTTTATTGGCATATCAGAGGGCCTTCGGGACCCTGAAGGTTCCCCACTACCACCCCGGAAGTCATTCCATTGTGAGGGATTGGCTGATTGCGAATGTAAGGACATGGAACTCGGTGAAGGGGATACGAGTGAAGATCCGGCGACCGAACTTCGAGCACTCCTAATTTGCCATGCAGCTGTATCTTTTGGCTCGACCTTGGTGAGATCGGTGGGCTCCCCGGGGAGGCTGACTGGGTGTAGGTCCGGATCGTCTAAATCGTCGCCGCGTAGGTATAAGATGCTCACTGGTCGAGTACTTGTAAACATATCCTGTAGTGTTTGAAGTTTAAAGTGTAAGTCGTCTTCGAGTGAGGGCCGCCCACCACCACCCGCAGAACTTGCTGACGACATTGACCAGGTTCGTTTGTGTTTGGAGGCTTTTCCTGGGCGTGAATGGTCTTGCCCCTTAGTATGAGAGCCGCCACCTCGTTTGCGCTTCCCAAAGTCTTTCGCTCCGCTTTCTGCTTGCGAGATTTGTTGTTTAAGTTTGTCAATTGTCTTCTTGACGTGAGCAACATCGTTAGAGAGTTTTCGTTCCGCTCCGTGGTCTCTAAACAGCTTGACTTTACAGTAGCAAATCTCAAACGCTGGGTCTGACAATGGGGACGAATCGGTCGATGACAAGGCAGTCGTCTTAGCACATAACCTTACCGGTATTCCCTTAACGCCCTTGGAGTGACTGAAGTCTGTTGAGAGGAAGTTAAAGCGAACAGCAACACTGCATTCTGCTGCCCCGTTCGTTCCGGGGGTCCAAACGACCGAAAATCCATCAAATGAGGCGGTCTCTAGCTCGATACGTGTTCGCTTGTCATCTCCCTCGGCGGGCTGCCCAGCCTCGACGTACTCGACCGCTTGTAACTTGCCGCCTCGTTGATGCGCTTCGTTGGTTCCACGACCCTCCTTCCACAAACTCCAACAGACACCGGGTTTTTGTCGTTGTTGGTCGTCTTCGAAAGATATGCGCACGAATGTCCTATACTTTGTGCCTGGTACGATGGGCATTGTAGCTGCGGTATCAACTACTGACAATGAGTAAGCTTGTCCCTTGTTAAGATAAGTCACCGGAATCTCGTCTGCATGCTTGATCATCGCCGTCGGCGCATTTAACGTCGATTGGAAGCGGAATTTGTTAGCTGAAGCTGGTAGCATATGGGCCATAGCCCCTCCGAAATGTCTGTGCTGGAAACCCATCATGTTAGGCGGTGATTGAGAGTGGAACGTCGCATCCATGGAGCCTATGTGTTCCTCGTGGCTATCCGAGTCCAGAGGCGACCCGTCGTGGTCCATCGTCTCGTAGCCGGTGTCCTGGTGCACGAATGACGAAGGTGCGAAAGTCGGCTGAGGAGGAGTTGGTTGAATGAATGGATTGAAGGGCTGTGGGAATTGATGCGGCGGTGGTATGCCTTGATGGAATTGGGTCAGATCCATCATGGCAGGACCAGCTTGGATAGCGCCCTCGGTAGTTGGCAGCGATAGGGGAGTGCCGAGTCCCATGCCTAAACCCATTGATGGCGTGTGCAAGTCGCCTGCTTGCGGGTGGTAAAGCGTGTTCGTCCCACCGGGTGTAGGAGTGTAATAACCCGGCGGTTGGTTTGCGAAAGTGCTGAAGGAGAAGGAGTTGGGATCCAGTAACGAAGGAGTGAACCTCCACTCCGCGCCTGAAGCCCGCGGCGTGGGATCCTGATCTCGAAATACATCATGGCTTACACTTGGGTGTCTAAAATGAGGGTTTTAGGTTAGCTCTATAGTTTTATTTCGTTGCGCCGATCCCTATTAGTAGAATCGCTGGGTATTAGCGTTGTAGTGGTGTTCGAACTGGGGATCGCGGAATACCCCGCGCTCGAACTCGAAGCTCTGAAATGCGCTTGCACGGCCTCACCACCGGGAACTTATGACGCCATCGTAGACGACAAAATAAGAAATGCTAGGCAGCAAAGCGAGTTTAAAAAGAACGAAACCGCAACATACTGTTCTGGTCCCGGTGGAACAAGGACCGAATTGTCAGCAGTCACAGTAGTTTGCGCTGGCGCTCCCGATGCCGAAGACGAGGCTACCGCCGTGATCTCGGGAAATTGCTGTCGGAAGTTGGCAAGCAATTCATCGCCAGGCTTCTGTGAACTTGTCCTATATTATGCGCGTGCACAGTTAGCATAGTGGAGCGAGGACAAAGGCTTGTCGCATATAGATAAAAATATAAGGCACCAAGGGGGGGAACCATATGATTTCCACGTTGCCTGCTAGACACATGCAAGGGCTGGTCATAGTAAGGGACCCGGCATCGAGCACAAGACTTACCTCTGGCGAAACATCTGGAAAAGACTCAAACAGATGCTGTCGCAAGACAGCGATTCCGATGGATTTGCAAAATGGGTCTCAAATAGAATCCTTTTACGGAATTTGATTATTGGGTGAGTGGGAGCATGCGAACTTTGAAAGATCTACCCGAAACGACCCGGTGGGAGAGGCGGCGCAAGGTAATAGGAATAAGGGCTGCAGGTGTGTAAGTCGCCTTTTTTTACTGGGAAGAGGCGCCGGCGTGTGAGTGAGTGGATGCCTCTTTTTTTCGTGGGCTTTTCGTGGGCTGTTGATGTTAAACGACGGGAATACCGTGGGAGGTCTGCGGCGCGACAGGGCGCAACGTCTAGAACGATCGTGAGGGGGGGGGGGGGGGGGGGGGGTTGGAATATTTTGGGGTGGCTTGTTTCAGAATAATTAATTCGAAGAAGCGGTTAAAAAGAGCGTGCAAGTAGGGGGCGGAAAAGGTGT